>NW_026914181.1:0-600000 GCF_034315485.1 Pezoporus occidentalis
GATGGCGTAAGTGCGGGGGCGCGGTGGGGGTTGCCAGCGGCGGGCGGGGCAGGACTGTCTTTCTGTTCCCACCAGGCTGGGCGCCGTGTGGGGCCGCTGTGGGCGGGACGGGGGCTGGTGCGGAGGGGTCGGCCCCGCCGCTGTTCCCGGGCCTGTCAGGCCGCGCCGCCTTATTCATGAGGGAAAAGCCGCCCGGCCGCCCTTGCTCGTGGCAGCTCTGAGAGGAGTTAGCCACCCCGGGGGGAGTCGCAGCGCGTTGGGGCCTCCGAGGGGCCCGTGGGCTGCGCTGCGCCGCGCCTCCGGTGTACCTGGTGGTATGCAGCTGGAGCCCGCCTTCCAGTGCAGCCTGGTCCGCCCAGCAGGGTGTTGTGTCACTGGGGCCGCCGTGCCCCGCTTCCTCCGCCGTCCCGTCCGCCCTCCGTGAAGGCGGTGCGAAGGGAAGTCCCTCCGGCCCTAGGGGGTCCGATTTTTTTTGCCACTTTGACTATAAAATAGGTTAAAGACGTGCACAAAGCATGTAAAGCCAGAGGAGGGGAGTTCAGGTGCTTCCAGTTTTGTTTAGCCCTTAAGGAAAGTTTCGCTCTCCCTTTCCCTGGCCGGTGGAAGCCGATCTCTGCCGGCGGCTGCCGTCCCTGGAGGGTTTAACACAGCCACAAGCTGATTTAACACAGATTTAACCTGCTTCTTGATGTGGGTAAAGCTGAAATGACAATCTGCTTGCAGTTCGCATTGTCAATAAAAAACCTGATGTAGTGTATTAGTATAACATGCTGTAGCATGTTGATAAGGTGGAGGTGTGTTACAAAGTTTATTAGTGTACAGCCAGTATCCCAGTCATGAACTGTGTCTGCATTTGTTTCACATTTTAAGACACGCCTCCACACTCACCAAACTGTGAGAACTGCCAGAGTTGGTAGCTTAATGCAACGGATAATTTTATCAGGTTTAATGTTAAGAAGACCACAGTTGTTGTTATGTTGCTTCTGTTGTGTAATTTAGTTACTTCTACTTTTCTAGCTTTTATTTATAGTGGTGGTACAGGGTTTTTTCCAATTTTCATGTGCTCATTGCAAAGTGCAATGTGGCCTGAAATTTTAGTAACTGAGAATCAAAACTGGAGTGTAGGAGGGAGTACTCCTCTTGTTTGTGGAAGTATGTTAGAAGGCTATTGAAACAATTGGTGATAAAACAGTGTTTAAGGTCAGATTAGGCAGTTGGCGCTCAGTGGATGTTCAGGGATGTTTACTTACAATCATGCCTGGAATTTGCACAGTTAACCTGCTTGTGAACAGGTTAATGCATGAGTAGATTTTGCTCATGGTGAATCGTCTCTAGTTGCACATCCGGGACTTCTCCAGGGAGAGCTCTCCTTATGTGTGGCATGATGAATTAAGTCTCCCCTTTTGGCTATGCTGTTAGAAAACCTTGGCATGTGAAACGTGCATCAGCTGCTCTTTGGTAATTGTCGTTTTGCATAATTTTATCCTGTGTGAAATAGGCAAGACTTTACTGCTTTTCTTTAGCAGAGTTATAGGGTGTTTGTAGTGGTGTTGAGATATACTGCCTTCTCCTAAGAATTTCTTATTTTATATAACTTCTTTTAGCACTTGTTGCTATGCCAAAATCTTTGTGTTGACTGCAGGCTGAGACAGATGCTAATGAAGATCTACATGTAGTTCAGTTAAGGGTGATGGTATATCCAGCCACAATACTTTTTTAGTTTGATTGATGGCATATTTTCCCCTTTCCTCAAATTGTGGAGGTTATGATGTGTCAGAAAAGTTGAGAGGAAGTATGTAAGGTGTAGAAGACTCAAATTAATAGAATAGTGCAGAGTACAAAAATGGAAGGGGGGGGTGAAAAATGTAATTTTTTTTTAATATAAATGGAGGAGTGTGCATAAGTAAAGCTCTAATTTATTTCTACTGTTATGAGCTTTTATCTTCCGTTGTGTGTTTTTTTTTGTGGGGTGATGGTGGTTTTGTTTTTTTGTTTTTTTTTTTTTTCCCTTGGCGGAAGGGTTGTTCTTTTTTTCTTCTGCAGCATCAAAAAGTGTCAATGTGAGCAGCGAAGCAGCCTTCTCCCCTGAACAAGTCTGGGAGGCAAGGTTAAACCGCACATTTTTATTAAAAAAACCCACCACAACCTCTCCCTCCTCCCCATAACAAACCCAACCAAAAAACAAACCCAAAATAGAAAAGAAAAAGCCAGTTAGGTATTCCCAGGCTAGCAGTTGAGAATGATGCAAAAAGTACCATATATTGGTTGCCATAGCAGGAGCTTGTCTTAGATTTCTTCTGTATTAAAACTCATGTCCTGTTATACTATAAATAAGCAAACAAACAAAATATCCTTTCTGCTGTTTTGAACACTGAATCAGTAGGTACTAGATTTTTATTCTGTTTTTTTCTCACTGCTCTCAGAAGGGTGTTTTATATATATATATATATATATTTTTATTTGAGATGGTTCTCTGGGGTTTTGTGGTTTTTTGATTTTTTTTTTGTTTGTTTGTTTGTTTTCTTTTTTTTCCCCTCTATTAGGTAAAATCTTATCAGGCAGGCTACTGTAAAATCATTTTTGCCTTTTATCTTACGCTTCCTTTGAATACACTTTAGTTTTGATTTAATTAAAGTAAACATATTATTTACTAACATAAGCTACTGTAGTGCAGATGATGTTTAACTAAGGCTTTCCATGCACTGGTTTAACAAGGTGTGATTCTTCTGTGATATGTTTAGTTCAGCTGTTTCCACTGGAGGTTATACCAAGATTTTATTAGTATAATTAAAACAGTAGTTTACTCTGTTTAAAATGTACTGCTGTTGTTACTTCCAACACTAGCAGAGGGGGAAGAGAACAGGCCTGAATCTTAGTTCTTTCATTAGAAAAAGAACTGCTACAAGAATTGCTGTGCAGGTCTCTACCACTTAGCTTATTATTTGTGTACATGTGCTTTTTGAGAACAACTTTCCTTTTTTACTTTCTCCATTCCCTTGCTTGTTGATTAAAAAGTAGCTGAGCTTCCAAAGCTGTGCTGGGATGGGTTTGAAGTCTTTGGACAGAGCTTGAGTGTTTTGCAAAAGACAGCAATGTTGGCAGCTTTTGGTTTTGCAAAACATGCATAATGGGTGCCTGGATGCTGAAATTTCGGTTGAGTCATGTTTACATCTGTGAGACTCCTTTCTAATATCATTTAATTATCTAAAGCTCTGATTTCGTAGCAGCTGCTGCTGGAGACTCTTTGAAAAAAAAGTAATGGAATGAGTAGGATGCAGAAATGCCATTTCTTTCCTTTTTTTCTAAGCAACTGCTGAGGGTACGGCTCCCTCAGTGGAGATGTGAAGCATCCAGGCATATTACCTATACTCATTTATTGTAGACTAGGGGGATTTATTTCCAGTTGTTTAGTGTGTCCTGGTAGGTGTAATCGAGACTGCTGTCTTGTGATTGCTGTTGAAGTTAGGAGTTGAATATCCTCATAACGGTAATTAACCACTAATAACATTAATTACTGTGTATTTGGTAAGTGCTAAAGATCTGAGGAATATGTCTGACAAATTTAAACTCCTGGTTTAATCTCCCCATGAATTCTACTACTAAGGGGATTAGTAACATCCATAACTGTATAAAAGTGATTCTTCTCAGTAACGTGAAATGCTAGGTTTCTTCCCACCTTTGGATACCAGTTTTATTCAGATGTTTCTACAAGATGTGATAGGAAGAGAGTGTTACAAAGGATGTCAGAAGAAGAAACGTGTTTATTTTTCCTTTTCTTATGCATCTCGAGACTCGCATTACCCTGATTCTCCTGGGGACCGAATAAATTTTCTGTTGCCTTTATTCTCAGCTATAGGTACAGGACAGACCTGGGTTGTTTCTCCCTAGGCTGCGGCTGTCACTGCCAAGGAACTGGACTCTGGTGACCAGGCTTGTGTTTTTCTTTTTTCCTGTCAACTCTTCTATATATGCATGCACCTTGTAAATTTTTAATGGCTTTGTTCAAGCAGAGGTTCATTCTCTGTTAAGGTGTTAATTTGTCAGTGTGAGGTTAAACCTAGTTTACCTATTTGATGTGATTGTAATGTGTTTATAAAGATTTGAAGCAGCTGCTTTTGAATGTTTGGCTTTTTAGGGTTAGAATATTTGTGTTGAGTTTGAAGCAGACTGTAAATGAAATGCATCACTAGGATTGTAACCTCCCTTGTATTTCTTTTTTGGCATTGAGAAAGCTGGATTCATGTGTGACACAAGCAATTAAATTCATTTTTCTAAAAGTCTGTTGAGTGTGAAGGCCTTTCTGACTAAGAGGAGCAAATCTACACCAATATCAAACTCTCACATCTTCAAGCCAGTCTGCTGTCTGCTTTGAAAACACAAAATGCTCTAAACTTGCACAACCTGAAAACCAAGCCCCAACTATTTCAATTGGGCATCATAAATAAAGGATTTGGCTTCTGATTATCTCATTGGCAGAAAGAAGACTACATAATGCCTTAAAGGACTGCTGTGAAGATAAATACAGTATTGTGATTCTGTCACTTCAGTGCCACAGATCATCCTCATTTTCTGTGTTCTTCCCAGGAGATAGCTAATAGTTTTGCATGTATTAACATGGTATGTGGTAAATGAGAGTCACAAGTGACATACTGAATAGTAAAGATGTGCTTAAAAAAAAATAAAATAAAATGTAGGGGTAAGGCAAACAAACCAAAATACTTGACATGGCTTTAGAATATATTCTATCATATTAATTGGATTCATCATCACAAAACGGTGCAGACCTTGAGAAAATGCTATAAATAAGCACAGAGACATAAACATCAAGTTCTGGGTTTCTCTTCCTCTTCGATGCTGTTTTTGTACTAGCAGGGTTGGTGTCCTGGGTTCAGCAGTAGCAGTCATTTTTCTCCTTCTTAGTAGCTGGTGCAGTGCTGTGTTTTTGACTTTCAGCCTGGGAACAACACTGATAACACCAGTGCTTTTAGTTGTTGCTAAGTAATGTTTACTTTGATCAAGGAATTTCTTAGTCTCATGCTCTGCCAGGGAGGAGGGGAAGCTGGGAGGAAGCAGAGACAGGACACCTGACCCAAACTAGCCAAAGGGGTATTCCATACCACAGCATGTCATGCCCAGTATATAAACTGGGGGGGAGTTACCCAGAAGAGCTAGACTGCTGCTTGGGTCACGCTGGGTATTGGTTGGTGAGGGGTGAGCAATTGTATTCTTTCCCCTTGTCGTTATTACTGGTGGTAGCAGTAGTGGTTTTGTATTATACCGCAGTTACTGAGCTGTTCTTATCTCAACCCGTGGGAGTTACATTCTTTCAATTCTCCTCCCCATCCCTCTGGGAGAAGGGGGAGAAGGAAGCAAGGGAGTGACTGAGCCGCTGCGTGGTTCTGAGTTACTGGCTGGGCTTAAACCTCGACAGTTGGCAAGACTCTTATTTCCCATCGATTTAGGTCGTGTATTTCCAAGAGGAGTCCCTTAAACTTGGAAAGTATACTGTTACTCAGAAGGATACAGTAGCAGTTTGATTGTAAATTACAGGTTCCCCAAGCTAGGGGTCAGTGTTCCTGGAGAGTGCAACAGTTAATGTTTTGCCTGATTGGAAAGTAATTTTGCCCACAGGAATAAAATGTAACAGAGAGTGGATGAGTACAAGCCGCTGGAAGGTATCTACCGTTTTAAGTCTTTGGGAACAAGATTATAGGGCATGGCAGGTGAAGGCTGATAGGTGCAGTCTGTCAACAGGAGGAAATGCTGATTATTGAAAGTAGCTAATATCAATCCTGAGAAGATATCTTTTCCTTTTAATAGTACTGATGATCCAGATCCTGCCTCCATCCTCCATGCCATATAAACACACAAGAGCATTATAGACAGTCTCTCATGCATCCCTTTTCTATAACACTGCTTTATATAGCCAAAATCACTTCATAATCTAGGTGGATTAAACACCCGCTTCCTCTGAGACATGTGCCGAGAGCCCACATCTAGTGCGTGTGTTGTTTCTGCCTGTCTCTGGGTGGTTACACTTCAATTGCCATCATCCTTTTCCTCAGGTGACTTGATAAAGGGTGAAGAGTACCATAACTAAAAAAAATAATCAGTGGGGCAGGGTAGTAAAACATCAGCTGTGGAGTCCAAAATGATGTATTGACACATGATAATTGGCAGGGATTCCTGAGTTTGATTGCATGCAAATAGTGAATGTATTCCAGAAAATTTCCGAGGATGTTCAGTTTGCGGTTATGGATAGTGATGGCAAAAAATGATGAGCACTGTCCTAATGTAACCAAGTATGTGGATCCCATGACTTGCAGTCTCTGAGTTGTCTTGCCACAGTCCTGTTTAAAGCATAATGATATTTTATGTAGTGTCTCAGTATCACTTAACATTGGGTGATAATTTCTTAGGGAAAAAGCTGCAGGTTGCTTTCTTGAGGGGTTAAGTAGTGGTGGTGTTCAGCAAGGTGCTAGGCAGTCCTCACTAACTGGCAGCACTTCCACAGTGGTCTTGATCACAAAGTAGTGACCCTGTTGTCTCTTGGTAAGAAAGTTCGTTCTTTCTTTATGCTGAAAGTGTCAGTTTGGTTTCTGCATTGCCTTGTCATTCATGCATTAAAGGAGCTTAGATGCTGTCTGCAGAGGCATCAATCTGCTTCATAATGCAAGTTGATAAGTGTTTTGTTTGTTTTTTTTTTTTTAATATACTGTGAATGTCTTAAAGTGCATCCTAGTGCCATTATGTGATTTAATTTGCCATTGTAATGCCCCTTCTAAAACAAGGGCTTCTTTTTTAAAGGGTGTGTGTGTGATGCCTATTATTCTTCTTTGTAAGGGAGCTCACTTAGTAGATTCTTTATCATCAGTACTGGAAGCGATGTCTGGGGTCGTTTCTGTTTATTAGTTTCATCTTTATTCCTCCCCATCCTATTCCTTCTTGAAGAAGAGGTGATGAACAAATTGTTAGGATTTGTTCTTGGGACTGTACTTGTATTTTAGTTCAAAACATAGGCTCTTAGCTCAATGTGCTCCCCCTACATTTCTGTAAATAGATTTATTGAAATGTAGGGGTGAGAAAAAAGTGCATTAAATGTGTCTTTTTGGTCAACTTTTTCTTCCATATTTTCTTCTCAAGTTATAATAGTGAGAGGTAGTATGGATATTACAGGGGTAAATTGGTAGGTTAATTGCTAACACTTCTGAACTCTGACAATTCCAAAGATGTTATACTACTCAAAACCTAAGGTATTACCAACATTAATTTGTTCTGTGTTGTCGAGCTCTTGATGGAGAGCACTGGAGACTTCATTAAAAAAAAAGGAAATGAAGTTTACTTTTTTTTTTGAGGGTAAAATACTGACAGGAAGGGAGGCAGCCTGGAGCTTGAAGGGGTTAAAAAAAGGAGGTTAGGGTGAGGGACAGCAAGAAAAAGAAAGAGCAGACTTAATGCTTATCTTCCTGTGAGAAGGCTTGACAGATTAGGTCCAAGGGAGAGGACTTCAAATGAGACTAATGCAAGTAAAAGACTGCTGTGTAATTGCAGATGTTACTGAGTTGAGCTACTCCCTGTTAATCACACTTAATTCATATAACCCAGTTGCAAGATAGTTTATGGGTGGTTTCAATAAGTGTGTAAGATAGGAGGACTGGTTTTCTGCTCTCTGTACAATGTAGTCACTTTTTATGAGATGATGCAAATCCATCATGAAGCAGAATAATTAATGGACACAGTGGATTAGGAGGTTATGGGAATTTTCCTTAGCTCCTGAAAGTGTGCACTTTGGCCTTTCCTTGGGCAGGGGTTCAGTCTCTTTTTGTCTTGTACTACCTTTTTTGCATCTTGGAAGGCTTAATACAGACTAATTTTTACTTATATGTTAAGCTACCTGTTGGCTTGCTGCTACGATAAAACAGTTCTATAAGTTTGTTTGCTGTTACATGCTGTACAGGGCATTCAGGGTACTGAATTTAGAGAGCAGATTCCAGCATTCTGTTGATCTATAATCTGGTTTATGGAGGCATGTGCCTGGAAACTCTGTTTCAGCAGAGGTGAGTGGAAGTGTTTCTGGAGCTCTAGAATAGAAGAAAGGGTAGCTGAGAATCACAAAGATGTTATTGAAGGAATTAAACCAAGTAAATTCATATTTTTGAGAATGAAGACCCTAGGCCCACTGTAGGAGAGGATTTGGTTTGAGACCATCTTAAGAAACTGAATGTACACAAGTCCATGGGACCTAATGAAATCCATCTACGGGTCCTGAAGGAGCTGGTAAATGAAGTTGCTAAGCCACTGGCCATCATATTTGAAAAATCATGGCAGTCAGGTGAAGTTCCAGATGACTGGAAAAAGGGAAATATAACCCCCATTTTCAAGAAGGGATATATGGGTGATCCAGGGAACTACAGACCAGTCAGTCTCACCTCTGTGCCTGGCAAAATCTTGGAACAGATTCTCCTGGAAGGCATGCTAAGGCACATGAAAAACAACAAGGTGCTTGGTGACAGCCAGCATGGCTTCACTAAGGGGAAATCCTGCCTGACCAATTTGGTGGCCTTCTATGATGGGGCTATGGAACTGACAGATGGGGTAGAGCAGTTGATGTCATCTACCTGGACTTGTGCAAAGCGTTCGACACTGTCCCACACGACATCCTTGTCTCTAAATTGAAGAGACATCAATTTGATGGATGGACCACTCGGTGGATAAAGAACTGGCTGGATGGCCGCACACACAGAGTTGTAGTCAATGGCTCAATGTCCAGTTGGAGACCAGTAATGAGTGGTGTCCCTCAGGGATCGGTGTTGGGACCGGTCTTGTTTAACATCTTTGTCGCTGACATGGACAGTGGGATTGAGTGCGCCCTCAGCAAGTTTGCCAATGACACCAAGCTGTGTGGTTTGGTTGATACCCTGGAGGGAAGGAATGCCATCCAGAGGGACCTTGACATGCTTGTGAGGTGGGCTGATGCCAACCTCATGAAATTTAACCATGACAAGTGCAAGGTCCTACATCTGGGTGGGAGCAATCCCAGGCACAGCTACAGGTTGGGCAGAGAAGAGATTCAGAGCAGCCCTGTGGAGAACCACTTGGGGGTGTTGGTTGGTGAAAAAATTAACATGAGCTGGCAGTGTGTGCGCTTGCAGCCCAGAAAGCTAGCCGTATCCTGGGCTGCATCAAAAGGAGTGTGACCAGCGGTGATCCTGCCCCTCTACACTGCTCTTGTGAGACCTCACTTGGAGTATTGTGTGCAGTTCTGGTGTCCTCAACATAAAAAGGACATGGAACTGTTGGAACAAGTCCAGAGGAGGGCCACTGGAGCTACTCCCGTATGAAGACAGGCTGAGAAAGTTGGGGCTGTTCAGCCTGGAGAAGAGAAGGCTGTGTGGAGCCTGAAGGGGGCCTATAGGGATGCTGGAGAGGAACCCTTCACTAGGAACTGTAGTGATAGGACAAGGGGTAACGGGTTAAAACTTGAACAGTGGAAGTTTAGATTGGATATAAGGAGGAAATTCTTTACTGTATGGGTGGTGAGGCACTGGACTGGATTGCCCAGGGAAGTTGTGAATGCTCCGTCTGGATAGAGCCTTGTGTGGCATGGTTTAGTGTGAAGTGTCCCTGCCCATGGCAGGGGGGTTGAAACTAGATGATCTTAAGGTCCCTTCCAACCCTAACTATTCTATGATTCTATGAAACAGATCATTAGAAATTTTTTAACATGGTACATCCTCAGTATTCTCCAAACTGTACTGTACTTGTTACTCATTTTGATTTTGGTTTTGGTTTTCTTTAGTTCTACAGGTGCAGGTGCAAAAACAGTTTAGCAATGGATCAAAGGAAAAATGATAGTTTTGTCCCAAGTATCACGCAGTTGGAAGACTTCCTAACAGAACACGACTCCAATGTTGTATGGCTGTTAGTAGGTAAGGACAAGCTATTATCTTTTGGTTAAATGTTTTTTTTTTCGTGTGTATGTGTACTTTTAAATGTGTTTCTTTAAATGCTGGCATAGCAGTATCTAATGCAACAGAATACTGAAAAAGGAGTTCTGTCATACAGCTGTTGAGTGAAGTATGGTAATGCTATTTAAGGAATTTGGAAAGGAAAAAGTGCAGAACTGTTTCCGGTACTAATTGTGCTGCAACATTTGGGAGGTAAGACTCATATTAAAGGCATATTTATTAACTGTCCCAGTTTCAGGCAGCCATTCCTCCTTTGCTGTCATCTGCATGGCATCCTGTTATAAGAGAACAGAAAAGATGTTGGTAGTTTCTTCTCCTGAATCAGTTATCAATCGCAGTAAAAGAGGTGGTGAATTCTAGAAATGAACATGCTCTGCAAAGACCTTATGCTCAATTCTAGAATAAGTTCTAAAAATCAGTACAGTAAAACTTTCAAATGTATTTTCCAAAATACAGTTTCAGTGAAGAGGCTTTTAAAATCAAGAATATAATAATGAGATGAATAGAGTTTATGGGATCTGTCATTAATAGTGGAGATTGAATTCAGTAATTGAAAATAAAAGGTTACAATTAGTGGCACAGCTGAGACTAGTAGTAAGGGCAGTGGATTAGGACTGTAGTGTCTGGAAACTGCATGAGGTTGCTGATTTTTCTCAGTATGTATTACCAAGAAGGTGCCCTCTTGGCTTTAAGTGTCTAGAAGTTAAGTGTTGAAGTTGAACTTTAATTGCAAATGAAGTTTTATTGCTGGAATGAGATGCTTTGAGTCATTCCACCTTTCTCCCTACCAGGGAGAGGACCAGCAGTAAGCGGCTTACTCATCTGAAAGTGAGGGGAGGTAAACACTGTCCTTGGAGTATGCCTTCACTGGATGCCAGGAGCAGCTTGTTTTCAGGGGTGTAGCTTTAACCCTCTATGCCCTGTGTAATCACCCACACAGATTTGATTTGTTTTACATGCCAAGCGTGTTTGAGCTACTTGAATTCTGGCCACCCTCGATCAATTTTCCTGTACGGAGAAGACAAAGTACAGAGGACAGGTTGGGTTTGGATTTTTTGTGTGCTTTTGAATAACCTGAACTCTGTGCAGATGAAGGTGTCATACCCACATATCTTTCTGTACTTCAAGTTTCTCATAAAAGGCACAATAAATCTGTGTTTTTCAGTATTAAGTGTATGCATAAATGAGAAACTTCTGTTACAAAGTTCAGTTGGTATAATGGGTAGAGATACCTCAAATAAAAAAAAAAAATAAATTTGCTTTCTTCCCTGTTCTGCTGTGGATGAAACAGAATGGTAATTATCAGTGAAATGACTTAGAATTAGTCTGTTCCCTGGCAGTCTTTTTCCTTTTGGGTTTGTCCTTCTGGAAGCTTTGAGAACCCTTGTAGATAGAAATAGGTTACTAGCTCTTAATCAACTTAAGTAAAAATTAGCTTGGGGATTAGCAGACTTTTTTTTTTTTTTTCTTAAGCATGTTTCTCACTGAATTGCTATTTCCTTTTTTCCTGTCAGGTTCCATGTTTGAGCTGCTAACCCCAGTACTGGTACATTTTTCTCAGGATACAGTGACTTAGGAAATGGTTTCAGATGTGATAATGTTTCCTGTGCTAAGATATGAAAGACTAGAAACTTAAGTTACAGTTCATGGTGTGAAAAAGGAATGTAGTATCACTTTTGTGGTGTTTTGGGGCGTTTTGAAATAAATGACCATGTGGGATAACGCATGTTATGATTCCATCTATGCAATTTAACTACTTGGATGGTAAGGGATGTAATGCAATATGTGGTGCCTTTTGCAGGTCCTCCAGAGGACAGGGTTTTTTTTTTGTTTATATATTGGGGAATGTAAGAGCTTCCCATTTTTCATTCTTTTTCTCCCCCATCTTTTCACGCACTTCTCACACCGTCTCTCTGAAAACACCCGTTAAAACTTCCCATCAGTTTAAAATTTTTTGGAGATTAGGAAGAACAGTGCTGTGCTTTATAGTCCTAATAGGTAAGGCTTTTATCTAGGTCAGCATACTTAAAAAACTATTTTAATTAATTTTAATCTTTCAACAGCAACAATATTGTCTTGTGGATGGATTATCTACCTAACTTACTACAATTCCCGGAACATTGGACTCATTTTAACATTGGTTCTTAACAGATTATATAAACATGGCTACATCCATATTGGTAAGTTATAATTGCTGTAATGCCGCTGTTTATCTGATGCTTTTGATAGAATCATAGAATAGTTAGGGTTGATATACTTCAATTTGCTAAAAACTCAAAGTATAATGAAAGTATTCCATTGTTATAGTAGTTTGAAAATAATCACCATTTATTTAAGAAGAAAAAAAGTTCAATATCACTGCTTTATTGCAGGATTCTTGGTGTAGGTAGAAAAACACCCCTTTTTTCATTGAAGTCTCTTATTATTTTATGTTAAAGTTCCCTTGAAAGGTTTTTGTAATTTTGAATTTACTTTTTTTCTGTTTAGTCTGTGTACTTTGTGTACTTAAAATCTGTAGGTTTTCCACTACACCCTTTTAAAAGCCCTGTAATTGTAATGGTCAGGACCTGAAAGGAGATTGACCTCAGTCCTCCGTGCAACCTGCTTGGTCCACTTTTGAATTTGGCTCATAATTTAATGTTAAGAGGTGCAACTTCGCACTTCCCCACACCTTTGTGGCCTATTATATGGCATCTGAAGTGGGTGGCAATCACTGGAGTAGGCTCAGAGGGGAACAGTAGAGTCTTAAGCCTTGACTCCATGTTATGGCAGTGTCCTTGCTTTCTAAATAAACTCTTGGAACAACCGATCATGTTAAATCCATATTGGGACTGTGTAGAATTTATACTGGCTAGAGCATTTTCATCGAAATCCATTAACTTTTTTTTTTTTTTTAATATTGTAAAACATTTTTTAATAAAACAGGTCAGTACAAATCACTTGGGCACTCACCCACATTACAGAAATATCCGATGCTGGGTCCCAAAAGGCTGTATCCTGCAACCTTACTTGGCTCATACTTTTAATTTTCTTTCATTTATTCTTCCATGCCTTCCTTTGTCTGCTTCCCTGAATAACGACTTATTCTGCAAATATTGATTATAATTGTAGTGAACACTTAAACCCAAAAAAATCTCACACTTGTCTGCCAAAGAGACCCATGCAATAATTTGCTTATGTCTCAGGAATTTGAGAACTGTAGTCCAAATCATCTTAAAATCCAGCTTTTTGAACAGCAGTATAACTGAAATAGTTATTGGCTGCTACAGCTAATCTATAGGCTTTTATGAAAATTTCTCGGTGAAATTGTTATTAGGTAAAGACTGTTGGACATAGCTGGCCAAATGTATGGTATTCTTTATAATCTTAATCAGGAAGAAGAGCATAACATTAATTAAATTCCACGATTTACAGTTTGGCTTCAGTTGATCAGTGGTTTGGTTTTTTTCTTGTTTTGTTTTGTTTTGTTATTTAAATCATGGTTTGCTTAACTTTCTGTGGGTGAAGTCAAAAGCATTAGGAAAAATACAGGCTATTACATTACCTGCTGGTCTTTTCATGCTTATTGATTCTGCTGCCAACACAATTTATCATAATAATTGGACTGAAAATTTTATAGCCATTTAAAATATGAAAAATTATTTTGTCAGGAATCTTCATTTCTCTAATTATGGTCTTGCATACAATGACTTGATGGCATAAATGTTCAAAATAGCTTTCCTAGCTGTTTTCACAAGCTCCCAAGTCACCGGAAGGTTCCTGTGTGACTAGTGTGTTTCAGGGGGTTGGTTGTACTCTTGGGTGGTGCCAAACTAGCACCTTTTAGAGCTCTGTGCTTTTTGATTTGTATGTTCTGAATCTCTGACTTTCCTTCTCCTCTGAAAATCTTGTGGTTTCAAAGGGAAAACTCAAGATACCTAAATAAACCCCTTTTACATAATTGAATACTATATTCTTCCTGTTCAGAAAATAAAGCATTAACAACTTCAAGCTAATGTCTGGTAAACATTTCTTTTCATGCTAGGTTCCTTTTCATTCTCTGTGCTGTCTGGAAAAGTAATGGTTCGCGAAATCTATTTCATCACAGAAGACATGTCTATCAGGTACAGATTTCCAAGGGAGTCACTCTTCTAAAAAGCGATAGCAAATATAGTAATTCCGTATGTCTGAATAATGCATGTCTAAATACTGTCTTACAAATGAGCAATATTTATAAATCTTAAAAATAAACCAACTTTTAAAATGGCAGGTTTTAGACATTCTTAGATACTTTTTAGCTCATTTGCTGTTTGAGAGTTACCAGTTGGAGGTGAGTACTGGATAAGATTCTAGTTGTCCTTAGTATTTGTAAAAGAAAACACTTTCAAGTTCAAAGGAGAACTGTTTTATCATTAATGTCTTTCACTCTAGCATGCCTCTGCTCTTAAGTCTGGCAGATTCATTTTGGCCCCGGACTTATCATTTATTTACTGGAATTCAGAATAATTTGTTTCATCAACCACACACTAAAGAATAGTTTGTAATTTTGGTTCTTACTGCTGAATAAGGAAAGCCTTGAGAAGACAAAGGATATGGGATTTATATAAAATTCAGCTAATGCAGTAGCTGTATAATATTATAATTTATGCTGTAATGCTTCATGCTTTAATATTGCTTGTGTACTACTGCAACTGCAGATCTCTCCAAGTTTAAGTGGAACTGCACCCATTACCCCTTGTCCTATCATTGTTTGCCAAGATGACACTCCCCCTTTATATATTTATAGACACTTATAAGGTCAACTGCAGATCTCTCCACTGCATAAGGCAAGATGTCGTGCAGCTGCATGTAGAATTTCGGATGATTACTCTCTTAACTTTGCTTTTATATAATTTGTTGTTAGAATTCAAGATGGGTTTATCATATTTCGCTGGTGGAAGATGTACAACCCTAAGCAGAAACAGCATGGTAGGTTTCCTGAAAAGGTTTCAAAGTTTAAGTTTATGGGTGGTTTATGGAAAAATACTTCCTTTGCACAGTCTCATGCATATAATTGATTTGTTAATGTGTACCTGAAGTACATTAAATCATCGGAAGGTATGTTTTTTTTAACTGGTTAATCTGTGTTAGTACACCGGAATAAAACAATGAAATAAATGCTGGATACGTTGACGGACTTAGACCCTTCTTAAGGCAAACCATTAACCTTAATAGTAGCCTTCATTAGCTATAATTTAAGCGTAATTGATTCTGTATTGAATTTATATCTGTGGTAAATAAGAGACTTCATACTTTCTGGAAGTGATTTTAGTTTTCAAGTTTGTCTTGTGCTGTGTGGGTATTTTAGCAGAAGTAGGGGATGTTCTTGTATGTATTTGTTAACATTGTATGTATTTGATAACATTGTGTCTTGATGACATCTGTGGTTATAGAAGTGGGGAAGTGTGAAAAATTTATTTATTTTTCTTACAGTCTCTGGATGAAGAAGGAAAATTAACACGATACAATAGATTAATTGTAGCTGTGGAAAACACAAGTAGCCTAGTTATGTGTGCTTAGTTGTTTATAGGATCAAAATCTGGTTGAATAAGTCTTAGGTCCTGCCTCTCTTTGCTTTTGAAGCATTGCAGCTTCACTGAGAATTCAGGGAGGTCCAGAAATGGCATTACTAAGCCTCTGATGTGATAGGACACAATTCACATTCTTTATACCATAAGAAGACTAATTCAAAAAGTGGAATCTAGCTTAGTTAATTAGATTTTTCCAACCACAAGTTATTGTCTAATAGGTTTTCATAGAATTTTCTTCATCTGGTAGTTAGAACGTATTTCTCTAGTGTCTCCCAGCGTGAAAAGTGAATTGAACTTAATGCAATAAAGACAGCTCTCTCTGTCTTTTATGGTTGTATTTTTGCTTGGCAGTAGTTTAAGGCTTTAACTTTTTCTGCTGACATTTAAGACAGCATAATTCGTGGACATCCATGTGGATAATACAAGTAACCAAGGAGGTCAGAAGTGTATAGGTCTGACAACAGATTAATGTGAATAAAATACTGTCTTAAATAATTACTCATTTTCCTAGGAAAACTAGCTTTGCTCACTTTACATTTTGATTATTTAGCAGAGATGCTTTCATTTTTAACCTTTAGGGAAAAATAAAATCCTCAATCTCTGAGCCAAACTTGGAGAACAGTTTCCTTCACTCTGGTGTATGTGATTTGCAAAATGCTTTATGGTATACTCTTCCTATTGAACTTCTGGTAATCAATGTATATTTATGATCAAAGGGTAGATTACAGTAATGGATGCTAGGAAGCACGACAGTTAGACCTTTTTGTCAGAAAAAGGCAGTGTGAAAATGCTTTGCATTCTGGTTTGGGGTTGTTGGGTTTGTTTGGTTTTTTTTTTTTTTTTTTGTTGGTTGGTTGTTTTGGTTTTTTTCCTTTTTCTTTTCACATTTGTTCCAAAGCTATGAGAATTTTTTAGTTACCAATCTTCCGAGTATAAAACTAACCTATCAATTTTTATGCTTTGTCTACCTGCCCATTAGAATTTGAAGTAAATGTTGTTTTAAGACTAGAATTGCCATATAATTTAAGTTTGCTTCTCATAAACACTTAATTGAAGTTCCTTGCAGAAAAGAAGGTTTGAACCACAGAAAGTTTGGATAATGATTATTGATAACATGTAGCGAAGTTGCATTTCTTGCTGTGGGTTTTTAAAAATTCCTTAGTTTGACCTAGGAAGTGCAATCTGTTTTTCATCACGGCACTATGTTTGTAATAGGCGCTCTGTTTGTGCTAGGCATGTCATACCAATGTTGAAAGAACTTCATCGAAAATGTCAAGTATGTGGGCTGTCTTCCTGATTTGAGTGTTAAGTTAAACCATACTGGAACTTGAGAGTAGGTTTTATACATATTTGAGAAAATGAAAGTGGTTTAGGAACAAAAGTTGGAGTATTATGTTGTGAATAGGGCACAACCTGATGGCATGGTTTAAGTGCCACAGCAGATAAGCAATTTTGACACTGTAAAACCCCGTTGTTTGTTTTGTGAGGTGCTTTTTCAAAGGGGAAACACTGTTTTGAGAACCAACTGAAAAAGCAGTAAATAAATTTTGATTAAGCTCGGTAGACAGCAAATGTCAGAACCTTGGCTATATTAGTCATCTTGCTACAACTGTTGATAAAACTAGTATTCTGCTATCAGTCTGGTAGTTACATTTACATAACCTGTATGTGTGCTTCTTTGAATCACTTAACTGTGTGGCATCCAGATGTGCTTGTATCTTTTTTCCAAAAGTGGCTTAAGGCAACCAAATTGTGTGGAGGTCAAATCTTATTTTTGTTACTAGGAAAAAGAGATAGTTGTCTCTTTAAATCCCCTTTAAATAAATGAATTACTACATATGATTTCATTTGGTCAATGAAGTCTAATACCTGCCTCCAGGAACTGAAAAATTACATTTATTTGTGCTCTTGATGATGCTGAGATCTCCCAGGTGAACAATTGTGTATCCCAGTCTTTGTCCATATCATCTTTTGCCTGTATCTTATTGATGCAAGTTAATATTACCAACAAACAGATTTGATAGTGCTTTTATGAAAACAGGAAGGAACCGGAACTGGCTCATTAACTTTTCTCTGTCTCTTGTTCAAGAAAACTGTGATGCCATTGTTTTCTGGAGACTTCCATATCATTATAAGAAAAGTCAATGTATAGTAAATATCTGCTAATTTAGGTGTGAGGGGTAAAAGGTGAGTTGCTGATGTTGGGACAGCGTTGTACAGATGCATAACTCTGGGGGCAGCTGTGTTACTTCTCCTGACCCTGACCAGAAGAGCGTCAGTGTTCGACTTTTTAATTTCTGTTGTCTGTGGGATATGTTGCCTTCAGTTTGTACCCCCTGAGTTACAGACTGGGGACTGCTGCAGTAACCATTGATGCTGCAGCTTCCTAAAAGCTGTTTGACTAAGAAAGATCAGATCAGGTTTTAAAACAGCTCAGGTCTCTGGAGTGAATGTGTAACGGGCACTCTTTCAACTGGGTAATTAGGGAGAAATTGTGTGAGCTTTTTCCTCACATTAACTACATAATTAGGTCATACTATCTAAGGCAAAAGTATGTAAAAGTATGTCACAAACAGCTCTGTATGCAGTTAGCAGATGTTGAACTAGTTTTTAAGTATCAGAGAGTCAAGCTGATACTATAGTTAAAATTTTAAATTAGTTGAAAACAAATATGCATCTTGTTAGTTACGTATAGTCGTGTTTTCTGTTTCTATGTAAGAGAAATCTTCTTTCCGGTTCAGGCCTGCTGTACCACAGAGAAAGAAAAAAAAAAAAGAAAGCTATTTGGATTTTGACATTTAATTGGTTTAGCACTGATATGTGTGCTAAAAAACAGAAGTTGGCACCCAGGCTTCTGTGCTTTGCATCAGAGATATTTTTGTTTGTTTTCATATGTGAGATTAAATAAACCTAATGTACCATTTTATGCAGCTCCTGCCTGGATTTATTTTTGGATTGTGACCTAATGGTGACATGCCTTTCAGGTTTTATATCTTGTATGTAACTGTCTTATTTGACAAGTTTGGAATGATGTAATTATGTTGTCGAGGTTTTACTGCTTTTTAATAGATACTTCAGCAACTGTTCATTGTAATTGTTTTTGCAAGATGTGCATATTTGAAAAACTGTAAATATTGTAAGGGAATGTTGGAATAGAATTAGATCTTTTTCCACTATTTATTTAGATCCAAAGGCAGAAACACGACTGTATATTATGGTGAATGACTTCGAATTTCATGTGTACAACCGTTCTGAGCTTTATGGACAACTTCAAGAATTATTTGGCTTGGATCCCATAATAATTCCAGCAAAGAAAGATGATGAAAAAACACAAGTAAATGGGAGGCAGAGAGCACATACCAATCTTGAAAGGTAAATTATTATTCATTTTGCTATTTTGTTGATACTTTGTTCTGCAAAGGGCTGAACTAATTAGGTAATGTTTTGTTAGCATATGCTCTGGAGGCCAAATGGTTGAAGCACATCTGAGAGAAATTGCTCTGACAAGCCTGACAGTCTAAATCTTTTTCCTTTCCTTGGACTTCCTACCATAATAATTGAAGCTCACAACTAAACAAACCAAGTATTTCTTGTTTAATGATCAGAGACAGGTTGAAAAATATATTTGAAGTACAATGTGGAGAGGGAGCATGTGTTGAAGAGGATTATGCTCGTAGAATAAGAATGGTATTGCTCAGTAGAAGTAATTGCTGCTCAAGACATTGAGTAGACAAAATGTTAGGGTCCATATTGTGTTGGGAGGACTTACTGTTTTTTGAGCTTTAAACTTGGGCTGATTTCACAAGTTGTCTTTTTTTTGGGGTGTGTGTTTGTGCATAGCTATACAAGCCTTCTTTTCTTATTTTGTTCTTTTTGGAGTACCTCAGGAAACATGGTGTGGGACTGTAAGGAGTTCTTGTACCCAGCTTACATGTAGTGAAGTCAGATGTTCAATAAGAAGGCTCTCTCTGGGCAGAATCGCACGAGACTGATTTATTGGCAGGAGCAGAGCAGATCTGTTGACACCTGAGTCCTTCCAGTGCTGCTGGCTAAGCCAGTACTTGTTCCTAAATTCTATAGTGGGCAGTTGTGGGAAGCTGAGCCAGTTTCTCCATGTTTTTATCTTATGCCCTTACTGGCAGATCCTGGAAGGACTTCTGCTGTTGGGGAGGACATGTTTTGGGAAGTGAAAAATCCCACACCTAAATAGCAATATTTAGAGCAGACCAAATTCCCTGAGGAAGATTTATTTAACTATTGTTCTGTGCTAAACGTGGCACACTTGTTTTTTATCTGTGTCAGCCCAGTGTAGCAGCACTCAACGCATGTATGCTTCCTGCTATTGTTCCAGGCTCTGGAGGAGTCTGCAGTAGTCTGCCAGCAGGTCCCTTAGAGGAGGCATCTCTGTGTTAAGGAACATTCCCCAAGATCTGTGCACTGAAACCCCCTAGAATAAAAGGTCGGTAAATTCTTCTGCAGAAAAGGCAAAATAATAATACACATTTTTTCCTGTAGTGTTAAAGTAAAAACAGAATCTCAAGACCCTTCTTCTTCATGGAGATCACTTATTCCAGTCATTAAAGTCAATGTGAGCACGGTAAGTGTAAAGACCCTGATAATGAAAAGATTTAGCAGTATATGCTTAAAAATCAGGCTTGCCATTCATTTTTCTTACAATGATTTCAATGATTTCTTCTAATGATTTCAAGAATATCACCCAGTAATTAAGCTAGGTAATGGGTGTTGCACAATGGTGTGTTTGTGGGCTTTTGGGAGGTGTTTGCGGTTTGGTTTTAATAGGGATATTTGGCCACTTTCCTTAAAAGTTGATGTCCACCCTCCCCCCCCCCCCCAAAAAAAACAAACAAACAAACAAATCACCCAGGAAAATTGTTATTGAAATGATAGGCGATAGAGTATTTGAGAGTTTAATGTACAAGGTAGTAGTTTTAGTTACGCACAAATTAGGGCCAGGATTTTTGTCTGTGGTCTTTATTTTTATATTATTGCTGGTTATTTTATAATTTTTATAATTTTGCTGGTTATTTTATAATAATTTGCATTATTATAGATAAATACATGTATTTAAAAGATCAGTGTATAACAAGTATTTGGGTTTTCTTTTGGATTTAGGGTCGCTTGGCATTTGGGAATCATTATCAGCCACAAACACTTTGTATTAACTTTGATGATGCTTTTTTGACATATACCACAAAACCACCTTCGAGCCACCTTGACCAGTTTATGCATATTGTGAAAGGAAAATTGGAAAATGTTAGAGTCATGCTGGTTCCAAGTCCAAGATATGTTGGCCTTCAAAATGATGAGTAAGTTTTGGGGACTTTTGTTTCCGTATTTTTTCATTACTTCTTTTAAAAAACGAAGAACAGATTGTTGGTTGTATTTCTGCTAATTTATTTTTCTTAGTGTGTTTAGACAGTTGGTGTTTTTAACACTGCAGGTTTTAAATGTCGGATCTTTGAAACTATTTATGGAGAAAAGTACTAGTTTTCTGTCTCATTGTAGTTTGTTTGTTCATAGAATCACAAAATGTTTTTTGGTTGGAAGGGACCTTTAGAGGTCATCTAGTCCACCCTCCCTGCAATGAGCAGGGACATCTTCAACTAGAACAGGTTGCTCAGAGCCCCATCCAACCTGACCTTGAATATTTCCAGGAATGGGGCATCCTGCATTCAACTTTTATTTTCCTTCACTCAGGTACCATAGCTGCACACCTTTGACAGCACTAGATTTCTAGGGTAAATGCAAGGTTTAAGGTGTTGACTTCTGTAGAGCTGATTCACATATGGTTAAACAAATATTTAATTAAAAAAAAAAGGGAAAAAGCTGTGCCATACTTGTTATAGTTGAAATCACATTATCTTTTGAAGATAGATTGCTGATCCTTTTGCCTCTGTGTCTTCTGCATCAGCATGGTTATACAACTTTAACAAACAGTAGCACTAAGTCAATCAAAAGAGAGGGTGCTTACATTAAGTGGTTTGACACTAGGATTCTTGTCTTACTACCATTTAACCACCAGTCATTTCTGTGCATGCTATATTAATGTCTCTGATTGATATGGTGTGAACAGAATGGCCAGAATTTACTGTGTTATCTTATTTAATGCTTACAACATTATATATTCAACAGACAATTTAGGCAAAACTGCTAAATTTCAGTCTTTCACAGATGTTATTTGCTCAACAAAAATAATCTATCCTTGGACAATTGTATGTATGAGTTAATGTAAAATGATTATACCTATTTTATACCTCCTAAGCAACAATATTCAGAGAATTGATTATTATTTTTGGGAATAAACTGTATGTTATTTGTACCTTAATTGGCTCTGTATGAGGCAAATACTGCTTCTATAATATGTTTATGATTTCAGAGAACATTCTGTGGGTGTTCTTTGAATCTTACTCTTCCAACATGATGACAAAGGCAATTTCTTTGAGTAATATTGAAAACAAACAAGATTAAAGCAAAATAGGATTAAGACACTCAAACTATTAGCTTTTTCTCCTGCTTCTGCTAAGTATTTTCTTTTTATGCTGTTACCATCCCTGCAGCTCCTGATGGCTGAAGGATAGCATATGTGCAGAAAACATGCCCTAATTTACTGTGTGAATTCAACAAATGACCCAGTTCATTGGAAACAGGGAATGTTTGAATCTTTAGAGCGTGTCCTTTTATGCTGCTTTTGCTTAAAAAATTAAGCTGGGTGTCTTAACTTTCAGAAGTTCCTGCAGGCAATGCACATATAAAAAAACAGCTAAGTGACTTGATGAAATTTGTAACAGATTGACTAATCAATACAAACATCAAAAAAACACCTTGAAAATTGTCATATTATATTACAGACAGACATCTCAACACCTCCATCACTTTCTGCAAATAAATCCTCCAAAACCCAAGGGAAAAAAAAACTGTGCTAGGAAAAACAGATCAAAGCAGAACAAGCTTGAAGAGCAGTGACTAAGTCAGCAGGCTCAAAGCGGAAGTTTAGGATGCGTATTAGGAAATAATTTTTAATGATGAAAATCTCATTATCATTCATGAGCGTTATCTGATTTGCAAATGGCCTGTGGTGGGTTTTCTAGGGTTCTACCACCTAGATGTACCCTGGAAGAACTGTAAGGCAAGGACTGAGAAAGATATTTAGCTACCATGTGGTGTTTTGGTGGTGGGTTTTTGTTTTATTTTTCCTCTCCCTCCACTTCCATTAGTGTAAGACCTCATAGCTTTCCTCCAGAAAGTGGAGTATGGCAAAGGTGATGAGGATGACACAGCAGTGGGTATTTGACAAAAGGATTTGACCATTCTTTCTGTCAGCAATTAAAGCTTTCCTGTAGATACTTCTCTCTTTCCTACAGCTAAGCGACAGTTTCTGTTAGGCTGTGGAGTTAAGTCCAATTGTTCATCTTTAAGAAGACTTAGCTTTAAAACTCTTTGAACTTCTACTTGAATATAGTGTTTTAGATTGAAACAAAGTTATTAATTATTCTAAGTCAGACCTATGTAGTCTGTGCTATTAGAGAGGGTAACGCACTTATGTGAAATGGATATAGTATTCTGTATTTCACAGAACAAAACATGCACCAGATAGAGCAGCAGGGACTGAGAAACCTTTGACATCATAGACAGGCCAGCTTGCACAGGGGCTGCCTGACCTTCATGGAGAAATGCTGAGTTGCTGAAACAAGATGCAGCCTTTGCCCTGCAGTGTGCCTCACTGGGGGTATAGTCAGACAATGATAAATGGTTGTACTGGCTAAGGAAGATACTGTCAGGCTCCTAAGTTTTGCAGCTGGTTATGTTGTGAGCTTCCCCTCTTTTGCATTACAAAGCACAGAGGCTTCCTCTGAGACCCTGTTGGTGGTGTGCTCAACTTGAGAGGCCAAAGTTACTAACTCATGCTGTTGTGCCATGGTGTGCTATTCAGTCCTGCTAACCTGCGTGTGCCTATTGCGGAGTGTGGGCAGAATAAAGTGAGCTCTTCCCATGAACTACAATTTAGATCTATATAAATGCTTTCCCTCCCACTTCTGTAGCTGAGCCACTAAATAATTTTTTTTCACATCTTGCTCCGTTTGCATCTCATTGCATCTCAAGTTCATAAATAATCTTTTTCTACAAATGAAAAAAAACAGTTCTACTGAAACAATTCAATTTCAGGCAGAAAAAATAAATAAGTGGAAAACTGGGAATGAATAGAAAGTACTTAATCTTTCACTGCTGTTACTGTCCAAGTAAAATTATTTCAAGGTTCCTGCTCTGTTGCTTTTGAAGAACTTCTGCCAGTATGTGAGCTCTGTCTGCTGTCTCCCATAACTTCCAAGCTTTCTGCATTTGGAAAGAGCTGTGGTAAAATGAGCAGCGTTCTTCTAACAGGTCACATTCTTAGACCTTGTATTTCTGTCATTGGAGTTTTCTTTTTCTGCAAAGAACTGACAACTTACAAAAGTGGCAAAAATGTCTTTCAGTAAAAACAGAACTTTCACATTATAATTATTATTACTATAAAATGTTATATTATAAATCAACATGTAGCAACACTGTAAGAAGGGTATGGCAATATACTGATATAAAAGTGTTATGAAAAGTGTTTTGTGTCTTAGTTCCATCACTTAGATTCTTTTATATTGAGGGAGATGTTACTGAGGAAGAACAGGGGTTGGTTTTTTTTTTTTTTTTTTTTTTTTTTAAGCTAATGGTCTAATTACTGAAGATGTCTTGTCCCTTTGGTTTAGAGTGCTATTTTAGAAAGAAAACAATTAGCAGCTGAAAGAGCAATTTAGGACAAGGAGAAAAGAACTTTCAATGGAAAGAAATTTTGAAAGTAAAACTTTTGTAGTTGATTGTGATTTGTAGTACCTGAGAAATGTCTTTGTGGAGAGGAACCTGGTATCTTTGTGCTCAAGTTAACTGAATTTTTAAGGTATTTCATGTAGCAATAATAATAATGTAATGATCAAATATGTTTTGCACATCAGGGTAGATATAGCCTAGCAATATGACAGCTGCCTTTTTGATAAGAGACTTGAAATCAGATAGACTTGAATATTCAGTGCTTGTTTTCAGAAGTTCATTTAGTCTGAGCTAGCAAACTAGGAATTGCAGTGTAATAGGGAGGGAAGGAGAAAAATTGAGGTTATAACCTGCACTTCAAATTTAGCTTACTTAGGACAGACTGCAGTGTGTTTCAGGTACTTCAGTCTCTTCTGCCAACCCTTCTGGTAATGAGAAAAGACCAATGCCTGGCAGACAAGGTAAAGTAGCAAGACCTATGTAGATGTGTGGAGTTGGTGACCTGGGATAGCACCAAACTTGAATCTTGCCCACAGAATGGTTTTGGTCAGGTACCACATACACTGTATCCCCACTGTTGGCTTGCATGATACAGGTAACAGTTTTATTGATGATTCCATGGATTACATATGTCCTACTAAGAAGCGACAAGTGAGCATGACCTATGAAATCTCTTTCATTATGCTTCATATAAAATCATAGAATACTTAGATTATCTTAAGGTCCTTTCCAACCCTAATTCCAACCCTCCTGCCATGGGCATTTAAAATTACTTGAGTGTGTAAAGTTTAATCTCAGTGCATTTTTAATCTTTATTTTGCACTCTTATCCATTTACAGACCGCCGAGGCTGATGGGTGAAGGTTTTGTTGTAATGCAGTCCAATGATGTTGATATCTATTATT
Organism: Pezoporus occidentalis; assembly: GCF_034315485.1. Lineage (NCBI taxonomy): Eukaryota > Metazoa > Chordata > Aves > Psittaciformes > Psittacidae > Pezoporus > Pezoporus occidentalis. The sequence goes on from NW_026914181.1 coordinate 25,239, forward strand.
ATATGGATGAACCAGGTACCTTCTGGTAGATAACAAAGATAAAATTTTAAGGTGTATGAAGACTACGTGTTTATTGTCTGGACTTGCTAGGCAATTTCTTCTGCTTTTTTTCAGTGCTGAAAAATCTCTGTGCTGAAAGACTTATTGTAATATTTTGGAGCCAAAAAAGTTTTAGTTATTTTTTCTGCAAATGAACTAAAATTCCACTGAAACAAAGGGGAAGAGAGTTCATTTGTTTCATATTTAGAAAGGAGTGAAATTTTGAGCTGTGTTCAACTTCTAAACTGTTTCATGTAAAAGGTCTGGGGAATTTCATAGATGAAATAACTGGGTATGTAGAACCAATGTATTTATCAGCAAGTAGTTTTATATCATGTAGGTACTCTATCAGCAAATGCCTTCTGCAAGTCTATATGCAACATAGAAGCAATTAAGCTTGGTATGTGTTCTTGGAACAAGTTGTATTTTAAGCTGCAATCATAAATGATGTAGGTTTCCAAAAGTACTTCAGGAATGGGGATAATTTATAGTTAACACTTACTGGAGGTTTGGGGAAATATATTTGGTGCATCCACTTCTGAATATTGTGGTGTTTCTCTTTTTCACTTTAAATCTGGTGTGTTATATTACCAATTTATTTTGCTGGAGTTCTTTCAGTTTGCAAAAGCTTTTGTTTGGACTCCACTTAAAGTATTGCCTGAATCTTGAACAAAGGTAACGCATTCAATAATGATGCATACTGGTAGGATAGGTGACAATTTTGGAAACTTGGTTTATATGTAGGATTTGGATGTAAATGTGGATGTAGGAAAGCTTGCATTGGTGAAAAGCATATTTGAAAGACAAAACTGCTGTATATGTCAGCATTTTCCTGACATCAGTGAGCAGTGCTTCAGGAAATCAGTACAACATTTGGTCCTGTTCTTCCTATGTTTACTTCTGTATACACTGGGAGTCTGCATTGAATTGTGGCTTGATATTTATACACTGTAGTGGTCCCAAATAAAACTGACATAAGGAGATGTTAATTGTCATGTGCTTAGTAAACATTTTTCATGCTAATTTGAAACAGCTTCCTTTTAATAGTCTGTTTATTACATTATGTAATATAGGTCTTGTACCAGAGGAGATGGAGGAAAGTAATGATGGAGAATCAAGCAACGAAGACAGCAAGTTGCAGGATCTGCCACCATGTTGGGGTTTGGACATTGTTTGTGGAAAAGGAACAGACTTCAACTATGGACCGTGGGCTGATAGGCAGAGGTATTACCATGATTTACATCTTTAATTTTAATCTTTAATATCTCTTGTTACTGAGAAAGCAGTCTAAAGTTTCCAGTATGCAATGGCTCAGATTTCTAATTTGTTTGGGGCGTACCAGGCAAAATAGAAGGAGTTTAGGTTTGGTAAATTCATTGTTGTTTATCTTGTTGGCCTTCCAAAGTTAGTATCACTCAGTGAATTTTTGTTACTAAATTAATAAATTATGCTCCTATTTTTGTGAACAAACTAGCTTTTTACTATTTATCAAGTGTTAGATACCTAAGTGTTTAACCTTATAGTGGCTACTTTATATTTGAAAAGCTCCTATTAGCTCATTGATAGAAGTACACTGTATACTGATGAGAAAATTTTATGGAAGTACAAATCTGGCTACAGAAATAATGAGGAGGAGCTGTTTATCCCTGCTTTAGGAGAACCAAATTCTTGATGCAGTCTCAAAAGTATTTATTATCCAGGTATTTTAGTGACAGAATTTTAGCCCAGAGCTCTACTACTGTTCTTCACCTAGCCCTTGATGTTTTGTGCTCAATTATTTCTGGTGGAGACAATAGGATTGTTTAGAGAGTAGAGGACTATTAAGTACAAGTGCTTTCCCTCTTTTCCCCTGTTAATTACAGATTGATACTTCTTTTGGCCTCCGTTAATTCTCCTGTGAAAATATTATAATTAACTGTCTCTTACAAGTATGAGGATAGCAGACCACAGAGTAGTTGTTAGATGCAACAGTATCTTGGAGAATTTAAGAGAAAATGCCAGTTTCCAGAACAGTGCTTTGCTAGGAACATAAAGTCAGTGAATTGTTAGTGATATTTTTAATACTCCCAATAAAGCTCACTCTACGATGGTGTGCTTTTTATAATTTTAACTGGCTATGCAGAAGGTCGTTTGTGCCTATTCAGGGTGTGTAGAGTTTGTAGATACATGCTTGACAGCATTTTCAGATTGTGCTGTGGGTAGAAGATAGAATTTTGGAAAGTGCCACAACATTTTAGAAGGACACGTTGTAGTGTCTGGTGGACTTGGTAGTTCTGTGTACTTGCTACTTTCCATTCATATAAAAGCTTCCACAAATACTGATCTTTAACACATCACAAGGTAAAATCTTGGGTTTCCCCAGGATTTGGACAGTGTGTTGTGTGGTGTTTGGTGGCGGGGGGGGGATATTTTTGGGTTGTGTTGCTCTCTTTTTTTCCCTTAACCTTTTAGGCTGCTATAGTGGTCAGGTGCTGGGTGCAGGAAACTGCTACCCCCCTTAAAGACTTTCTTCCACCTCCTTCAGACCTATATAAGCTAGGCTATCTGTGCTTTCTCACTATAGCTTTCCTTTCATGTAGTTACATGTTCAAACACGAGTCTGCAGAAATGTAGGTTTCATGTTGCTCTACTAAAGTTTTGTATTTTGTTTACTGCTGGGCATTAGGTCAAATATTTGTGTACAAACCAAAGCATTTGGGGTTGGAGTAGATGATCTTCAGAGATCCCTTCCAACCCTAATAATTCTGTGATTCTGTAGTAATTCCTTGATAAAATGATTACTTGCTACTATGTTTTTGTAGTAGATTTGTAAACCAAAGATTAGGAATAAGAAGAAAGACGTATCTTGTTTGCCATCTGAATTAAAATATGTTTGTTGTGAATCATTTATGGTCTGTCCATTCATAACTTTTATCCAGAAGTCACTTCTTGTCATGGAAAATTTTGGAGATTTCAGTAATGAGTTGAAAGGCTCCTACGATTTTAAACAATTTTTTTTTTTTTATCACATCCAGTGGTTGTGTAACGACTCACCTAACCGGAAAATAATTGACTCAAATAGATGCATAGATATATATAAATACACATGTATTTCTTCTGTGAATAAAACCAGCTCTTTTGTTTTTGTGTGTTTGTTTTTTTTTCTTCCTCCCCATTAGGGATTGCTTGTGGAAGTTTTTCTTCCCACCAGACTACCAAGTTATGAAAGTCTCAGAAATGGCTCAGCCTGGGAAACCAAGACAGATTCTTGCTTTTGAACTGCGGATGAATATTATTGCAGATGCCACCATTGATTTACTTTTTACTAAAAATAGGGTAAATAATGAAAACACATCTAGAAAATAATTTGTCTGTGTGATTACTCTATGGTTGTTGGGTGCGCATGTTTTTTACTTGTCTCAGGTGTTTCTTACAGAGGTATGGTTTTAAAAGCTAGGTGACTTGTCTTTCAGTCAGAGGCAGAAGGTACACTGATGTCTAGAAATGATGTTTGGACTGTTTTTCTTTCTTAAAATACAGGAAACTAATGCTGTACATGTAAATGTTGGTGCAGGATCATATTTGGAAATAAATATTCCCATGACAGTAGGTGAAAATGGTGAGTTAGTGTTAAGATTAATTTGTTTTCATAATGTTTTTTTTCCGAACAGTTACCTTAATGACTGTGTGTGTTAATGTCTTATAGTGTTTTCCTTCAAGACTGTGAGATGTGTATTCTTACATAAAAGAACAAAAAGTATTTCCTTATACATTTCATTGCAAGATATTAAAGTATGTACATACTTAAATAGCTACCTTCATGTTTTGTTTGGGTTAGGAAACACAAATTCCTTAACTACTAGACAATGTATCATTTAAACATGTATCTATTGAAGCAGATGACATTGTTGGCTCAAAGCAGGAAGACTTCTTCGGTAGGATTAGTGTAGTAGTTGAATCATGCTGAGATATGTTCTGAAAAATAGTAGTAAATTTAAACAAAATTAATTCCAAAATCCAAGGTGGAGATCAGTGTAAAGTTATGTTACCTGTATTTACTCATCTTGTTGGCTGGTGTGAAGACCTTTGCTAAATTGTTTGTTCTCTTGATTCCTTCTGGCATTTTGAGTTTTATCCTGTAACTTAAACCAAGATCTCCAGAACTTAGCATTTCCAGACCCAGCAAGAAGAATTCTGTCACCTCTGCTATGTGAAGGCAGAACATGTTAAACTCTTTACTATTTGGTAAATGGTAGAATTATTATAGTACCAATTTCTTTTATGATAATTCTTGATTGTTAGTGGAATGGTGAAATTGCTGGTGAGAATTATGTAAATATTTATATAACTCTTATGGGTGAATGACTGTGTTTTATATCTTCTGTGTGCTAGGCTATTCACCTACAATTAAAGGGCAGCTTCTACATGTTGACGCCACCAGCAGTATGCAGTACCGGACTCTCTTAGAAGCTGAAATGCTAGCTGTAAGTTTGCATTAATAAGCACAAAGCTTCAGTCTCTAGAGGATTTTTAATAAAAGAACATATTTGTTTGTCTGTGGAGCAGTTCTTCAGATTCTTAAACAGTACAGAAATATGCCTTTTGAATGTATTTTGCAAAACCTTACTATGTAAGAAATTTACATATATACACATGACTATGCACGTGTGTAACTTTTAGTGACAACATAATTTATGTGTGTTATGAAAGCAATGGAGGGATTGGAGTACCACTTACAAGTCTTGCCTCATTAATTACGTAGCCATGTCTTATAGGCTTTACCTTAATAAATTACTACACTTGCTAGCTGTGCTACAGAATTTGAGAGCGTATGTACTTAAAGATACTTCAGAGTGCTTAAACTAGTTGAGACAGATTTAATACTGCATTATTCTTTTGTTTGCAGTACTTTTGCAGTACTGCAATTCTGTAGATTACCTTTCTCACTGTTTTTTATTAGTGATGTTTTTAATGTTGAATATGAGCATTATATCAGTGGTAAAAATCCCTCAGAATAGTATTTTTCATCTGTAATGTATTGTAAACAGTGAGGCTTTTAATGAAACCTTAGGTTTATAAATTGCATGGTATGTCTACTGCAACAGATGTATCAGAATTTCATAATATACCTTTCCGGATAAATTAATACACTAATGCTTGACCTTCAAGCACAGGAAGAGAGATAGATTAAATTATTAAAGAACTGGAGAAGCCTTCTGTTCATCCCAGCAGGAAAACAGTTTTAATTATTCAGCAGAGTACATATGTGAAAACTGCTGAGCTGCAGGGTCAAGGATTGTATGCTTTAATTGTAATTCTGATGCTTCAATATCTTGTTCACAGTTTCATATTAATGCTAGCTACCCCCGGATATGGAACATGCCACAGACATGGCAATGCGAACTTGAGGTTTATAAAGCAACCTATCATTTTATCTTTGCTCAGAAAAGCTTCTTTACAGGTAACTACTAAATAAAATACATATCAAATTAAATATTCTTTCTTTAGAATTTCTTTTCAAATTTTGCAAAGGCGTACAAGGTCAGGTACTCTGATTTGAGGTATTTAGCACAAGTACTTATTTTTGAGGACAAAGATTCTGATGTTTTCTGTTTCCTGTAAGTGGCTTAGTACACGATATTCTTATATTTGAGTGGAGATGCCAAATGATTTAATTTTCTAACATCTAAGCTAAATTTGATCTGCAGTAATGTTAAGTGATCTTAAATTTCAGATTAATTTTTTTCTATCAGATCTATTGACTTGTTTAGTATTTGTCACCTAGGATATTGAATTCTCTGAAATCTCTCTTTGGCTGACTGATTTTCAGCTACTTAAGCTTTAGGTAATGTCTCTGTGGTTGACAGACGATGAAAGAAAGTAATTTGCTCCTTAGGATTTTGGCTGTGAGGAAGAATGTGTGTGCACAAGGCAGTAAGATGTGATACAGCATCACCAAGCTGTTGCTGAAGGTTTCAGCTACAGTAGTAGAAAGAATATAGCCCCATCAATGTGGCACTGCTTGGGCTAATTAGTCCTGCTGGGAGGAAGAGTTAATTAGTGCAGGCATAGTGCCATGCTAATAAAGTTATCCTCCTGATGAGGCTGGAGCCATTATCTATATAGTGTTGCAGTACACAGTCTACCTGTCCATTCAAAGCAAACAGTAACTTCTGCAACAACACCGTTTTGCAGAATTAGAATATATTACTAATGTATACATTCAGAGTACCTGAGTGGAAAACCAGAGGAAAGCAGTTGGTAGTCCAGTGCTTTTAGGTCAGTGTGTAACATTGCTATGGAGCAAAACTAAACATGAAGACTTCATTAAACCTATTGCTTTACAACTGAAAAAGCAGGTGAGAAATGGGAGATGGACTCACAGCTAGTATTTGTGGAATATCTGCTTGAGAAATGCATGCTGTATATTGTTCTCATTTTCCTTTTCCTGTTAAGGAGCAAGCGACTAAGGCAATTTACGAAAAACCAAAAACTTAAAAGGAATCTCTCACTTGATTGCTACTGACTTGTCTTTTATTACTTTACTTGGGTTTAGATTTGATCCAAGACTGGTCCAGCGATAGCGCGCCTGATATCTTTTCATTCGTTCCTTATATGTGGAACTTCAAAGTCATGTTTCATCAATTTGAAATGATTTGGGCAGCGAATCAACACAACTGGATTGACTGTTCCACGAAACAACAAGAGAATGGTGAGAACCCTTTTTGATTTGGAAGAAGAGTGCAAACTGCAAAAAATACACTCCAAATAAGAGAGTACAGTCATTACAAAATTTTACTAGAAAAATGTGTCTTCAGTGATAAACCATTTTGCTACTGTTGATGTGCATAAACTATCCTAAAGCAGTTTTAAGTTCTAACTTACTTTGTGCAAATGTGTATGTTTTTTTAGGGGGACAGTGCAGTTCTATATCATCTTTTAGCTTTCATTTTTTAAGACTCTTTGAGTCTAAGATTTAGTACAAGAGTTTGCAGAGAGCATCTCTGAGGTCTTGACATATATTCAGTATGTTAAGAGAAAACATGAACTTGAGAATAAAGTTTTTAAGTAAGGTTGGAAAAATACCATTTGAACTCCATGCAACCAGAAATGTTTGTTTTCTATGAATTTCAGAATAGGAGATAGGGCTGCTAATTCTAGGCAAAATTAAGGGGTACATTTTAGAAAGCCAAACCTTTGATTAATGTGCACTTTGCTTTTTATGTATCTCAGTGGTCTACACTGTAGTAGAATCTTACTATTTCCTCATAGAAAGAGGACAGTGAATTAAAAAATCATAAAGTTGTGTTCTAGTTAAAAATAAGGCTCACTACTTCATCAACCCTGAGGAACTTTCAGTGTGGTTTTTTTTTGTTTGTTTGTTTGTTTGTTTTTCTAAAAACTGGTGTGTGGAGCATTAAAGTCAGTCATAAGATAATAGTCAGTTGTTTTTATTGTCTTGTTATGGTTTCATTGTGCCAAGTACAGTGCCTTTCTACGGAGGGCAAGCTGTAGGGAGTAATCACTTTCAGGATAACTTAGTATGATGTATTCTGAATACACAGTAGTTAAAATGGCAATTTCCTTTGTCTTGAGTTCTTGAATATATTTTCATTATTTTTACCTGTATGTTTGATAATTTTAAAAGAACAAAATCGGGAGTAATTTTTACAGATTTTTTTTGTTTGTTTTTTCCTCTTGTCTCAGTTTATCTAGCAGCTTGTGGAGAAACATTGAACATTGTTTTCTCTCTGCCTTTCACGGACTTTGTTCCAACCACATGCAGTACCAGATTCTCTTTAAGGGTAAGTTCTTCCACTCCTTGCCCCTTTTGTCTTAGAAATGTGAGATAGTTTCCCTTACTTCTTCAGTCAGCAGATTTTGGATAAACTCTTTCCCAAAAGGAAATTAGTCTTTTTCACCTCTGGCTCATAGAATTTTTCGCGGAGGTAAATGGTTTCAATTGCTTATATGAAGTATCCAGTCATAGGCTGGTTTAATTATATATACACACATATATATATTACACACACACAAATAAAAATATATTTTAAATATATATATACACATATGCTTCATACATATGTACACACAGTATGCATATTTACTATATTTACTTAGACTATGTGTATCTGTGTATGTACTTATCATTTGAAGTCTGTTCCCATTTATTTAGAAAATGTGAAAGTCTACTGTATGTTCAAAGCTAAAAATCAAATACTGGAATGGGTACCCTCAACCTTTTTGGAAAGCCATTTTCCATATTTTTAAGAGTTTCTGTAGAATAAGTAATGATGATAAACTGTTTGTAACAGATGCAGCTAATTCTTTGAGAGACTCTAGCACTTCGCTGAAATAGAAGCAGTCTACTGCTACTGAAAATTAAAAAAACTAGTTGGTGATGATGTTGGTAATTTTGTATAATTTGATAGCAAAGAAATCAGTGTTTTATCTGTATGATTTTGTTTTTTAAGTATGGTTTAGTTGGTTTGTAGGGCAGCATTGGCTAGTCACTTAACTTCTGTAGTATGGCTTGAGCAACATAAAAACAGGCACCAGTAAAAGTCATGCCCCTTTGTTTAACAGATTGCTAAATTATGTGGGAGCTGTGGTCAGCAATCACATTTCAAAATTGAGATTTCTTGCCTCGCTTTGCCTGTAAACTGAAGATGATGGTGCATATGAACATGCAAACACCATGAGCATTATGCATAAAGTGAATGTAAGTTAACCTTTTTGATACTAATGTTTGATTTTTAGGGAGAAGATGTTGATCTTCATTTGTATCTGCCAGATTGTCATCCTAGTAAATACTCCCTTTTTATGTTGGTGAAAGATTGTCAGCCTAATAAAATAAGTCCTGAATCTTGTATTTCTGCTGAATGTCAAAGTGGTCAAAAAACGGACAAACCCAAATGGAGGAACATTACTCAAGAAGAGTGAGTTTTATTGTGATGTTTATGTATTTATATTGGCTTTTCATATTTCCTTATTTAGTTTGTGATGAAAGCAACCTGCTGTATTTATGAAAGATACTTAATGCAACTGTTGTCCTTCAAATAAGTGTGCTGTTTCTTTTTGAAAGGGCTGGATGGGTCGAATGCTGGACAGTCCCGAGTGTTGTGTTTACAATTGACTACTCGTGGCACCCAATTTATCCTCAGAAGGCAGACGAACAGTTAAAGCAATCCTGTAAGTGCCACTACTCTTTTCTTGTTAGCATGTTTTATTTTGGGAACAGTTGTGATTTTGCTGGATCAAACTGCTTAAATTTGCAGAAATTAATTTTGAACTGAAGTAATATTACATGTCACACGGGACAATTACAATCTGTAGAGTGCACCAGGTTTGAGTTAAAAACTGACAACATCTCATGATGCAGAATTTCAGAACATGTCCCAGTTCCCTGTGTAAAAAGAGGATACTCTCTGTAGTTGACTTCACCTTGTCCTTAAACTGGATCTCGTAAATGGGTTGTTGCATAATACAACCTATCACTTGGTATGTTAAATATGAAGTACAGTATTTTTTTGGCAGTATCTTATTCCTTAGCCTTTCTAAGCTTTTTTTCCTTTGGATGTTATGATGTTCTCTTATGATTAAAATAATTAAATACACTATATATGAGATATGACAACGTGGTCTTTCCTTTATGGATATGAAACTGTGAGATTTTGTTGTAGCTACCACTGTTGAAGTGAAGCATGGCCACCTGATGCAAGTGTTAGACTGGTCAGTCTGTCAATAATTTCTTCATCAGAATAGTTAAATATAAATGTCTAAACAACTTTTCTAAGTATAAAATATTCTCTAAGTATGTGCTTGAAAAAAAAAGTTATAAAATACTTAAATGCAGAGATAAATGTAAGTTCCTTTTTGTGCAGAGGGAAGTATGCAGGAAATCATGGGGATTACATTAAAGTCTTTCAGGTTGAGATGCTAAAAGCAGAAATGATGAAGGAAAGGTATTAGAAGAATAATGAGGGCTAATTTGGATGGGCCTCAATCAGCAGGTGTTAGAAGACATGCTGAGTAGCATTTTTAGGTTTTTAGTTCCAAATATTCAAATCTAAAAGAACTGAAATTTTAGAGGACGAAGCAGAAAAAGTGAAATTCATCTTGCAGATGTTCATTAAGTGCTCTTGTGAGACTCTGTCAGCTTATGTCAATTGTGCCTACTTCAAATTTGAAAACATGTGCTAGTAATTGTGGCAATTGAACCTGCTTTTCTAATTTTTTACATGCACAGGTAATTTTGTCTGCAGCTTCCTTCAATGAATAATCCAGCACAGTCCAGATCACTTCTAATCTGTGATGCTGATAGAATGTGTTTGTTACAATAGAAACATCTTTATTTTATTTTAAGTCAATTGATGGAACCCTTTAAGGCTCTCAGAAACCAGTACGTTGCATTACATGAAATGCAGCTTACGAAAAAGTGGTCATCTCACTGCAGTGTTTAGCTAATTTATAACACATAGCATAATGCAAGCACAGAGCAAGCATTGTAGGCAATAATAAATTAAAGCCTTGAAGGTTTTCTGGCTGCAGGTGTGTATTCACTGTATTTCTCTATGTGTCAGTTCTTCCAGTTAAACTGGCACCTGAAATCTTATTCCATGTAGAGCATTAATTTTCTGCAGTTTTCCCATAGAGTTCTTCCCAGCAATCACTTCACATCCTCAAAGCACTTCTGTCTTGTCACCTTTCCTCACTTAGAAAAAGACAAAATGCTTTCTTCTCCCTAACTCCAAATAGAAAGAAAAGAAAGATTTGAATTTGCAAACTGTTTTGTGTCTAGAATAATTGAATTATTTGAGAGGAAGTTTTGGCCTACAGAGCTATTGGTTCAGAATAGGTTTTTAATATAACTTTTGTAATTTTCCTGTTTATTCACTTTTGTTTATTCTGCAGTAGCTGTGTGGTTGTGGGAAATCTACTGCACTGTAATGAAAGCATGTCTTTGTTTAACTTGAAGAGCTAGATAAATAAATTGGATGCTTTTTTGGAACTTGAAGGATTGTTTTTCTCTTGCATAATTAACATTGACTAAAATATTCTGTATTTTCCTGCTGACCCATAGTTACTAGATGTGAGAAACCAGTTCTTGTAGCATGAACTTCTTAACATAATTATAAAAATTATATAAATTAGCTGCAGAAAGTAACATATTTAATACATATTCCTATTTGCAGAATTCTGTTCATTGGAAGTCTCACTTGTAATCAAAATCTGTTTTCTTCTTTATTTTGCTCCGAAGTGTCAGAAATGGAAGAAACAATGTTATCCGTGCTAAGGCCATCGCAGAAAACAGCCGACAGTATGATTTCATCTCCCACAGCTTCAACCCGTGTTCCCCTTGACCCCTCAGAGCTGCCCCCAGATAAGCTCCATGTGGAACTGGAACTCTCTGCAGATTCTCAGATAACTCTATATGGACCCCTGCTCAAAGCCTTTCTGTCCATAAAGGTAGGCATAGGAAAGAGACTTACAAAATTTATGGAGGGCCAAATGTAGGAAAGGGAAATAAATAATTCCTCAGAATACATGGATTTAGCTGAAAAGTTCTTACAAGTACTATTCAATGACTTTAGTTGGTGATGTGGCATAGCTGCGATGAATTCTGCTGGCACAGGGTTATGAGGAGATTTCCAATATGTATATATGTCGACCCATATCACCGTAATTTTCCTTTCAAAGAAAGTGTTTCTAGACTTCATGTGTGGAAAATTTTTTCTTTGACTTCTGCAGTACTAAAAAGAAAATAAAATAATATCAGCTCTAATAATATTAATGGGGTTCTTTTTTACAACCACTTTTATGCAAATGTCTATCAAAACCCATGGGCATTTTAAGGGCATTTTAAGTTCTGCAGAGTGTCCTAATTGGTTTTGTTTTTGCTAAATTAGATTCTGTGAAATTTCTGGAAACAGGATCGTGGAGGGGAAGGGAGAAGAATATGAGAATAATGTAATTTTAAAAGCTGCTTCAGTCAATATTGAAGAAGAGTTTTTCATCCTTTTCTTCATGTTAGTCTATTATGCTTCAAAATGTTTGTGCATATTGCTTAGGTTATGTCCTCTTCCATTGTTGGGTGGCTGAAAACAGTTGTTTCTTCCTAAGTCCCTCACCTGCCTTGTTGAGACAAAAGCAGAAGTGACTGAACATATTGCTTCTATTTGACTTACAGTCATGTGGTTGGCTTTTGGTTGTTTCTTTTGTTTTTTTTTTTCTCTGATGGGTTTTAGGGGAGTTTTTGTTTGTTTTAAAGGTCTGTGTTGGCTTATTCAGGACTAGGCTAAAGTAATGTTTCTGGAGGCTTTCAGTTTGAGTCGGAGAACTAGGAATGTTCTGAGACAGGTGATTAGTGTCAGGACTCATACTGAAACAGTCATTATAAATTTATAGAAGGCATTGTGTGTAAGCAAAGAATAGCAGAAAATATTAAATTTTTACAGAGTATAGGGCTTGCAAGTATCCTCATTATTTCTTCATGTTGCCACTAAAATAATAGGATTAAGATTAGGTCAGTGTTGCATCTGGAAGACTTAATTTCCTCTACTCCTGAGGAAATGTATCAATGTTTGACTAGTTTATTGAGCTCCTTTTTTTTGAGCCCATAAATTCATGAGATAGTTTTGTCTTTCCAAGCACAGCAGCACTTCTTCATTGCACTTTGCATCTGGAGGTATATGTAAAGAGTGCTATGTTAGATCCGTCGATTCTATGATTTAGTTTTTAGAGATGAGGATTTCTCAGCTTAAATCTAGCTTTTATCTTCTAAATCTCAAGAGAAATTTTAGGTAAATAGCTCATTTTTTGAAAATGTGCATTTATTGTACTTTTTACTATTTCTGTGACTGTGTGTTCATCTTTTTGCCCAGCTGTGCTGGCAGCATCTCTGACAGATTTCCAAGGGTGTTTTTTTATGCTTGTTTTCCTGACTTGAGGTTGAATAGTTGTTTTCAGCTAATTTTAATTGATCTTTTTTAATACATGAGGGATTGTTTCCTAGATGTGCTTCGTTCATGCAGTTTTGTTAAGCCTTCCGTTGTGTAGTTTTTCAGTGTAACACTGTTTCTGACTGAAGGGCTTACTGGGTGGGAATGAATGATTTATAGGTCCTTGCCTCCCCATAAGAAGGTACCAGGAGTTAGTTACTGAAATTCTTAGCACCCTCTGCTGGGTCTGCCTTATAATAAATATTTCAAAGTCTGTGTTATAACCTTTTCGCTTTGCTGAAAAGCAGAGCAAATAAGCTTTGCTTAACTTCTGAGGGTTTTTTGATTTGGCCACAGAGCAATGCTTAATTCATATGCAGTAACACTAAGAATACTTCAGAGACTCAGTACTAGATGGTATAATTATATATCCACAGGAGTCATTATTCCCAGGCCGATAATGAGCCTCCCGTTTCCACAGACCTTTTTCAAGGACATGGGTACTCCTAGTTGCTTATTTTTCCTTGTACACTTCCTCTTTGCTTGCTTGTGCTGCAGACTTGTACTTACAAAAGAGCAGAGAAGATTTAGAAAACAAGGCACAGAAAAAGGAAGGAGGAGAGCAAGAAAATTCGTAAGATTCGAATCTGTTTCAGTTTAATGTTCTGTCTAGTACTCATTTATCTGCATCCCACAAATCACCAGTGGAGCTTGTAGTAGTTGGAATATTTCTGTCAACATGAGAGGCTGAGGAACTGAATTACTTTCTAAAAATGAATGAAGTAGAATCATAGAATCATAGAATAGTTAGGGTTGGAAAGGACCTTAAGATCATCTAGTTCCAACCTCCCTGCCATGGGCAGGGACACCTCATACTAAACCATCTCACCCAAGGCTTCGTCCAACCTGACCTTGAACACTGCCAGGGATGGAGCATTCACAACCTCCCTGGGCAACCCATTACAGCGTCTCACCACCCTAACAGGAAAGGATTTCCTCCTTATATCCAATCTAAACTTCTCCTGTTTAAGTTTTAACCTGTTACCCCTTGTCCTGTCACTACAGTCCCTTATGAAGAGTCCCCCCCCAGTATCCCTATAGGCCCCCTTCAGGTACTGTAAGGCTGCTATGAGGTGTCCATGCAGCCTTCTCCTCTCCAGGCTGAACAGCCCCAACTTTCTCAGCCTATCTTCATACGGGAGTAGCTCCAGTCCCCTGATCATCCTCGTGGCCCTCCTCTGGACTTGTTCCAACAGTTCCATGTCCTTTTTATGTTGAGGACACCAGAACTGCACACAATACTCCAGGTGAGGTCTCACAAGAGCAGAGTAGAGGGGCAGGATCACCTCCTTCGACCTGCTGGTCACGCTCCTTTTGATGCAGCCCAGGATATGGTTGGCTTTCTGGGCTGCAAGCGCACACTGCCTGCTTATCTTCATTTTCTCATCGACCAGCACCCCCAGGTCCTGTTCCACAGGGCTGCTCTGAATCTCTTCTCTGCCCAGCCTGTAGCTGTGCCTGGGATTGCTCCAACCCAGGTGTAGGACCTTGCACTTGTCATGGTTAAATTTCATGAGGTTGGCATCAGCCCACCTCACAAGCATGTCGAGGTCCCTCTGGATGGCATTCCTTCCCTCCAGCATATCAACTGAACCACACAGCTTGGTGTCATCGGCAAACTTGCTGACGGTGCACTCAATCCCACTGTCCATGTCAACGACGAAGATGTTGAACAAGACTGGTCCCAACATTGATCCCTGAGGGACACCACTCATTACTGGTCTCCATCTGGACATTGAGCCATTGACCACAACTCTGTGTGCGGCCATCCAGCCAGTTCTTTATCCACCGAGTGGTCCATCCATCAAATTGATGTCTCTCCAATTTAGAGACAAGGATGTCGTGTGGGACAGTGCCGAACGCTTTGCACAAGTCCAGGTAGATGACATCAACTGCTCTACCCCATCTGTCAGTTCCATAGCTCCATCATAGAAGGCCACCAAATTGGTCAGGCAGGATTTCCCCTTAGTGAAGCCATGCTGGCTGTCACCAAGCACCTCGTTGATTTTCATGTGCCTTAGCATGCCTTCCAGAAGAATCTGCTCCAAGATTTTGCCAGGCACAGAGGTGAGACTGACTGGTCTGTAGTTCCCCAGGTCATCCATTTTCCCCTTCTTGAAAATGGGGGTTATATTTCCCTTTTTCCAGTCGTCAGGAACTTCGCCTGACTGCCATGATTTTTCAAATATGATGGAGAGTGGCTCCTTCAGGACCCACGGATGGATCTCATCAGGACCCATGGACTTGTGCACGTACAGGTTTTTAAGATGGTCTCGAGCCAGATCCTCTCCTACAGTGGGCCCAAGGTCTTCATTCTCACAGTCTCTGCGGCTACGTTCCAAGACTTGGGTGGTTTGGTCAAAGCCTTTGCCAGTGGAGACCAAGGCAAAGAAGTCCTTCAGAACCTCAGCCTTCTCCAAATCCTGTGTAGCCAGTTCTCCCGAGAGCTTCCAGAGGGGGCCTACGTTGTCTGTTTTTTTTTTTTTTTTTGCTACATACCTGTAGAATCCCTTCCTGTTATCCTTAACATCTCTAGCCAAATGTACTTCTAACTGGGCCTTAGCTTTCCTAACTTGGTCCCTAGATTCCTGGACAACATCCCTGTACTCTTCCCAGGCCGCCTGTTCTTGCTTCCACCTTTTATAAGCCTCGTTTTTCATTTGAATTTTCCTCAGCAGCTCCTTATGCATCGAAGGAGGTCTCCTGGCCCTCCTGCTGCACTTCCTTCTTGTTGGGATGCAACACTCCTGAGCTTGTAGCAGGTGATCCTTGAATATCAACCAAGAGTCTTGGGCCCCCCTGCCCTCTAGGGCTGTATCCCATGGAACCTTACTAAGCAGGTTCCTGAAGAGGCCAAAGTCTGCTCTTTTGAAGTCCAGGGCAGTGAGCTTGCTGCATGCTCTTCTCACTGTCCTGAGGATCTCAAATTCGAGCATCTCATGATCGCTGCATCCAAGGCTGCCCTGGAGCATCACATTTCCAACGAGCCCTTCCCTGTTGGTGAGCACGAGGTCAAGCATGGCACCTCTCCTTGTTGGTTACTCTATTACTTGCAGAAGGAAGTTGTCTTCCACACAATCAAGGAACCTCCTGGATTGCTTGTGCCAGGCCGTAACCATGTTTCTCTTTGGTCAGAAAGGATTTTGCTTCACAGAATGTTGAGTCCCCAGCACTTCCCATGTACTGAATTAACAAGAAAATATAACCTGCATCATTCAGGAAATTCTTCTTGAGAGATGCTCCTTTTTTTTTTTGGGTGTGTTTTTTTTTTTTTTTCCCCCTAGGTGGTGAGGAGGTGACAAATTATCAGAAATGTGTTCCTGATGCACTTAAATCAGGAAGTTGATTATTTTGTTTATTTGTGTTTTGCTTTTTTTTTGATTATCAATGGATTTTCTGTTTCCAGTAGAATTTGGCAAAGTTACTTCCTTACTTTGGTCTTAGATAATTGCAGGGGATTTGCTTAGAAACCAGGCGAGTTTTAGACCCAAGGGGAGAAATGTTTATAAACTAATATTTTGTGAGCATGTTTATGACTTTGAAACCTGCTGATTTCAGAAGGTTGGATGAGAGTAGCATCCTGCAGGATGTGTTTTGTCTTATTGCTCTCCAAGTTCTCTAAAAGCACAAAATCTGTTTTAAAATGTCAGTAGTAGTATTTCAGAATTGTTATTGGTATTGCATGCATGTAGAATATCAGTACTTTGAGAACTACTGAGAGGCTTATTTAAGGTAACGATTTTTCATTAATGTACGTATGTATAATAAGTATGTATTTTAAAAATATAAGTATGTATATGTATATTTCCTCAGTTATAGGTTGTAGCTATGCTGCTTATTTTAGGGAGGACTAACATAGAAAGATTGGATTTGTATTTCATTACTTTGCCTGTATGTTTTTGCTTTGTTTTCCATATGTTCATAATTGTTCTTTTTCCTAGGAAAACTATTTTGGAGAAGATGACATGTACACTGATTTTGAAGAAGTTATTTCAAGCCCTGTTTTGTCACTATCAACGTCTTCGAGCTCTGGATGGACAGCTGTTGGAGTTGAGAATGACAAAAAAGAAAATGAAAGTTCAGTCAAGCCAGTTCACCCACTTACTTTACGCCCATGGGATATCACTGTGCTTGTGAATTTGTACAAAGTACATGGGCGACTACCAGTGGTAAGTACTTTAGAATATTAAAATAAGTTCCTTCATGGTTTGTTTTTTTTTTTTACTCTAGTTTTATAATCCAGAGTTAAATTTAACTCCTTGGAACATGAAGTTAGGGTGGCACCTACCAAAGTGTGTGTATACTTTCTACTAAAACTGTGGTTATCTGAACCAATTTGCGATATAACTTATTTTGCTTTTCTGGGAGGCAGAACTGGATAACTTTTAACATGATTTTTATTCAGTAAACTTATATTTTTGATGATGGACCGTTATGGTTTATCTGCAAATTAGCAAGACTGTCTCCTAATGGTGCATTCTGCTCTGTGCACCTGCATTCTGAGGAATCCCTGGGAGTAAGAACCCAGATAAAAATATGTTGGGTTTGCCCAAATGGGTTTGAATTGCTGGTTATGAAATTGTGGAAAGGCTTTTGAAGTTGCACATGCTTCTTTTGAAGTATCCACTTGTAGGAGAATTAGTATGCTTCCTGCTCACAGGTTTGCTTCTAATCTTAAAATTTCAGCCATGTTGTGGGTTTTCAGTTTCTGCAAAAGATGTTTTTAATTTTCATTTTAGCATTGCAGTCCAGATGGTCCTGAGTGCCCTACAGCTTTCTTGGAAAGGTTGTGTTTTGAGATGAAGAAAGGATTTAGGGAAACAATGCTTCAACTCGTGCTATCTCCAGTGAACTTGTTTCTGAATGACAACTATCAGGTAGTAAGTTGGTTTTACATGTTTGAGTGTGTGTGTCTCTGTTGTGGAAGTTGACATGATCTTAAAATTGTATTTGTTTTTGTTTATGCACGTATTAGTTTCATTAAAAGCAATGATACTTACTGTGCCTTACAGACCATATTGTTTTCAATTGCTGTGTCCTGAAATACATTGCTGCTGATGGCCTATGTGAAATTATCTTACACACATTACACTGTTTGAAAACTGGAATACTGTATATGGATGAAGATGTATGTCACCCTATTTTTTTTTTTACTCTTATGTCAGTAAGCTAATGAAAGATTTGGTTCATGCTTGTTTAGTCTTTCCAAATGTGCCACAAGCACAGAATACCTTTAGTATAACCACTGGCTGTAGACTGACAGATAAAGGAATCGGAAGCAATGAACTTTCGTGATGGCAAAAAGTTATATGACAGAGATTAGAAACAATTTCTTGTTGTGGTGTGAGAGAGGGCGATCAGATATTGGAACAGGCTGCCCAGGGAAGTGGTGGAGTCACTGTCCATGAAGTGTTCACAAACCATGTAGAGGAGGCCCTTGGTGACATGATTTAGTGATGGACTTGGCAGTGCTGGGGAACAGTTGGACTTGATGATCTTAAAGGTCTTTTCCAACTTGCTTGATTCTGTGATCTTAAGAAGTTCCACATTAGCCCTTAGGTTTTTGAGATGTTATTCTGTCGACCTCTGGTTAGTAAAGAGGAAATTCTCAGTGAGAATGTAGAATCTACACATCTTGGGTTTTTGTTGCAGTGCTGCAGTTGTCTTCAGCAGCAGTCTGAAGAAAGTGATGGTGTGACGTCACAGGAATTGCAGATGCATAATCTATATGGGATTAATAGAGTTGGCTTTTGAGATAGCTGCAGAAATTGGATGTACTGACAACAAGGTGGCAGACAAAATTCTGTTTTCTTCATAGCTTTTGTCAAGAGCTAAGTATCTGGATTGTAGGGCTTGTTTTTCAACTAAATGAAGTTATCAGAAGGTGCATTTGATACTGATTACAGTTACAGCTTGAACATACAAACCTTTATATAATGAAAAAATGCATCTCCTAAATTTCCAGTTACGTTGGAACTGGATCTGCTGGATACAGATCTGCTGGAAGTTTTTTGTATTTTTTGTTTTGTTTCTTTATGCTATGAGGTATCCAAGCATTTGAATAGCTGCTTATTTAAGAATACAGTTTGTTTTGTGCACTGAATGAGACCCTTAAATGTTTTTCAAAACTGTCACTTAATTATTGTATTGCAGTTAATATGTATAAGGAAGCAGAAATGAGGTTGCAGGGAAAACCTCTTTTTATTTCATTATTATTTGATTTCCCAGTCATGACTTATTGCATGGTTTTTCTTCAGTATTCTTGCAGTTTAGACTTAGTAACGCTGTGGTTATGTACCTTGCCTTAGGTTTTATATGCTCTCTCTGGTTGGATTTATTTTGATTCAGACAAATAAGACTTCTGCCTGTGAATTTCTTTTGGTAGAAATAATAAAAATGCAGAGCATGTTTTTAAAAATACTGTGAAGAAAGTTTTGATCAGTTATGTGTGTTACTGTTACCTAGTGTTTGGTATTAATTCTTTCCATTTAATGTTGGAAACACTAATATTTTGTGTTTTAATAAATTCACCCTTTACTCACAGTATGTATCTCAAAAATGCTGTTTCCTAGTTCCCAGTTCAATCTTAAAGTGAGAAGTTTACAGTAGTAATATATAGAGAACAGGAATTGTTGCTCTGCCTAGTAGGGCAAGTATCATTGCTTTATGCTTCCCATTTATGTTGTTCTGAAATAGCGTCTGAATTGAGACATAGGTCACTGGTGATATCAAAAGAATGGGGATTGTTTTTACTTAATTAAGCAACTCCAGAGGGTTTGCTGACAGTGAAAACCAAACCAGGCAAGATAACAAGCTGGAAAAACTGAATGAAAGAGAAGTTTAGCTGTTTACTTCCGGGCTTTAATCCACAGCTTAGTTCCACACAGTCACAAATTTCTGGTGTATGTCTGTGCTTGTGTATGTATCTTTTTGTTTATTTCTCTGGCTGTTGGAGTAATATTCTTTTGAAAAGTATTACAGTCATGGTCTTTTTATTTTTATATAATGTGTCAACTTTCTGATAGTAGCAGACTTTCATAAGTCATGGTTTTTAAGCTTTTGATCACTCCCATTGTTAAGCATGTTTTTCAATTCATTTGTTATATTTTATTGCTGTAATATTTAACAGATGGTGTCTAAAGGTCACTGTGGATTTCACTAAGAGGAGGTTGTTGATGATGGTTGCTAAAAATTAAAACAAACTTAGGTTAGGTAAACTTCTCTTGCAACAAATCCTAACATTTGCATAAATGTTGTTGTGTGGGTAATGCTGAGAAGTCTTGAGGCTGTCCAGCTGTACAGAAGTCAACAGGATTTAAGAGGTGCAGGTGAATGTGCAATCAGCTATCTCTGGTTACACAGTTTTTGCACTTTGTATTAATGTATTCTTTGTAAATATTAACTTAAACTTCCTTGTCTTTAACAGCGACCTGCAGTGGATGAAGTTCTTCGGGAGGGCCATATCAGCCTGTCAGGTCTGCAGTTGCGTGCTCATGCGATGTTTTCAGCGGAAGGCCTGCCTCTTGGAAGTGATACTTTAGAATATGCGTGGCTTATAGATGTACAGGCTGGAAGTCTTACAGCCAAAGTTACAGCACCCCAGGTACTACTAGAAGCTAAATTCAACATAATTACCTTTCTTCTTTCTTGTATAACTGGGGTAGCACTGATTTTTGGAAAGCACATCATCTCAGCTGAATTTGGATGCATCCCTGCCTTAAGTAGCCTTAATTTTATAGTTTGAAAATCTAATAATTTCTATAAATGGATAGGAGATAGCAAAAGGGCTTAATCTGATATTCATTGTCAATCTAGATGTAACAGTGGCTAGTGTTATGTAAGAATTTGAAAGGGTAATGTAACTGGTCAAATCAGTAATGAACACTGTTGTTGCTATATGTAGACACAGGTGCGCTACATCTGTGTATGTTAATGTACTTTACTACTGATTAGAAAGGCAACCACAGTATCTTTAGGCACTTTTAAGCAGGTTTAATCTGTAAATAGAGAAGGTGTTTTGAGATGCCTTCAGCCATAAACTAGGTAACCTGGTGAGGAGGAGAAAGGAAAATCCATTCAAAAGTTTTAAGTATGAGATGACTTAGTTGTCTGTGACGTTCTCTGAGGTTACTTTTATCTTGTAATGCTGACTTCTGGAGATGCAGGTTTGTTACCCCTGCTGGGTAACTCTCTGGGAAGGACAAATGAAGTATTCAATTTTGATTGCAATCTGAAAGGCAATTTGATATCCCTCAGCTGTAAGGTTTTTTGGATATATGTAGGCATTTGCATGAAGGGATGCTGCCAGCAATAAGGATATCAAGTTGAGCATCTGGTGAGAATTTACTTTGCAAATAAAGTTCTGCCTTTCCATAGAAAGCTATGGACAAAGCACATTTTAAAGAAGGCGTTAAATGAGATCATTTGTGGGAATATAGTATGGGTGTGTCTCAGGAGAGTAGGTGGTAGCTCAGTCATGCTGCTCACTGCAGAAGTTCAGTTGTTTTCTTTCACAGTATTAGATTTTCTTAGCACTTATTTTAGTTTTGCCATTTATGTTGCTTTTATTTTTCTAGATGTATTAAAGTACACAATAGGCAGATCAGTTTGATCTATTTGTGGTGCAGGCTGCCAGATATTTAAAAAAATGTTTCTTTGTCAGTGTATTCTGAGACGTGAGAAAAGTACACAAAATCTGTTTAGTAGTTACTGTTTGGTTTATTTGTTCCCCACATCTTTTACATCACCATATTCCTCTAAAAGCTGGAGTTATTTTCTAGGATTAAACATGTGTTTCGTTAGGAGACTTCTGCAGCAAATAAAACCAAAGAAAGGCATACAAGTGATTTCAGTAAATCTAAAGAATAGACTCCAGATACATTTTTATGGTACATATAAAGACTTTTGTGGCAGTATTTCCCAAAATGCTACCACTGATTTAAATAAGCTATAGTAGTTACTCCACTTCTCTATGCTTCAAAATCAAACCTACTTGATTCAAAGTACTCTAAGGTTAGAGAACATTTTTAAATGCTTAATGCACCTTAAAGCTTTTCTTTCGCTACAAAGCCATTCTCGGTTGTATGCTTCATACAGGATTTTTATTTTTTTTTTGTTGCTAGCACTGCTGTGGAGCAGAACTTGCATTTGCTGTTTCAGAGTCATTGGCTTTTTTCCCTCCAGTACTGTGATGTATTGCAAGAATCTGTGAAGGGACAACACCAAAGGGAGGAGGAGAAGTTTTGTGGTCTCAGTCACAGCTATATTAAATTCTATTTAAATTACTGCTGATTTTAAGTGCCCTTTCCTTTGGCTAGCCAAAGAAAACCCATTTCCCTCTCCTAATAGAGACAGACAGTCATAAATCATTTCCTTTATGAATAAGCTAACTCTATATAAGACTTAAATCAACAGTGGTCTAATGACTAGGTCTAGGGAGCAATGTTCTTTTAGCCAGTTTCCTCCTGTGCTCTCTAAATGTAACTTCGTTAATTATGTACAAGGAAGTCTGGCATTTAACTTATGGTATAGAGTATTTCCAAGTATTTTTTAAGGTAAATTAAGGGGAGCTCTGTCTTTACAATGAAGTTCTTAGTTGACTGAAATAGCAAAAGCTTTTTTGCTACATTAAGAAATGATTAGGAAATTGTTTTATGTCGCAGTGTTTTCCATGACAAACTACAGACTTGCATGTTGTGGCCCAGACACAAATAAAAATCAGTCTTGAGTAACAGGAAATAGACTGTGTGTAGGCAAGGTAATGCAGCCAGAATGTTATGGTGGAGTCTTTTCTTTGTTTTTATTCCTGCTCCCAACAATTGGTAATGTTCATTGAATCCTCTGTGGAATACTGGAAGTTCATTTTGTGTACTTACTACTGGACAATGTGTTGTTATTTGCTTACAGCTTACATGTCTCCTGGAATGGGGCCAGACCTTTGTGTTTCATGTGGTGTGCCGGGAGTTTGAACTGGAAAGGCCAAAATCTATAATAATGTGCCAGCATGGAATTGATCGTCGGTTTTGTGACTCTAAGGTAACCTTTCACCTTTCTTAATTGCTTGCTCTATTTGCACAGGTTCATAGAATAGTAGAATGATTTGTACTGGAAGGGACCTTAAATATCATCTAATTTTAACCTCTCTGCCATGAGCAGAGATACCTTCCATTAGACCAGGTTGCTCAAAGCCTTATCCCTCTCGGCCTTGGATACTGCCAGGAATGGGGCAGCTGCAGCTTCTCTGGACAACCTGTGCCAGTGCCTCACCACCCTCACAGTTAAGACTTTCTTCCTAATAGTTAATCTGAATCTCCTCTCTTTCAGTTTAAAGCCATTCCTCCTTGTCCTGTCACTACATGCCCTTGTAAAAAGTCCTTCTCCAGGTTTCTTGTAGGCCCTCTTCAGGCTTTGAAAGCTACTCTTAGGTCTTCCCTGAGCCTTATCTTCTCTAGTCTGAACAATCCCAACTCTCTCAGCCTGTCATCGTAGCAGAGGTGCTCCCGCCCTCAGAATGTCTTTGTGGCCTTCTCTGGACTTGCTCCAGCAGGTTCATGTCCCTCTTGTGTGGGGACCACACAGTTGGACGCAGTACTCCAGGTGGGGTCTCACCAGGTGTTGTGTGAAAGGGGGGAAGATTTTCTTGACCACTAGTGTTTGATCTGTCAGTGCTCCAGGACAGCAGAGACCCTTGTGCCTCACCAGTGTAAGTGTCCCATTATAGGGACTCTTCCCCGACCAGTCCTGCTGGATCAGAGGGTGATTCTACTGATGTGTGATGGGAAAGGTGCCAACAGCATCAGGGGGACCCCCTCAGTGGGTCTGCCCACTTCATTTGAGTATGTTACCCGCTGCTGGTGACTGCTAGTGCCCATGAAGGACTAACACTAACAGTTTACAGAATAACACTCTTAAATTAATATAAAATTGTGACAAATTAAGGTTTGTGATTGCTGGTGATAGGGAATGTCTGCAAAAATAAGCTTGAAGCAATACACAGCCAGACTATAACCACTAAGAGCAGCTGGAGTGAGGTAGTTATTTTGTGCACATAAAATGTAAAGCTCTTACCCGATAGGTGTCCCTATGGGGGAGAAGACAGGTTCAGCCTGTTGACTGATCCCAGAAGTTGTGATGGAGTCTGCCCTATCTCCCTGCCTCTGTTATTCACTTTTATACTTTTCTTTCCTCTCAGGTGGAGCTTGAGTGACTCCCGTCACATATTCTTTTATTACTGATAGGTGTAAAATTCTCTCGCTTCTCATTTAAAGAGAGAGACGATGAAAAATATAAAGTGCATGCTTGGTGAAGGGTGGTGGTACCTTGGAGGTGGGAACTTTGGGATGGAGGTGTGCGTTAGTGTGATAATGAGATTATAATGAGCAAGGTTCACCTAAGAAAAGTGATTTTGGCACAGCTGTTGGCTCAGTAACGAACATCTTTTCCTTCCCATTTGATAGCTGCTATGTGGCTTATCAGCTGCATGGTACCATCAAGTTCCCAGTCCTGCAGGGAGTACAACAGAGCCTGGCTGCAGTGTCTCGACTCCACTCCACCCTCCATTGCTCCTCTAGGATAGGTTGTGTTGCCCAGGGAGACATGGTGGAGTAGATTCCGTGCATACCTACCATCTTGGAAGTGACAACTGTATTTTGCAACTTCTGTTAGACCGCAGTTTTTTCTAATTTTTCCCCAACAGTGATTTTCCCACACCAGTGAGGACTAGAGAAGAATCCCTCCCTCAACCTTCTGGTCACGCTGCTGGGGATGCAGCCCAGGACATGGTTGGTTTCTGGGCTGCAGGTGCACATTGCTGGGTCATGCTGAGCTTCTCATGGACCAGCACACCCAAGTCTTTCTGTTCAGGGCTGCTCTCAATCCAGTCTCAGCCCAGTTTGTATTTGTACTTAAAAACTGTTCTTTGGAACAGTTTAGAAATCCAGCCTTAAGGTTCTAAAGAAACATGGAGTATATAGTAAGATTGGATGTTCCCTTTGTTAAATTTTAGCTAATCATGTTTTAGAAAGAAAAGTGATTCTCTGGATTTTCCCGAGGAGATGCACAGTGTTTTCATGCTGTATGATTTACTTTGAGAATTGGTATTCACAGAAGTCATGCCTAGTGTTTTACCTCTGCTGTGACAGGTACGAGCCAAAAGGCATACTCCAGTGTTCTTTAAGAGGAAAAGGTCATACTTCCCCTCGGGCTCTTAGCACATTTCTGTGGTAATTTTTCAACCCATATTCTCTGTTGGTGAAAACTTTCTTTGGTGGGAGACTTAGGCTGACAGCTTATAGTTCCATACGCTACTTTTTTTTTTTTTTTTCTTCAGATGAACTGTGTCCCTGGGCCTTGCCCAACATCCGATGACTTAAAGTACACTATGACACGCTTAGCCATGGATGGAGCAGATCTGTATGTGGTAGAACATGGCTGTGCCACCAATATAAAGGTAAAAATAATTTATCTTGACACCAATTAAAATATTTCTTTGTCAATAGAGTTCTTTGTATTTTTTTAATAGAATAGCTATTTGAATTTATTGCTTGCTTACATGCAATGGACTAAACAAATCTGTTGAAACTTCAGTTGATAAAATGTTGGCTTGGACTGGGCCAGGAGTAGTTAGTTTGGCTTTTGCTTGGTAATTCCATTAATGATTTTAGAAAATGGTAAGGAGGAGTGGATGCCTGCCAAAATAAGAGTGGACGCTGCAGGACTGGTGTAAAAAATGTGAGAAAACACTAGGCAGTATAAATGTCAGTGTCTGTACTTGAGAGCTTATAAGAACCTGCGCTGTGAGTTAATAACTCAGCAACTGGAAATGATTGATAGGGATTTTGTACAAGTTGATGCTTGATAACTCCTAACCATCTTATGTGATACAGCTGTTCGAAGATATATCTTTAGTAGAGATGGGAGAAGTATTAGGGGCACTGCCTAACTGAATCTAGAATACTACGTTGTATATCTGCTGTTCAAAACAGAATAAGCAGAGAGGAGCTGATATTCTCTCTGATATCCTATCATACAAAAGAAAATTGGAATAATTTACTCAACGTAGCAAAATGTAAGTTGAGACAATTGAATTATGGTAACAACAGAAAAAAGTGCTATGGTGGTACAAGAGACCAGTAGTTGTGCTGTCCGTTAATAAGTTTGGTTGCAAAATGTAGATTTAACATGTAAGGTTTTGGGACAGCTTCCCATTATGAGCAAGAATCTTAACAGGCAGGGCTATGCCACCTTTTATTAGTGTACACCAGTGCTGGGGAAGATAGATACTGTATGAGCAGTTGGGTTATTTGTACAGTGACCAGTTTCCACAGTTAAGCACAGAAGTATAGCAAAAACTTTTGGTTTATCTTTGGAGAGGGTTGGCTCCAGCCAGTACTTTAATAGGTGAGATGCAGGCTCCTGTTTGGTTCACCAAAACTACTTGAGTTAATGCCAATACAAGAAATAGAGTGTGATTGCCTAGGGACTACTACAACACAATTCATGTGGATCTTGGTTAAGATTTAGGATGTGGAATTTCTTGTATTTTGCAGTGTTTTACATGGCAGTCTCACAGAGGTATTTATTAATTGTAGAGTTAATACGGCTTTTTTATTCAAAGTATGTAATCAGTGTTTTAGTCTAAGAAAATATGATATAAACCATATAAACTCAAGATATCTGATTTTGAAAGTTTCCAGTTCTTGTTTTTTAGATGGCAACGAAGAGTTTCATGCTGGTTTAATTTTTTTTAAGCATTCATTACAACACCTGTCCGAAGTTGAGCTTTCTTTTTTGATCCCTTTACAAAAGGAGACTCCTAAATAGAGTTTTTCGTAATTCAGAGCTGGCTAAAGCTGATTTTTAAGCTTGCTGCCTTTTGTGTGTGTGCATACGCTTGCACATAAACCTGGTTCTCTGGGGTGTTTTTTTTTGAGAGAACAGTTTACTGAGATCTTCCTGGAATGTAGCAGGTGGTGTGTTAGCTGGTTTGAGGCTACCCTTTCTCTGTTTCACTCATGGCTTATCAGAGTTCATGTTTTAAATCACGTTTTCAGATGGGTGCTATACGTATTGCAAACTGCAACCTCCACAACCAGTCTGTTGGAGCAGGTGTAAGTGCTGCTGTTCAAGACTTTCAACTGAGACAGTATGTTGAGCAGGTGAACAATTGCAGAACTGGTCTTCAGCCGATATTAAGAAGGGCATATTGGCTGGAAGCTGGCTCTGTCAACTTGGGGCTCATCACTGCTGACATCGCTTTGGCTGCAGATCATCCTACTAAACATGAAGTGCAGAGACATTTCTTAGAAACACATGATAACCGAACTAAGAGGTAAGAGAAGATGATCAGGGAGAGGCGGAAATCAAATTTGTCTTCTGTTCTGAGGCTGCACTGAAAACAGGCTTAAAGAGTCCTAAGCAAGCTGGTGAGCAGCTGTGAACAAGATGCCTGGTGTGACTATGATTTGTGTGTCTCCCCAAACAGCAGTTGCCTCTGGCATAAATAACATTACACCAGTTTGGAGTGTGTTTGCAGTGCTTGCCTCTGTGGAGAGAAAGCATGTGTTACGGCAGGTGGTCATAATCTCTGCCTGAGCATGGTTGCCTGAGAACTGCATATTCATTTGTAGTTTGCTCCTTTGTGAAGCTGATGCTTCCTTTTGTGTCTGACATCTGTTTCAGATACAAATCTTACTCATTTCATGCTAGGTGAAATAGGAGTTCACGTAGAAGAGAGGGATATCTTTTAATCTTGTTGTCACTGAATTTAAACATACTAAGGGTGACATGGTTATGTTTTTGTTTTCTGTTCTTCTGTGTTTGTACAGATTGTGGTTTTTGTGGCCCGATGATAATCTGAGGAACAAGAGAAGCAAGAACAAGTGTGGCTGTCTTGGTGGTTGTCGATTCTTTGGTGGCACATTAACAGGACTAGATTTTTTCAAACTTGAGGAACTGACACCTTCAAGCAGCTCTGCTTTCTCAAGTACAAGTGCAGAATCTGATATGTTTTATGGACAGTCTTTACTGCAGCCAGGAGAATGGATAATTACAAAGGAGATTCCTAAAATTTTAGATGGTGAGAATGCATCATACTCTAATTTTACTTGATTTTGCCTAGAAGCTATTTTCTTAACTGCACATTAGTGTTCAGTCTTTCCAGTTCTGGTCAATGAGTAGTACTTGTTGTGCTCTTGTGCAAGAGCTCATGTAGTGGCATGGGCATTTCTAAGAGCAGACAGTCACTTTCATATATGGAACTTCTATATTGATGTGTGACTGCTTTCTGAGTAAGAAGTTTTTAACTTGCATCCGTTCTACTTGCATATAAAGCAGTCTACCAAGACAATCTGATGTTTTGCTGATATTATTTTATTCAGTTTTGTTAGTACAGCATGCTAGAATGTGTATGCATTTCAAAACTAGGGCTTTTATGTAACACTGATTTTTATTTCAGTGGGCAGGGAAGAGACCATTGCAGTTGTGTTGCCAGATGTTCAATTTTTCTGTTTCTGATACTAGGTAAAGCAAATGGTGTAAAAAGAAAAGATTGGGATTACAGATCTATGGGTACAGAAACAGAAAGAAAAGTACAACATCTGAGCCTACAAGTACCACTGCGCTCCCATAGCTCCTCATCATCTTCAGAGGAAACAAGCAGTTCTAGTGCTGCGCTCCCCTTGCTTGCAGGTGAGAAGGACAGTCCATCATCAACTACTGAGGATCATTTGGGACAGAAGGAGTTCTTGTCTGGTGCAAAAAGGGAAGATGGTCATGGAAGGTTAGTACTCTTTGTCTAGGTGGAAGTATAATTTGACTCTTGAACATGTTATGACAGAAAAAAACCTTACATTCAGCAATTTATAAAGTGTTGGTTATTTTCTAATGGTACTACTGAAATGCATTCCCTAGTTTGAATACAACTTTAAATCCCTAATGGGGCTGGTTACCTCATCTGGGTAGAAAATTCAGTGTGTGAGACAACAGTACTTGCCATTAATGTTCATTTTTCTTCCTGTATATGTAGAAAAGTGGACTAACAAGTGGCAGAATTTAGTCTGAAATCAGCATTAATGAAATAATTGCTCTGTTAATAGAAAGTCATGGAATCACTGAAGTGTTTGACATCTGCTATAATGCAAACAGGTGAATCATTAATAAGAAAATAAGCAAATGAACCTTTAATTTTTGTTTCCAGTGTTGCTGTTGAGGGTGCAGGGGGCAGCCCTGCATCCCCTGGCACCCAGGAAAAGCCTGTAGGTCAGTCTCCCCTGAGGTCTCCACTCAAACGGCAGGCATCGGTGTGCTCCACAAGGCTTGGGAGCACCAAAAGCCTCACAGCAGCCTTCTATGGAGACAAGCAGCCTGTTCCCGTTGGTGTGCAGTTCAGCAGTGATGTGTCTCGCAGTGATGAAAATGTCTTGGACTCCCCAAAGCAAAGGAGGAGCTTTGGTTCTTTTCCATATACTCCATCTGCAGATTCAAATTCATTTCATCAGTATCGTTCAATGGATTCCAGTATGTCAATGGCTGATAGTGAAGCTTATTTTTCTGCAGCAGAAGAGTTTGAACCAATAAGTAGTGATGAAGGTCCAGGTACCTATCCAGGGAGGAAGAAGAGAAAAAAGCAAGCTCAGAAAGTTGAATATAGTAGAGGGTCTATTTATCACAGTGTAGAAGGGCCCTTAACAAGCACAGTCCATGGAGAAATTAGTCAAGATGTTAAAACATTGCCAATTAAGACTCATCCTTCCCAGGCTTCATTTGTTTCGGCTCTGGGAGGAGAAGATGAGCATGTTGAGAACATATACGTCATGGAATCTGAGAAGACTGTGGAGCGTGAGCAAATAACTTCCCAGCAGCCTGTAATGGCATGTTACCAAAATTACCTTACACAGTGTCAGGTGATCAACTGGTCAGTAAAGCATCCAACTAACAAAAGAACTTCAAAATCCTCATTACATCGCCCTTTAGACCTTGACACGCCAACAAGTGAAGAAAGTTCATCCTCTTTTGAGCAACTTTCTGTCCCGACTTTTAAGGTATGGAAGGTGGAGGAAAAAGGAGTAGAGAAAGGAATAAGAATTTGAAACTACTTAAAACTGCTTAGCACACCAGATGTGTAAATAAAGCTATGAGAAGTTTGGAAATTCTTTGCTTTTAGTTAAGGAATACCTTGGATTTCTAACTTCATATCATGGGGCTATGTGGCTGGGAAGTTCTGAAACAGAAAAGATGGAGTTAGAATTCTGTGGATATATTTCTGAATTATCGTTATTGCACTTAAAAATACTGCCTGTTGAGTGATATGCAGCTGAAGGATTATTTGAGTTTTGTTTAAAATTTGCGTTACACACAACTTCAGTAGCAGTACACTTAATACCAATAAGTATAATCTAGGCAGTAAATGCCTTATTTCAAAATAAAATTGAAGCTCAAATTAAAAAAAAAAATTTTGTAAATGTTTGGGCTTTTCATTTTTTGTATTCCTCATGTGATGTGAGCATACATGCTTAAGGAAGCTGAAATGAAATACATGAAAAATAATGGAAATTATATAATACATGAAAAATATATATACATGAAAGATATATAATGCATGAAAAATAATGGAAATTATATAAAAATAGGTGTCTGAGCTCTGGACTTTATCTATTACTACTTCGCAGC
Source organism: Pezoporus occidentalis (assembly GCF_034315485.1). Lineage (NCBI taxonomy): Eukaryota > Metazoa > Chordata > Aves > Psittaciformes > Psittacidae > Pezoporus > Pezoporus occidentalis. The sequence goes on from NW_026914181.1 coordinate 55,925, forward strand.
AAAAGCTTTGATTTCATGCAAATCTTTCATAGATTAGTATTTGAAGTTGTTTGGCTTTTTTTAAAGCAACTTGTCGCTATCTATGTAAAAAGTTCGTAACCTAATCTCTCAGATCATTTAAAAAAATAAGCCCAGGGATTTCTGTATACAGTGTTGTAGCATCTGCATATGAGAGATTCTTTTTAGAAAAAAAATGTAAGGAGAATCTTTATTTGAGGATTCCTTAGGTATTTTTTTTTATTTTCTTTGCACTTCTAGATTGTTAAACAGGGTCTCACAGCCAGTTCATTACTGGACAGAGGCATGCAGCTTACAGGATCAACATCTAAGTAAGTTGAATAGTATATAATATTATTAGCATATTTTTTAAGCGTAGGATTTTTCTGATACTCTTGGTAAATAATTTGGCTCTTGTTAGCCCTTCCAAAATTTGATTTGTAGCAGTAGTTTTCTGTACAGATCTGTCTTAGAACAGTGTTTTATTATGAAATGTTTGGGTTTAGTCAGAAAAAATTTCCCCGAGAAAACATTAAATGATTTCACTTGTACTGTGTTCGAGATTATGATTTGCAACTTAATTTAAATTAATTTGGGAGATGCTTATGGCAAGTGTCCATTGCACTGGCAGAAGCTGAACTTGAATCTAGGGAAGGGCCTTTCCCTGGGATTATATTCGTGTGCTTCCTAAGCATTGTGGTAGAAGAAACCTGCCATTATATGCATTTTAATGAAAACTAAAATGATGCCAGGACTCTTCTGTATTTCTTTCACAAACCTAGATTATTAATATGTATTTGACTTGTCTAGTACACCGTATACTCCTTTGGAGAAGAAGTCAGCAGAAAATACAGATGATGAAACAATAACGGAAGAATGGACTTTGGATCACCCTGTCTTCCAGACACGGACAACAGCAATAGTAGAAGTAAAAGGAACTGTAGATGTAGTTCTGACTCCTCTGGTAGCTGAGGCACTGGATAGGTAATTAATTTTACTTTTACTACTGCAGTGTTAATTATGCTAAAAATCATCCAAAATCAAAGCTGATTTGTTCATCAAAGGTTTAGGTAAAAGGACTGAATAATGTGACTGATGGTACAGTAAGGCTCATGAATGTAATTCTGTATTTCCCATGAAGAAGCTAAATAACGTTATGCTGACCTGTGAAGTGACCTTCATGGCTGTCAGTGCTTATTTTTTTCTCTGTAGTGTTAATTTAAACATTATTGATGATTCCATCATGTGAAACTGGATCTTTAAATGGTCTGTTGTGGGCTTGTTTTCTCTCAGGTATATAGAAGCAATGGTGCATTGTGCTAGCACTCGACACCCAGCAGCAATCGTTGATGATCTGCACTGCAAAGTTCTTCGAGATGCTGTGCAGAATAGCAAGACAAGCTTCTCAGAAAATGTGAGTAAGGGAACAAGAAAAATGCACAAACATTTGCAGGAATATTGTTTTCTATATTTTAAATAAAGAAAGCTTTAATTGAATTCAATGATTTGAGATGTAGGGAAATGCTACATTAATTTGGAGTACATATTTATTTTTATTTTGTGCTTACTGTACGTACATTTTGGTCATACATTCTGTTCTTAGAAATTACTACAACTGATGTTCCTTATGTATTATATCCATATCGGTAATACATCATTTCTTATTTTACAGTAGCTGGGGAGATAATTTGAACTTTCCTCTACCTCATACAAAGTTGTGAAAGTGCATGTGTTTTAGCTTGAAAATAATTGTATGGTAGCATCTACAGAATTAAGAGTTCTGTCTAAGTTAATGACCATATTCATATTTTATGATTTATTAGACTTCACAATTATTTACATAATTATTTACTTCATAATAAGTTGTTCTATATAATTTATATATGTAGGACTTAAAATTTCAGCTGAAATCTGGTCATTAGAAAGGTTATTGCAGAATGGCATTGCTACCCTTATAGATCTAGACCTCTATCATACCTGTATGTGCTACAGTCCTTTTTCCAGAAATCATGGTATTGTGCTTTAAATGACGTTGGAATCTCTTGCTGTTTCAATACTAATAAACTATCCTGTTACTCTTTAGCTTAGGAGCTCTGAGTTTCAGTGAGAATAAATGTTGTTGCTTTTTTTTTCCCCTCTGCAAGTTATCTTCAAAGCAGGACATTAGAGGAACAAAAATAGATACTACCACTACAGGAACAACAAACCACGGACCAGCGCAGACTAATCTCTCACTTAAGCAAGATAATGTGACAATTAAAGGTCTTCAGGCCAACGTTACTGTACCAAAGGTAACAAGTTTTTGTTTATGTGTTAGTAGATATGTGCCTTCCAAAGTACCCTTATTTTGCATTATTAATTCCCCAAAAGCTTAAGTGAAGCAATGTATTTGTGCTAGAGAACTAATGTTTTGAAAAGGATAGGCTGTTTTGGAGCTGCTTAATTTTATTATGGTAGGTGTGCAAGTTAAATACCAACTGCTATAGGGGTAACTGACTGCCATGTCTTTAAATTGTGTATTTACATCTTCTAGGTGGGATGGGTTTACCTTTTATTTTTTCACTTTATTGAGAAGTATAAGAAAAGATTGTATCTGAAATTAGTGATGTATTTTTAATATAACATGTTTTTCTAAATTACTTTACTCTTTGGGGGAATTTTGCATATAGGTGAACCTGTGTTTACTACAAGCATCTGTTGATGAATCCCCAGGAGTTTCTTCTAGCAAAACTGTGACCCATGTTTCATTAGTAGCTTTGTGTTTTGATAGAATTGCTACACAAGTTCGTATGAATAGGTAAGAATACTACATGTTACTGTTTGTGGCTCACTCTTAAGTTAGAAGACTTACAGTGATGCCAGTTTTTTTCAGTTCAGAAGAATATTTGAAAAAGTTGTCATGTCTTAGTTAAGCAATAAAATGTGTCATCTTTGTTTTATAAATTAACATCTAACTAGTTCCTTTAAGTATTCTTTTTAACACTGCTGGGCCAATGTCACTTAAAATTTTAAACAAAAATAATCAAATGAAATATGTCTATCTGAGATTCGCTTTATTGTTGTGGTTGGTTTTCTCCACTGTACTCAAAGGGGTATAGTTGAGGAGACTTCAAGCAGTGCAGAAACTGGGAGGAATTCTGTCACATTTGATCGTTACATCCAAACCAGTAAAATGCAGCCTCAGTCTTCTGGCTCACTGAGATCCAATGCTGGAGCAGAAAAAGGAAAAGAAATTGCTGCAAAATTGAACATCCATCGTGTTCATGGGCAACTTAGAGGCCTTGATACAACAGGTAAGCCTTTTTTTGTTTAAACAGTGGAAATGTCATTTTCCTAGAAGCAAGTGCTTATAGCTGACTTTGATCTTGTTTAGTTGTGGGGTTTTTTATCAACTCAGATATAAAGGCGCTTGAATGTGGAGATTTTACATATAATCTGAGAAGTGTGGGATGGTTGTTCTGAGTTATTTTCTACTATTCTGCTAAAGTGCTAGATTTAAATGTAGGCAGAGTGAAAACCTATCAAGAATTACTTCAAAGCAGTTGGTGTGTGCATTGTAAATATTGACATGCACTGGTAAATTTCAGTCCTGGGCTCCTGCTGTGGTTTAAACCCAGCCATGCAGCTCGTTACTTCACTCCCCCTCTTCCTCCCCCCACTCCTGGAGGGATGGGGAGGAGAATCAAAAGAATGCAACTCCCACAGGTTGAGATAAGAACAGTTTAGTAACTAAAGTATAACACAAATCACTACTGCTACCACCAATAATAATAATGATAAAGGAAATAACAAGGGAAGAGAATACAACACCTCACCACCCACCGACTGATAACTCGCTCCCCTCAGCCCAACCGAGCACCGACTGATACCTAGTCCAACCCTGCAGTGCCTTAGCCCTTCCAGATAACTCTCAGTTACATCCTGGGCATGACGTGCTGTGGTATGGAATACCTCTTTGGCTAGTTTGGGTCAGGTGTCCTGTCTCTGCTTCCTCCTGGCTTCCCCTCCTCCCTGGAAGAGCGTGAGGCTCAGAAAGTCCTTGGTCAGACTAAACATTTGAGCAGTAACTAAAAACACTGGTGTTACCAGTGCTGTTCCCAGGCCGAAAGTCAAAACCACAGCACTGCACCAGCTACTAAGAAGGAGAAAAAATGACTGCTACTGCTGAACCCAGGACAGCTCCCTTCCTCCCAGTTAATCCCTCTTCAGCTACTATTTTTTATCACCTAATGCTAGGAATGAATTACACTTCTTTGCTTTCTTACTGCTTGCTAGCGATCTCAAGATAGATATAATGTGCCTGTTGTACTGGCAATTTCAGCATGACAGGCTGTAGTTTTTTGACTAATTATGGCTATAAAACTAAAATAAGACCTAGCCAACTGTCTTCCTTCTTGTTTGCCTTAAGGAAATTCCTTCAAGAGGCCATGAATTAAAAGTCAGCTGCTGTAACTCCTGACCCTATATAAGCTAACCTGGAAAAGATGGCCAAAAGCAGAGGCCGTTCTTGTTAAAATGAATGCAGTTTTCATGGAATATATACCACTTAGTGCTCCGTTTTACTCTGGCGTGTAAAGATTAGGAATGTTTAGGGCATGAGGAGGTGTTCTGTGAAGCAAGTATTATTAACACAGAAGAAACCAATAAACCACAAACAAAAAAAAACCCACCACTGTGCAGAGATGTGAGCAGATGAAATTGGAGGAAAACAAAAGTGATAAGAGAACGTGAAAATGTTTAACTCGATTTTTACTGAGTTATAGGTAGAATCTTAGTGGCAGTGTCTTGTGTTAGATATGCTGCAGGCATTCAGGAAGGCTAAGTAATTTTTTAATTCTGACCAAGAAAACTCCTTATCTTCTATTTAAAATGTCTGAGAATTTGTTTCTAGGTTTCTTAGCATTTCACATATACTTCAAAAGTGATTGCAGTTATAAGCTGAGGTCAGAGAGTGAGGATTGGAAGTGACATAAATTGATTCAGTGTAGTTGTTTTCCTCAGACATTTGACATTTAGCTCTGTGTGTGAGTTAATAGGTGATAGGTATAAAATGATTTAAAAAGTTTATTCAGAAATGTCCCTAGAAGAAAGGATTTCTATTTAAGTTACATCCTAACATCAAAGAAATCAAGGTAGCATAGTACCCTCTTGGATCTTAGACAGTGAACAAGAGAATGAATTTAAAACTGCTTGAGTCTGTATCATTTGAGGAATCAGTGAGACCTAGTGCTTTACATCCGTCCAACACAGACATAGACATTCTTCCAACCAAGAAGCAGTCTTTGAATTAAAATTAGAACATGATTTCTAGATATCCTTCAAGTATGCTATAGTAAATACCAAATGTGTTTCTACTAAAACATATTGTCCAAGAGGATTGTCAGGATTGCTGCCATTTTTTGCTATTAAACCTTAGGTATTTAGTAGTAATGTTTTAGGTTGGGGTTTTTTTGGTAGTTTCAGGCCAATTACTAGTTACAGATAAAAATCTGAAGATCATGTTTTATACACATGTCTTTGGAATCATGACTTTAGAAAAGACAAAGAAAGCAGATGGGTTAGGATTGGGTATGTCTCGAACCTTTAACTTTGTGTTATTTGGTCCTTGTTTTTTCTGAGCTTAAAAATTTATCTGCCTGTATTAATATACCGGGAGCAAGGTGGTTCTTCCTATGCTTTTTTTTTCTACCCATGTTTTGATTTTATTTTTTTTTCCTTTCTTACCTTTTTTTCTTCCTTCCCTTTTTCAGTATTGAGGAATACTAAAGGGACAACACTCCCAAAATATTGTAAGCTTCAGAGAGGTATTTGAAGATGTAAAGTATTTTTCGTTTTCTAACAAAGTGATAAATGTGTTTGTTGTCGCAGATATTGGAACTTGTGCAATAACAGCAATTCCTTTTGGGAAATCTAAAGTTCTTTTTACTTTGGAAGAACTGGATGAGTTTGCTTTTGTGGATGAAACAGATCAACAAGCTGTTCCAGATGTAACTCGAATTGGGCCTAGTCAAGAGAAGTGGGGTTGGATAATGTTTGAGTGTGGAATTGAAAATTTAACTATAAAAGGTAAAGCTTGTATAGGCTTTATATTATTTTTTCATGAAACTAACAATTCTGTTGTTAGCTCTTTTAGATTAGCAATTTGATTAGAAATTACTGAACGTGGGTAACACTAAATAGTACAAATCTATTGTAAATATCACATAGTAGATTGTACAGTAAAGGACCTTTTTTAGTCATCAAACCTATGATAATAATGAACGAAATAATTCCTTGTAAACTGGTGTCAGCAGTTTCTGAACTGAAAGCGAGGGTAGTGAAATGAAAGTGAAGGTAGAACATGATACTTTCACTGATCTCTTAAATCATGAACTTTCAGTCATACCTACAGTAAGGGTCTGCATTTAGCTGCTTTGGGAGGGGAAAGCTGGCTTCAAAAAGAAAGAAAAAGAAAACAATATATATGTGTTTTCTGTCATCCAAGATACTCTTTTCATGAATAGTGTTTAAAAATAGTCTTCATGTGTGTACTCTTCATCTACTTTGAACAAGCTATGAAAAGCTCTACAACTAGATGATTGTCTAAAAATTGTAGTGATAAATTGTTATGTAGAATGGTAATGCATCTTGTTTAACCAAAATCATATATATTTCTCCTCTTCAGTGTAGATCTTTTCCATGGGACATAAGTTATAGATGTTTATGCACAGCAAGCGCTTACAGTCTTAGTATGGGTGCTTTTACAGGAGGAAGACAGTCTGGAGCAGTATTTTATAATACGTTTGGAGTCATGGGTAAATCAAGAGATACAGAAAGAGGTGGATTGCTTGCATCGAATAACTCTTCAGATTCTCCAACTGGTAGTGGTTATAATACTGATGTGTCTGATGACAACCTTCCTTGTGACAGAATAAGTCCCTCTTCAGATATTAATGGAAATTCAGTTTCAGATGAGCAGGTATGTACCTACTATGTGGAAATGGTTGGTCTTAGGTTGGGCTTTTTGTGTGTGTGGTTTTTTGGGGGGGATTGTGGTTTTTTGTTTTTTTTTGTGGTTAACATCCTTAATAAAAAATCTGACAATTTAACTTGTTCCAACTGTATTTATGCTGTCTACTCACACACTAAACTGTCAGCTTTCTGGAAGTCTCTTGGTATTATCTTGGGAGAATTGGTGGACAGCATTAGTTCGTTGCTTTGTGGTTTGTTTGTTTTTTCCCTAAATACATGTGAAACTATTTCTGATGAGCAGTGCGCAGTATGGTATGTCAGTCTCATGTAGTGTAATTGCTTTGGAAAACAATTTCACTTTTAACTTTGTGTTTCCTTTTTTAAGGATGAAGGGGTTGAATCTGATGATCTAAAAAAAGATATACCCTTGATGCCTCCTCCCCCAGATTCTTGCAGCATGAAGTTAACAATCAAAGAAATTTGGTTTAGTTTTGCAGCCCCTACAAACGTGCGCTCTCCAGCCCATGTATTTTCAAGGTATAATTTTACCTGATTTAAAAGAAAGTGAGAATTCTGCTTTGTTAAATTGCACCTGTGTTTGGTAGATTCTGAATGTAACTTCAGTAATTTTTGTCACTTCTCTGGAAATGAAAATTGTGTTTTACATATATCACAGTAAATCTTGATTCAATTTTCCATTGTTGTCATTTATATGGAAGTGTTGCTAGAAATTTTTTACACATGATTAAAAGAAGAAAAAGAATTAAAAAAACCCATGACAAAACAAAAAATCCCAACAATGAAAATTAGAGTAAAAATCTTCCAGTGAGACTGAAATGTATGAAGGAGAAAGGCAGGGGAGGATGTTTGCTTTGGGTAGGAGAAATGATAGAGAAGAGAACTCAGTTCTTTTGGTATTCAACCTGATGCTTAACACATGATCTTACTTCCATTGCACTATGTTCAAAATGAATGTTTTGAAGATAGTTTTTTCATCCTGTGTTTATAGAATAAGCCAAATATTCCTATCTGTCAGTAGTTTAATCTCAGTATAGAGCTATAAATTAGAAAATGCTCCTTGTGGTTTTGCTAATATTCTTGCCACAGCCCTTCAGCAAAAGTACTTCATGACCTATTGTGTAACAGTTAATGTGGGATTTAGTCAGTGATTTCAAATCAGAAATTTGAAATTCAGCCAGAATTTCAAACTGTTTGATTTCAGTAGGTAATACAAATGGGAAAAGGAGGGAGTAGCAGTAGCAAGAGTGGATGGAGTCATGAGTGTGTAAGCGAGTAAAACAAAACCTGCCTTAGGTACTTTTTTGCAAGTTGTCATTTTCTGGGCAAAAAGTCTGTAACATTGTTCTGTTGCATTCCACCTTTTTCAATGTCATTCATAATAGCATTAGAAAATCTTGCTAATTGCTGCTGCTAAATGTGAATATCCAATTCTTTTCATTTTTCTCAATAGGCAGCTGAACCTCCTGAGTACTGCAACACCTGCAGTTGGTGCTTGGCTTGTTCCTATTGATCAAGTGAAATCCTCATTAAATAAACTAGAAACAGAAGGAACCCTGCGAATCTGTGCTGTTATGGGGTGCATTATGACAGAAGCGTTAGAGGTAAAACGACATTTATAAAGTCAATAGGGAGAGCAGAGCAGTGTATTATGTAGTATATACATTAAAGATTATGGATATTTTCACCGGCAAACTTATAGAACCTATTATGAGCCCTTATTTCCAGAAGTGGTCACAAGAACTTGCTACCTGTGATTTTTGTACACAACCCAAATTTCAGTGAGGAAGTCTTGTGCTTCTATTCAGGAGTGTACCTCCAGGTAGAATAACTGGAGTTTGTGCCTTTTGAAAAGGAAGAGTAAGAAATAATGGGTGTAGTATCTGGTATATTTTATGAAATATGAAGGTATGTTGAATTATGAATATTCAGGGTATCTTTCAGGAGAAGTTGCGAATTTTTTGCTCCTGCTGTGTATGGAATCTTTGTGTTTTGGACCCACTTGTTAGAGGAAGGGAGGACTAGCACAGTGAGGGTGAAACATAGCAAGAAACACAAAATAGACAAATTTTCTGTTGAAAACCAGGATTGGTAGAGCTTTCATGACAAATTGGGTGTTAACAGTGATTTGCTAATGAGCTTTTCGTGTGTAAGCAGTGTTCTGCTGTTCGTTTACTTGGCACCATCTAGTGGGAAGTTTTTGAGGTGCTACTCGTTGCTGAGATCATGTGCTGTAAGATTGACAAATGTAGCGTTAGGATTAATTTTCTGCTGCACTGAAAAGTCATCCTTTACAGCAATCTCTTACTGTTACTTTCCTTCCTATGTCTTTTCCCAGACTTTTCCTAGCATTAAACAACATTAGAGAAGTCCCTAGTTTTTCTGTAACTGGGAATGAATCGTTTCTTTTAAAATCTCAGTTTGCTGTGCATATATATCTTATTAGTCCAGAAGCAAGTTTGCAAAGTCTGCAGTTTGAATCCAGCCTTCTGTTTTATTACTTTGTATAAGTAAGAATCAAGTATGATTTTTCATACACACTTTTTAAAATAAGGTAGGTATCTGTGAGGCAAATCTTTGTTGTGGAAGTTCAAAAGGGGTTACAAGTTCGTGGTACTGTAGGGGAAACCTTGTAGGTCATGAGTTTGTTTTGTTTGCAAGCATGTTCACATGTGAAAAATTGTTATATTTTAACCTAGAATAAAAGTGTGCACTTTCCTCTGAGGAGCAAGTACAACAGGCTTACTAAAGTGGCTCGTTTCTTGCAAGAAAATCCTTCTTGTTTACTGTGTAATATATTGCACCATTACCTTCATCAAGCAAATTACTCTGTTATTGAGGATGCCACCATGGTGAGTTACCCTGTAAAAATGGAAATAACTCAGTGGGTTAGTTTCAAATGTACCAATTTTAATGTCTCAAAGTGGGTAACAGATTAAGGAAAGTTAACAAACAAGAAAATATAACAGAAACTCATGTATAGCCTTAAATTGGTGAATAGATATTGCTTCTCTCATTTCATTTTCTGTCAGATCTGCTGGTTTTCTTGTGGCCTGTGTATGTGCAAAATTTTTTATCAAGCGATTTTATTAGTAAATACATGAGGAATCATACACCTAAAAGGCATGTCTTTAAAATTGTTAATTTTATTTTAATCAGATTTTATTTTCCTTAAAGATAGCAGTAAAGCAGTAAAAATTTGCATCTGTAATTTTAAACTCGAATAAATCTCACATAAGGCAAGTGCGTTGTTAGCTTATTCCAAATCCTATCCTCAAAATTACTTTTCATGTCTTAGAAATACTTAAATAATGCAGACAGTTTAAGAAAAGAGCTAAAGTTGTAAAAACTTTAAGGCTTAAATATCTAATCTTTTTCTTGTTCCTTTAGAATGTGAATGTTTTGTAGGGGTGAAGAATTGTTTGAACAAATGTATTTGGCATAAGAAGGAGTGTTTCTTCCTGATTTTGTGTCATTTTCATAATCCAATTTCACAGCTGTCAGATTTAAACACTATTTTTCAACATATTCAGCTGAGAGCCCAGTGATCAGAAATAGCACAGTTTGTGGCAGAAATAGCCCTGTGTGATTCCAAGCTTTTTTCTTTAGCGTAATTCAGTGATGCAGTCAAAATGATCCCTATTTTTGCCTCACATTTATGTTTTTAAAATACTGCTTACCAACAAGGGGGGAAAAAAACTCATCTTACCAATTTTAGTTCTGTTTCTACAGGCAATCTAGTGCTGTTGTGAATTTTAGGCCATAGTTCAAAGCCTAATAATTACTTAAGTACTTTTTTGTTTCATATTTAATAAACCTGTTTCCTGTTGTTTACTTTTGGCCCCTTTGGGCTAGATCCTCAAGTCATGCAGATGAATGTGTTTAGGGTGTTCAATGAAGCTATAATTTTTACCACCTAGCTCTAAGACTTCTTGTATCTGTCATAAGCCTTTCGAGCACAAAGATTTAAAGGGTTCTGACACCCCCCTTCTCCCTCCTGCCCCTTCCCTTCCCCCTCCCCCGGTTTTACTTTAAAATGCTGTGATACGCATTTGTTGTTTTGTTTGTTTGTTTTTGAAGAGTGATGGTCTTCCTGCCTTAGTAACCTTAAAGAAAGGTCTAGTTGCCTTAGCAAGGCAGTGGATGAAATTCATTGTCGTGACCCCAGCCTTTAAAGGAGTTAGCTTACACAGACCAACTCAGCCAGTGAAATTGCAGGTGAATGCCTGCCATGACCATGAGGATGGACTTGGATTAGACAACGGAGGGGGTCTTCAGAGTGACACAAGTGCTGATGGAGCGGAGTTTGAATTTGATGCAGGTATTTTTGTGTTCTTCTGTCTCCATAAAAATTAATAGTGTCAACTAGTTCTTGTCAGAGCATTTCTATCTTCTTTAGTTTTAATGCTTGAATACATTATAGTGTTCTTTTTTAGAATCATTAAGCTTCTTTTTTAGAATTGTTTTCATTTTGAAGCTGCTGCTTACAATTATAGTATTATAATAATTATTATTAGTTTGGGGAAAACCAAAACAGAACACTTGTCTTTCATCATGTGTTTTGTCTTGTTCTTTACTGCACAAAACACATCAACTTAATTATTTGCTACCTGGGAATTAGGATTCTGTTGTGACCTTCTGATGTTAGGTAGGAAGTGTAACATGAAATTCTATGAACTCTTCCAGGAATAGCTTCAAACCAACCTTTTTTATTTGTTCTTTGCCAGGTAGTAGTTATCTTAAGCAGGTAGCTTAAAAAGAGAAAACCCAAAGATGTTTGTGTGTGAAACTTTTATGTAATCATACAGTATGATGGACATTTTTTTGCCCCGTCTCTAAAATATTTGCTTTGCTTGAGCAGACTATTAGACTATTAGAACTAGTGAAAAATTTTATTTCCCTCCCCCATGTATTCTATCTTGCACCAAAAATTTTGCAAGTGGCAGTTTTGCTTCCTTGTATGCATGTACCTATAGGTGGAATTCATGCAAATGTAAGCATATTAATTCAAAAAATGATCAGCCATGCCAGAGTCAGCAAAAGAAAGTGAAATTTGGCAGTTTGCTTTTGGATTTGTAGGACAGAGCAACAGTTGTATGATATTGTAAGGACAAAAAGATTTTAAACAAAATCTAGTAGTCCCATATCTGAGGTCTTTTTATTAGTCTTAAAATTCCCTAGAAGCTGTATGTAGGCGTGTGTCAGAATTTGGAAGTTCATGACTGCTTGTAAATAAATGTGCCTAATAATAGATAATCTTGATTCCCCCTATATATGCAAGTGAGAACAATTGTTTGCTTGGTTCCAGCTACTGTCAGTGAGCATACAATGCTCTTGGAAGGAACAGCTAATCGCCCTCCACCTGCTGGTGGCTCTTCTGGGCCTGTAACTGGTGCTGATATCATGAGGAAATTATCCAAGACTCACACTCACAGTGATTCTGTTCTGAAAATAAAGGTAAGTTCCTAGTGCCATGCACAAGGCAGAAGTGGTTTGTAGCTGACCTGTTTAGAAGCAGTTCTGCTTCTTCAGTCCTTACTGCTCACTCCTGGTTGTCTTGCATGGTTTATAGGCACAGATGCTTTGCTTAAAAACACATTTGTCTCGTATTCAATTTTGAGGGCAGAGAACCTGTTTCGTAGTTTTAAACCTTTAGGCAGATCAGGAGCTTTCCAATTGGTGTCAGAAATCTCCAGCTTCTGTTCTTTCCCTTCCCCAGAGGATACACTCACCATTATACTAGGGCTGGAAAAGATTTGGTCTTCACATGAAGAGCAAATACAAATGAGGCTTATATTCAGTGGTACGCACTGTTCCTTCTGCAGACTTTCTTTAGGTGAATTCTACGCATTTGCAGTTGTATATTTTTTTACTTGCTAGGCTTTTAAAACTGTTTTTATTCATAAAACTATTTTAATACTTGAGAATTCAATAGCACCTTTATGCACAGTACTTGTATGGGATATAACCTGTACCAAATGAACTGCTACTTGTCTGCAGGAATGAGAATTTTGTAGGTATTGTGTTCTTGTATTCAGACCAAATGTTGCGTCCTATTTGCCATTTACACAGTGCTTCACTAGTTTCTTTGTTTTCTTCACAAGGGTATACATCCGTATCATTCCCTAAGCTACACTAGTGGAGACACAGCTACAGATTCACCAGTGCATGTTGGCCGTTCTGGAGTGGCAGTCAAAGAAAGCCCAAGGAAAGAAAGTCTGCTCAGCTATCTTACTGGGAGTTTTCCTAGCCTGCATAATCTGTTGGAAGGGACTCCTCAAAGAAGTACAACTGCAGTCAAAAGTAGTTCTTTAACAAGAACAGGTATGATGCAGCTTCAGTAAGCTAAAGGGAGGGGAAAGAAGGATTGGTTTTATTTTAATGATTTAGAAAAGGTATTATATTTTCAGTGCAAGTTATCATTTCTATTTTAACATTTCACCTTCCCGCTCTCTCCCCCCAAATAAGAATCATAGGCTTTAATAGCAGTTCCTAGGTATTGCTATATCATACCATTTCCTGTAAACAAACAGCAAGTGCATCAGATTGGGAAAAGAAATTAAAACTAACAAAGTAAATAAAATATTTTCCTTTTACTTAGCCTTACTAATTTTAGAATATAATCCTTTTTTTTTTTACTTAAAATGAGTCTTCTTGAATGAATAAGGAAATGATCTTTCTGTATTTGGCATTTTTTCTTGACCTTGTAAGTAGCTCAGAAAGTGGATAGGAACTAATGTTACAGTAACTTCATTTTTGTATAACAATCTGCGTATTTTTAGTAATGGTCTTTTGAACAAATGTGTTTTGTAGAAGTTTGAAATACACACATTGAAATTTTAATGTTCTGTATTATTGTTCAGAATGCATTGTCACAGTTTATAAAAAGAAAACCAGATAAGTTTGATACTGCATTCATTTTGTTTAAAACCTCTCTCCTTTGCTGTCAGGGAATGAAGTTTTATTCAGAAAAAAAGGTATTTTGGTTTCTTAATGACTCCTTTCCTCTAATTACTGGTAGAGATGAGCAAATGCACTTGTAGTGCAACATTCATTAGTGTCATAACTTCTGTGGTGTAGTAACTGTAGTGCTATTTGACACATAATTTACTGGAATAAACTTTGAGGATTAGACTTTACTTGTATAGTAAATAGGCATCAGTAAAATTATTGCTGCATTCCTGGTTTTTGCTGATTTTGATGCAACAAATGCTAAAGCTTCTGATTTATCTGTATAGGAAATACTGTGGCCACAGACATGTTATCTGAACATCCTTTGCTGTCTGAACCATCTTCTGTGAGTTTCTATAACTGGATGTCAAATGCTGTGGGCAACAGAGGAAGTGTAGTACAGGAGAGTCCAGCCACCAAGTCTGGACACAATAGTCTTCCAACAGGTATTGCTAATTACAGCTTGATGGATTTAAGAGATGATTCTGGGTTGGCTGTTCTGTGTTTACCCCGTTCTTTCTAAAAGTAATTGAGCAAGGGACTTAAATTTGACAGACGTAAATACTACTTATGGGAATTCTGAGCAAACCAGAAAGCAAACAAATGTGATTTAAACAAAATTGTTTTCATTTCCCTCACCCTGCCTCCAGAAATGTAGCTTTCTCTTATATTTGGAACTGTAAATATAGGTTCCAAAACCATGTGTAGCTGCCCACAGCTAAACCATAAAATCATCCTCAGTTGCAGAGTTCCTTGGATCTTGTTATTTTTAATCTAATTTGCATGTGCTGGTTTTGTAATAAAGATTTTATAGGTTGGAATCCTTGCTCTTTCTCAGTTCTGCTTTGAGACGAAACATAAACTTCTATTTTGAGTATATAGTTCTTCAGGGATGGGAAGTCATCAGTTGGTGTAAGGGAAGGGAGAAAAGGAAATACACATAACTGAAGGTCTTAAGTGTATTAAAGAAACAAATACATAACGAATTATTGTGGCTTGCATATTATTTTTGTAAGCCTGGCATCACTTATAATCCTGAAAGGTGTATATCTTGATTTTCTTTTTCACTAACACTGAATTTGAATGTTTCTTCTACTAACAGTCTTTCAACAGTAATGTATTAATCTCAGGCAACAAGAAGTTGTTTTGTTTTTAATATTGAACAAATGATCCTACAAAACATCTTTGTGTTCTACATACTGCTTAACTGGTGTGGCTTCTCTGTAAATTGGAATGTGTTTCTCTGAAAAAAAGAATCACAGGGTAGAAGTATAGCTTTCAAATTTTTATTCCCCTAACCCTTCCCCCGAGCAATACTTTTTTCTACTGAAACTGTAGCAGTTTGTTTGCATGCTCATGTTCCTGTGATTAAGACTTGGTCATTTTAACTCGGACACAAATCTATCCAAACCAGTTTTCTGTTAAAGCGTGTAGTCATGGTGCTTTGATTAAGTACTGTAAGCTTGAGTTTTGGAGAATGAGGATTAATTTATACTGACATAGCAACTCCGTCTCATGGTGGTTGATTAAGTTCTGTCCAGCCTAAAGATGCAGCATTGAGCATTGCCCTTGTGCTGCAAGTCTGATTGTTCACGAGTAGAACAACTGCAGGGAAGTGGCTGTCCATAGTAATTTTTATGAAGACCATATTTGACTAGGGACTAATCTATAGACATCTAATTAGTGGATCTTGCATTGGGACTGGTAAAACCCAGAAGCTTATAGCACACTGAAAGCCAAAAGAAAGTATCTGCAACTGTAGCTAATCTTTCTTTTGATTGATGGTGTAGGCTACTCAGCTATAGACTACTTCAGTTTAAACAGGAGTTAAGTACCCTGTAGAATGCAGTACAGGCAAAAGGCCTTGGAAAGGAGGGCAAAAAGAAGGAAATATTTTTGTGCTGTCCAGATACGAGTTGGGATATCTCTATTACCGATTTCAGCAATATCAGACTCTTTCTTTACACTGAATGCTAATTTTGTGAGGTTATAGACCAGACTAGGGCTCTGACTTTCTATGTGTATGGAATGTGTTTCTATATAACTAATCTTGCTGAATTAATAGAGTTGGTGGTGTTAAAATTTGCTGTGGTGTTAGTGTTCCATGAGTATTTATTTTTCAGGTGTGGCACCCAACCTTCCTACTATACCCTCTGCTTCAGACTTCAACACAGTTTTGTCTAGTGACCAGAACACCCTGGATGGCACACACTCACAACACAGCACCAGTCAGGATGACATTGCAGGTGTAGAAGAGGGGAATCAGGGGTTTCCTGCTGTGCAGCTAGCAGATGCACAGGTAAGTGTGGTCTGCTGATGTATTTTGGAGTTCTGCAGGGAAAAAATATCACTTAAGAAAAAAAAAAAGAGGTCTTACAATGATGAAAATGTTATCCTGGATTTTTACACATTTCCTATGTGTAAAAATGTTCTATATTATGTAGCTGATATAGTAAATATTGTAGATCAACAATGATGGAGTGAGATTATAGGAATAATCTGGACAATAAGGAGTAAATCAGTGGGTTTTGTTTTGTAGGTTGTTTTCAAACCTCTTCTGAGTTACACAGGAATTCAATCTCAGGATGCAATGCCACTCTGCTATAGAATGTACTTTGGAGAGTACCTTTCCTTCTCAGGAACTTTGGACTGCCTAAGAGCAGATATTGTTGATTCAGATACAGCAAAGGAAAGAAAAAGCAAGCGAGCTCGAAGGTATGTTGTAATATATTTGAAAATATGTATATTGGTTAAAGAACAGAAAATAGGTTTTTCATGTGGAGTTACAGAATTCCAAAGCACTTCCATAGAATAAGGAGCAGCCCTTTATTCTTTTAATCGTACCAGTTTTGTTTTCCTGTTAGAACATTATTTTTTTTTTTTTAAATCTTTTTACGGAAACGTTTGGAAATTTTAAGTCTTTGCATCTTGGCTGCTTTTGAAAATTGGAGTTTGGGGGCGGGAGAGCTGGTGGGAATAATCTTAGGGGACATTTGAGAGGCTCTTAAATGCCGTTTTGTAATTAATTCTGTAAATGAGGTTGTTAATTTCAGTGTAAATGATGACTCTTCCCCCACCAATTTTGAGTAAAGCTTTTGGTTATGATGGAAAGAGTGGGTGCCAAAATAATGTCAAACTGAATGATTACTGTGTTAGTAGTATGCAGTATGGAAGAATAAAAGTTCATTTGCTATATTTAGAACTGTGGTAAGAAGGTGATATCCTAAGGGGAATAAAAGGTTGGATTCCGTAAATTAGATCTACCACTGAGTAAAGAAGTGTTTGAGTCCATAGAAAGAAACAAAGTAATAAGTTGTGTTTTTAATTTCCTTAGGCAAGGAGCTGTCAATCTTCCCCCTCTTGAATTCAAACCAGCATTGATGTTGGAAACTTTCAGTATTAGTGCTGTTGTAATGGAGAAATCCATGTGCACGCCTCATCACTCCACTAATGCCCTTTCTTTTCATGATTTGAATAAACGCTATTATAATACTTTCCACTGTAATTTTACAATTTCTTGCCAGTCCATAAGCCAGCATGTAGACATGGCACTGGTTCGTCTTATTCATCAGTTCAGTACTATGATTGATGATATCAAAGCCACACAGACGGACATCAAACTTAGCAGATACACAGCTGGATCAGCCTCTCCGACACCTACTTTTAAAACCCGCAAACACAGAGACTTCCGCTCTTCTGACTTCAGCCGAAGCTCTCGAGGAAGTCTTAATGGAGGTAACAGAGTGAACAACACCAAGAACAAACGAGCAAACAATGAGAACAATAAAAAAGAATCTCGAAACAAGAATTCCTTGGGGAGGTCAGAAAGAAGAACTTCCAAAGTCTCCAGGAAAGGTTCAAAAGATGTAGTTGACCACATGACCATTCATATGGATGATTCTGACTCCATTACTGTGTCGGAACAGAGTGAACCTTCTGCTGAGTGCTGGCAAAATATGTACAAACTGTTGAACTTCTATTCACTTATTTCTGATCCAACTGGGATTTTAGAAAAGTCTTCTGAAACTTTTGGTCCAACAGGTAAACTAGTTCATGAATCCAAAATTTAGTGTGTGTGCTTTAGCTCAAGTGCACTCTTCTAAAGCTTGATCATAAGGTGGTTTTTGAAAGTTTGCAATGCCATTTAGCTCATACTACAGGGACAAGCAGTGAGGATGTGGGGAGAGAGCTTGGAATTATTCCACCAAGATGTTGTATAAAAGAAAAAGAAAAAAAAATCTTTCCCTGCCTTTATAGTATGCTTTCATTCTTTCAATCCTAGACTTAGTTAAATATGTGTTAATTGATTGATTTTAAACTCAGATATTGTTGTGCAGCTCTGTTAATCTGTATTTCCACTGAGCGTGGGACTGTGTTAAAAGGTCAACATTTCTGGTGAATTGAGTGGATTTGAGTTTGTTCCTCCCTATGTGCTATTTATTTTCAAGTAGCTAATGGAAATGCTGTATATTCTCATTCTGTGAGCATACATAAGCACATGCGTAAGTGATCCTGATGAACATAATCTCTGGCCCTGGAAATGACTGAGTAAAAATATAAACTGCAAACCTAGCTTTTGAGAGAGGAAAAGGTGAAGTACTGATTTTGATGAAGTCCAGCCAAGATTACAGGTGTTAGGGCCATAATTTCACCAAAAGCTTTGAGGTTTGGGGTCATCATTGCTCTCTATTTCCAATGTGTTTTAGCACAGCAGCATAAATACGAGACCTGACTTAGCATCATACTTTTTGTTGGTGAACTTAGATTGCTGTAAATGTGAAGGGATGGTACAGTTCCTAGTAAGGCATATTCTGTTTGGACTTATTCTAACTAAAGAATGAAAAACTGAGAAAATGTCAAATGAGAGCTTCTGTTACGAAGAGGTCAGTATCTTTCATGCACAGAATATCATATCCATAGCTATGATATCTCTATGGAGGGTATTTTTTTTTACATTGTTTTTATGCTCTGAGTGTTGAAAAGGTAAACTTGTGCATCCAAAACTAAATTGTAAGAACCTTTGGCTATGCTAAAAAAAGTGCAATAGGACAAAATGCTGCCAGCACGTTTTTATTGTATGACAATAAAATCACATAAATATGAATATTTATAGAACGTACATAAGAATATATTTTTGAATAATAATGAAATCACATCACTCATTATTCTCCCCACTGTGTCTTGGATTTGGTTCAGTTGCAATGTTACTGGAGTGGAATAAGCGAGCCACAGATAATTTGCCTAAAGAGTTTGTTTGATGTGCAAGATACATGATCTTTCATTTCAAATACAAATATAGACAAGATATATCAAGCATTTCTTGTAAAGTTTCCTTAAGTGACTCCTTTGTATTTTTGTAGGTGTTCGAAGCCCAACCGAACCTGCTTGTAGAGTAGTGTTTGAGAACGAACAGGAGAACGGCAGAGATGTTCAGAGGAAGCGCAGCCTTGTGACTTCGGAGCCACAGCATGTGACTCTCATAGTCTTTGGGATAGGCATGGTGAACCGAACTCATCTGGAAGCAGACATTGGTGGACTAACCATGGAGTCTGAACTGAAGAGAATCCATGGCAGTTTCACCCTGAAAGAGAAAATGAAAGGTGGGATAAGCTAAAATGTACTCTAATGAAATGCAGTGGCAGCTTTACATGTTTATTTGTGTGCATACCTATAACCAGTGCCTATATCTGCATGTGTAATAGGTTTTAGATGTAAATAACATACATTATGTCTGAGTATAGATAGTATAATAACATTCAACAAGTTCTTTTGAAAACTATTACTGGGGTGCTGAAGGATTTTAAAAGGATGCAAGATTTTCAGAAAATGCTGTGAAGGAAAAGCTTACGCAAGTTATCCTTTCATTTTTAAAATTTTCATTCTTGTCACAATTTAAATTTGATATTACTTTATGTGACTACTGAAATAGTAATTTTTCAATTATTTTCCTGCTACTATTTTTGAAAGCAGTAGGCATACCTAGAAGTATTTTACTTGAATGAAATGCTGTTAAGTATCTTTTATTCTTAAAGATGTACTACATCAAAAGATGACTGAGACGTGTGCCACTGCTCACATAGGAGGTGTCAATATTGTCCTTCTGGAGGGAATTACTCCAAATATCCAGTAAGTATGAAGCCTAAAAATTTTATATTGGTCAAGTGCACAGAAGTGGTATCAGATGTGTCACAGGTATGAGTGACAGCTGAGTAAAGGTATGTAGCTTAATATGGCGAAAGCATTGGTGATATGTCTTAAGATAGAATCCATGAAGTCAGAGTTTGGTGGCAATTATACAGTTGTTGCAGAATTGGGCTTGAGTTTGACTTGTATTTGCGTGTGCCCATTGACAGGAGACTTTTCTATGAAAGGCATATCTGAGTAAACTGAGAAGGAATATGGTGAACGTTAGTAGTAGGTTTCAGTTTAGGGCATCCAATCACACAAATCTTAGACATAGTTACATGAGTATAAATACTCCTGTTCCTTTCTGTTTCTAGTAAAAGATATTAGTAAGGTCAGAACTGATTGTATGATCACAGTGTAAATGGGTAAGAGACCTGATTGAAGAGTTGTACATGACAGGCATTCTTGTATAAAGAAAGAAATTAAATGTCATGTAATCTGAGCATTCTGCACCAATTATGTTCCATGTGGTGTATGCATAGAAAATTTATTACGTTGTGTGCGTCGTTTCTCTTACGCTTCTAGTTGCTTTTTGAAGCTTATAGGTTCCATTAAACCATACAAGATTTTTAGGGAGTATTTAACCTGCTGATGCTGATTATTCCCATTTAAGATCTGTGTTGTTTCATTAATAGATATATTTTTGAACTCCCATGATTCTTTGTGTTATTTTTACACTTCTGTATCTCCATCCTTTATATAATTGACACAACTTGGCAGGAGTGGGCAGGAGAATTACTTTTTTGTGCATAAATATCTGAAATGACTGGTTTAGCATCCACATTTTTTCTTTTCTTTTTGATTTTTTTTTTTTTGGTGAGGTTTGCAAACTCCGGAAGGCATGCATTATTATTCTTTATTTCTAGCTGAACTTGTTTATGTTTGAGGTGCAAAACAACAATTGAACTACAGCTCTTTGTAATGTAGATCACCCTCATGTGGTTTGAGGTTAGCTGGGTAACCCTCAGTATGTGATATGGGTTTAGAATACTAATGGTGTAGAAAAGGAGCTAAATAATGTGACTTGAGTTTCTCCTTTTAATTCCTGTTTAGTTTGGAAGATGCTATATAGAACTTAAAACATACAGAATTTTATTAATTTCCCCAGCTAAAGCACTTCTAATTAATAAGTGTGTTATAGAAGCATAAATACAAATTCTAATCTGACAGCTGTGTAGGGTTTCTGAAGGTGTCTGAGGTTTTCTTCATGTCTGTTTTACATCATAATCTTACTGAGCTTTCATACAGGAAGGGTACAAAAGGACAGGGGGCAAAACAATGATAAGTCTTTAACACCAAACCCTAACAAACCCAAACCCTTCACCTTGGTAAATTCGAGAGTAAGTGCCATATTGTGGGTTACAAGTAATTAACTGACTAATTTTGCATGAATGTTTATTCTTTATTTGCTTTTTGTTTTTCTTGCTTTCTCTTCAATCTTCATCTGTAGACTGGAGGATTTTCCTACATCTCCTACAAGCACAGCCAAACAAGAGTTTCTGTATGTCATATTATTATGTTTAATAGTCTTGCAATTAACTGTGTTGTGCAGCTGATGGCTGTGTTCCTGCTGTGTGTGATTGTGTAGGCAGACGTTTCTTGAATACCTTTTAGTTTAACATCTAATGTTATCTAGATAAGCTTTTAATGTAGCCTGCTAAATATCTGTCCAAAAAAACCCTTGTAAATATTAA
Source organism: Pezoporus occidentalis (assembly GCF_034315485.1). Taxonomy (NCBI): domain Eukaryota; kingdom Metazoa; phylum Chordata; class Aves; order Psittaciformes; family Psittacidae; genus Pezoporus; species Pezoporus occidentalis. The sequence goes on from NW_026914181.1 coordinate 77,722, forward strand.
CAGTCTAGCTTTACAGACAGATATTATACAGCCCCTACTGTACTGTTGGGATGGTTTCACTGGCTGTTAAGTTCTTTAGATCTGCTTCTATGCTTAGTTTAATGAGGTGAAGTAATGATCATAAGTGTAAAGGAACAGACAAGTTACGTGTACTTTGAACCTGGTAAGGAACTGAAGTGCTTAGAGAGATAGTACCCATTGTGATTTCAGCATGAATAGGACTATTTCTTTTGTCTCTTTACCTCTGTGCTGTGTTTAATTGCCAGGCATGCTGACCAGTGTATGCCAATACAAAGTGTTTTCCTTAACATTATGCCTGTGCCTCTACTGCTAATGAAGGTGACACTGTTCATGTCCCCTAGATCAATGTGTGTAAGTGTAGGTCTTTTCTCTCACAAAAGATGCAGTCTTTTCTATCTAGTTGCTTTCTTAGTTCTGATGCTAAAATCTAGAGGGTCTCACTACAGTAGTGGTCAAGGTGGGAATTGTTGCGTTGCCAACCTAGAAGCCCTGTTGTGCAGTGACCCTGCAGTACTCTGAAAAGGAAAGTTATGTAGCCAAAAAGTTGCCAGGCTGCTCTTTTTTCTTTCTGTCTTTTAATCTTTATTTTTTTTCTCTTTCCCTTTCCCAAAGCAGTATTCTGATTTTGGGTTGATTTTGCTATCTGTTACAGCATTTGTGTATAGTCAGTGTTGTGAAAATATGGGATTAACTTCAAATGTTCTTATAGATGGTAGCTCTGGAAGGAGAGGTGATGGACTGTAAAACTGCAAGTGATGTAAAGAAAATCTTAAGGTTTTTTTTTGTTCCTTTTTTCTGGTAGCAACATTAAACCAACATAAGAAAGTACTTTTTTTTGCGTAGGTCATCACTGAATACTTGAATTCATTGCCATGTTGATGTTGTCAATGAAAGTATAAATGATTAAAAGGATTGGACAGATCCATGTGAGATGGATCTGGTGATGAGTCCTGAACACACACAGCCTCGGGCTCAAAAAGGAAACTTCTGATGGCTAGAATTAAGGAAAGGGTCACTTTATTTATACCCCAAGTATCTGCCACTGCATGAATTTTCATCTGACTTGCTGTGATAGTTCCTCTGTGTGTTACAGGCCTCTAGCTGGCATCTGTTTCCCCTTTTTCTCACATTCCCAAAAGTCTGTTAGGTTGAGTGGTGGCCTTGTAGCCAGTTCTGTAGTGGGACAAAGACTTTTTTCATGGATTTGTCTGGAGAGTGATTATTTGTGGAATTGCAGGTTGGATGGGGCTTTGAGCAAACTAGTCTAGTGGAGGGTGTCCCTGCAGGAGGATTGGAACTGGATGATCTTTAAGGTCCCTTCCAACCCAAACCATTCTGTGATTCTATGATGTAAGAGCATAAAATTACTTCTGAATGTGTTACGGGTATATAACTTAAATATTGATGAAAGATTTTAGTAATATTTGATGGCGTAGCACTGTAGGGAAGCTAACTGCAGATATCTCATGGGCAGTGCATTCCAAATAAATGTATAGCCTCACAATTGTTCTGCATTTCATTCTGTCATGGAAGTAGGCTCTTTGTAGACCAGACAAGTGACAGCAAAATTAATTTATTGGAAATTCCTTGGCAAAGAAGCACACTTAATATTGCTGAAATCTGATCCTCCTGCAACAGCTATATTGATGAGTTGGTTTGTTTTTTGTTGTTTTTTTTTTTTTTTTTTTTTTTTTTTTGGTTTTTTTTTTAATTAAGGAAGTGCTTCAAATGGTATGAATTCATGTGTTTGGAACTGATTGTAAATTCAGTACAGACTTCAACTAATCTTACTTTTAACTTCTATACAAAGATAGGTGAAGTTCAGACTGTCTGTCTGGTACAGGTCTGGAGGAGATCTTGCAGATTCCTTTAAGTTAAAAGTTGTTCTTGTGATGCTTGAATAGCTGATGCAGTAAAATTTTGTGTTATAAATGGGGAAAATGTATTCTTCATTGGCTTCACAATAGCTCAGTCAGAATGGAAGCAGGAAGTCAGTAGGAAATAAGCAAACATTAACAGATAAATAATCGTGTATTTTTCTTTTAAAGAGGTGGATTAAAATAAGCCTGTCCCTTTCTTGAATAATGCTTATTTGTAGAAAGTTTTTCTGAAAATACTTGTGAATTAAGATTTGTTTCCTCCTTCATATTTGTGTAAATTCTTCACATATTTTGAGATCGTTTCTACTTTGCAGTCTACCCTAAAATATTAATCCATAACTGCTTTGGGTTGCTTGTAGGTCTTGTGCAGCGGTGAAAATCTAAAACTGTTTCTAGAGCTTTAGTATTTGAATTTGCTGTTGATAGTCCTGTGGTTGCATTACAGTGCCATCTATATCTTCATTAAAAGCAGGATGAAGTTGGGGTTTGTTTTTTGGTTTTTTTTTCCCGTTTTTTATTTCCACACCTGGGATGCTTTGTTCTAGCTGATACTGTAACATCAGAATAAGGAGCCCCGTGTTAGCCTTCACAGAAGAAACATTACTTAGGGAGTAGAATTCATAGAATATTGTAGCTTTCACCATGAAACCAAACTGTCTGTAGATACTTTAGTGATGGTCCTTAAAATACAGTAACTGAGAAACTACAATTGAATCTTACAATTTTATAGTGGCTATGTTTCAGGCATTCTAGCATACTACATGCATTCATACTGCATCTTCACAACTATGTGTCTTTCTCTCTGAGGCTGTAATAGTCTGTGCTGGCTACATAATAACATACTTCTATTGGGTAATCCTCCAGTGATTTACCACAGATGAGAAACATTAATGTGCTACCCCATATATCTCTTTCTAATAGAAGCTTAGTGAATTCTGATATGCCAAAATTTCATTTTGACATCAAAAGCTATCAACTTTGTGCAGTTGTATTTTTATCTTGGATAACCATTGTGAACCATACATATCCTCCTTAACATTAAACAAAAAGTTTAGGGTTCATGTTTTGGAATAGTATGTGTCAATTAAACATTGGTATTAATTTACAACCCCATTTATCACTTGCTGTGTATTTATTGCTAAGTAAATATTTCTTTCATTGACCTTTTTGGATACTAAAATCAGATTTTACTAAGTTTTCTTCCAAAAAGGATGATTTAAGATTCTTCCTGAAAAGGAATTTAAATGGAAGGCTTATTTGTTTCTGTGTGTGAAAATTTGTCTGTGTATGTGCAGCCTAGTGTGTATAAACTCAAATGGTCTTACATTATGCAAGAATAACAGTGCATGACTTGTAGTTCTTTTAAATGTAGTGTAGTTGTTTGTGGCATGTAGTGCATCTGTGTGTGTAAAGAGAAGGAATGTCTGTTGCCTAAATCAAATTATTTATATGAATACTTTAAAATTCAGCTAACACTTAAATCCCCATTTTAATGTAAAACTGTAACTATTTGAAAAACATGTGAATAAATCCTATTTCCTTTTCTGTTAGAACTGTTGTGAAATGCAGTATTGCCAAATCTCAGGCCCTGTATAGTGCTCAGAGAGGGTTGAAAACAAACAACGCTGCTGTAGTCAAAGTTGGAGCCATCAGCATCAACATTCCTCAGCACCCTGCCACACTTCACAGCATGATGGTGCGCAGTTCTCACCAGCTCTCCAAGCAGATTTCAGATCTCATCAGGCAACCATCGACTGCGTAAGTGCTGCTTGCATGGCACAGCTGAGTGCCAATGGTTGCCATCCAGTCAGGAGCTTGTGCTGCTTTGAATGGATGTGGGAGAGTCAGGCTAGCCATACGTTGTGTTAGAATAACAAAAGGTATTTTTCTGATCTAAATAGGCCCCAGCCTGCCAAAGAAGATGTTGCGACTCCTTTGCCCTCTGAAAAGACTCCAACAAGTATTAATCAAACACCTGTTGAAACAAATGAATTTCCACAGCTGCCAGAAGGCTTAGAAAAGAAGCCTATAGTTCTTAAATTCAGTGCCATGATAGATGGTATTGCTATTGGAGCAGCACTCTTGCCCTCTCTAAAGGCGGAATATAAGATGGGAAGAATGAGGAGTCATGGAATGACAGGTAACAGTCCTCTGAAACTTTAAAAACATTATGGCTTTAGTTTGGCCTTGCTAGAAGTATCCAAGAGGACCCAATATTTCTGTGGAATTGTAGCTAGAGTTTGGAATCTTGCCGTCAGCTTATTATTTTGAATGTAAACTTCAGTCAGATGGGGCCAAACAGAGAATTTACACTGTTGTTATACACAGTTGCTAGAGGCAGAGTACACGAACAGGTGAAAACACATACATTCATGTATATATTCCTTCCAGGAAGCTTCCCTCTTAAATCAGTTTATGATCCTTGATTAATTCTGATTCGTAAGACTACTTGAGAGTAATCTTACAGGGCCTCAGTATGCATGAAGTGGTTTATATGACTCCCTTCTCCATGTAATTACAGTGAAATCCTCATTTTCTTTTAAGAAAACTCAGAATTCTGTGATTCTGTGTTTCTATATGGGTGGACATTTATAGCTCTAGAGGTCTGTGAAGACCTGTGAAGGTTTTTTGTGTTCGTTGTTGGGTTTCTTTTTAATTCCAAGTGTGTTCTTAAATTTATGGATAAATAAGAATTTTTTTTGCAAGCTCATACCTTTTCTTTCCCTATCTTCCTTTTACAGGTGCCCAGACTAGATTTAATTTTGAGCTTCCAATTCACAGATTGCGCTTCACTTCAAAAGTCTCTGCCACTGATATGTCAACCATTCCTCCTTCAGCAAGTCTCAACCTTCCTCCTGTTACTATGTCAGGCAAATATATAATGGAAGAACATGATACTTACTCAGACCAAATTTGGAGCATAGATGAACTACCTGCTAAACAGGGCTATTATCTACAGGGGAACTACTTACGATGTGTGGCTGAAGTAGGTGTTGGAGACAGTGTTCATCTTTGATAACTTGTTATTTCTATTCTGTTATATTTCTGTATGTGCATCTTTATATTATTTTAATAATTTGACTACTCCAGAACTCTCAGATTTACAGGTTGATCCAAATACAGCATTTGTAATCGCATGACACTGAAATAGAACTTCCTCACTCATTAGTTTGATAAGAAGCCAACATATTAAGCAGTGAAGACCACTGTATTGAAGGATTTTGAAGGTGTTACTTTGTACAAATAAATAAGGAAGATGTGTTTAAAACTTGTTCTCAGAATGGCAATATTTCTTATCAGTGAAGTAGGCAAAGTATATTATACTGATGATTCAGTGTTATTTTAAACTGAAAGCTTATGCTAACACATCAGATAACATAATTTACAAAAAAAATACTGAGATTTAAAACCTGTTTTAATGTTTTATAACTTTCATTTTTTTTTCATGATTAGACAGTTTCATAGCTAGGAGAATGTATATATAATCCCAGCAAATTATATCATTTTTTCTGTTTGACACAGTATTCTACTCACAGCTCTATTTGTGTACCAGTTTCTACAGTTACTTTTCATAGAGAGAAAATTGAGGCTGCTTAAAAGAAACCAGTCTGGTCGGGAAAAGTGAGGCTTTTCTATTACCTACATTTCTTTAGTCAGAAAGAGTCTAGCGTGTTTGTGATTGAGATTTCTGATGTTTGCATCTTAATGGGAGAATTAAGTGCTACACTTTGCTCAATGCATTTGAGTTATTTCCTGGCTGAAGAAAGAAACTCTTTGAATTTGTTTAGCATGCAAAACAAAAGTGAAGGCCTACTTAGCAAAGGCAAAAACAAAGTCTAAGCAGTTTTAGAAAATACCTGTACTTGCTCACCTACAGTGAGTAGAATAATGTACTTTTAGAGGTTGACAGTTGATTTCTATTTTGTTCTGATAATGATTTATTACCTGGAATTAAGTCACATTTCTCATACTTCCATGAACCTTAATCAAGTCCTGCATTTTCTTGTCTAAACTAAACTTAAGCAGGAGATTAAACTTTTTCATATAATAGTCTTATGTCCTTAAATTTTCTGATAGACATTCACAGCAGAAAAATTGCAAGACAAAGCCATTTAATGCTCTTTTTGATGGCAGTAACAGTATAATTTGACTTGAAAAGATATGCCTGAAAACACAGAAATGCATTGTTTTGAAAACATAGATATGCTGTTGTAAAGTTTTGTTTTAAAATTTTTTATTTCTGCAGGTTGGTTCCTTTGAACATAATCTCACAACTGATCTTTTAAATCATTTAGTATTTGTGCAAAAAGTGTTCATGAAAGAAGTAAATGAAGTCATACAGAAGGTTTCAGGTAAGCTGAATACTTAAACCAATTTTAAGTTAAAATCCTTAAACCTTATTTGATGGCAACATTATGTAGTTCTCAGGATCAGCTGTTGATTTCACAGACACCATTATTTCACATCTATCACTCCAGCACAGCTGGAGTTTGAAGTAATAACATAGGCTGTGTATATTTTTGTAGCTCTATCAGAAAAAAGATGTTTTCTTGGGAAGCAGGATAGTATGTTATTCAGGTCACTAGCCTTTGTGTGTATGACATGACCTTGGCTGGGTTACTTTCTGTATTCGTTTTGTTCACCTATAAAATGCAGATCGTGATACTGCACTTTGTAAAATAATGTCAGCACATTCTTTTAATGGAAAAGCTGTGTCTGGGGAAAATAGTGTCAATATTGGTATTACTTAGTGTTTCCTATTTCCTAGCTCTGTGATTTTTTGCAGGTTACATGTTTCAGTACTGTAAGAAAAAGGCATTTGTCTATTAAGATTGTTTTGTGTATCATGCTGTATATTGCAGAAAATACTTTTATTTCAGTTGTTTAAGCTGATAATCTGTTCTCAATTTTCAGAAGAAAAATAGCGTTGTCATTAAAAACCCAATTAGAGAACAGTTGCAAAATCACTTAATGCTGCCTCTTTCGTAATTTCACAGACTTGTGCACTCATCTATTTGAGTAGGCAGCCAAAGTTACAAAACATTTATTTTCTTACACAAAAACTCTTGTCTGACCAAATCACAATTTATGCAGGAGTTAAAAATAGGTACACTCACTAGTTCTTACTGTTAGAAATAATCTATTAGAAGTATTGTCTGTCTATTAAGAAGTAATAATAAAAAGTAAAAAAGAAAGTAAAATAACCAGGGCAAAGAAAGGGAGTATCAGTTCTAGTTAGGTTTTTAAAGGAAGAAGGATGTATGTTAGAGAATGTTACCAGATGACAAATGTAAATAAATATGCAAAGGTATGTGAAACTTCAAATAGTTCGATTTTAAGAATTTCTGAGTTATCCTAAAAGGCTATTATAGAAATTAGCTATTTTTTTAGGAGGAAAAATCATTAATAGTTGGAAACGTCATGAGAAAGATAAATTAAAAGTGGTGCTCAGTGAAAGAAGTGTCTTTGTGTGTGTCTACACACTCCTTTGATCTACTCTGTGTATGTATATTCATGTATACAAGCGTATATAAAAGAAATGTGCAGGCCCAGATGACATAACCTCAAGGGAGTTAGAAGATGCAGTGAAGAAAATGGAAAATGTCAGAATCCCTGAAGAATGAGATGAAACAAATTTTAAACACCCTGATGTTTGTTCCAGGCAAAATATATTAGCATTGGGTAGTAAGAGAAGACTTAAGTAGAGAAGAAACCTTCAACAGCTGTCATTATTCTATTACAACATGTTTTATAGAGGAGCATAAAGTGGTAAACTGGGAAACCTATATTAGCTTTCTTTTACAACATTTCTCAAGTCTCCAGAGTTTGAGCTCTCCTCTGGTATTACGTGAGGAATTTATTACCGTTGCTGGTTCTTTGCTTTTCCAGACTCCAAATTTGTGTTGCTAGTAGCAGCTTAATGGTTTCTGAAATGTGACTGCTACTTTGCATACTGTGGTAATTCAGCAGGAATGTGGTCAGGGGCCAGCAATCCATGGTGTACTGGGTGTTGAATGAGGAGCAGTGGGGGCAGAACATAGTTTTTGTCCTTCTGGCTTGCCTCAAAGTAACTCACTTGGCTATAAAATTCCAATTAGTGTAATATACTAAGGTGGTTTTTTTATAATTATTGTTTCTGTTGCACTAAAATACTGGTTGCATATTATTCTTATATAAAAACTGGATAAGCACCAATTACTTAAGATGAAGGTGCACCAGTTAAAAGCTAGTTAATGAACACAGTAGGTAATAAAAATTTACACTACAAACTGTATTTGTTTTTGTAAACCTTCAGCTAGTTACTGTTTAAAATGAGGCTTTTATTTCACTGTCACCTTCTTTTATATCTATTTGGTTTTAAATGTTTTCTTTGTTAAAACTTGAAATGCGTGTATTTAATGTGTACAGGAGGGGAGCAGCCAATACCTCTTTGGAATGAACATGATGGCACAAGTGATGGAGAAAAACCAAAAATTCTTCTTTACTCATTAAGCCTACAGTTTAAGGTAATCTTATGATGACAAGCCAGTGGTCCTAGATGCTACTAATAGCTTTTGGGTTTTTACCCCAAAGCTGACTGAATCAGGAATACTCTGCATGAAGAAAAAGACCTTGAGTTTGGTTCCTTTAATCTTTTAAAATAGCTTAGTGGCATTGCATTGTGAAAAGTGATTATGTCCTCTTGTCTTGCTCCACAGTGAAAAGGGGGTTTTGTTAAGTTTTGGTTGTTTTTGGTTTTCTTGTTGTTTTGGGGTTTTGGTTGGTTGGTTTTTTTGTTTGTTTTTTTTCCTCCTTTCTCTTTGTCTCTGAACCAGATCCTAATAACTTCATGCCTTCCTTATTCATTAGGGAATTCAAGTGACAGCTACGACTCCCTCAATGCGAGCTGTGAGATTTGAAACTGGATTGATAGAACTTGAACTTTCAAACAGACTGCAAACCAAAGCAATGCCTGGAAGTAGCAGCTACCTCAAACTATTTGGGAAATGCCAGGTGGATTTAAATCTGGCACTAGGACAGATTGTTAAACATCAGGTTAGTGCTCGACATCTTTGCATGTGGTGTTCTTAATAGTGTACAATTTAAAAAAAACAGAACCAAGCCAAGAGGCTATCTTAAACTACTGGGTTTTTTTTCCAATTTGGCTGTGGAGTGTGTGTAAAGTGTAGGGGGAGCTGGGGAGGGAGGGTGTTGGTTCATAATTTTTTGGTGGTTTTTTGCCTTGTTTTGTTTTACTTTTTATTCATAAATGTTTAAGCATTCTGCAGCACATAGTTGTGGAAATTTAGTTCCTGAATATTGTCTCATATTTTGTTCTTGAGTCAAGACGACACTGAAGATGACTTTTCAGAAGAATTAGCAAGCCTTCATAATGAAGGCCAGTGTACATGCCTAAAAGATGGAAGGAGTCAAGTATGGGCTCTTTTTGATTTATTTTTTTTTTTTCATGCTATTAAAATCTTAAAACATACTACCTCTTTACAACAATAATGGCCTTGTTACTGAGGCAAATTCAAAATTTTTGTTGATACTGCTATTATTTTTAGGGCACATAAATAATAAGATCAGACAAGATCCAGACATGGCCAGACCTGCATTTTGAAATAGTTTATTTGCCTTAGTTTGACAGTTGTATCTCTTGTATTCTTAAACCCACTGTTAACCCTGGAATCACTAATTCTATGATATTAAAGTATTTTGTGATGCCTAGAAACAAACAAATGCAAATCTTAGAAGCTATAAATGTACTGTTGCAGTAGAGGATCTGGATATATACATAGTTATTTTAGTTAACATTTTATGATAAATAAGGAAAATTGCACTGCAATTACACTGTATCACACTGCAATTTAATGTAAGAAAATCGAATATTCTTAAAAGAACATAGCCTAAAAGAGAAAAGGGGGAAAGGAGACCTCTACTTCTTGTTGTAATTTTACATTTTGTCAGACGCAATAATTTCATTATTTTTAATCCCCTGTGCCTGAATTTTTCCCTGCTCCAAACCCCTCCCCCTTCCCATTTTTTGAATGTTTTAAGGTTTACGAAGAAGCTGGCTCCGACTTTCATCAGGTTGCCTATTTCAAGACAAGAATTGGATTAAGAAATGCTCTCCGAGAAGAAATTAGCGGCTCATCAGATAGAGAAGCTGTGCTTATTACTTTGAACAGACCCATTGTTTTTGCTCAGCCTGTGGCCTTTGATAGAGGTATTGAAGACACAATTGCTATAAATTTGTCTTCATATTGAGGAAGCTATATTTTTTTTTTTTTCAAAAAAGCTTGATTATGCGAGATTTAGTATATTTCATGTTAAATCAAAATGTTGCGGAGCTGAGAAATTTAGGAGATTTACTGCACGTTAAGAGGTTAATAGTTCCAAATGTAAAAAAATTCCTTTTGCTGAGATGATTAGTTTTCAGATCACTTGGAAGAAGTTGCTTTTGTAAATCTTGACAAATTAATAATACTGGGAACGGCGCTGATTTCTGTATTTTAATGTGTTAACCCTGATGCTAAATTATTTGCTTTGTCCATCTTGGCGTTTGCAACATGAGACTCTTCACCACATGCTGAATGTGTGTGTGTGTCCATTGTTGTACATCCACTGTCTTAAAATAATGGAGAAATGTAAAAACAAACAAACAAAAAAAGCTTTCTTTAGTGAAACTCTAGTTTCTTTTTTCATGTGTGTTGATTTCAATTAAGTATTTCAATTTGTGGTTTCTTCACAAAGCTGTGCTGTTTTGGCTGAACTACAAGGCTGCGTATGACAACTGGAATGAACAGAGAATGGCTTTACATAAAGATATTCATATGGCCACAAAAGAAGTAGTAGATTTGCTGCCTGGAATCCAACAAACCTCTGCGCAGGCTTTTGGTACCCTCTTTCTTCAGCTGACTGTTAATGACCTAGGAATTTGCCTGCCCATCACAAACACACCTCAGGTAATCAAAATGTCTAAAGCCATGTGACTATTAGTAGTCTGTTGAAATAGCCATTTGTATGTGGTACGTGGCTTTTACGTTCATAAATGTGCCTTTTCATCACACCAACGCAGAGTATACTGATAATTGCAGTAGTGACATTGCTTGTAGCAGAAATGGTTTTCTCATTTATAGAAGGACTATATTACTCATGTATCAGTTGGCGTGCATGTTTTCGGGAAATGTAATGGATAAGGTGGATATGTGATCTGTACCTCCTAAGTATAAAATGGAAAATACTATGCTGCCAGCAGTTAAAAAATATTAAACTGACAGCAGTTAAAAAAAAAGACACAAAGCAGCTGAGCATTATAAGGATAGGTCATGTTAAATGACTTTGTGAGAAAACTGTGGATTCAGAGACTGTTCATATGTTGAATTGAGAGTAGTCTTAATAGGGAATAATTCCAGAATAGGAATGAATCATTTTAATGATGTAGAAGGAAATAATCGTAATACATAGAAATGTAAAGGAGTAATGAGGCCAATAACCTAGAAGTCATAATAACATAACATTTTGATTGTGAATCTTCTATCTGGCAACTATGGATAAAACAGATGGCATTTTATGTATTACAAATTACAGTAAATTATGAAAAATACATTCTGGCTTAAGCTGTATGTAGGATATTTGCAGTACTTGGATCAAAAGAAGTCTAGCTTTATAAAAGGGAATATGTAGGCTTTTTTTGCAATTAAACAAAATTACAGACCTTCATGTACAAAGGACTGTAAAATAATCAGTCAGTCCTGTGTATTTAAGGCTCTGCGTAATTGTAGATAGACATACAAAAAGGGAATATGAGAAGAGAATCAGTTTTCTAACAAGGAAAGATGAAAAGCATGTAGCACATGTACAGTATCACTTGGACATTGCAATGACCAGTAAATTCTCTCTGTGATCTTATTTTCCAGTCTAACCACACTGCAGATCTTGACACTGGTTCTGCTTTAGTCCTGACTATCGAAAGCACACTAATCACTGCCTGCTCCTCAGAATCTTTAGTTAGCAAAGGTCATTTTAAAAACTTCTGTATCCGGTTTGCTGATGGCTTTGAGACAAGTTGGGATGACTGGAAACCAGAAATAAGAGGAGATCTAGTTATGAATGCATGTAAGTGGGTGTGATTTCATACTGGACAATAGTATTTCAGGTGTAAATCCACTTTCATCCTTTTCTGTGACTTTTAAAGGCACTGAACCTTCTCCCAAAAAGATAAAGACAAGATTTTGGCCTTTTGAAAACAAAATAATATGGATCTAAAAGGTTGTATTCCTTTCTGGTTTCCTTTAATTAATAACTTTGTTGCTCATTGTAGGCATTCAGGTAGTGTCTGACAGATGTTGGAAGAGTTGGATGCGTTGCTTTGATATTATTTCATAAGATCCCAGTGAATTTTTGATAGTTTAATATAGATGATTTTCATTTATATATACATATGTATCTTCAATTATGGTGAAGATTCTAGAATGGAATGGAATATCAAGTTGATATAGAATTGGATGTTATCAAGTAGATTCACTTTAAATAAGAAAATACATTTAATGGGAAATTAAATTAAACCTTCTATCCAACTACACTCATGCTTTAATTGCCAATGGCAAGAGACAGGTGGAATTTCATAGGGCTGGTCTAAAGTAACTTCCACTGTCTACCTAATTAGTGTATGTGCTTCATATGCTTCATATAGGTGTTGTGCCAGATGGTACGTATGAAGTGTGTTCCAGGACAACAGGACAGGCTGCAGCAGGTAATATGTTGTTTCTTGAGACTGTACAAAAGTCAGGAATTTTATATGCAGATAATAATCTTTTAGGTTTCTTGCTGTTAGAAATCCTGTTCTGGAATAGTATATGTGGCTGCAATTGTAAGAGCTGAAGTTTGAAATGGTCCTGGTCATCAGCTTGGCTGCAAGGCTTGTATTTTAATTAAGTTAGCCTGCGTACATCACTTCTTAAAGAAATACTGATGTTGTAGCTGTGAAGTACTTCCAGCAACCATTTCAGCTGTGCCGTTTGTTTTTCTTGGAGTGGGCAGAAAAGACAGCTCTTTGTAACTGATAAACATTGCCTTAGCTAACCAATACATAAGTCACTGTGGGGGATTTTTAAAAAAAAACAAAACAACAGAAACCCCCCCAAGAAACTAAACATGGTTAAACTTTTTTTTTTTTTAATGCAGAAAGTAGTAGTGCTGGAACCTGGACACTGAATGTGTTATGGAAGATGTGTGGTATTGATGTCCACATGGATCCAAACATTGGGAAAAGACTGAATGCCTTAGGCAACACCCTCACAACGTTGACAGGAGAAGAAGATATAGATGATATTGCTGACCTCAACTCTGTGAACATAGCTGACCTTTCAGATGAGGATGAAGTTGATGCTATGTCTCCCACTATACATGCAGTAAGTGAATCAACCAAAATAAGTGCTAGTAATTGGAAGTCTTCAGTCAAATACAAAGATTTGTCTTGAGTTCAGCATGATACTTCTTATAGCTCATGTAACTCCTGTTGCAAGTCAAAGTAGTTTGTGTGTTAAGTTTTCTAACTCCATATTTCAAAGGCCAGAAATGACAGATCATATTTCTGCCAATGTTATGTGGAAATAACCTGGATTGAAAATATGGAGACACAATACCTAACTTCAGGTACCTGAACTGGAACATCTGTGGCTCTAGATAGGTTTATTTGACAGATTAAATTACTAACACAAGCAAATTAGAAAAAAAATTTTTTTTGATACTTCTACCTGATATGCTGCTGACCTTGCTTTTTGGTTTCACATAAAAACATTTTAACAGGTATTCTTTAATGGCTATCTTAAATGTTTCTTGCTTGCCAACAGTGCAAACTTTGTCCCAGAACACTCATGTTCCTGTTTGTTGTTTAGAAATCAGATGGAGGTTCATTATGTGGAGATGCACGCAAGCTAACATTTGGGCAGCGGATTGTAAATCACCTGCTGGGTTTGAGCCCCCCAAACCATCGATACTCTGTTCCTGTAGAATATCTGTTGGGGTCAGCGAAGTGTGATTCTCCTCAGTCTAGCAGGTCACATATGAAAGCAGGCAGATCCTGCTCATGGGGACATGTATGTAGTAGTTACAGTGTGTCTTAACTGAATGATGGGGTTTGGATCACTGGAAAAAAATCCAATCGGATGCCTTATGAAATGAAACTGATTCTTTTGCATGCACTAATCCAAATTTTAAGGTGTGAAATTCACTTTGCTTGTTAGATCATATTAATGTCTGATTTTTTTATGAAAGCTTTACTTAAATGTTTATTTTAAACAGGAGATTGTTGATCACCGACGACAGGGAGCTTCTAGTATCCAGACTGGAGAACAGAGAGGAAGAAAATTTGTGAAACGCTTGGTTGATATTAGAGAACTCAATGAGCAAGCTAAAGTTATTGATGATTTAAAGTAAGTTGGGTTTTGCTTCCCCTCTGTCTGCAAGGGGAATACAGAGCTCAGTAACTATATGCTAAATAATGAAGAGGAGGCTCCTTTTACTTCTTGTACTTGGAATAAAATTGCTGTCACCATTCTGAGGGCAGTTGTGTCTGAAATTCGGATTTTAGATGAAATGTTTCTTCTAATACAAGTTCAAGAATCAAAATTATGTTTTGTGCCTGCCTTTTCTCAGTCTATGAATGCTTCAGGAAACCGCAATTCTTTCAAAATAGCAGGTGCTTTTGCAAAGTTTTTTAAACTGTTTAGTGGTGTGCTGATAATCTTCAGTAGTTACATTTGGCACTAGTTATGAGTAACAAAAAAAAAAGAGACAATGGGATAATTCCCAGGCAAAAGCAAAACATCATTGCAACACAGATTTTTGAAATGGTAAAAATAATGGCACTGATTTGTAAAATAACTCAACTCAACTATGATTTATCTCCAGAAAATTAGGTGCAAGTGAAGGAACTATAAATCAAGAAATTCAGCGCTATCAGCAACTGGAGTCGGTGGCTGTCAATGATATCCGCCGAGATGTTCGTAAAAAGCTACGGAGATCCAGTATGAGGGTGAGCAGCATTATGCACTTGCATTGCATAATTCTTTTCTGCATGTTGATTAAAGCAAAGAAAATGTTAGTAGTGGAAAAGGAGGTTAAGATTATCAAGTAGTTCAGCAATCCCTTTAGGAGAGGGCAAGGAAAAGTTCTTCTCCCTTGTAATAATAGAGATAGGAAAATTGGAATTTCACAGGTATTATGGTGTAAATGGGTTTATTTGCACAATCAGAAGAAATAGTAAAAAAAAAGTCGTTTTGAAAATGTCATTTACACTTTCAGCAAATTTTAAAATTATTCCTTATTGGACTGAGGAATGCAGATACAGAGGCAAGCATGTTAACTGCTTGGGCAAATGACAGATACCTATTACTGTTGCACCTAGCATCTGTGCTTGCTGTAACCATGTTCTATATGTAAACAAACAGCACATTTGCTGAGTTAAGTGGTATTAAAATAAGATCAAGCTACCAGGCATAGACACTAGAAGAAACTGGACAAAACCCAAGCAGGATTGCTGATAATCCACAAACGTGTGGCTGTTTTCGCAGACCCTGATAACAAACCTGGCAAAAGATGATTTTCAGTGTGTCCTAGAACATGAGCTCCAAGTATGATGCGTCAGTAATAAGAAAAGATCTTTCAATTAGTAATCTGTTTGCAACTCTTTCTGAGGTGCTCTCATGTTATCTCATGTTCTTCTGTTACTGTAGTGGTAGCTAGGAAGGATGTCTGTTGAAGCGGTCAGATTATTAGCTTTGGGTATACCTTTCTCCTGGCAACAGGACGTTACCAACTTCAGCAAATATGAAAACTGAACACGCATCCAGAAACAAGATGAAGATGCTGGCACATGTGAAAAGAGATGCAGTTTTAAAAAAATCTTTTTACTTTACTGGCAATAGTAAAATAGTATTTTAGCTTGCCAAAAAATTTTCCCCTCTGTTCTCAGTTGTTGTATTTAAATATTATTTTTGTTTTAGGCTGCCTCCTTGAAAGACAAATGGGGTCTCAGCTACAAACCCAGCTATAGCCGATCTAAGAGTATTTCAGCATCAGCTAGACCACCTCTGAAGAGAATGGACAGAACAAGGTAAGCTTCTGCGAATTTGAGATCGGTGATAGCAATGACAGCCTATGTAACAGAGGAAGCATTAGACATTGGCTTTAAAAGTCCTTTCACTGTAAGCAGTGGCTATTTGTGGTGGAACTAGATAGGAGGAGGTAACTTTGGAAGACATACATGTTCTAAAAAGCAGCTTTTTTAACAGACTCAGTAGTTTGTCAAATGAGAACTTTCCACTCTGAATCACCTTAGGGTTTTCTACAGAATTCTGCTTTCAAGTAATACCTTTGGCTGCATCAAAATGAGCATGACCAGCAGGTCGAAGGTGATCCTGCCCATTTACTCTGCTCTTGTGAGACTTCACCTGGAGTATTGTGTGCAGTTCTGGTGTCCTCAACATAAAAAGGACATGGAACTGTTGGAACAAGTCCAGAGGAGGGCCACGAGGATGATCAGGGGACTGGAGCACCTCCCGTCTGAAGACAGGCTGAGAAAGTTGGGGCTGTTCAGCCTGGAGAAGAGAAGGCTGCATGGAGACCTCATAGCAGCCTTCCAGTACCTGAAGGGGGCCTATAAGGATGCTGGGGAGGGACTCTTCATTAGGGACTGTAGTGATAGGACAAGGGGTAACGGGTTAAAACTTAAACAGGAGAAGTTTAGATTGGATATAAGGAGGAAATTCTTTCCTGTTAGGTTGGTGAGGCACTGGAATAGGTTGCCCAGGGAGGCTGTGAATGCTCCATCCCTGGCAGTGTTCAAGACCAGGTTGGACGAGGCCTTGGGTGATATGGTTTAGTGTGAGGTGTCCCTGCCCATGCAGGGGGGTTGGACCTAGATGATCTTAAGGTCCTTTCCAACCCTAACTGTTCTATGATTCTATGATAATAGTGAAGTACCATAAAAAAGGAAAACTGGCATAGTATGATCAGTTCAATTCCTACGCTTGAACTGCAGTCACATGCCTTAAAGGGCTGTTGTAACGAGAAGAAGAAAGGGAGATGCTTTTTTTTTTTTTTTGCGAATAATAATTTTCTTTTAATCTGTTCATATGCATAATATGTATTGCTTTTGTTTTATCATGGCTGCTGAGCAAACTGCTGTAGTTATATAGTGATGCCTCCTAGTAAAGTGTTTGCTATGGTTTTGGAACACGTGTGTTTGAGTCTATTGTTCCTGCAGATCTATCTGAAGCATTTAAATTTGGAATTAAAAAAGTGCTGCGTTATTATGTATTAAATATGAAATAATTGAAAATTATAAAGGTTGAGAGGAGTGTTAGAATGCCTTGGTCTTTTTTTTTTTCCTGAGAGAAGAAAATCTCAATAGAAATGTACTTTGAATACCTCTGTAGAAGTTTGAAATGTTTAAATAATCCAGATGTGAAAACATCAGACAGCAGATATTCCAAAATAAAACCAGCTTTATAACCACTCTAATGTGCCCTTGAAAAGGAATCTCTCTTCTGAATTAATTAGCATTCTTGATAATTAAAGCAGAGCAAGTGTTGAAGGCATGAAGGTTCTTATTCAAGATCTGTCAGATGAAAGCAACTTTCATTTTACCTTTTCACAAAGTTTTCTGAAGAGAACCAGAAATTGTATGGAAAAGATGATGGGGCTTTTCTGTTGCTCTGTAAGAAACACTAAGTTCTGAAAAACTTAGTGAGTACTTTGGTTGTGAATATAAAGTGATATGTATACACTATGAGGCCAAATAATTCATTTGCATCACAGAATGCATAATCTGGCAACCTGCTTTATGTCCTGTGTGGTAGATCACGTGTATCTTATTTTTCTGTAATTTTTGCATGTTGGCTCAGAATTGAAAAACTTGCATAAAGAAATAAGCAGAAATTGGCTAGAGATAGACTACTGGCCAAACAATGTGTACCCTCCTTTTTTTTATTTCTCCTCCTCCTTTTTTCCTTTTCATATACCTTAAGGTCTTCAGTCATGATTTTATAATTTTTTCCACAACAAAAAACTGTATTTTTTTTTATTGCCTTATATTTGTGTAGTTACATGTTTCCATGAATGCAAAATCCTGTAGTAAAACTTAACAAGCTGTTCTGTTTTCCTCTTGCTTATAGCTCTCGACTAGGAGACAGTGAAGACCTCCCAGATATTCGTGTAGATGCTGCATCTCCTGGCCCAAGAGTAACTTTCAACATACAGGATTCTGTAAGAATTACTTTATATGCCATATAATTATATTTCCTGTGCCACTTGGTCACAAGTTCATGAGATAGGGATACCTAGGCAGATCTGAATCGCTTGTATGGTTTTGTGTGTCTATTTCTGTTAATGTCGGCCTCAAATAATGGATGGGTTTTGGAAGACAGATTTGGTTTGATAGAAGACAGATGTGTTTTGGTTTCTTAACGCAAAAATCAAACGAATCATTGGAGAAAATACTTGTGTTTTTTTTGTTTGTTTGGTTTGGTTTGGTTTGGTTTTTAATAGGCTGACACAGTAGTAATGCAGTTTTGGAATTTTTAACAGAAGTATGCAAAAAATTGCGTAGTATTTTTGGTATTTGAATATATTTAGAGTTTTGGAAATAGGTATTAATTTGCTGTAACCCTACAAGTGTATTTTCTGTATGTTTGAAATGGATTGTTGAATCATTGACTTGGTCGCTATGTTTTTTCATTTTGAAAATGTTCCTATTATGTTGGTTTTGCATGGCTGAGATTATTGTTATTGTTTTAATTTATATCTTTTTTTCTTTCTACTTCTAATGAAGTTGAATAAAACAGCTTTGGGGATTGCACAACAATCCAGCTGTCCAGGGGAAGGGTATTTTCAGGTATTTTTGAGAAAACAACCAAGTATTCTTTGCCAGAGAACTAATTTATCTCATAGGGAGTTGCTTTTCAATGCTTCATCTCTTTTGCATGCAGCTAAACAGAATGTATATGAAATATGAAAATAATTTAAATTTAAATATGTAAAATAAGCAGAAGAACGTGATTGTGATGAGCTTTCCGTGGTGTTTCTACATCCTTATGGAGATCTAAAACTTGATAGTTTTTGTAAAATGAATTATTGCAATTTTTGTTTGTATATTTATGAAGACTGATTAACTCTGATGTAAAGTGATGTAAGTTTGACCTTGAAATGTGGTTTACAAGAGGATTTTAGTATGTGTGCCTTTGTCTGTTTACATGGTGTTCCAAGGTTGCAGGCATCAAAACCAGTACAAAATAAGTGCTAGGTAGGAGGACATCCTCTCACACTTCAGCTCTTGTTGGAATTCCTATACTTAATGGAGAGTAAGCTATTTTCAAATAATAGTGAGTACAGAATGTGTCAGAACTTAATACCCAGAGAACAAATGGTAGAGATTTTAAAATGCTTTAAAAACATGTTGAGCGAAAATAGTGAGGATTTATTTTTCCTTAAAAAAACCCAGAACAACAAAAAAAAATCAGATCAAAACAAACCAAAAAAAAACCACAAACCAAAAAAACCCCAAACAAACCAATTAAACAAAACAAAAACCCCAACAAATGAACACACAAAAGAAGCCTTTATAGATAATAACATACTTTTTTCCCCTTCCAACTCACCTCACACTCCCAGAAAATAAATTCCTATTTCTGAGAAAGAGATGGAAATGAAACATAGAAATGTGCTTTGCACATTTAAATATTTTCACATTTAAAAGCTATCCTACCTTTTGTTGTTGTTACATATAAGCCTGGTTAGCTTAATTTTTGTTAGCATAGCAAAATGCAGTCAAATAATTAGAGGTATCTACTGTGAATATTAAAAAAAAAAAATCTTACTGACGTTATATTGTCAGTTCTTCAGCAGAGCTCTAATTTGAATTTGCAGATGACTGTGTAGCTCTATAGTAACACTGCATAGGTAGTGCTGGTGTTTAACTAGCACTTCTAGATATTTTTCATAGGCATTTTAAGAAGTTAATGTTCAAAACTTGCTTCTGTGGTGCTTGTGGTGTGCTTTACGTGAGAAATTGGAGGCCCTTTTTGGAAAATTGGCCTGAAGTTCATTTTGCATTAAAGCATGTGTGCCTGGGAGTGCAGCCTAGAACATGTGTGCCGTACATTCTGCATTAGCATCCTGCATCCACACCTCACTAATACTCCTGGCTGCTTCACCCCTCTATGAGGTTACTGATTATTTTTGTTGTCTTCTGTTCTTTTCTTTCCAAATATTTTTAAAATTGGAATCTTTCCATTCTTCTGATTGTGGGAATTGGTCAGATCATGATATGTATTTAGCTAACAGACTGAGCTCAATCACTAGGCAATGGCAAATGTCTCCTCATCAAGCTTTCACTTCTTTCTTTCTCGCAATCTGTCTTGCAATTTCTATACCTGCATTTTCTGTACTATGAGGAACTTGTGAGTAAGAGTTTCTCATAGCACTCTTGCATTTTTATTTCCAGAGCTATCTAATGCGTTCTTGATGGAGACGATATCTGTGGAAATTTAATATCTTTTTGTCTTTTTACAATCAGTTTCCAGAGGAGACAGAAATGGACCTTTTGTCTGTAACTATTGATGGTCCCTCCCATTACTCATCTACTAGTGAAGGCTCATGCTCAGTATTTGGTTCACCCAAAACTCCAGTTGTCTTCTCATCCAGCATTCCCTTCCAGCCTGAAGAACGCCGGGATGACAGCTTATCATCAAGCAGTGAGGACTCTGAGAAGGAGGATGACCATGAGAGAGAGAGGACGTATTTTTATAGGAAACCACCGTAAGTGACGGTCCTAAGGAAGAGCACAGAAATTAAGAAAATTCACTTGAAATATTGACTTGAAAGCTACAAAATCTGCTAGTGAGAAAAGACTGAATTTTGCCTGAAGTGTCTATGTGGGAAGCAGGAAAAGTTGTGCTACGCAGAGGTGACTATGAGGAGCAATTCTGATCTGAAAAGGATGCAACAGTGAGAAATTTCAGGGCTTGGAACAGAATAAAAGAACTTGGAAAGTAGGGTTTTTGAGGCATGGGGCAGGTTTTAGAGGGACCAAATGACAGCACAACTTTCAGTGATTATAGCTCCTTAAAGTACATATAATAACGTAAATATTTACAAATATGGAAATTATTATATATCTTTTTGTGACTCAGAATTTAAAAAAGGCTTAGTTCTTTGTAGTACCCTCTACTAAGAAAGGATACTTAGAAATGTGTGAATGGAAGATGGATCACAGTGTTGCTGTGCATCAGATAAGGCCCTTTTCAGCAAAGTTCTTAAAAGGGTGGACGTAGTCTAAGAATGCCTCCTAACATCTCTTCAGGTAAATCTCATGCTAATGTCTAATCCACAACTGTGCCTGTGCAGGAGTACATCTCGCAAGAAAGCAACAGGATTCGCTGCTGTCCACCAACTGTTCACTGAGCGCTGGCCAACAACACCTACCAACAGAAGTATGACTAGTACAACCACAGAGAGAAATATTGACTTTGAACTTGATATCAGGGTTGAAATTGATTGTGGAAAATGTGTACTGCACCCTACAATGCTTCAGCAAGAACATGATGACATAAGTTTACGAAGGTAATGTAGTTGATATTACAAATTTGTTTTAGACATCTCTAGCTTTTTTCAATACTAGAAAATATACTAATACTACTCTTATTAATACTAATGAATATTAAGCTTGCTTTAATAACATAGTCTATTTATTTTAGGAGCTATGATCGGAGTTCCAGAAGTTTGGATCAAGAGTCTCCTACAAAAAAGAAGAAATTTCAAACTAGTTATGCATCTACTACTCACTTACTTGCTGGCAAGAAAGTGCCATCGTCTCTACAGACAAAATCTAGTGATGTGGAAACAACAGTGTTTTATATTCCTGGGGTGGATGTAAAGGTAAAAGGAGTATACACCTTAGCAGGGAAGCACTTGCTCATTCTCTATGCTCAAATATGACTTCAAAGTAAATACACTGTTACAGTACGTACAGGTTCAGGTATACAGAGCACATTGGCAAGATCTTTTCAGTTATGTAGATGCTGCTGATATAGGAATAATGTAATACTACACTGAAAACTGATAGATGCTTTGATGCTTTTACTCTCGTTTCCTTCAGGGTAACACCCCCCCCCCCCTCCCCCCAATCTTTATATGTACCATCAAAAATAGAACCATGTCAAATGATGCTCTGTAATAAATAGTGTATGTGATACTAGATAATGAAATCAGTTCCGTTAATATTTGGGTGTCTAAAATAAGACATTGGTTTGGTTATTTTCTCCTCTGACAGGTAATTTATATTGTATGCCTGAAGGAAGATCTGTTCATTGTTGATAATTCAGGGGAAGGACAGCTTAGCAGCTGGCCCACTAACACGTGAATCTCTTTTACTGTGTCTTCTGTGTTGCTTTTTATAGCAGTCGGAGTACTGGTATAAAAACTTATTTTAGGACACTGTTCTCTCAAACACTGTCAGACTGTACAATCCTTTTTCTTTTTTTTTCTCTTTTATTTTTTTTCCTATAGTTGTTTCTGTATCCTAGTACGAAAGGGTCTCAACAGAAATGTTCTTGTATTTTGTGATTTGAAATCCTATGGAATAAGAACAGGGGAAAATAAGTCAGTGCTGCATAGACACTTCAAGGAATTCAGTTGAGGCAGTGCCATAAATCAAATGCTTGCCTCTCGAAACAACAGTCTGGATTATTTAGCCTTTCAATGTGGAAGGGCTGTGTGTGTCCACTTTGCAGTAGTTCAGGCTATATTCAGGGATAAGTTATGCATCGCGTCCTGCCACTGCCTTTAGTCAAATTGAGGAATAACTAAGCATTCTCTACAGTTTTAACTTATTTTCATTGATAGTGTATTATGCACATACACAATGTGTGAACTCTTGGATTTTATTTATTTTTTTTTTAATGCAACTCTCTGGATGCCAGTGTTTAGTAGAGGAGTAGTTTCACTGTGCAGTAAGACAGAAAGCAAGCTATGCAGACAGGAACAAATAGTTGGCAGCACAGGATGTCTATGATGTAACAGAGTGAAGAAACAAGCTTTAGTCATTGTTCCTAAATAGTAAATTCCTCTGTTTCTCTGTGATTCCTTGATATTTTGTTTATAGTTTATGAATTTATTTTATTTTTTTGTACAAAGGTGTTACATCCTTTATGTGCACCATCTTTATCTGTGGAACATGAACTGGAATATAATGTATCTTATTGTGGTATTTTTGTAAACAATGGAAAACCATTTTTTTTTTTCTTAAGGGAAGGAGTGACAGGAAACTGCTGTGCAGAATTTGAGCTACTTGTATGAAGTAAATTGATCTTTCTTTGTTTTCCAGTTGCACTACAACTCCAAGACTTTAAAAACTGAATCGCCAAATACTTCTCGAGGATCCTCTTTGCCAAGAACCCTTTCCAAAGAGTCCAAGCTGTATGGTATGAAAGATACTGCCACATCTCCTCCCTTATCTAGCACTATTCACAGCAAGACTAACACCTTACTTCCTCCCCAACCCCCACCCATCCCATCAGGTACTGGCAGACAATAACCTTCTAAAACTACCATAGATATATGTATCTTCCTTCGTGTAACCTAATGGCTTTAGATCTGTCTGCACATTACTTGAAGCACTGTATTTATCAAGTCTTAACTTTGGCTGCAGAAACCTGATCCCAGAAGCATGAATGCAGTTCATAAAGCTGCATTTTTAGAAATCGCTTGCCAAACCAGTCGCAGTAATGTTTGTGTCATAGTCACCATGTCCCAGTGATGGACTGTCACAGCCTTTTCCATGTTTTCATCAAACAAAATAATGCTTAATGCTGGAAAGCAAAGTTTAAGTATCTGTATGAAAAGTGAGTGCTGACTGCTTTTTTCCCCTTGGATTATGACAGATAAATTCAGATCAATTTTTCCTCCCATATATTCAAAGAATAGTTTCAGCTTTTAACTGCCTTCTACTGCACAAGTAATGCATAAATTATTGCTTTCTGGAACTGGGTTATTTCTTGAGATACTGAGGCAGCTGTTTAGGTGTATTTGTATTAAACAAAACACCAGACTAATGTCCTCAGCTGTTGCAGGCCCTTAAATAACAATGCTTCGCAGTAACATGAGTTCCAGTACTGAAAGTTTTGGTTTATCTCAAATGATTCCTGTTTTCAAGCAGGAGTCCGTTGTTGCATCATGTCAGATCTAGAGGTATGTAGATTGCACCTCTGAGACATCCACTCCTCTCTCCTTTGGCATTTGAGTATCACTTTAAAAACAAAACAAAAAATTTGTCAAAATTTGATGAGCCAGCAAAATTAATAACTGAAAAACATTGTAGGGGTTGTTTTGGGGTTTGTGTTGTTGTTTTTTGGGGGTTTGTTGTTTGGTTTTTTTGTTCCTTTGTTGTTTTTAATAAAAATGGTGGAGATGCTGGGAGAGAAGAGTGAAATGGGGACACTTTTCTAAATTATCTGTGCTGTTGAACCATAAGCTGTTACTCCCTTAAATGTTCATTCTCTTTATGATTACTCAGTGTTGCATAATCTTGGTTTATACTACTTCAATTTTGTTCTTTATTTTCCTATCCTCTTTCTAATCTTTGCCTTTGAATTTTTACCATGTCATGTCCTTGTTTTTATGTCTGTAAGTTCTACATGTGGCGGGGGGTGATCTTACAGAAATTGCACTTGTATGAGGACATAAAATGTCTTCCAAAACTAGTGATTGCAATTACCATATTTCTTTATGCACTGTATTTCTATAAATATTTATTAGTTCTGAATTGTTTTGAAACACATTTATTGATATTTTTATTACTTTTAAAATATTACTTTTCCTCTGGAATGGAAACCATTTTGTCTTGTTCTCTTTGGTCTCCAGCAAGCGCACAATAGAACAATCTAGTCAGAGGCACTAGACAGGATAGTTTGCATTGCATAGCCTGAAAATCGAGTCCTTGGGGGCTTTTTTAGCAAATGAAAGGATTTTTAAGCTCCATTTTAGTAATTTAGTTAATGTTTATATTTTTCTTGGCAAATTTAAAATCAGTATCTTCATTTATTTCTATTCATTTTAAAGCTGTGTTTCATAGAGACAGGAATTGAGCTGGTACTAATACCTTGTGTGCATATTTATATTTTGGTAAGTGTGCATCCAAGTCTACCCTCTTCCACAGATTTAGAAGACAATGATCTTTTTATTAGTTTATATTCTGGCCAGCTCCAGGCTTTTAAAAATCCAGTTATTCTTTGCCTAAATATAGTAGGACTTGTCATTTACAGTTTTAATTTTCAGATGTATTTTCTCTGTTTAAACTTACATTCTTCCCAAGCTCATGTATCTGTTTTTCCTAATTCCACTTTCAGTTCCAGTCACTGTAGTTACTTTGCATTGTGTATTTGGAGAAGAATGCTTGTCTGATTTTGGTGCTATTTTTTAAAAAGCAAATTGGTAATAATGACATAAGACTCCTTGGTCAAGAACATAGGCAATGGAATTACAATCAAGCATGACAGACTAACGGTGTTGCACAATTTTTTAAATGAGAACTTAGGGCTTAATTTTTTTTTTAACTGATCTGATTTATGTCTTTTCAGTTGATGATACAGGGAATTAGAGAAAACAGCTGTTAGTTATGAAATATCTTCTAATGTTTCCCATTTACAGTTGAGTGGTATTACATCAGACAAATTTATCTTTTAAATGTTGCAGCCAAAGGGAAAGGAAGTGGTGGAGTGAAAACTGCTAAACTATATGCATGGGTTGCACTCCAGTCATTGCCAGAAGAAATGGTGATTAGCCCATGCTTACTGGACTTTTTAGAGAAAGCTCTTGAAACCATTCCAATCACACCCATTGAAAGGAATTACGCAGGTAAGTTGCGTATTTGTACTCTAGTACTCTTTTTCTTCTCTTCTGATGATGATAGGCTGTTCTTCCATTTAAATTCCACTAATAAGTTCTTGTACTTGTTAAAAGCTGTTAGTTCCCAGGATGAAGATATGGGACAGTTCGATATGCAAGATCCCTTAGAGGAATCCACAACATCATTAGTATCGTCCTCGACATCAGCATATTCGTCCTTCCCTGTAGATGTGGTGGTTTATGTACGAGTTCAGGTGAGTGAGGTTTCAACTCAGCATTCAGTATAGTAAGTAATAGTCAGAGCCTTTGAGACAATCCATGCTTCCAAGTTTGCTTTTCTAAAAAATAAAACATATTTCAAGTGTCCTTTCTGAGATACTAATGTCTAGTATGATAATAAAGTAGGACTTATTTCAGCAGGAGTTCTGACATATTTTGGTCTCAAGAAGACCAAAGACATGAGCAACTTTGAGAAGTCACAAAAGTTCTGAGCATTTTTAATCATTACTTCTTCCCTCTGTCTTCTGGACTTTTTGTGAAATATCTTCCATAACTACTATTTTTATCTACTATTTATAGGTACAATTACAAAACAAAAATAACAATTAAAGATTTTCTCAGTTTATATGGAAAATGTAGAAATCTACATTTATCCTCTACAAGGCAGTATTCATACTGGTTAATATTTGATGTGTCTGGGCTTTCTATATGTGTTAAGAGAGAAAAGTGCTACCACAGCGTAATTCAGAGCACTGGAACTTGATCTGAATGTTTGCTCAAACAACATTTTTGCCTGGTTTAAATTTGGTTGTGTACCCATATTGAACAACATATTCTAGCAGATGGTGGCAGGGTTTTTTAAATGCCTATGAAAATTAATCACAACGATTTGTAGCTTCTCTGAGCTTTTACCTGCAAACTCATCTGGCCAAGAATGTACTGAGAGGATCTGAAGCTTTCAGCATCAGCTCAAATGATTCTGCGTAGTTCTTGCATGAGAAGAGCTATGAACTGACTTGTGGGGGAGGAAGAAAGGGGGACATACATACATGTCTTCTGCTGCGTACAGGCTTCTAGTGTCTAAGTTTTCAAGAAACTAGTCCAGATAAAAGCCCTGGTGTTGGAGGGATTGCCTGCAATTAACATATCTATATCAACTTGCATACAGTTACCTTAGTAATTCTAAAACCAGTCTGAAAAGGCTGTAATTTGTTTAACTATGTAGTACTTTATATCCCAAATTTGGGATGGTTTTTGCATTTCCTATTTGTTTACTGAATGCTTTATTTTCTTTCTGTCTTCCAGCCCTCTCAAATCAAGTTCAGTTGCTTGCCAGTATCAAGAGTTGAATGCATGCTGAAATTGCCTTCCCTGGATCTTGTTTTCTCTTCAAACCGAGGAGAACTGGAAACATTAGGCACAACATACCCATCAGAAAATGCGTCAATTGGTGTCAGTACTTCACAAAGTGGCTCAAAGAATTCAGTTAATAAATCTGGAGCACCAGGTAATATGTGTATGTGAATGTGTATACTATATACAGCTTGTAGCATGAATAAATATAATGTTCTGTTGTCTAAAATTAGAGCAGAAGATAAGCTTTTACACATCTTAAGGCTAAGCTTTTATGTATTAGTGAATTCAGTAGGATTTCTTCATGTATCAGTTTCCTGTAAAAGCTGGCACAGATGGAGTATATTGGAGTTTGCCTTACACTGGTTAAGCAGTTATCTCTTAGAACTCTTATAAGCAGTTATCTCTTACAAAAGGTTAGCATCAGTCCACAGAGTATTTAAGCTACATTGCTGCTATAAGGGCATAATTTGATGTGCGTTCAGTCTGTTTAGTATTGCTGTTAACAGTCAGTATTAGTTCATGTTTGAAAATGCTTTTGTACTAAAACTAGCTTTTGCCAAAATTTGACTTCAGGTTCCTCACCTGGCCTAGGCAGCCCTCTTAGCAGAACACGGCACAGCAGCAGTCAGTCAGACTTGACTACTTCTAGTAGCAGCTCTTCAGGCCTGAGCTTTACTGCCTGCATGTCCGACTTTTCCCTCTACGTGTTCCATCCATACGGAGCTGGAAAACAAAAATCTGCTGTTACTGTTCTAACCCCTGGATCAGGAGCCTTAGGTACAGAGAAGTTATTGTTTGCTTAGATGAACACTGTTCAAATTTGTCATGGTTTTCTGAACTGAAGATTTGAAAAGGTCACAGAAGATTAAGCTTTTGCCTTTCTATTTCTAGGTAATGTGGATGAGGAGCCAACTTCGGTCACTGGCCGGAAGGATTCTTTGAGCATTAACCTTGAGTTTGTGAAAGTCAGCCTGTCACGAATAAGACGCTCAGGAGGTTCCTCTTTTTTTGAGAGTCAGTCTGCAAGCAAAGCTACCAGCAAGATAGATACTACATTGATAAACATATCTGGTAAATGCTTATTTTATTTTAATCCCATCTATTCACCTAATAGAGAACTGCTGTTCCAGTGATAAACTTTACTCTCAGCAGCTTTTGTAGATGTTACACGAGAACTGTCTAATAGGAGCATGTAGTAAAATGTTTGCTCTTTGAGTGAAGTAGGGATTGATACATTAAAGTTGAATGGTACTTGGAGTACCTATTGGCAGATGGACCTCTTTAGCCTCTTGATTCATTTAATGTAACTAAATGAGCTTGCTCAAACAGTTGAATCTCCTAGATCACAAACTTCTTAGTATTCTTCATTATTTCCTTTTTTTTTTTTTTTTTTTTTTTTTAAGTCTGGTATTGGCTGTGTGTTATTATCTTAATTCTGGCTGCACTGCTGTATGTCTAATTTGGTAATGTAGTTCTATATTGAGTTACTAGCTGTCAAATTTCACCACTTTGCCATCTAGTGCCTGTGAAGCTACAGTCAGAATTGGACTCCTGAATACTCAAGGAGCCTTGAATTAAAAGGGGGTTTAAAGATGTTTTATTTATTTATTTTCCACTGTTACATAGGGGATCCTGACTTAATGGGCAAACAGCAGAATGGTTGTGATTAATCTGCCATAAAACCCTCAGATGAGGAATCTGAGGTACATACGACACAAGTAGGACCCAACATCAATTATATTTGTAGGTTCCATCTTGCCTTTATGAAGTGTGTTTGTATCTAGGAATCTGAGGTACATACGACACAAGTAGGACCCAACATCAATTATATTTGTAGGTTCCATCTTGCCTTTATGAAGTGTGTTTGTATCTATCTAATAGTGGATTTGGACAAATGGCAACATCTCAGAAAAACTATTTTTTTCATTTCTCATAGTTTAAGCGCCAAAACAGGAGATCATTACAGCAAAGGCTATACTGTTACGTGTAAGGAAGTATTTGATGGCTATATTTAACACCTATTAATTACAATTGGTTACCAAAACCTTTTAGTACTTAAAGTTTACAGCTGTGTGTCTATGCTTTCTTTTTCAGCTGTCTGTGACATAGGATCTGCTTCATTTAAATATGATATGCGCCGACTCAGTGAGATTCTAGCCTTTCCAAGGGCTTGGTACAGGAGAAGCATTGCTAGACGGCTTTTCCTGGGTGATCAAACAATAAACCTGCCAGGTAAGATACTGCTTCTTATCATGAAAGCCCTCTTTGTACAACAGATTATAGAAGGAATTTTATAAATATGTATTATTTGTGTATTGTATTATTACATATATGACTACATATAATGTATTATAATTTATTCCACATGCAGTCACTCTAATAAGCTTAATAAAAAACTCCTCAAAAGAAGAAATAGAAGAAAATTTCTGAAATACGTCACTGAATTAATTGAAGAGCTTATATTAATTAATGCAATTGAAAACCTTCAGTTATGATAAATGATATGTCTTTTGACACTGAGTATTTCTTACTATATGGGAGAATATTGTTAAACAAAAACAGAATAGTTTTTCTGCCTTTCATATGCTGGCTTTTTTTTCTAGTAGCATCGGGTCCTGGAACACCAGATTCAATTGAAGGGGTAAGCCAGCATCTTTCTCCTGAATCATCAAGGAAAGCATACTGTAGAACATGGGAGCAGCCCTGCCAATCTACTTCGTTTACACACATGGCACAGTCACCTAATGTTTTTAATGAACACAATGCAAACAGCAGTATGTCACCTGGGACAGCATCTCACAGCTTAAAGTCTCCAGCTGTAACAAGATCCAGGAGCGTGTCTGACTCTTCAGTGCCTCAGAGAGGTTAGTTGACAATGATTTCTTTAGGGTTTTAAAGTATTTCCATCAGTTATATGAAAAAACTATGTCATTATTGCTTTGTAGAAAGCAGCCATAATATATTTTTTTCCACTGTGCCTGGGAGTGGAGAGTCAATGGCTTAGACAAAGAAAAATGGCTGAAATGGATGAATCAAAGTATAGTTTGTTAGTATGCTTCCTGTAAAATTGCAGTTTCTTTTACTAGAGTGAGAATTGTTTAGCTGGAATAAGGTGGAAAACTCATCTAAATTTGATTGCATTCTCATTTTGTTGGCTCCCTATCCTCATCCAAGCAATTATAACCCTCTTAGAAGAGGGTCAATATCACAGCTCACAGATGAGGTCAGTTATTTGGTTTCATCTGAGACTTTGTGCTCATACTAAGAGGTCTAAATAAGCGTAGTCTCCATGTAAGAAATAAAGAAACTTTTACTTTCTTTTACTACAGATGTTACTATATTGTATCTTAGAGCAGTGTAGCACTGGCTGTGTGGAAGACTTAGAACATTAGATATAGCTAGGAGATTTAGAAGTATGAGACTTATTTTAGTCTAGAAAAAAAAGGATGGGTATTTTGTCTATTTAGAATGCAAGCAAGATGTTACATATGAACAGTTTTTAGGGAAAAACACAATTGGAAAAGGATTTATGGCTCGTAGAGTGGCATTACTGATATGAAATGTAATTTTGCATAGGCTTATAACAGTATTGACAGGATTTTTGTGAAAAGAGCAAGGAAAACCCTAATACTTTGGAAATTCTGACTTGGCACTTGTGTAAATAACTGCTACCTGAATATTCAAATACTAATAATTCACTTTCTGAATACACTAGTCTTTTTAAGCAGCAAAGTAATTTAGAATATACTCTTGCATGACTAACTGGAAATGAAAAATCGTTTCTCTTAAAGATACTAGTTAAAATAAATGTGTAAAATGAGCCATTTCTATGACAACTAAAGCAATGCATACTACAAATCCTCTAGTTTTAACTTACCCTCAGTAGTAATTTTGTGGAGCTCCTTAAATATGGTATTAGTCTTTCCTTTTGTAATATGTACAATTGATACATTCTGTCAGTTTTTCCTAGTGCGTGGAATAATTTATATTTTTATCTTTTTTGTTCAGATACTCTCTCAAAAACATCAACTCCATTTAATAGGTCAAACAAAGCTGGAAGCCAACAAGGAACACCATGGGAAACACTGGTCGTATTTGCTATGAACCTAAAACAATTAAACGTTCAAATGAATATGAGCAATGTAATGGGCAATACTACGTAAGTATAAAACAAGGTCAAGCACGTTTTAACAGATGGGGGTGTGTGGTGGGAGGTTGGTGGGTTTCCCCACAAACTGTTAACTGCCTGTTGTCTTCTAGTTTGACAATCTTAACTTTTTCAGTTTTGAACTGTGAAGCCCTTCACGAATACTGGTAGATGCTTAATCCTGAAGTCACACATTCCTACACCATGTTATTTACCCTTTTCTAGTATATAATTTTTAATATCTCTTTTGACAGCCTGGAAAATTGTTGTCTGTTTTCATCTCTATTCCAGGTGGACCACCAGTGGTTTGAAAAGCCAGGGTCGTCTCTCTGTGGGTAGTAGCAGAGATCGAGAAATTAGCATGTCTGTTGGCTTGGGAAGATCGCAGTTGGACTCCAGAGGAGGAGTTGTTGGAGGTACCATAGACGTTAATACCCTCGAGATGGTGGGTAAGTTGGAAAGCTGCCTGGTATTAACATATGCTCCAGACAATAAATATGGAAAACTAAGAAAAATACACAATACCTTGCTTCGTGAACCTGCTAGTACATAAAACCTTTGGATTTCTACTTGTGCATTCTGACTATGTAACATACCTTGAATTGAAGGGATTGCCTTCTGATCAGGGGCTGATGCAGTCTCATGGTTGCTCTAAAATTCCACTGGTTGCGCAACCCTCCAGCTCCCTTCAGCTGTCTGGGAAATGGCAACTGAAAGATTTTATGGCATTTCAGCTGCTCCTAGGATTTTACAAGTGCTTATGGTCTGGGAAATGCAAACCTGGCTTGGAAAGAGGTATGGTGTTCAGTCACTACACCAGTTGCCATGCATCTGGAAAAAGCCAGTGCTTTCTCAGCCCCTCTGTATCATGTGGATGCATACGGGTGATATCACTAGAAAAACTGTTTTTCTTCTATTTCAACGCTGTATTTCTGTACTGATTTCTGTTTCAGCTCATATTTCTGAACACCCAAATCAACAGCCCAGTCATAAAATTGAAATTACCATGGGTTCAACTGAAGCACGTGTTGACTATATGGGGTCCAGTATCCTAATGGGAATCTTCAGTAATGCTGATCTGAAACTACAGGATGAATGGAAAATTAATCTATATAATGTTTTGGACTCAAGCATCTCTGATAAAAGGTAATACTGCTTCCTGTGTTTAAAATGTATAATGTTTGATAAGGTCAAATTCTGCCTATATATCTTCTGTCCAGTATTGCTAACCAACCATGTAAGCATCTGCTAGAAAACAAAGGGTTCATTTGTGGTATTTTTCATTGTCAGTAGGAAGTAGATTAACTGCTAATGCTCTTGTTGGTTTTAATACCTAGTGAGATATTTGTCCATGGGGACTTGAAATGGGATATCTTCCAAGTTATGATTTCAAGATCAACTACACCAGACCTAATAAAAATAGGAATGAAACTCCAGGAGTTCTTTACTCAGCAGTTTGATACAAGCAAGCGAGCATTGTCTACTTGGGGACCTGTTCCTTATCTCCCTCCCAAGACAATGGCCAACAACTTGGAGAGAAGCTCGCATGAGCAGTGTAAGTGGTACAAAAACCAGTATACTTCCCAAGTAGTATATTTTAATTGCAAAAATCCCTCTGATTAACTTTATACATGCAAGCATATCTATTTGTCTTGAAATAGCTTCTTTACAGTACATTTTTGCCAGTTTCAAACTATTTCAATAGAGTTGAAAGTTTTCAAAGTCTATTTCATAAAAAAACAAAACCCAAACATTTCTAATTTGAGTAGCAGTGGAAGTGTGATATTATTCTTACTCTCTGTTAATCATGAGCTGAAACAGTAATTTGTCAGTTCGCAATGAGTCACTGATTTCCAAGTATGCTCATTCAGGTACTCTTAAGCTACAACCACCTTAGGTTACAAAGATGAAACAGTGTCAATGAAATAAATTAAAAAATATCACTCATAATTCCATGTTTTATTAAAAATACAAATACGGCAGCTATCTTCTCTGCATCTTTTCTTTCCTAAAGTTTGTTCTCACTGTTTATCTTCTAGTGTTGGATGCAGCCCATCATCGACATTGGCCAGGAGTTTTGAAAGTGGTATCGGGGTGCCATATATCCTTATTTCAGATGCCACTGCCAGAAGACGGAATGCAATTTGGAGGATCCATGAGCCTTCATGGAAACCATATGACTCTGGCTTGTTTTCATGGACCCAACTTCCGCTCAAAATCGTGGGCCTTATTTCACCTGGAAGAACCCAATATTGCATTTTGGACAGAAGCCCAGAAAGTCTGGGAAGATGGTAATTGAAACCATTTCCTCACTTCTCTAAATTTAAGAGATTTTTTAAGAATGTATTGATGTATTAATAATGAAATGTAAGTAAGAAGAAATCAAAGAAAAACTTACTTTCTTTAAGTTTGAATCAAGATTATTTCCCCAAAATATACCATGTACCTAAAGTAATAATCTGTTCCCTCTCCATCTTTACCACAGTTTGCTTTATCTCTGGAATAATGCAAAATATGTTTTCAAATGCAATAGATATATCCCTAATAATATGGCTACAGAGTGGACTGTCTGCCTTGTTAATTGCATGTAGTCCCTTGTTTCTGTATGATGAATTTTGATGGCCTTATATTAAGAAGATTTTACTCTCTGTGGCTGCTGAGGATTTAATTTTTCTGTTGTTTGCTAGCTTTGTATCAGTCTTTAATGGCACTGGCATACTTATTATTCATGTTAAATACCTGTGCAAGGAGAGCAGAGAGGAAAAATCCTACTACCCCTTACCAGCCTGGTTTTTCTGTGTTTCTTTTTCTCTCTTTCATGCCATGCTGCCCACACCTTCAATGCAGGTACTAGTGAACACTCCACGTATATTGTGCAAACTCTGGACTTTCATTTGGGCCATAACACTATGGTCACCAAACCGTGTGGAGCCCTCGAAAGCCCGATGGCGACAATCACAAAGATAACAAGGCGCCGCCATGAAAACCCCCCGCATGGAGTTGCCAGTGTGAAAGAGTGGTTCAATTATGTTACAGCCACAAGGAATGAAGGTTAGATCCATGTTCATTAAGTCTGGGGATTGGTCTGCTTGCCAGGCAGTACAGATGGTGCTTTTTAAAAGCTGATAAATTTCAAGTGGGCTGTAGAGAGAAAGAGATTTGAACTAACGGAAGTTGTTTCTTCTTGAGAACCTTATGGTGAACTGTGGATTAAGAAGCATAGCAATATGCTGAACAGTTGAAGTGTTACTGAGCAATGTCCTTTTTCAAACTGTGCAGAAATGACAAATGTTCTGTTAAGTGTACAGGACATTATGTATCTGGCATTGCAGTAATACTAGTCATCTTTGACTATATGCAAAAAGTTGCTATTTCATTCACAAACCATAGAAGCAGTAGATGGTAGCAACACAATTTCTGTGAAAGGGTGAATAGCAGAATGGAAAATATAGTGCGAAATGAGCAGGGACAGTTCCTTGAAAAATAAAAAATGGAGTGATTGATATACAAATATTTATTCCTTTTGAAGGACACAACAGGAGATAGTGATTGAAGTTCCTAAGTAGAGGCACTGTCTGTGAGTTCTTTTTATGTAGTCCTGTTTTGCTACATCTGGAGCATTTAACTATATAGACAACAACAACATGTCATTGTTTGACCTTTTGTAGCCATGCTTTTGAGAGCAGGATAAAGGATATAATCTTAATAATCATACACCAGCTTTTTTTTGCATTGAAATATTAACTTTTCTTCGCTTTTTCATCTTGTCAGAATTTTAAAAACTGAAAACTAATTTAAATGATGTTGCATGTGTACTGTGGTAAATGTCTTGTGACAAAGTTGGATTACTGGTCAGCAGTGATTTCTGACAGCAGTGCTGCCTCATTGAACTTAAGTGTTACTTGTATTAATCAGAAACACTTCTCTTTGTTTTAAGTACTACTGTATTTACAAACACAAAGGGCACATTTTAAACCCGTAGAGTCTGTATCTCACTTAGCTGAAAGCTCATGAGGAGAACAGTTGTGACAGGGTGGTCAAGTGAATGAAACTTGGACTTAAAAGACCTAGGATTCTTAGAAGTGCTTAGATGTTACGGTACTGGCACATATTTCTTTCCCCTTTCTTATTATGAGATGTATTTTGTGAAAATTTGTCACCCTCTGTGCTGACAAGAACCTTTTTTAAATAAAGACTACTGAATTCAGGCATTTCCTGTTGTCCATTTAGAGCTAAACCTGCTGCGAAATGTTGATGCGAACAACCCAGAGAGCAGCACGACTGTGAAAAGCTCAAGCTTGCTAAGTGGATTCAGAGGTGGCTCCAGTTACAACCATGAAACTGAAACCATCTTTGCACTGCCAAGGATGCAGCTGGATTTTAAATCTATTCATGTTCAAGAGCCCCAAGAGCCTTCATTACAAGGTAAAGTAAATATAACTTGTTTTTTTCTTGATCTAAAGCTATGTTTCATAAATGAGGTGTTGCATACAAAGCTATTCTGCTGATAAAACAAGAGAATTTAATCTGAGAATTACTGCAGATTTGCAAGAAATGATAACATTTCGTAATAAAATGTGGAGGAAACTGTGTGGAGAAAGCAAAGATCTAGCCCAGAGACTGGTCACTATAGAAAAAACGTATCAAGAGAAATTTATATAAGTATTTCATATAGGTTGGCTGCTTTTAGGTGGCTGGTTTTCTTATTTTTATTAAAATGTTAAAAATGAGAGCCCTTCTGAAAAAGAGACTATGAGATGGGAACTGAAATTTTATGCACTTCTTTTCAAAATACTCAGATTGCAATTGGAACTGGGAAGAAATAAGACTTCTGAAAATGTAAGACATTAACGTACATGTTCATCTTGGCTGAGCTGTGGTTTTACTCCATACCTGATCCTGCCTAATATTGCTAGATAAGCCAGCCTGTTGGGGTTTGGTTAACAGTTTTTTTAATAGACAAACTAGTAAAATCTGCTATCAGCTTTTCTTACTAAATTGTGCATTGATAGCATAACACCAGCTAGTAATACTGCTCTAGGTTGGCTTTCCATGTTGAGGGTGATCAAGGTTGCTACATCACAATATGTCTTTATTTTCAGCATCTTTTATAAACTATCAGAAGTTCTTTGGATTGGAAAACTTTCAAAAATGCTGAGGCTGCTAAACACAGATATTAATTCTGCTCCTTCCTCTCCGAGTCTCTGGTTCAGTAACAGCAATGTCATTTTTCAAATTATTTGTATTAAAAATCTGTGTACTTTTATGTATACGGTATGTGCTTACAAGTGTATTAATACTATTTTTATCTGGCTGTAGATACAAGTGTTAAACCAAAGGTGGAATGCAGTGTGGTAACTGAATTTACAGACCATATCTGTGTAACGATGGATGCTGAGTTGATTATGTTTCTGCATGACTTGGTATCTGCTTATCTAAAAGAAAAAGAAAAAGGTAAGTTGCTGTTTATTGAGGCAACACTGGTCTATTTGCCAGTAAATATATTCATACTTTTTAATAAAGGTTTGGTTCAGGAAATACTTGAGCTCATTTTAAGTCACCCCTGTAGGACTGGAAGCAGAGTAGTTGCATACAAGCTTACAAACATTGTTGTGTCACTATGTTGACATGCCACCACTGCACAGGAAGCTGTACTAATATCTCTGTGTGGCACTGTGTACCAGCACTGTGTAGGTACAGCAAGTTGTTCAAAAACAAACTGACCACCCCCAGTGCAGCACCTATGAGCAATATGCTGCAGAGAACAGACATACTCCTGGATTTCTCCTCCCCTGCTACTGATGAGCTTGTGCTAGTTACTCCAAGTCATAATCTTGCTCCTATTTTGACACTTGGTGTGTAATTTAATTTTCTTTTGTAAATGATATATGCAGATTAAAACTGTTTTAGGATGCTACGTTGCTTTTATTGCAGTTCTTTCACCAATGGAGCTTCTTCCCAGACGTGTTTTTCTGACTTCAGAAATGCTCACCACCGTAGTGAAAGTCACCTGTTTTGCTGTGAGAGATTCTGTTGTGCATAGTTGTTTGCATTTATTACTGAATTCTATGGAAAGTGTAACATTTGTTAGTGTGATAAAATGTGATGTATAAATGTAACACATAATGTAGAACACATTGAGTATTTTGAAGTTTTTTTTTTCCTAACTAAGCATATAAGAACCTTTTTACATGTCATTGTGTACAACGTAGCTAGGAGTGCTTCCTAAAAGCATTTTCAAGTGTCTAACAGGTGCAGAAGCTAAAACGGAAGATAAGTATTTTTGGTGGAAATTCATCCAAAAAAATGTTTTCAAGCTATCTTAAAATCAATCAAAATTCCATCCAAATTCATAGATTTGGTTTTATTTTATAAAATATGTTCTTTGAAGGAGAAGGAGCTGATGTTGTTTTTCTGTATCCCAGGACTTAAACTCAAGTAAGAGTTGGGTTCAGGTGCCTTTGATGTCTTTGGACAAAGATTTAGCTTAACTATTCCCCCACCTCCTACTCCTCAGAGACTACTCTGTTAATTTAAAACAAAACTTTCTAAACTACAAGCATGTCTGAATTTTGCTTATGGAATCTAATATGTTTCATTGAATGCCATGATGAATTTGAAGGAAAGCCCTGGTATATGGATGCTTTAGGCTGGCAGAAAGGAGCGAGAACCCACATTACAGTGTTATCCTGTGTCTGTTAGTTATTGTAGGGTTTTTTCTTACCAGAACTTGGTCCAAACCAGAACTGTTAGTCAGAAGTTCTGTAAAACTGAGCCACAAGGTGGTTCTCACTTTGTTTTATTTAAATGATGTACAAAGAGTATTCAAGTGAGATGCTTGTGACTGACTGGTGTGGGGTTTTTCCTCTCTCCGTTTTGCAGCAATCTTTCCTCCTCGCGTTTTGGCTGCTCGTCCAGGACAAAAAAACTCTGTTGGTGTTCTTGAGGACAGCTCCAACGACAAGGAGGCAGAGGAAAGCATTACTTACACAACAGTCGACTGGAGAGAATTTATGTGCAATACTTGGCATTTGGAACCCACGCTCAGGTAACAAGGCTTATCTGCAATCACTTTGTGCATTTTCCCTGTGGGCTTTCTCGTGCAAACAAGAAGTGCTTCCAAGTTGATATTGTTCAGCTCCAAAAGGATTAATCGTGAAGATGCTATTATAGATTTGCCTTTGGCTATTACTGCTGCTATGAAACATTCCTGGCTCTGAGACATGAGAAAAGCTGGATAACACCATTATCTATTATACCAGTTAACTTCTAGGTTAGAATTTATTCAGATAAAAAGCATTGTTGGAGGATCTTCAAAATTAAGATACAGTAAAATTAAAGTCAGTAAGAACCACAGATTATTGTGTTTCGCTCTATCCTGCAACAGTCCATTCACTTTCTGCCATACAGTTTTTTTGCTTTTTCCATTTTTAGCATTCCAGTTTTAGTTGTTCTTTAAGCATCCACCTTAAAATAAAGCAACACTATATGCTAGTTGCTATATGTCAGTTTTAAACTTAGCACAGAAGAATAATGTGTACAGCAGCAACTCACTGCTCTCAATACGCACTTTCAGTCACTGAAACTGACTTTCCTCTGTGTTGTGGGGTGTTTTTTTTTAACCTATGCGGACAAGTGTTCATTCACGCATCAAAACAACACATCAACCCAGGCCAAACAAACAAACCTTGGGAATAAACCAATTTAAACATGATCTGTAGGCAGTCCAGACTCTTTTTTTGGGTCTCTTTTAGCATCCTTTTCCTTTGAGAGGATGCTCCACTGGTGGTTTTCTGATTATAATTTAAGTTGGAAACAGTGCCTGTTGCACCGACGTTGCTCAGAAGCAACAATGGTAAAAATGGCTGTTCATGTACAAGCCAGTTGCTCTAAGTTGTATATATCTGCGAGTGAGTCCCCTACTTATTGGTGTTTTTTTTTTTAGATTAATATCCTGGACTGGGAGAAAAATTGATCCTGTTGGTGTTGACTACATCCTCCAAAAGCTGGGCTTTCACCATGCAAGGACTACTATTCCAAAGTGGCTGCAGCGCGGTGTCATGGATCCTTTGGACAAAGTCTTGTCAGTTCTCATAAAGAAACTTGGTACTGCACTACAGGATGAAAAGGAGAAAAAAGGAAAAGACAAAGAAGAATACTAAAAATAGAATGTGACAACTGTAATTCTGTTTTGATTTTATCAAACTGTTTTATTATAAGAATTTAAATATGGTTTAAAGAGAAACCTAACAGCTTTTTGCTACTTTATTTAAAACTTACATTGTGAGTAACTGTTTACCGTGGTACAAGATACCATTTCTCTATTTGAAGTTATTGCATGATGATGACCAATGTATATTCTGTGAACGAATAGGTGGAACACTGTACATCTGCTCCTCAGCACCCAGTTTTATGATGTGCAATACAATTCCTGCATCTTTAAAATACTTGATTAACTGTGAATTTTCATAAACTTTACTTGCCATAACACAAGCCCCTTGTTGATGTGACTGGTAATTGATTTGTCAATGTAGACTTGTGTAAATTATGTATGTATATATAACTTATCAAACTGTGATTGCCTTAGTGCTAAAAATCATCACGTTTACTACACTTGTAATAAAATTTAACTACTGTACAGAGCTTTTTTTTTTGTTGTGGTTCAACTTCCTTGATTAAAAAAAAATGGTTTAAATATGATTCTACATCAGATACCGTTCGCCTCACACCGCAGCCAGCCCGCCTGCCTTCCCCTTGGGGCACTGCAGAACGGGGAACCGCGTTCCCGGTGTTGAGGGTAGGAAACTTGGAGGGCGGCTCCCACCGCCGCGGTAGCAAGGAGGGAAGCGGCGATGAGCGCCCCGCGGGCCGTGC
Organism: Pezoporus occidentalis; assembly: GCF_034315485.1. Lineage (NCBI taxonomy): Eukaryota > Metazoa > Chordata > Aves > Psittaciformes > Psittacidae > Pezoporus > Pezoporus occidentalis. The sequence continues at coordinate 117,889 of NW_026914181.1, forward strand.
TGCGGTCCCGGCCGCGCTGCCTGCACGGCGTACCCCGGACCCGTGACGCCTCTCGCGGTTTCGGGTGCCGCCCTGCCCGCCGGGATGCTCCGCTAGGCGGCACGGGAAGCTGACGAGACAGCGTGGGGGCTGTTTGGCCGGGGGTGGTGGTGCACCGAGAGGAGCCTCCTCCTCCTCTCCTCTCCCTCAAGCACAACGGCCCTTTCGTGCTCTGGCACGTCCCACGTGGCGAGCGGATGGATCTGCTCCTCGACAAAACGGTGGCGCCGCGCGGAGGTGTCTCCGCTCCTAAGAGACAAGCGGCACTGTTACTGAGGGTGGGCTTTGCGAGGTGGCGGCTGGTGGGGTGTCTCCCCGGCTGCCGGAGCCCATCCCCTGAGAGGGGCGGGCGGCGTGGCTGCGGTTTCCTTTTCCGCCCGTGGGGAGCGGCCATGTAACCCCCGCGCTTCGTCCCGCCATTCGCTTCGGCCGTGCGCCACGTGCTGAGGAGGGCGGGAGCGGACGAGCCACAGGTGAGGGGGCTTCTCACCGCAAAAGGCAGGGGGAGCGGGATCCAGAGCCTGCATGTTCAGCGCCCGTTTATCGTGGAAGCTTGAGAGGGATCGGCTTTGTCGCTTTATGTTTTGCCTCGCCTCATTGAGAGCCGGTTGTAGGGTGAGGTGCAGAGCCTCACGAAGTGCGAGGGGAAGTTGTTAACTAAATAGAGGCGGTCTTGAATCTTGCGGCGCCAGCTGGCGAAAGGGAGGGATTGCAAAGGTACAGGGCCTCCGTTCTTTTGCCCCAGTCTGTGCGGAAGGAGAGTGCAAGCTGCTCTTGTATAATAGCTTAACTGAGGAAACGGGAGCTTGCAAGTGTGCCCTTAGCGTCTCATAACTTCACTGTTGAACTTACGTAGGTTGTCCAAGGATGACTAGCAGCGACGGCTGGTTTCAGAGTGCTGAATTTGCCACCTTTGACGCTGCACAAAAGACTTGGCCAGCTTGGGCTCCTGGGCAGCCACCTTTAATGAATCTTTCTCAGGCTGGAACTGCAAGGCCAAAACTTCCACCTTCTGAGAGGCACAGGACACCAGAGGTGACGCAAAATCCAGGTGTGGTTTTCAGTTTATGCACTGTGATTAGCTGTTAAAATAGAACCATAGAGTCATATAATAGTTAGGGTTGGAAAGGACCAAATACACTGTTAATGTGTGTGAAAATAACTTTCTGATTTTTTTTAATAATTACAACTCTCTGCAGCTTTTTCTTGTCACTGTTTCTTAAGTGATTTCATAAGTACCTGCTTGACACTGCTCTCTCCTTCCTGTGTCTTCCTTTCATACTGGAAGCGTGTTAGAGATTAGTTGTAGGGTGGACTATGTAGCCTGCAGCGTTTCATAATTATAAATTCCAATTTATACTTTAAAAGTGCTGTAGAGGTTGCCAAAATACAGGATATTTATTGCTGCATTTGTTTTCTTGGAGACTGTTGCAGAGTTTTAACTGTGGTTTCAGATGTCACAAGGTGTACATTGAATTTTGTCTTTTCAAATAGTTGCATTGAGGTAAAGGCACCTATTTATGGGATTTAGAAACAGCAATTTATTTTAGTTCTTCTAAGGTGGGAGATAGTTGTGTCTCAGTATATAGGAACCATAAAGTTTCCATTTCTCCTAGAGCTGATATGTGGAAAAATACTTGGGTTTATTTATTTATTTATTTTAAGTCTTAACACTGATTTTTCACACAAGTAGGTGCTGCAGGAGATGTTAATCGGTTATTTGATAGGCCTCCAAGTCAAAGACAGCTGCTGAAATATACTGTGCTCTTGGGAAGAGTTTGTCTTTCAGATGAAACCCACAAGTGTGGGTTTGCATTGGGACTACTCAGAATTTAAAGAAGCATCCAGTGCCTCATTCAGCCTGGAGAAGTGGATTGACTCAGGGGAAACCTTATAACAGTTTTCCAGTACCTAAAGTGGGTCTATAAGAAACGTGGAGAGGCACTTTTTACAAGGGTAGTTAGTGGCAGGACAAGGGGAAATGGCTTTAGGCTGGCAGAGGGGTGATTTATATTAGCTGTTAGGAGAAAATTCTTCACTAGGAGGGTGATGAGGCGCTGGCACAAGTTGGCCCAGAGAAGCTGTGGCTGCCCCATCCCAGGCAGTGCTCAAGGCCAGGTTGGACGGGGCTTGGAGCAACCTGGTCTAGTGGAAGGTGTCCCTGCCCATGGCAGGGGTTTGGAACTGAATGAAGTTTAAGGTCCTTTCCAGCCCAAACCAGTCTGTGATTCATTATGTGTTTCTGTGACTTGGCTAACTTGCTTCACATTGCTCTCTGAAGTCTGTAAGGGCTTTCTTCTGGCACAGATGAAATACCCACCCACCCACTATCCTGGATTCAGGTGTGGTTACTTGTGGTCATGGGGGGACCTGCAGGACCAGGGTGGGTCCGCAGTGTAACTGTCTGCATGTTTTGTCCTGGCCACTTCACCAGAGCTGCTGATGCTGTTCAGCAGCTCTTTGTGGGTGGGTTTCTTTTTCTTTGAATGAGTTACCTGCTTTTCGAGTTCTGTGTGTGGTTGCTAAAACTTCCATCGTGTCTTACTGCTTCATAGTTCTGTGTGAAAAACCACAGGCTGTTCTCAATCTGCCATGAGCAACTTTCATTTGATCACAGGCTTGCAAGGAAGGGGGAATACGTGTTGTATTTAGATGTGATATCTATATTGAGGTTTAGTGGATTTAGTAAGTAAAAGCTTTGATACTCTTAAAAAAGAGGAGTTACACACCGTTCCAGAATTGCTAGTATTGTTAATGGAGAATTCAGTGCAAAGCAGTATTGCTGTAGAGTAAATGTTTTTCCTTTTTTATTTTCTAAAAATCTATAAAGCATTGACGGTAAACAGATTTAACTGTCAGTTTTTTCACTTCTGTCCTTAATTTTATTTCAGACCCTTTCCTTCTGAAAGCAGCCCATGCATGCCCATCACCAGCACTTCCTGAAAAGAAAGACCTAGAACAGTTTATTGCAAAATGTGAACAGGGAACAATGCACCCAGTATCTGCCTTACATGAGTTTGCACATATGCACAATGTACAACTTGAATTGAAAGAAACTGGTGTGGCAGGTAAATACTCCCTCTTTTCTTAAATAAAGTAATACTTGCTTAACCTTGAGGTTATCTAAATTTCGGCAGTTAGTATTAATGGCACTAAGGCGCATGAATTTTTTACTGTTGACTGCACTACCCTCCACATATGTTGCTTTTTTGGAGGCCCTTTCATTGTCTAGAGCTGTGTCTCATCGTTAATTACTACAGAATTTGATCAGATGAATTGTATGAAATTATGACTGCTACAGAGCTTTGTGAAAATGCGTAAAGTGAAATCTGAAATTCCTGTGGAGGTGAAAGGTTTGAGCTGTATTTTGCTAAAATAGTTTTTTTTCGATTGCAGGCACATAAATCTATGAATAAAAGTACCATAAAATCATTTCACCAATTGTGTCTCTTTTCTGTCTCCTTTAAAGGCAGTATCATAAGACCTTATTTTGCCTTTTGTGCTGTGGTAGATGGAGTTTGCTACAAGGCTGGCCTGGGAAATACCAAGAAGGAAGCTAAACTAAATGCAGCTAAACTGGCTCTGGATGAGCTACTTAACTCTGAGTACACCAGGGCAAAGGTTTCTGAAAAGTCAGGTAAATGTTCTAGCAACTCCTCATTAGAACTTGAAAAGCTTGTCTTAAATGTTCTCTATGCAAAATCCCTGTAGTTTAATTAAATGCTTTTGTTTCAGGGCTTCTGACAACATTCTTGAATCCTTTGGGCAGAGCTATTTGTCATAATGGTACTGAAACTCTTTTTTAACTTTTGTGTGTTGGGAATTCCATCAGTTTGTATTGCAGAGTGGAGAGTACTGAAAGAACTGATTTGTTGCTGCTGCAGTTGATTTGCTGTTTAACTAGGTAACAACAGTATGAAGTTGATCCGAAGGGATTTGGCATTTTTATGATTAAAAGGCTTTCACACTGAGTAACTACTATCAAAAGAATTCAGTTTTATAACTGAATAACATTTACCTTATTTAAGGGTTGTTGCCTAAATACACTTACAAGTAGTTCAAAATCAGAAAGTTCTTAAGAGAATTAGAAACTTTAATTTGCTGGAAATAGTGCGAGATCCGTGTTTTGAAATTTGGAATTTCCATCCCAGTTTGACATTTTGCTAGATTCTTAGATCCCCCCTGTACTCCTGATTTATTATAATAAATAGTAAAAACATAAAAGTGTTTAGGTATTCTTGTCCTTTATTTATTCATGTCCATCCTGATAATCTTTTAGAGTACCAAAAGTGTATTTTGATAGTAGTGCTTTTAGGATGTGGTTACATTTATAATTTGACAGGTGGTTGATCATGTCTGTTCCTCCTCCCTGCAAATCTGTGTCTTGCTGTTTTTTATTGTTCTATTTAGAAAGAGGACCACTTATATATGAACAACTTTCACTAATAGTTGAAGGAGTATTTAACAGTCTGACTGCCAAACATCCTGAGTACCAAAATTGTGGCAGTTCACTAGCTGCATTCATCATTGTAAAAGGCAAGTCTGTTTTGTGAGTATTGAGGAGTGGAAAACTTAGGCTGTTTGTGTTCCCAGAGAGCCTTGAGGCACACATTTCTCATGTGGTAAATGGAGGTGAAGGGTAGATGCCCTTCTTTGACATGCTCTACTTGATGGTTCTCTCACACGTGTAACTGCTACAGCCATGCAAATATTCAAGACCTACATAAACATTTTCTGGTGCTGCCTCAAAGAGGAGTAGGGCTGTATGGACCAGTATAGGCCAGGGCAGGTGGATATGCCTTGAAGGAAGCTGCAGTCTGGGGGGACACAGGAGCAGGCTTCTAGCAGGAGCTGTGGTCCATGGAGAGTAGCCTACACTGGAGCAGGTTTTCTAGCAGGACCTGTGACCCCACTGGGGCTCCTGTAATGGAGCAGTGTGTAGCTGAGGACTGCGCTCCTTGGAAAGGACCCACATTGGACCAGTTCCTGAAGAATGGCAGGCGTTGCAAAGGACCCAGGCTGAAGTGATTAGTGAAGGGTTGTATCCTGTTAGGGACAGTGTGCTAGATCAGGGAAGGAGTGTGGGGTGGAGGGAACAACAGAAGCAAAGTGTTAGGAGCTGATGCTTCCCCATACCATTGTACCACTTGGGTGGGAAGGAGGGGAGGTAGAAGAGTCAGGAGTGAAGTTGAGCCTGGGAGGAAGGGGGAATAGGGGGAAGGTGATTTTAGTTTTTGGGTTGTTTATTGGTGGGGTTTTTTTTTCTTTCTATCCTACTCTAATTGGCAATAAAAGTGAAGTCTGTTTTGCACATGATGGTAAATGGCAAGCAAACCCCCTGTTTGTATTTTGACCTACGAGCTTCTTCATTTTAGTTTTTCATAGAATCAGAATCATTTTGGTTGGAAAAGACCTGTAAGATGGAGTCCAACCTGCTGGGGGACAGAGGGTGTGAGAGAGCAGCTTGGTGGGTATCTTGATAGCCAGACAAGGTTAAACAACCACAGTCGCATAAAAATGCATGTTTTCTTTCTAGGTGGGCACCATGAAGTTGTAGCTCTAGCAACAGGAGAATGTAATTACAGTCGAGGCCTTCAGCCTGGTGGAAGAGTGCTGCACGACAGCCATGCCATTGTTACTGCAAGACGCTCCCTGTTAAGGTGAGAATGTTTGTATGAATTGCTACCAGTTTTACTTTTGTGAATGTGAATATGTATATGCACTCTCATTTTCTAAGAAGTGTGTTCTGGATTATTTTCAAATCCTCATGAATTAAATGTGAATGTCTGGGCATTTGTAAGCAAAATAGTGTTTTCCAGATTTACTGCTACTCAATAGTTTCCTTTGTTACTTAACTCTTTTAGATACTTTTATAGACATCTTCTACTGTTCTATAATGAAAATCCAATGAGGAGAAAGGAATCCATATTTTGCACAGCACCAGGCTCAAAGCTGCTTAGCCTCAAGCAAAATACAACTGTCATTCTCTATATGAATCAGCTTCCAAAAGGAACTGCTCAGTTAAAATCACACATGTAAGTACCTTTCAGAAATGTATTGGAAGATTAATTTGTTTACATTGTGAGTATGGAAAATATGTATTGTTACCCATTTCTAAGATCAGGGAGGACTATTCTGTTGTGGTGGTGTTTTGGTTCCTCCACCCCCCATGCTAATGACTTGGAAGTATTAATGTACAGGGTGGTAGTGATGAGTGTCTGAGATGCAGCTCAGTGTGACAGTACAGAAACTTCTACATGGGTGTTTGCTTGAGGACGATGCTTTTTTATTACAGATACCTGCTTAGACATGTTAACTCCCTCTCAAGATACTATTAAAATACTAATCAATCATTAATGTAACCACTGAGCCAGTGGAGGTGGTGACTTAATGTCATCCTTTCCACCACAGGACTAGAGTATAAAAAGCCTTGAACTGAAACAGTAGGCTCCTGCTCTGCTGTGTGGAAAAAAGGTAATGAGAGAAAGTTGAGGGGACAAATAAGCTTCTATGCTCTACACTTCTAGATTTAGTTAGATTTATGAGAGTATATTTTTTAATAGTTTTGACATTTACAGCAGCACTTGCTGGTTTACCTGATTATTACAAGTGTTATTTTGTGTCCCTTATAAAGGTGCTGTGGAATAATGTCCCTGAAAGTCATACAGTCATAGCTTTTTTAATATGTATACCTTATACAGCTATATATCTTATATAGCTGCTTTCATACTGTCTCTGGGAGCATTAGAAAGGCAGACTTGTGAGCTGGAAGTCGCAGCCAGTTCGTTGCAAGTTGTGCTAACTGGGAATCGGCGTTGAGAAGGTTTTTCATTACTGTCAGTGTCATAGCCCGCTATTGTAAGGGAAGTGCTTGATGAGAATAGATGCAGTTTGTAAGCTACTCTAGTAGTTGACAGATTGCAGATGCAGCACTTTTTCCTCTTTCTCTCTGTTCTGGCCTGTGCTCTCTTGAGACAAACTCTTGGGAATATTTTATTCTAATACAGCACATTAGCTCATGTACAGAGTTATTTAAAGATAGTTCTTAGAATGAAGATGTGGTACTGTGTTACTTAAGCCAAAATTAAATGGTTGCTTTATAATAAGGTGATAAATCAAAAGCACCTTTGATCATGAGATTATACGTTATGATAGAATTGGATAAAGTTTGCGCAAATCCTCAGGCTTTGACTTTTTATCTGCTTTTATTTAAGGGGAAAGACCATGTTAGGCTTGTTAACAACCATTGTTTTATCCCCCTGGTGAGTGTGTTGCATCTCCTTCTTTAAAATACTTTGAGGATTTGCAGTTTAAGTTATGTTTTAAAGGAGATTTAACAACCTTATGGCTGCTTTTTCCTAAGATAAGCAGCCTCCAAGTAACTTCTGTCATAACTTTTGTGTAAGTAGACACAAAGCAATAGCTTTTTAGCTGTTTGTGCTTATCGTTTTTAATGTTTGCACAATTGATGGCCAAGATTAGGTTGAATCACTATTCATTAAGTACTGATTTCAGTATTCTAGTCTTTTGAGCAACTGAATGTCTTTTCTAATATTTACAAATACCATAATGTAAGGCCCAGATCCAGTGATAATTGTTTTGAGAAACAATATTAGATACCACTTTACAATAATTTCCTAATATTTTCTCACTTAAATTCATTTTTTTGTGTTACTGTAGATGTCTCAACCCACAAAGTATGTCTGCTTATGAAACTAGTGAAGAACTGAGTCTCCATGTTGCTGTAGGAGGCAAGATATACCTAACTGTTTATTGGCCACCTGAAACTGTCACAACACGCAGTATGTCAGCTAGTGACAAATTAACAAAATGGGAGGTGGTTGGTGTTCAGGGAGCATTGCTGAGTCACTTCATTGAACCAGTGTATATCCACAGTATTCTTGTTGGTAAGTGGACTTTTTGTATGTTTCATCTTCCAGTTTGGATACATTTTATAAGACATGAACTAAACAAAGATGGTTCTTTCAAGAATTACAGTACTTTTCTGAAAAGATACTAAGTGTGTGTGATTTTTTTTTTTTTTTTTTAACTCATCTTTGAAATGCCTGGTGTAAAAGTCAGGCTCACTCTTGTGTCATTGTGGGTTTGTTTTAGTTTGCTGGTTTGCCCTTTGTATTTCTGTTCAGAGAAAGAAATTCAGCACTGTTTTATATCAAATCATATTTTAGATACTAAGAAGATACCATGTGTGAAAATGTTGTGTTAAGTGTTCAGCCAGATATGGTGACTTTAAGGTGACAGTGTACTGCAAACAGAATATTGGAATTGATTTTTCCAAAGATTATTTTTATGTAGAGGAATTAATACAATCTAAACAAAACACACCCCCCCCCCCCCCCAAAAAAAAAACCCAAACCAACCAAATACCTGCATACTTGGCTTATTTGACGCTTCCATGACTGACCTTGTTTTGTTTAATAGGAAATGGAAATTGCAAGGCTACAAGAGGACTAAAATTAGCTATACGACAGCGTGTTGATGATGCTCTTACGTTAAAGCTTCCCATGCCTTACCTGGTCAACAGATCTCATACTTACTTGGTGAATGCTGCACACCCGATTCAAACATACTTTAAACAGACATCTCTTAGCTTGAATTGGTCATTGCCAGATGTGTCACTGGAGGTTGTGGATGGGTTACATGGAAAAACCACTGAAAGGTTAGAGTTTTTCTTCGTTATGTTGGAAGTAATGGTTAGCCTTATTGTTTTGTGCCAGTTCATTGGTGTATTCATTTTTCTAAGCTATTCATGGAGGCCTCAGTATTACCCAAATGAGAGAGGTTCTCTCCTGTGTTAGCTGAATGCATCCTATGATTATAAACCATCTAGAGATCTTGTAACTTTACGGTGAGCTACCAAGATATGAAATGAAGTAGTTTTTTGAATTGAGGTATCTTTATTCCATTGTCTGTGGTAGTGAATGTTTTAGTTTTCACAGTATGTAAAACCAGTTGGCATCCTACTTCAGATAAATTCTAGTTTAAAAGTATTTTTTGTTGGTTTGTTTACATTTTTAGAGCTTCTGATTTCCATTAGCTTTGTGCACTGAAAGTGGAAGTAGAACCATATGATCGTGTTCACAAAGCATCAGAGGGGAAAAAAAATCCTGCAGTGATTAAAGCAACATAGCCGTGATGTATTTGTTACTGAGTTTTTTGTTTGGTTTGGTGGTGATTTTTGTTTGTTTTGTTGTTGTTGTTTGGTTTTGTTGGTTGTTTTTTGTTGTTGTTTTTTGGTTGGTTTTTTTTCCATTTTCATTGTAGTTCACCCTTCAAAAGTGGCACTTATATGGCAAGTCGCCTTTGCAAGGCAGCAATGTTTAGTCGTTTTAGATTGCTTGCTAAGGAAGCAAAACGGGATGATTTGCTTCAAGTTGCAACGTACCATGAAGCTAAGGTAAGGTGATACAGGGTTTGGGGAAAATTTTTGTATGTAGCCTTTCAATAGCTATTCTCAAAGCTCGTTTTGTAGCCAAGGGCTACTTCCTATTTCACTGAAGACTTCACCTGAACAGCTGGATCCCCTTAATTTCCTCTAATCTTTGCCTGAGAATGTCTCCAGTTGCTGTTTTAAAATAAAATTAATCTGCTTTTTCAAGAATGAGTATTGAAACATTCTCTATGAAAATCTGCCATGTTTTGTCTCAGCATGTGGAGGTTGCTGGCCATTTTCCCCACTTAAAATGGTTTCATATTTAAAAGCTTTGGGTTTTTTTTATTCGTTAGTTTATTTTCAGTCTTACCCTCTATTTATTTAATGTTTACATAGATATTTTTTCTACCATGGTGTAGTCTTATGGGAGGATTCTTGTATCTTAAAGGAGTATGAAAGTAGCAATTGGTTCATCAGAAGACATCATTAAGTCCCAGGCTTTCCTTTGTGGTATAAAAACACAGAAATTACTGAAAGCAGCTACTGTGATTCTTGATTGCTGTAAATTCACTCACTTCTGTCCCTAGTTAGAAATACATAAGCTCATTTTACTTCTCTGTACTCTTGAAGGTTTTTCCTCCCCTTGGTTCAAGAGCTGCATTTTATTTCCAGAATTTTTATGTGAAATGTAGGTTTTTATAAAGTACATATCCCTTTTTTTTTAATTACTATTATTTTTGTTACCCATCAGAACACAGAAGACATGATTCGTTTTTTAATGATTAAAAAACTCCTTCAGAATAGGATGCCTTGCTAATTGACTGTTCATCTGTTTAGATCTGCGTTGAATGAGAGTGAATGTTTATCTTCTGTGTAAAGATATTACTAGAACTAACAAGATACTGGAAAAACTGTGTTTAACAGAGCATGGTTTTCCCAGTAAATGGCCAAACATATAAAAAGAGTGTTTTTAGAGTCTATAACACTTTTCCTAACTTCCAGAACTGAGGGAATTACAAGATTTGTAGGTGGTGTCTTCCTCAAGGTTTGTGCTTGTGCACATTGTATGCTGATCGTAAAGAACACAGATCTTTGTAACCATCATTCTTCCAATGTCTTCTTTCTTACTTAATTTTTTTTTTTTTTTTAATTTTAGACTAAATCTGAGTTGTACCAAGAAGCAAAAAACTTGCTGCAAAGCTACTTAGAGCAACATAATTATGGATCCTGGATTGTGAAGTCTCCACATATTGAACAGTTCAGTGACTGACATTTAATTGTAGCGTTTGTAGCAAGAAAAATGTTATGGAGCTTCTTCTTTTCAGTTTAAATACTGTTATTAAACCATCTGTAACCCTTTAGTCATTCCAAAGGCTGTCTTACAGGTAGGAGTATCTAACAGCTTTGCAAAGCAGATTTGGTTTGCCCCCCAGTGCCACCTCATTTCTGCTCCCCCCCCCCCCCCCATCCTGTGGAGTTATTAACATGATTTTTTTTTTCTTGTTAGTTTCAGGATTGCTGCATATTGATTTCTTTTTTTCCCCTGCCATTTTCATATCATACAAGTGTGAGCAGCTGTTAAGTTACATAGTGTTTTCATACATCAGTAGTAGTATCGTGTTGTAGTCATGTTTCAGCTTCTTACTCTAAGAGGTTTCTAAAATAAAAATCTCCTGATATGGTGTGTAGTAATTTTTGTTGTTGTTTTAATCTTATTTTTCTAACTGGTATGTGGAGTCTTTACTGGAGATGCTCTTATGTTGCTTTGTAAGTTGTTGAAACTCACTGAGTTTTTACTGCTTGGTCCTTGATGTTTTTTTGCTATTGTTATTTTGTTTTCTGTTGCGATCTTTTAACTTGGGGGTGCATGGTGTTGTTTTTGTTGTTTTGTGGTATACATGCCACATAGTATTTGCTCCCTGTAATGTTTCCTGTGTTAAGAATGCTGGAGAATGGCTGGAGCATAATATTGCCGTTTTTCCAGGGATATTAAATCTTCACTAAATTTCCTTGACAGTATGTTAGCTGTATGTGTACATGTAATGAGTGACATACCTGTTAAATCTGACGTACCATGTTACATACATGCAACATGCCACACATATTAGTGCTTTATACACTTCTGGAGCATTTTTCTGTGGCCTTGGACTTTTGCTGAGACATTGTCACCAAGGTGTTTTCTGGAGTTAAGTTAGAAGCCTGAAATATGTACAAGTAATCGTCCTTTTTTTTGTATACTTCAGCCATTTTATTAATTGAACAGCCAACCACAACATCTATGAAACTTGCGTTCCTTCTTAGGAGAGAGGTTCTGTTGTGAAAACAGTATGTTGTGCTGGGCGTAATAGCTGTATCCTTGAAGTGTGAGTTGATGACAACAGTATGGATCCAGTGCTTGCATATGGGCTGTTCTTTGAATAAGTAGCAGCATGTGCAGAACGCACTAAGCTTATAAATGTAAGTGCACAGATGTTCTAGCCAGGTTTTTCCTTAGCTACTTCAGTAATTCTGAAATGTGTGATTCTGCAAGCTTGAGAGAAAAAAGAGCGCTGCGGTTCCAGTATTGAGGCTGAAGAGGAATTTCGGACAGGTGCATGCACGCAGAGCATGTAGACATACGTACATACATGGAAACATGGCTCATTGCACAGACTGAAGTCAGGCATGTGAATATGAACAGCACCAACACTTGAGAGCTTGGCCTCTCCCCTCTCTGCTTGAGAAGCATGGAGGTCCACTGGTAAAAGTATAAGTACACCTGCAGGTATGGGGGTGTGTGCGTGTGCATATTCTCTATATAGACAGCCCTGCTGTACCTGTGCACATGTCACATTATGCTGCTCATGTCACTTAAGTGTCACATACATAATATGTATGCTACATGTCATGTCGCACATCTTGCTATGTTTCACAGTGTCATGTACATGTCCCATAGATGCTTCACACTACATGTGTGTTGTGTGACATGTGTCATGGCATGGCACATGTCACAGCTTGATATTAAAGCTGTGGGCTCAAGCAGGAGAAGATATCTCGGGAAATGCTAGAGGTTTTGCTAAAGATTTTTAGGACTTCTAGGAAAAGGTATGTACAATAAAATTTACCTTGCTATGCATTTTCAGAAGCTTTCAGTACAATACCCTTTTTCTAAAGATTTCTTCTGAAGCTTGGGCAAATACAGGAGCCAATCCTGCAGCTGCTATTTAAGTATATGAACCTACATATAATTAGTTGTCAGTCTGATGGACAGGGAGAGTTTATTTTCTGTATGTAGAATTTATATTTCTATCAGTTTTATCTCATAGGCTCAGAGCTTGCTATATCTAAATATTTTCTCACTTTGTTTAAAGGAGATTCATTTTTCATTCTTCTTGCATGTTGCTTTTAAATATTTATCAGATAAGGAATTAATAAGCAGAATTCTGCAAAGATTGACAGGGTTGAAAGAACTTTTACAAACAGATTTCTTGCCTGTTTTCTCACCTTCTGTGTTACGCTGTGTTTAGGTATTACTGTTACTTCAGGCTGTCATTTGGAAGGCATCTGATTTGAGCAGAGGGTGGAGCTGCTCTGTTTGTGGTGGGGTGACTGACAGTATTTTGCTTTTCTGAGTCTTTGTGGATGGGGACAGCACTCTTCACTGCGGGAAGAGAAGTGTAGAGTAACAGATACCAGCGCTGTAAGTATTTTCCCAGTTTTGACAGAAAACTATCATTAATGCCCATTTTTCTCTTTTCAGCATTCTAGAAAAGTGCTGGGTTTTCCAGTGTTAGTCTGTTTTTAAGTACAACCTGAAATACTTCGTAACACACCCACCAGCAAAACACATCAAAGACTAAAAGATAGGCTGATAACTATTGTAGTCAGCTTACTTTGATCAGCTGTGGGTTTGTATTGTTAGTATTGAGTTGGTGGGGTTTGGACTGCTGAAGATGGTCCTCTTAGTTGTTTCTTTCTGCATAAAACTTACAGTGTCACATGACTGACTCCATCTTCATTTGTAGTAAATAAACTTCTGGGTTTCCACAAAAATATTTTTGTGAATATGAAGGCAGCATGTTGTCACATGGATTTATGCATTAATCATCCATTTGGTGTCAGTTGTTTCTAGAAGTGTTTCCCTGTCTCTGAAGTTTTTTGAGAGCTACATGTTTCACCTATGTAAACAAGAAGTATGTATCCTGCAAAAAAAGTACACCAGAAAGCATGCATAGCGAAAGAGAACAGCTCAAAAAGAAGTTGGGGATTTTGGGGTTTCTTTTTGGGGGGAGCCAACTTGGCTCTATTACTTCGATACCTTGTGCTATATGCTAGTGGAAACTGTTTTGGGGTTGGTTGTTTGTTTTTCAATTGCTTTAAAATAGTTATTTACAGATGCCTTGTTTGGAGTCTGGTACTGTACCCTTTTTGGGCGGGGGGGGGGTGTTTATTGTGTTTAAAGAAAAAAAAGTAATAAGTAGCCAGTGAAAAAGACAGTATAATTTAACAATGAAGACTCAAGACATGATTTTTATAAATTACTGAAATTTATTAAATATAATCTACAAGGAACTTTTAATAGTTTGGGATTTTTTTGGAGGTTTTGGGGGGGGGTGTTGTTTTTTTCTTGGTTTTTCTTGTTTTTTTAATAAATAGTTCTCTCTCAAGTTGATTGACAAAGCGAGAACCAGTTAGTTTTCCAAAGTACATTTTGAGCCCGTAGGGCTTACCAAAAGGATCAGATGTGATCTTAGAACAGACTGTCTTATCACCCAGTCTGAGAACATAGAGTGGTTCCAAAATGGGCAGCAAGTTAGTAAGCTATAGGCAGAATACATAAATTAGTCATAATTTAGTATTTAAATAAATAATGTAGCAGTGAAAATGGTTATCTGCTTATTTTAGCATAGATCTCAGAAAGTTGCTCAGATCTTGGTGAAATGCAGGAAACTTCTTCTTGTCATTAGCTTCACAGATCTTGCATCCAGTTCCTTGGGGAATTAGATCCTGCAATGCAGATATTTTTGTTGATTCGTGATAGCTCTCTTGCCAGCTAGTTTTAACAATAAAACATCAACTTCTGTTTTAAGAAAAAAGAATCCTTAATATTTCCGGGGATGGGCTTTTTTCAGCAGGCAAGTCTTAAGGGATGATACGATGAAGCAGCTGCTTATAAAGGAGACTTTTGTAAATGAAAGAATACAATAAGCTAAGCAAACTCTCCATGATAAATACTGCAGCAGAAGCAAATTTATTTTTTTTTTTTTTAACTACGTAAAAAGGTTACCTACCATAAGACCCTGGAGATTCTTCTGGATATTTCGAAGATTATCAGCATCCTCATCTTCAATGTCGTTCTCCAAGGTGCCCATTTCTGCCAGGTAACATTGTAAAGTTTGCCAGCTGCACTCCTAAAACAGAAAAAATAATTACATATATATATACACATACATATATATTTCCTGAGGACAGTTGATTCAGTTTAAAAAAAATCATAGTTTCCTGTTGTTTTTATCATCATATCGGGAATTAAGCTGCTGGTTTTCTGCAATGTTCATTTGTTGCCCTTAATTTTTATTGTAAGAAGTTACATGTTTCCTTAGTTCTGTGGTAGGTTAATGTAACTTTCAAAAAATCAAGAATCTTCTAGGACACTGAGAACATCTCTTGAGAACACAAAGCTGTAGTATTTGCTCATAGACCAAATGAGCAAATTTGTCTTGTTTGTCATGTGGAAATCATGTCTTAGCAAAAGGGTTCATAGTTGAAGTGTCTTGTCAGTTTTGTAGTGGCCTTTTTAGAGCCATCTTCAGTTAATGCACTTTGGTTGTTTTATCTAATGTCTGAATCTGATCTGGCTTTTGAATATGATAACTTTACACATCACTCTTACAGGCTATTTCATCACTTGGTGACAATAGGTTACTAATCAGCTTCATGCATTTGCATTTAAGCACTGGAGCTCTTGAGATAGCAATATTTAGATGTTGCCAGTGATGAGAAAAATGACTCGGATAAGGAAGTGGTTGCAGAGTCTGGTTTTAAAGCTTCACTGAAACAAAATTGTGAAGTGAGAATTCTTCTTGATTAGAAACTTCTTTGGAGGTTCAAAGTAGTTAACGGCTGACTTCTGTAAAGATTTGTACTTCCCAGTACTAAATATCTTGATGCTCTTGTTCATTGGTCTACTTGCACATGAAATTAAACAGGAAAGCAGTACAGATTAGCAGCCTATCCATGATTGAATAGTCTGTGGTAAAGCTGTACTTAGAACACAGTCTGCACTCTGGTGTGCAATTTTTTGGAAAGAAGCAACTATAATGATAGTATTCTTCTGGAACTAAGTCTTGGGTATTAACTAAATACCATAAAACATGAATATATAGCTAATACATCTAGAATGGCTTGTTGAAGTTTTATTCCTGAAGAGAATGAGTTAGAGCATATCTGAGTTTGATCTCTGGTGGGACATAGAAGGCCTACGGTGTCTTAAACAGAACCTACTGATAGCTCTGCATCTGGTCTAGATAAAACATGGGCACTATAGCCTACTGTAAAGATAATACAATGTTTAAATAGTTCAGAAAACATTTTTTCCTGTGAAATCAACCATGTATTAAGCAGGATGCATAGGGGGGATTCATTTTGTGTTACATATTGCTCAGAGCAATGAGGTAATTTATATCAGAACCATGTTTGAGAAGAAAATCAAAAGCAGAAGTGTCTTCAAGAAACTGCACTCCCTACATGGAGTTCAAACTCTACAGATTTGTCTGCCCTTCTGCCAAGTGAATTTGTTTGGTGTAATTCAGTAATCTATTGTTTTAAAGTAGCCATACTTCAGAAATTCTTCTGAAAACAGAAAATTTAAACTCACCTGTTTCTCATTTGGTGTGTAAAGGTCAAGATGAATCTTCTGTAGAGAAGGGAGAAAAAGTTAATCTTTCAGGGAAAATGCATAGGAAAAGGTAAACAGAAAAGATAAATAGAAGAGGATCTTATAATAAAATCAACCACTTACATCCTTGCTTTTTCCCAGGATTTTTAAATCTCTTATTAAAGCTCTAAGAAGGCGCACTTTTTCTGTTGATAGAGGTGATCCATAAGCTGCAGTCACAAGCATTGCTGCTGAAATACAGCTCAAGATCAGTACTTTGCACATCATGTCAGTGTTCTGATTATCTATATGCTAGTATTTGAGTTGTGTATGATAAGAGCTGACAAGTTGTCATTAAGCTCTTTAGTGTATTTATACTCTCTTGTGGGGGGAAAAAGATGGGGGCGTCATGTAAAAGAGGTTTTATTACACATTTTTTCATATGTTCTACCTGTATGGTAAGAATCATTACTTTTGTTTTTCCTCTCCTGATGACACTTTGGAATTTTTATAAAGCAGGAGGGATTTTACCTATATTCACTGCTGTAAGAGAAGCCCACACTCACTTTGGGCAATCTCTCTTTGTGCTTTCTGCATGAAACACTTTTTCCCTCTTGTGCTGTCCCACTCCCCCATAGAATATACTACTGCCACATAAAATGCTGTTCTGAATTTGTATAGTTTAGCCATTTTGTCCATCTATCTGTATGTATTTATCTTTTCAGAAATGCTGTGGCATTATTTAAGTGAAGAAGAAAGAAGCATTCTCATTTTAGTAATTGTTGATTAAACAACAGGAAGAAAGTTGGCTTCCTGTCTGAAGGTGGTTTTACCTATCATCTTTTGCAAAGATAGTGGAAGCTTAGGTGCATGTCTTTACGTGCACCTAAGCTTACATGCACACTATCTGACTGTAAGTCAGTCTTTAGACCATCAAATTTAAAAGGTTTTTGAACACCCACCCCCCCCCCCCCCAAAAAAAAAAACCCAACAAACTTCCAGCAGAATTCTTTGCTTGGGGATGTTAAACCATTTTTTTATTGCTGCATATCTTAGTGCTGCTCTTCCTTGTGTGTACCTTTCACTTTTCTCCAGCTTACAATGAAAATGCACTGCTTTTTAAAATACTGACAGATTTTCTTACTGATACCTAACCCACTGCATGTTGTGGTCTGTGTCACAGTACTGAAGGTGAGAGTAAGCAGTAATTTGACACTGAACTCTTGTATAATATTGCTGAACTACTTTTCTGGTTCAGAGCTCTCTTGGCTGGTATCTTTGGAAAGAGATGTGAAGTGTTTTAAAATTCATAATTTTTTCTTTTTGAGTGTAGTTCTGAGCCATATACTCTTTGCTGCTGCCCAGGAGTCTCTAATCTTATATGAAACTTGGTTCTTCTACTCAGTTTATTTAGCTGCTGAAGCTGTGTGGAATAAATTCTGCGTTTACATGCTACTGTGGTTTGAAGTTTGGTAGCATTCAGGATGAGCAGGACTAGGTGGGTAACTACTTCACCCACCATTGCATATAAATCTACATGTGGAAACCTACTTTACATATTCTGATCGTGTAATCTGAGGGGGAGTGGATGTATTCAGAGTCAGTCTGTGATTTTTGTTTGGGCTAAATAGAGTCCATTACTATAATTATTAGTTGGTGTTAATTAGCAGTGTGATTCCAGCTCCTGGAGAAATTGGTCTCCATTTCCTGGTTTTGAAAGAAGTGCAAACATTTAATATGTAAATCTGAAGTCCTAGGAGCTACTATAGCTTGCAATATGTAGTATTTGTGCAGTTTGAAACTTTTTCTGGCAATTTATCTTTTTGTCTCTTGTATTCTTGATAGTAACTAATTTCAAACAGGAGTTACAGCTGCAGAGGTGAGCTGCAGGGTATTGGGTTGTCAGCTTTTTCTCCAGGGTTCTTTTAAAGTTAGGTCATTTTATTCAAGGTTTTTAGTTGTTTAGTTTACGTTAACGTGTTTTGGATGTGTCAAGTACTAAGAAACATTTTGGTGGTGAGCACAGGAGACGGTTGTGTTTGTAATTAGTGCTTAGTGTTTTCAGCACTCTTCAGTCTTTCCTGGGCTAGCTGTATGAAATTACATTTGGAAGCACTGGTTTGAGGTTCTGAATCTGTCAGCTTCCTGGAGTAGTTCTTAACAGTTCAAATTGGAGGTAGCTCCAGCACTTCTTTAGATCATTACTTTATTTTCCCAGTGTTCTACTGTTTTCTTTTGTAAGTATTGGAGAATTAAAAAAAAAGACAAACCACAACAAAACACAAACCCCCCAAAAACCCCAAAAGAAGCAAACAAAAACCCTAAAAAGAAAAAATTAACACCAACAAAAAAGCCTGAGCCATCTGTCAAATTTTTCAGCAAGAGCAAGTTTGCAGATAGGTCTGCTAAAGAGCTAACACTGTTCAGGGAGCTAGCTCCCATGCATCTCTGAGAATGTTTTCCTCTGAAGTCCTTTATAGGCCAGAGCATATAAAACTATGATTTTAGTGTAGTCTGTGTGCAACTGGAATCAGATCAGACTGTCTGTTACCTCTTTTTAAAGTCTAAAAGAGGTTTGCATTTCAAGGGAGGAGGGGATAGCTGGATATGCAGTATTTAATAAATTGTGCACAGGTATTTGAGTGATTAATTTTCCTGTAAGACTTTGCTGCAGGCTTTATGGTCCAACAGGAGAAAGCAACAGATCTTGTCTTGACCATCTTTGTTGGATGTGCCAGGTGACGGGGAGTTGGCTTGGAGTATACTGATAAACCCAGAAACACAACTGAGTGTTAACATTAACTGAGCACAAACTCAGTTAATACTAACACTCAGACATTAAGTTTTGGGAGTTTGTCCTGCTTACAGATTTTCACTGTGCTAGCCAAGGAGTTTCCAAAGGCTATTCTGTCTTCACTAGCTATGTATAAGACAGACCAAATCTGACCACAAGTAGCAAAAAGAAGGTGAATCTATAGGGACAGAGGTTCATGGTCATGGTACTAATAAGGCCATAGGTGGGTTGTATAGTAGTCTTTGTGTCATTGGTATGCTGACATGGTGGTGTAAGCTCCCCAAAAATTCCCTGCAGTACATTTGAATAGATTTGTGTCCAGAACATCTTCATCTTCTTTGAATTTATTTTTTCTTACTTTAATATTTTTCATCTAACTGCTGTCTGTCATGTAACAGTTGAGTGTATGCCTAGAGGCTCATACACCGTTGGAGAGGGATAGCTTTTTTGGACAAGACTATGCTAATGTGCTGTAACTTTTAAATGCAATAGTATTTCTCCCTGTATAGTGTTGGACTTTTGGTGGTGGTCAGATTTCAGTAATTACACTCAGTCTGCACTCATGCTTATTACCAAGCAAGGAATTACTTAAGGGTTTACTCAGAGGTACTGTTATTTAGAAAGCCCGTACAGCTTCACCACAGAGTCAGTTGCATATTAACAGGAAATAAAATGACTCCTTTAAGTTGCTTTGGAATCATACATAGTAAAGCAGTGCTGCCAGTGCTGAACCTCCAAAATGCTGCCTTTAAGAAGTGTTGGGAATAGGTGCTAGTGACTGTGGGTTTCTTGATTTGGTTTTAGTTTTAATGCACAATTCTGAAAGGTTAGTTGATCTATATCTCATTTTCTTTCTAAATACTGTTAACACTAAATCAACATTATAGGAAAGACACTGTAAAATGTGTCATACCTGAAAGTCATGGAGGGACACTTTGAAAGTGTCACCTACATTTTCATGGAAGATTAATTGGCAGTAAAGCACGTATGTAAAAGGCAAACGGTGGTTTTGGATGGGGGATCTTAGAGGGGAGAAGAATGTGACTTGCTGTTGTTTTCAGGTTTTTGTAGTACTTGTGCCTCATAAGGACTTATTTCTCTTACAGAAAATAACTAAAATTAAAAGATATGACCTGTATTATTTCGAAGTCTGGAAAACTTTTTACATAGACTCTGACTCCTCTCAGTTCAGAATTGTATTTTTTGTGTGTCTTTCTGAAGTGAAAGCTTGAATTATTTTTTTTTTCCTCCCCCCCCCCCCCCCCCCCCCCCCGCATACCTCATGACTGGTGAATTTTGGAGAGAAGTTTTGGTTTCATTGAGCTATTAGGCATCTTGTTGGATCAAGGTGCTATCAAGGTGCTTGCCTCTTTTCTTCATCCTCAGAACAGACTAGTATTCAGCTAGCCACTGTGAATGTTTTGTTTGTTATCCTTTAGTTCAGTGCAGTTGTTTTTCAGATTGCTACTATAGTAGCATGCTTTTACAAGATTACTTTCAGTAGTGTTGTAGGAACCACAACAGAACTTGTGTCTGATGAAGGTGATAACCAGCAATTTGTGATCACAGTCTCTTGATTTAACTCTAACAGTTAACAGTTTTCCTAACAGTTCTTTCTTAACAGTTATCTTCTGTCTGCAGATCTCATGGTTCTAAGCAATAACCTGTAAAAAAATGAGCCTTTCCCTACTCTGCTCACTAGGCAGATTTGTGTAAACATGAGCTCAAGATTTGAGTAAAGGGTTGAGTGGCTTAAATTCGTTTGCATTTAAGCTATTAAAAAGAGATAGCCACCTCTTTCTTCAGGCTTTTCTGAGTCTTTCTCTTAAGTGGTAGCAGATGTTCATGATCCTGCGCCTGCATTTAAGAAGTTGAAAGTTAGTTTTATTGAAGATACTAGGTTAATAACAAAAGACTAAAAGTTTAAGATAAAAAAGGCACTAAACTGTGTGAATTTAATACACCCTCTAAAATGGACCACTTGCTTCCCAAGTCCCTGTGGTCCTAAAATTCAAAACCTCTAACCTATTGAATGGGTGATCGCTGTATTTTCTGTTGAGCAAGAACAACCAGGGAAAAGTATTTATTTTCTTCATTGTTTGCTTCTGATGGGATTACAGCTTGGATTCTGCTGATTCACCAATGTGTGTGGTATCATCACTGCAATGATAAAAGATGATGTGGGAAAGTATTCTTTGAATGCCTTGTTTGAAAAGGAGAAATGGAGCAAGGGGTAGAAGAGGAAGCAAGAAGTTGCCATATTGGATTAGAATAGTGGCTTTAACTAGCTGAATGTTGTTCCTGATTAAGGCAAGTACCCATTGTTTCAGGAGAAAGTGCTAAAAAGTCCCCAGAGTGAGTAATTCTTGAAGTGGATTTTTACTCTGAGAGTATCATTGTGGTTTTTGGCTTTGGGGGTTTTGTGGAGGTTTTGGTTTTGCTCAGTTATTTGTTTCTTAGTTTTTTTGTTGGTTGGTTGGTTTTTTTTGTTTGTTTTTTAAGAAAAGCTTTTGCTTTTAGAGTGTTAACTAAAATTATCTGAAAATGGTTGACAAGTGGGAGCCTCTTCACAAAAGTGTTAGAAGTAATTTTTTGTTGAAACAAGCAACATTCAGAGGGAAAGCCTTTAAAAAAGAGGAAAAAAAAAGTAAATCATAAAGTCCTTGGGGCAGGGGAAGTAATTTTAATCTTTATTGTCTGTCACATGTGTTCATCCTCCTGAAAATCTTGTAATTGTTTGGATGTGCATTTAGTTAAGGTATGGGATGATGGATTTATGGGAGTCTTTGTGTTTCCTGTCACTATAGTTAGCATTGGCTAAGCACATTCTCTCTAGCAGTGTACTGATGTCTCATGGTATAGGTCTCTCACCTCTGCATATTTAGGCATTCATGAATCTACCTTGTGCCCTACTGTGCAGCTTGGATTTTCATTTCAGGGAAATGGTGTCTTGCCATACGTGTCCACGCAGTCCATTTTTTTCAGTGCATGAATTGGCTCTTAAATCTTTGTGAT
Source organism: Pezoporus occidentalis (assembly GCF_034315485.1). Taxonomy (NCBI): domain Eukaryota; kingdom Metazoa; phylum Chordata; class Aves; order Psittaciformes; family Psittacidae; genus Pezoporus; species Pezoporus occidentalis. Next base: position 139,987 of record NW_026914181.1, read on the forward strand.
GATGCTGTTTCTTCCTGGAGAGATTAAGAACTGTCTCTAAATGAAATTTACAGAGCAAGAGTCACCGATTGTATAGTGTTTGTACTTGCCAACAGGTTTATTGTTGGCAGCAGTGTGTTTTGATTATTCTTTTTTCTTAGTGTAGGTCACCAAAGATGGTGGTGATCATCTGCATTGAGTAGTAAAAAGCAAGAACAAGAACAAAAAAGAAGGATGAGGGGAAGGTCTGAGGAATCAGGCTGTTCAGCATCACCACTGTCCATGGGAATGTTACAGAGCAAGTCTTTGGAGACTTGAGGGTAAGGAGGATATGGGCTGGATAGGACTGTGGTGTGGGGCGGAAAAAGCATCTAATTGGAGATGTTTATAAATATAATGCAGTTAGGTCATTACAAGAAAAGCAGCTTCTTCATTATACATGAAGAGCAGCAGCAGAAAATAAAAATCTTTTAAAAAGGTAAACTTATTAAGGTTGTGAACTTCATAGCATTTTAGTTTTATGGTAGGCTTTGGGATGATTTCAAGTCTGAATGAGAAAACTAAATACTGTGAAAGTTAGCTTAATGTAAAGTAAGTAGGATTGACTAAGGAAGGGTAAGGATTAGGCCTGGATGTAGTACAGGTTACGATGGTGTGCTGTATTTACAGAGAAGTAGTTGAATTTTTGGAAGAATTTTGGGGTGAACTCGAATGGCTTCTTTGTGTTTAGGTATAATCTGTTGTCAGTAGTTCAAACATACGTTTACAAGGATGATTAGTCCCTTTTGTTTGTTTTTAATTTTTGTATCTAAATGGATATTTTTTTTTTAAGACATGCCTCCACAGTTAAGTGTTGCCAGGATCAAAACATAGTTACCGATTTTTCCCCTTAGTTGAATGTACACCAAACAAGCTAAAAGTGTTCTCGATACACCCACAAAATTACACAAGTGTTAACCTCTACTAGTTTTGTTTCACACTTCTTCTTTAGGTGAAGAACTGTAGAGACCAATAGAAATACACTGCCAATGAGACAGTTCTGCGAGTTTAGTCTAGTGATTTTGGAAATCTAAGTCCTTTACATTCTTGCTGTTTCTTATCTAGACCTAGATGTTGTGTGTTTTTCTGTCTGCATAAGAAAGGGGAAAGCAAAATGGAGGTATTCTGAAGAGTGGAAATCAAACCAAAGCATTGTTGTTGAATGGTGTCACCGTTGGTTAACTATGTATGTTAACTGTGCAGCGCGATAGGGAGGAACTGCAGAGTGAAAGTGTTGTGAACCCTTCCGATTTTTTTGCAGAGGTTCTCTCTACGGTTGTTGTATGATTTTTTTGTTAGAAAAGCCAAAGCTCATCAATACTCTAGATGGTGTTTTAGATGTGTTACCTTTCGGACTAAGCTGTTAGCCGCGAATGCAATCGCCCTGGTAGGCCTAAGACAGAGAGGTGCTTTGTTGAGGCTGGAAAGAAACCAAGATCTGGCAGACACATTAGGTAGCTCAAATTGGAACAAGACTTGTTTTCATTTTGGAATGGGGGAGATCACTTAAGAAGAGTAGGTACACTCTGAACTGAGAGGTAAAGAGTGCTTTGTTCCTTACTTTCCTTTTAGAAGCCAGTAAATACTTTAATGATTTACAGGGAGAATCAGTCTGTGGTGTCTCGCTGGAGTCCCACTTTACTGGGTGGTGAGTTGTGTCAGAAGTTGAAGGAATTTTCGTGTAATAGCCTGTAAGCAACCCCACATGAAAGTCTGTTGAGCATTTGCCGTCACTGTGCAAACTCTGACCTCAATTGCTCCTTCAAACACTTCAGGAACATAGCACAGAATACTTTTGAGTTGCTCTAGAAAAGTTTCTAGTTGTAATGCTGAAATATGCAGTTACTGTATTTTATCATGTGAGACACTGGGTGATATAGAGCTCCCAGGTTTGTTCTTAAATACTGGTTGTTAGTTGTGTAATAAGAAAAAACAGCTAGGATAGGCTGCAATAGTAGTTCTTGAAGTTGAACTTCATATGCCTTTAGCCAGTGCCAGTGAGTGCTGTCATCATGCATGTGCAAAACCAGACCAGTTGGGATAGATGAGCTTAACGAAATACTGTATAATCTGTGAAGAAAAGAGAAAATATGTTGTGTGTTCCCCTCAGTGTCTTGGAAATCTAATTAAATGGCAGATGACTTTGTATCTTACCCGAGTAAGACAAGTCTTCAACACGTAATTCTGTGAGACAGGTAGACATGCATTCCTTTAAAAGACATGTTAGGAGTTTAAGGGTCTACTACTGTAGTAGATAAATTTAAGTCCCAAATGTTTTTTCAGAGGAATTTACTTGAGCTGCAGGTCTGAGGGTCTTTGCCCAGATTGCTTCTTTTGTACAGTTGCTGGTGAGCTTGGAATATGGTAGAGATGGACTTGAGCCTGGTTTTGCAGTGATTGGGAAAGGCAAATTAGATACTGTCAAAATGGACAAGGACCAAAGCATAGACACCAGCTGGGTTTTATGGGTAGGCTCACAACCATAATACCTTTTCAGCTGTGTAAGCAGAGTTCTAAATGAAGAAAATAAAATTGCCTGATACTGTTGCTTTGGCTAGTGCTGCTCTCTGGCTTCTCAGCCTTTTTGCATAGGTTAAGACCTGGGAAATTCTCAGGTGATAGTCTTGTTCATTTTAAAGCTTGTGTTTTTTCACTATATCTTTTAACTGCTGTTATGGTCCCTCCAGGATGTCTGTATGGTCTGTGTCGGCACTCGTGCATGTCTGTTGATAGCCTTGGTGCCTGCCATGTTGTGATGCAGTGTCTTTTAATGAGAGTAGCATAAGAATGAAGATTCAATTCTTGTGCTCTGTTCTTTGTTTGAGAGTGTTTGTTCATGGTATAAAGTCTAATAAAAAAAGCCACCTTCATTCAGCATACATCATGTTGATTAAATACCTGCTTCTAAGGCAGTGATATCTTGTCTCAGGTTGATAAATGTGATGCTGTTAACTTTGGAGTGTGCATTCACACTCCAAGAAATTCAAGAATCCTCAGTGAGGTTTTTTTTCTCCCATCATACCTGCTGTTATATGGGACTGAATATGAAGTTTTCTGTTAGGTCTTTGTCAATTTGAGAATCAGCCACAGGGAGAGCCCTCTCTGCATTTCTGTTGCTCAAGTTTTGCAAACAGGCTTTAACAGAGGCGGGCTACGTGTTTTGGCTCTGCAGTATCTGTTTAGAAGACTAGGGCAATCAAGTGTTCTTTTGTTGCTAGTTTTTTCTCTGTTTAGCTGTTGGAGAAAAGACCTGAAGGCAAAGGTTTTCTGGTTTTCAATATTAGTGTTTTGCAGTCGGAAAGAGATCAGCATATACACTAGCAAACTTAAGTTGTCGCCACTCTATTCTCAGTATCTGGATTTAAGATATGAACAGTAAAGTGAAAGTTTAACTTGCACTACTAGGTCAAAAGGCCAGTGTGGGATTATAATAATACAGGATGCTAAACCACAAATGAAGAATATTGGTTTACCTTACTGAATTCTATGATAATGCACATGCTAAGCAGATGGCCTAGATTAATCACTAGTAGGGACAAAAGCTGTTGAGGAACAACTTCAATACTGGCTGGCAGTAATGGAGGCTCCAGATTGTATAAGGCATTTTTATGGCAACATACCTGTTCTCTTAAAGTTCAGTTTCCCATTTCCATTTCCTTTTGTTCACTTTACCCACTTGCTTCAGATTGGTTGTGTGGGATTTACTGAGGAGGGGCAAGGGCTTCCCCACACGTACTTACTTTGCCTACTGTCATACTCATGGCCAATATTATATTCCTGTACTTCCTGTAGACCCTACATTTCTTCTTGAGTGTTAAAAGCATCAGTGCAGCAGGAGTGTCCTTATTCTGTCCATGTTTGCCAATGCTTCTGACTGTAGAGATCCTGTGGAATTTAGTGGAGTTTGGTTGAAAATATGAATGATTTGTTTGTAAATAGTCTGAACAACATCACTGGATAACAGTGACAGCTTATTTTTCTTAAAATCCGCAGTTATGCTTCATGAGTTGAAGAGTCCATTTAATTCAGCTCTTTCTCCAGAGGTGGCCACAGTCAGAATCTTTTGGGCATTATGGTATTTCTGAGTAGTTTCCCAAGTACCAACTGTTTTCAGCTCAAAACTGTTCAATCAGAAGTGGTTCATGTGTATTGACTAGCCTACAATGTATGTCAAGGCCTTAACTTGAACCATCCACGTCATAAATGGTTAGCAGGTTCCACAGATCTACTTACTGTGGCTTTTCTCGTTTTGATCCTGGTTCCTGCTAGGTTTCTTTGATGGTATAACCTCTCAGTCCTTGCACTGGAAGAGGTGTTGAGTCTTCCTGTCTACCTGTGCTATGACATTCAAACTTACGAGGAAGCTTGTCCGCAAAAACTACCTTTTTTTCTATGTTGCTTCTCCTGTCCTGCTTGTTTGTTGTACAGAACAGCAGAAGTTTGATTGTTCTTGTTGCCCTTCCTTTAGCCTTTGAAGTTCTGTTCTCTTTTGAAACAGAGGGGACTGCAACTGATCTTTCCCTTTTCTCTCTTTCTTTTTTAAATACAGTTGCATGATAGTATTTTCTGGTATCTTCTGTGTAGCTCCTGACATCAGATCTGCTACTCTAACATGGACTGCACGCTGAACTGACATTGGCGTGACACTGTAACCCCCAAGATCCTGTTTCTAATTGCTAATTGTCAGATTTGAGGCCATCTGTTGGGTTTTTTTCACTCCCATACTATCTTCTTTTGGGTGAAGTTTTTCCAACTCTCAGCAGCATGCTGGTATTTTAAAGCAAATAGGTTTTAACAAATGAAAACTACCTGCATCATATGATTGAAAATCTATTTGTAATCTGCCATTGTCAAATAAGTGGCTTATATCAAATGTCTATCTCTCCTATCCCTGATTTCTTCATGTATCATTTGCTTTCACTGGAGTGCTAACATCAACTTGGGTGTTGCCCTTTTTTTGTTTTAATCCGTATACTCTTGAAAGAATTGTGTGGAGTGGTGTACGTTCTTCTTTAAGTCATCTTCAAATATAAGTCAAAACCTGAAATTAGAATCCTTTTAGAATGAAGACTTTTATCTAGATGGGCATGAAAAATGCATGATTCTCTTTGCTTGCCAGTAGGGTTTCACAAATCTCTTTTTTCTTTCCTTTGGTGCTGCGAGCGTTCCTTCTGTTCAGTGGTAAGTGGTGCTTGCTTATAGCCCCTATATGCAAGTGGTAAGTTGAGGGGGATAGTGTTTCCTAACTTTTACGCTGTGGTTGTCACAGTTATTGAAAGATTTTGCTTGGAGTTATACTAACTCCAGAAAGAGTTAGATGGGTACTTTAGAATTAGTTGGTTGTTTCCTTCAGCAAAAAATGTAGCAACTACTATTTAGGGAGGATAGCATAACTTTTATAATCTATATAATGTGTCATTCTGTGCAAGGAAATGTGACAGAATCCAGTTTCTTAGTATCTAATTTTAGGGGGTTTGTAATGAAATAACAACTGAAAAGATGATGTCATCTCAGCATTTTTCCAGGTTCAGAGGTAAAAGCAATTGCATTTTCCCTGGTTTTGTTAGGTTCTTGTTGGCAGATTTCCCCAGCCTGTCAGGGTGCCTCTGAATAGCAGCGCAGTCTTTGACCTGTTTTGAGAATTAATGGGGCCATCACTGATGGGAGGTACTATGTTGGGCCTTCAACCTGCTCTCTGCACATAGAAGCAGACTATCATTTGCCCAAGGCATCACAGCTAAGATGATGTGAATATATAGGGTAGTTTAGATGCTAGTTGGGGATGTCAAGACTTCAGCTCACACTCAACAGAAAGCCCTGTATAAAAGCAACTATAAATTAGGTCTTGGTGTCCTAAGACATAACGAGGATTTGAACAATTTTCCTGATCTTACAGTGGTAAAAGGTAGCTGGTGCCACTCAGGAAGGCTATCTTGGCACTAGAGTAGTTCAGTTTGAATTTCTCCTCAATACCTACTATTAATCAGAAAGCAGAATCCTAGGTACTACTAAGAAAGGAGAACAAAACTGCTGTGTAGATCTGAGGTGCACCCACATCTTGAATAGTGTATATGGTTCTGCCCCCATGTCTGGGCACAGATAGATAATGGCAAAGCAGATGACCAATGGAAAGAAAATACGAGAGATGGCTAAGTAGACTCAAACTCTTAAAGCTGGAAGAGATGAGAACAAGGAAAGATATTGGAGGCCTGTAAACTCAGTGAGTTTACATAGGGTGAGGGAATATTCCTTTAGTTGATGAGCAGACAATGAAACAAGCTGAGATGTTGAGGGTTCCAAATGAAATGAAGGTTTCCTCTTCCATCTTGGTGTAGTTAAGCAGAGGAACTGTGCTACAGGATGTTACAGGTACCAAAAGCTTACATAGTTTCATAAAGCCATTAGACAAGTTTATAGCTCCAGGGATATTTGTATTCCTTTAAAAACAAAGATGCTGCTCTTTGTTTAAGAAGCTCTTAAACCACAAATCGTGACTCAGAGACTATACTGGAGAAGTGCCTTCCATAGGCATCCTCTGTTGGTCCTATCAAACAAAACAGACTGAGGAGACTTTTGAAAGAGGGTTGGAATGGATTACTTTGCAGGTGTTGTTGGTAGCAGGATCATTAAAGATGGTTGTATCTTCACTAACCCTTGGTGATGCTGATCAGGGAACAAGGATGCTGCATCAAATGAGAATGCTAATGCAGTTTCTTTTTAAATTTACATTGATGGTGTGTAAAATTCTGCCTTGCAAATGTATCCATTTTGCACCAAATAACAACGTATGAGATTTGTGGTAGTCCCTTAGTTTTCTTATAGTAGGTTAATTAAGCAACTAAAAAAAAAAAAAAGCCACCAACTCCCCCTCCCCCCCCCCAAACTGGCAACCAAAACTTGCGATTTGCTCCAGTCATAAGAGTGGGAATTTTAAAGGGATACACCATAGAAATAATAGGTAGAAATGCAAATGTAATAGTCATTGCATGAGCAAATTTCTATTCTAACAACCTGGCATGACATGAATTTGAAATTTAACATTTTAAAAAAAAAAGGTATCTTTTGCTAGGAAAATCCTCTGGGTGTCAGTGGCTGATTGAGAGCTAAGGAATGTTCCTGGTTCTTTCCCTTTCACTCAGGTTGAAAATCATTTCATTCCTAACACAGATGGGGCAAAGCTATCTCTGTCAGCCAGACAAGCTGAATTTCATGTGTGTCTACAATGCTTTCATATTATTAAAAATATTTTCCTTATCTAGATTAGTTTTAAGTGTTTGCATTTGTTCCTATTTGGCAGTTCACCACCTAGTTCATTTCATCTGCAATGAAATGAGTGTGTTTACCTTTGATTTTTCTGTGTGTTGCCAGAAAACTGAGTACTAACAGGGAGAGAAAAGCTATAGAACATGCATTTGTAAGATTGAAAATAAGCTTGTCATGTCTAATCTCTAGAGCAGAAACTGGTGAGAAATAGCTAGGTTATCTGTCTGCTGCACATAGTGGTTTTTACAAGCTTTGTGCAAACTAAGGGGAGAGCTTTGGAGCTGAGCAGGAGGAGCAGATTGGGAAGTGTCCTCATAGGTATGAATGTGTAAAAGAAGGCTTTTACCAAATTATTCATCTACTCAGGATAGCAGTATCTAGGATAGTATGCTGTGCACCTACTTCTGGGGAAAGTAATACATGAAGAAAATAACAGTGAAATAGTTGCTTCAAAAGAAAACAAAAAATACACATCCTATGGTAACAGCATATTTCACAATTCAAGTTCTGTGATAATTTCAAAAGAACGCATGCCCATAGATCCGCATGTCTGTCCCAGCCACGTCATGACCCCATACCAATGCAAGACCAATATGTGCGTCACCTTCCCTCCTGTAGCTTAGTTTTCTCAGAAAGGAAATGCAGTTGTGTGGGCTGGAAACGAGATGCTATGCATTCTAGCTTGATTGTGATCTGGATGATCAGCTCACGCCCATCTCTCAGTCTAAATGGAGGAATCGGAAACTGTAATGTGATTCTTTCATTTAGTGCTGAAGGAACATCACATAGTGCCATGAAAAATTGTTGGGTCTTGGTAGAAGCAGGTTTTTCTAAGATTTGTGTTGGAATGGGGAGATAAAGTTTCTGTGGTGATAAGCCAGTTAGGAGACTTGGGAGTATTAAATTCCAGACCAGTGGAAACTATTTATCTGGCAAAATCACAAGAGAGATGTGAAACACTTCAGACCTAGAACATGCTTTATGTTAAATGCAGGCCCTTCTAGTTATTTATTCGTGTTATAATGCCCAGACATGACAAATGAAATCCAAATCCATTCTGTTAACTTTAGAAATGCCGAAGGGCAAATGCTACTGTTGTATTACATTGAACATACTCCTAAATGATGATGGATAATAATAATTCCTAGAAAAGCTTGTGTTCACTAGGATTCAGGTGTTAAGTCTTGCACATACAAGTTCTCTGGAGTTTGGGAAAGAAGCTTTTACATTTCTGCAGCTGTGGAAGCAGTTTTCAGAGAGGCAAGACTGAACAGCATAGTAACAGACAGAATAGAACTATTTTTCACAAGAAAAACTGCAGTCTTCTGAAGCAACAGATTATAATTTATGGAAAGTGTGCTACTGCATCCAAATACTTTAAAATCATCTGTGACTTCATTATATCTGTATGTTACCATTTACTTTTTCTCATCAGTAATAAAAAGTGCAGGAAATTGAAACTTTGATTATGTAGTTAGAGGTTTTCGAAAGGACCACAGTGATCTGATTAGAGTTTACTCTTTTTTTCAATTTTTTGTCAGTCTTGATAGACTGTGAGAAGTCAATTAAACCACAAAGTATGAATATAAATTGCATACAAGCTCTGCACAAGGAGGGGAGTGTTTTTTGGATGATGTACCACTTCAGTAGCTAGATCTGAAGGTCAGTAGACTCATTGTGGAATGCAGGGTTGCGTTTTAGTGCTGAGTTCTCACTTGGTCTCTGGACTTTCTTAGTGACAAATTCGGCAGTGGAAGCAAAAGCGATGGAGAAATTTGCTTGGGTATTGGGTCTTCCTACCGTTATTGAAATTACTGTACTTTTTACTTTCCATGTCTTGGTGAAGGAAAGATTGACAGTGATTTAGTGGTGGCAAATGCATCATAGCAACTTCAGTCATATATTCCATAACCAAATGCATGAGAGAGTAAGCGTTTTGTGTGTCATGTCGTCATCCCCAGCCCCCCCCCTCCCCCCCCCCCCCCCAAAGTTTTAGTAATGTAAAGGTTTTGATACAAACAAATAGGACCAGAAAGGCCCCATTATTTTGTGCCTGTTTGATTTTAATGCTTTTAAGATAATCATCTGTTGGACTTTCTCTTTGGTGTTGGCGTATCAGTGCTACAGCCCCTGTGAAAGGCTGGCTTCCATTAAGATAGGCTAACAGTGAATGTGTGATAAGTGAAAAGTTCTCTTTTTTTAACCACAGAGAATACCAGTCACTGAAACAAGTATAAAAATGGCTACGGGTTACTACACTGTAATCACACTTTTGGCTATGGGATGTGCCGTCAATGGAATGGATCTGACCTTAATGTTCATATGTTGTGGTGTTGCTCTCGGAAAGGCAACACTGCACAGAAGGGAAAACAGGATGGGAAAAGAGAATGGGATGGACAATAAAAACAAACAAGCACCCACACAAAAACCCAAAACAAACAAAAACCTCAAAAACAAAAAACCCCAAACAAAACAAAACACCAAAAACCCCAAACCCATGAAAACAACGCGATTGCACCTTCAACCTGTGGAAAAGGGAAAAGCAAAAGGACTTAAATCTGATGCAGCATAAAACCATTAACATGGATGTGAACGTTTTGAACACTTCAGGATTTCATTATACGGGTATTGGCATCTTAAATGCTCAATATATGGAAGTGCTACCATGCCTTATCACAGTAATGATTAAAGGACTTTTTAGTGCGTTTCTTTCAGACTGAGGCTAGAGAAAGAGAAGTGAGCGTGCAATACTGTCATCATTTTGACTCTAGGAAACAGTTTGCTATCATTTTATGCTGAGTTTATGTAATATATTCTTCTTATTGGAAATAATTCTCTTTCGGCCTTTAATGAACAGAGTGATCTAACACAAGCCTTTTATTCCTAAATTGAGGTGTAAAGATTTGAGCCAGATACTGTAATAAGTAGCAGACCTCTGCTGTCTCAAAATCCCTATTTTGCAGAAGCTTCTTGTGGTCATGAGCTTTTGGTGTATAATGGGAGGCTTTGATCAGCCTTCGAGTGCCCCCAGGAAAGTTCTTGACATTCCAGAAGGAAATGAAACATCACCTCTGTGAAACATCTCCTATTCAAAAGATTTTGTGATTATGTTTTGGTGAACTGTTTTTGTTTCGTTGTGGGTTTTTCTTTTTTGTTTCTTTTGGGTTGTTTGTTTGGTTTTGGCTTTGGTTTATTTAATTTTTATTTCTCGTATTTTGACATGGAATTACCATCAGACTTTTATTCCTGCTGTTTTAAATAGAGATATAATGCTGAAGGTTCTCCCTCATCACGTCGGGATACTGTAATTGGTTATCAGGTGTAAGATTTACCTGTTGTTAGCATGAGCATCCAAAAATCGAAGCTTATGTAGAATCATATGAAACTGTGGATGATTTTCTTGCTGTTCTAGTGAGGTGGTTAGGTTTTTTTTTAGTTTTGGAGTTCTGAGTCTGTAAAACTTTTCATGGCAGAAAATTACTTCTCCTGATGACAGAAGGAAGTCATTACAGCCTTTGAAAAAGGATGCTGATATCACCTGATAATATTAGACATTAAAATTAAAAATACTGAGCACTCAAGAAAATGAGAAAATTTAGTGATGACTCAAACTGACCAGCTGTCTCCTGAAGCAAAGAAGTAGAGGCAAGAAGCACATTTAGCGGAAGCAAGAAGGGAGTTCTTGGAAAGATGTCACTTGCTAGGACACCAACATATAGAGGATGGCAAGACAGTGCTCTGATGTTTTTAATCCAAGAATCCATTTGAATCCTAGCCACTACCATGGCAGGTGGAGGATAGCCTGACTGTTCATAGCGTCCTGGATTGCATTATTTTCTGCAGCTTTTTTCATGAGCATTGTTAAATAAAACTATTTCAGAGTCTTGAGATGCTCTGCTTCATGTTGCAAATACACCACTGCTTAAATTATGTTGGTATGTAGGGACCACAGGAAGTGGCAGTTCTGGTAGCTCCAGAACCAATTGTGAGACAAGAAACAAGAGAATGAGGGAAGGACTAAGGGTCTATCTTTGACTTAAGCACCACAAAAACAGTCTGTGTCATAGAATCAGAGAAGAGTTAGGGTTGGAAAGGACCTTAAGATCATCTAGGTCCAACCCCCCTGCTACGGGCAGGGACACCTCCCCCTAAAACATGTCGCCCAAGGCTCTGTCCAGCGTGGCTTTGAACACCACCAGGGATGGAGCATTCACAACTTCCCTGATAAGCAACCCATTCCAGTGCCTCACCACCCTTACAGTAAAGAACTTCCTCCTTGCATCCAGTCTAAAATTCCTCTGTTTAAGTTTTAACCTGTTGCCGCTTGTCCTATCACTACAGTCCCTAATGGAGAGTCCCTCCCCAGCATCCTTATAGCCCCCCTTCAGAGAGCCCAACTTTCTCAGCCTGTCTTCATACGGCAGGTGCTCCAGTCCCCTGATCATCCTCGTGGCCCTCCTCTGGACTTGTTCCAACAGTTCCATGTCCTTTTTATGTTGAGGACACCAGAGCTGCACTCAATACTCCAAGTGAGGTCTCACGAGAGCAGAGTAGAGGGGCAGGATCACCTCCTTCAACCTGCTGGTCATGCTCCTTTTGATGCAGCCCAGGATACGGTTGGTTTTCTGGGCTGCGAGTGCACACTGCTGACTCATGTTCATTTTCTCATTGACCAACACACCCAAGTCCTTTTCCACAGGGCTGCTCTGAATCTCTTCTTTGCCCAGCCTATAGCTGTGCCTGGGATTGCTCTGACCCAGGTGTAGGACCTTGCACTTGCCATGGTTAAACTTCATGAGGTTGGCATCAGCCCACCTCACAAGCGTGTCAAGGTCCCTCTGGATGGCATTCCTTTCCTCCAGGGTATCAACCGAACCACACAGCTTGGTGTCATCGGCAGTCTTGCTGAGGGCGCACTCAATCCCACTGTCCATGCCACCAACAAAGATGTTGAACAAGACTGGTCCCAACACTGCTCATTACTGGTCTCCATCTGGACATTGAGCCGTTGACCACAGCTCTTTGTGTGCGGCCATCCAACCAGTTCTTTATCCACTGAGTGGTCTATCTATCAAACTGATACCTCTCCAATTTAGAGACAAGGATGTCATGCTGGACAGTGTCCGAATGCTTTGCACAAGTCCAGGTAGATGACATCAACTGCTCTGCCCCGTCCATCAGTTCCGTAGCCCCATCACAGAAGGCCGCCAAATTGGTCAGGCAGGATTTCCCCTTAGTGAAGCCATGCTGGCTGTCACCAAGCACCTCGTTGATTTTCATGTGCCTTAGCATGCCTTCCAGGAGAATCTGCTCCAAGATTTTGCCAGGCACAGAGGTGAGACTGACTGGTCTGTAATTCCCCATTTAATCCATTTTCCCCTTCTTGAAAATGGGGGTTATATTTCCCTTTTTCCAGTCGTTGGGAACTTTACCTGACTGCCATGATTTCTCAAATATGATGGCGAGCAGCTTCACAACTTCATTTGCCAGCTCCTTCAGGACCCATGGATGGATTTCATCAGGTCCCACAGACTTACGCACATTCAGGTTCTTAAGATGGTCTCGAACCGGATCCTTTCCTACAGTGGGCCCAAGGTCTTCATTCTCACAGTCCCTGCATCTGCCTTCCAAGACTTGGGTGGTTTGGTCAGAGCCTTTGCCAGTGAAGACCAAGGCAAAGAAGTCCTTCAGAACCTCAGCCTTCTCCAAATCCTGTGTAGCCAGTTCTCCTGATAGCTTCCGGAGAGGGTCCACATTGTCCCTAGTCTGTCTTTTATTTGCAGTGTACCTACAGAATCCCTTCCTGTTATCTTTCACATCCCTAGCCAAGTTTAATTCTAACTGGTCCTTAGCTTTCCTAACCTGGTCCCTAGCTTCCTGGACAACATCCCTGTATTCTTCCCAGGCTGCCTGTCCTTGCTTCCACCTTTTATAAGCCTCTTTTTTCCCTCAAATTTTCTTCAGCAGCTCCTTATCCATCCAAGGAGGTCTCCTGGATCTCCTTGCGCAGTTCCTTCTAGTTGGGATGCAACACTCCTGAGCTTGTAGCAGGTGATCCTTGAATATCAACCAAGAGTCTTGGCCGCCCCCTGCCCTCTATGGCTATATCCCATGGAACCTGACTAAGCAGGTTCCTGAAGAGGCCAAAGTCATGTCTTGTTTTGTTATGAATACTTAATATTGCATATGCTGGGTTATCTTCCCATGCTGGAACTGATCTCCCATTATCTCAGGAGCTTAATGTACAAAGTCTGTGTGATTAAGGCATTTATTTTGCAGTGTGAGAAGTGATAGCAATTTTGTCCCTGTTTCCTGTCTTTTTAATAAAAAAAGTTAGGGTGAATACAGAATACCTTTTGTGGTTAGGGTTATAATTTCATTATTAACAAATGTGATTCATATGTAGAACATAGGGGTTTCCCCCTATGGTGTATGGTGTATCCTTGCTTGTGGTAATTCAGGGGGTTTCCTCTCTTGCCTGTTTAGTTGGCTTTACATTCTAATTCTTCCTGTTCTCCTAGATGACTGTATATTAATTTCTTCCTTTCTGCCCAGTCCTGGTAGGTTTTTGTTGGATTACCTGGTGTGGTGACATATGATCTTCAGCAGGGATGTGGTTTAGTGACTCGCTTGTTGTCATTCTGGCTATGACACTGCCTCCCTTGTTACCTGGGGAGGTTGCTGACTCCTGACTTAATCTTCCTTATGAGTAAATGAGAGTGAAATTTCACTAGTACATTTTGCAGGAACTTTGTGCCTACTTCAGTATTAATTCTGATCTCACAGAAACCAAGAATTGTTTTGCATTGATGAGTTACTTCATTTTGACGTATGGCTTTAGAGCACTATATAATTATCTCCTGATTTTGGCTCTAGGTTTTTTCCCAATGGAATTAGTGATAAAATAATGCACTTGGGCTTAATGTTAGTAGTAAGGGTGACACATATTTCTGAAAAAATACACTCGTTATCTCTGTATTATATTTCCTTTTTCCCCCAGAGTAATTCTATGGTTTAATTATATTTAACTCCTGGATTGCAATAGTAAAAATGGATTTTAGATATTAGCACCTAAGATGTTGATTATCCTGGTTACACCACCTTACTGCTTCAGCAGCTAGGCAATGATCTTCTAGGGTAATACGCAAAAATTTGCATAATCCTAGTAATGATTCCTTAAAACAGGAATCAGGGATGTAACTTCGAAGGTCCAAGGTTAAATAGTGGTTTGTAGCCCAAAAGAAAGGGAGGGTGTGCGATATTTTAACTAAGACTGTTGTAAGATACGGGGTGAAAAAAAAATGAGCACTGTGTTTCAGAACAGTTTTTACAGTGACACAGAATCATAGAGTAGTCAGGGTTGGAAAGGACCTTAAGATCATCTAGTTCCAACCTCCCTGCCATGGGCAGGAACACCTCGCACTAAACCATGTCATTTAAGACTCCATGCAACCTGGCCTTGAGCCGGGTTGATGGAGCATTCACAACTTCATTGGGCAGCCCATACCAGTACTTCACCACCCTCACAGTTAAGAACTTCTTCCTTGTGTTTAACCTAAACTTCCTCTGTTTTAAGTTTGAACGTCTGTTGTTGGTCTCTGTCCATGGTCCCCCTCCATGGATTTCTCTTGCATTTATTATGGCTCTGCTTTAAGGCTGGTAGCATGAAGTCTACACTCGAGGAAATGCCCTCAGACTTTCAGTGAAGATGGAGAAAGAAGGTGGGTTTTATAGCTTGGCTACCCATCCTCTTTCTGAGCAGCGTTATCTTGAGAGTAAGACAACTTTTAACTAACAGGAGTACTTGCATAATTTTACATATATGCAGATAAAGTTTGTGCTGAGGGTGCTGCAAGTTTCTTGTGTGCACTTGAAGCCGCTAATGCTGTATCTGCTCCTCCAATGTATATATCCATCTTGAGATAATCAGAGGGCTTTTTCAAACTGAGAACTTTAGTACCTCTCCCAGGGACTAGGGAGATGTTGGCTAGAGATGCACTGCTGCTACCTTCCCAGCTGAGGTCTTGCGTTAATTACATGGCTTTTAGAGCATTTTCTATTATATGGCTAAATGAGTTTTACCTAACACTGGATTCTTTATCCATGTAGAATTGTGCAAGTGGTTACTGTGTTGCTTGTGTGGCAATAAGTAATTTACTCATGGCTATTAAACTGTTTTTCATTAACTGTTACTTGGGAGAATCCATAGTATTCATTAGTCATAGTATTTAAAAACAGAATAAAACTGCGACAGTCCGAAGGTCAGATAATAATCCTAGCTAGCAGAATTATGCACTTTCCTCACAAGGTGCTGTCTGTCAACTCCTGTTGATTCAGTGAAAGCTGATGTTATACACATGGATTGTGTAATTGATTGCTTCTACCTGTTGTGTGTATCATTAGTGCCTAGGGAAGAAAAAGGGAGATAATTCTGTAAATGTCTTTGCATGACTTAATTCTCCAGTTACTGCGTGAAGTATAATGAAGTCTGATATCTATGATAATCCATACATTTAGATTCTACATTCAGGGAAACCAGAGGAATATTTTATGAGATATACATTTTTCTGGTATCTGTCATAGAGCAGTATTATTACTGTGCCTCCAAAGCTCTTAGCTATATGTGGCTAAACAAACATGTCAAAAGATTCAATATAAATGCCTAGGAAGAAGACCAGGAGTGAAACGAAGATCTGGGTGACACAAACATGAAGTATAAATATTCAACAGAAATGTTAGCAAAAGCATCATTAATAATGCTATAGATGTATACATGTTAATTTTCTCACTCATTTTTTTCCCCCAAAGATATTATTTTATTTATGGGGAACTTAAAATAATCTAATACATCTAATTTAATATTAAAACTGAAAATGAAAAAAAAAATGAAAAGAAACAGTATTTTTGTATGTTTACTGAACACTTCATGGTGAGAAGAAAGTGAACCAGTGCTGTAGCCATGTAGTTTAGCCACTGCTAAAAAAAGGATTTGCATTTACTCTTTGACGAGCTCAGCCAGTTTTGTCATTAGAGTTGCTGTGTAGCTCTAATACAGCTAATGTAAACTGTCTGTATCTTAATTGTATGTGGAATGGGGATGATACTGTTTTCAAACATGTAGATTCTGGGAGGCAGATTTAAAGTTGTTCAAGTGAGCAACATTTCTACTCACTATAGCTTAATTTACCCAGTATTTCCATTTTATGGTCTTGATAGTTCAGCTAAGTTACAGCTACCTATAATTTGTTTGGGTTGAAAAGCTGAATAGAGTTTATCTGTTGCAAAAATATAGCTGCATGAAGCTTCTGTGCATTTCTTTGTCCTGATGGGTGAATAATACCTTTGGGATGTCTGTGCTGATCTGCATTTGAAAAGGCAGGCAAGAATGGGTCTGCCACTTGGGAAAATAAAGCCTGTACGACGTACTGAATTATTTTATTATTGTGTTAAAAGATAAATTTTACCTTATGTGGGTGACTTCTGGGAAAAGAAAGATAACACACATGGTTGTGAGATTTTTAGCAATGTATAAAAAAATTTTGGATACTTCATGTTCAAATTTGTATGATTCTTAAGTAGCCTTTTTAATTAGCCTATAATATAAAACAAAACCTTTCCAGCTCCTAAAGATTTTTCTGTCTTTGCTGTTCTCCTCCTAGAAATGGTTTAACTCCAGTCAAAAGTTGTATTCAACTTTTTTGGAGGCCAGTGACTTCAAAAATAAGCTATTCATATGCTACTTGTGATGTTCCATGAGCTTTACTGAGATGCAGATGAGACATGAGCTAACCCTGGCTGCAGAAGAGAGCAGACTCAGACAGGTAGTGGGGTGTTGAGTGAAAGGGTTGAGAGAGAACAACTGAGACTGGAGGAGAAATGGTGCAAGAGCAGTGGGGGAAAAGGGCTTGGAGGGATGCCTGTGGGGTGCTGGGGTACAGAATGAGGCAGGAGGCAGCTGGCTCCAGGAAAGGTGTGAGGTTGTGGCTGGGTCCACCTAAGGGTGTGGGGAAGGGTGGTGGGTGTAGCTGGACAGAAGGGTGTTAACGGGCAGTGGCTCTCTCTGGCAAGAGGAGTCTGGGTGTGAAGACTGAAGTACTGGTTGTCTGTGACAACTAGGAGATGGTGGGGAGATAAAGTGAATTGTTAGCACTCAGTGAATGTGGCTGTTCTCAGAAAATACAGAATTAAAATCCTTATAGCATGTCTGGACAAGGAAGAAGTTGGCAATCAGTAATGTTTGAGGTTTTTTTTGTTCAGGGTGATAATCTGTCAATACTCCTTTTTTATGTAATCCATTGTTTGTGCAATAACATGGAATGCCTAAAATGTTGAGGGAGTGGAAACTACTAATATTAATCATTTTAAAACAGGCATTAAAAATAGTTTGCCCTTTTCTTGGCAGTATATGCATACAAAGGTCCAAGTATTTATTTTAAATCAGTGTGTGTCTGGACATTGTCTGCAAATCAGTAGAAGCAGAGAGAAAAAATAAAATTAAAAAACCCAACAAGATGACTGGATTTAGGAGAACTCCAGATATACCACTGAAAATGAAAAGCATTTATCTTACTGCTATAGACAAAGGGGTGTGGGGGGTCTCTTGCACTGCAGTTCTTGTGAGAATCCTGAATTCTAAGCACAAATGAAAGGACTTTTACTTGTATTCAGAAACTAAGCTAATAGTTTTTTCCACGCAGAAAATGACTGAAATTTTGTGAAGAGAAAACAACAAAAGAAAAAAATTGGAGTAAGAAAATGAGTAGGCCTTGACTCAATGTTTTATTACATTTAAAAAGTACAGGTATATTAGTCATCTTCTCTGAAGGATTTCTTGTAAAGGATCATTGCTGTTTGTAAGCTTTTCCTGTGATTATTTTTTTAATAAAAGTATTTTTTTAAATTAAGTGAATTGGTACTTTGGAAATTGGTAATTATGGGAACTGACGTTACCTGCTCCTGACTTTCAGGGACACCAGACAGTAAGAGCACCGTGTAGAGAGCTGTGCAGAGGAAGCAATTTCTGGTGGGGTTGAGCTGGTGTGTGGTTCTTGACAGTACCTGTTGAGGAGTCACCAGCAGACGGTGCCCCACATCTGGCTGCTGCTGTGGGTGTGCGTCACACAGAGCATGTAGTCTGTGTGTTCTTGTGTGGCATGGAGCACCTGCAGTTCTCCTTGGGGTCAGATCCCTCTGCTTTCACAGGTGGTTGATGTTACCCCTGGTCTTGTATAATCATGTCCCACGATTGCTTCACAGCAAAGGCGTAGTGGCCACTCTGTATTTATTTCAGTCTATTAATACATCGTACCAGTAACATTTTAATATTTTTCTAAGTGAATTTGCAGGAGAGAGGAGCAGAAGAATTGATTCCATTGCTCCTGCATGAGGAAAAATGTGGTGGTATCAGAGTCAGTAGACTTTTCCATCGTACGTGTAACAGGTTTTGGCATGCTGGCATGTCCAAAAGGTAAGAGGAGGTATGTGTAAGACTACAGGCTGCTACAAAACAGGGTGTTTATGCTGTGATGCACCTGCCAGCTCATGAATGTGCTGCTCTTTCTTCTTTTTTGCTAAAGGGCCAGATATTGTAGGAGGTTGGTAGGATGGAGATGATAGTCTGGAAATCTGTTTGAGAGTGGTAGACAGTTGGAGAAGTTGCCTGCTACTAAGAGTGGAAGAATTAAATGGAAATAGAAGAACCACCATGAGGCAGATGTGGGCAGGGCATTTTAAAGTGTAATGGTGCCTGCCATTGAGACTTTACAGGCTGCTTTAGCTGAACTGGAAAGTTAGCAATGGGTCCCTGCAAAGCCAGGTGCACAGCACACTCATAGTACTTCGGCCTGAGATAGTAGGGTACAGTATGTTTCATTAACCACTGGGCACTTCCCAAATACCCCTACCCTTGCTGTGATCCCCTGTAGTGGCTGCTTACTAAGCTTTGTCTTGCAAAGCATAACTTTATCTTAGCAGCATCTTCCCCAGTTAGACTTTTAACCATAGGGTTACAGATACAGGCGGAATGAAAATTGATTGCTGCTTGAGGCTGGAATTATGACAAGGTTGTAATACCAGGCAAGGAAGTTAGAAATTATGGAACTCGAAATCACAATCCAAGTAACAAAAAAATTTTTGTTTTTGCTTCATACCAGCTTACAGGAGTCAGGAAATGGGCACTGCATTTATACAAGGATACCAGTGTGTCAAGCCTGTCTGTATTTACTGAAATCCGAGAAACCTCTGAGCCTAAGAACTTGTATGTTCTGAACACTGCAACCATGGTTGTTAACAAAAACGAGGTACTCTCTGGTAGCAAGACTTTCTGTCTTTCTTTGACTGGGAGTTAAACCACTGTAGCCCTCAAGCTAGAGATGTGCACAAGAGCAGTTGCCATGAGGTAGGTGTCCTTTTACCAAGCTGTAGGTTACAAAGGAGCAGCTGATAGAGAATAATTTGTTCTGTTGCCTCTACTGAGTGCACGGTATGGATATGACCTTTTCTTGGTAAACACATCCAAGACCCATGTCTTGGTTACTCCCAGAGATAATGGCAGTGATTTCGAATAGTCTTTCCAAAGGCTTTAGTTAACAGTATTAGGTGCAGTGGTCTTTCCAGGAGAAAATTACCTGTTCATAGAAATGTCTACGTCATATTGCTGATTTTTGAGAGCTTGTGATTTGAGCTCACTATGACAGTGACAAATAACTGATGTGAAAAATGGAGATCAATGACTGGACAGCATCCCCTTGATACCTCCAGAGGAACAGAAGGCCATATCAAACTGATGAGGTGCTGTTCCCTTAATACCTGTCAAGGCAGGAGATATGCCACCAGCTACTTCTATGTTTGTTATGTTGCAAAGCAGCTAAAATTTATTAAATCTGTGTAAATAATAATAAAAAAGTGGGCCATGTCTGGTATGATTTTTGATGTTGGAAGTCTGAGATCTAGTCACTGGCTGACTTCTTTTATGGTCACATGCTAGAACCCATCAATATGACCAATTTTTAGCTGGTTATTTACGTCCATTAACTTCTGCGTGGTGAAAAGGGGAATTCGGAACTGCAGAATCTCATTAAAGTCGAAAGGATGCAAAAAAAAATAAAGTTGGTAATTGGCACCAAATTGCAGTTTCTGCAACTGTTGTTCCGATAGGATTCAGTGTAGAATTCAAGCTAGGTCAACACTGTGCTGTTTTAAAAATTCCCGTGTAACAGTGCTTCATTTTATACTTATGAAAAGTCATATCCCCAGACAGCAAGATTAGACAGAGATCCCAAAAGCATATGTTTAGAAATAATGATAAAAATATAACCTTTTCTCACCAAGTATCAAAGCAGAAGAGCAGGTTACTATATAACACCATTTGTAAACTACCTGTGGGCCTGGTAGCAGTGCTTAAGGGAAGAACACTGGTTTTGGAATTAACGTTGGCTGCGTTGGGTAAAAGTCTGCCAACTTCAGCAGTCTAATGTTAAACGTCAAGTTGATTTTTCATTGTATACTCTTCACTTTTTCTTTTTTTCCCGTGTTTATTTAGCAGTGTAGTTCTATCACTTTGGGGCTCTCTAGTCCAATACTACCTGTTGGACAGGCAGTAAAAGAGAATGCCTGTGACAGGTGAAATATGGCACATTGACATGGACTTTTTTAGTAGTCTGTCTCTAGGGTTAATAGGATTGGGGCATGTGTATGCTCTGTGTATGTGAACTGTGTGGGGGTAGCTGGTCACATGTCTGGATATTTTTTTATATAAAAGCAACACTGAAATAGACCAACAGGAAGAACCACAATTTGAATCACTGTTTTATGATCACAGTTATAAAGTACTGTTACAAATGTATGGAGGTATGTATTTGGCTTATGAACCTGAAGATGCATTCGTCATATATTTTAAAGCATAAATCATCATTCCTTTATCTTAAAAACCGGGGATGAATTATCCAAAGTCATGTGACTGCTGATACCTGACTTGTTGCAGAGCAGTTTCACTGAAGTGAACCATGTATGTTGGTGCTTTGTCTTGGTGGAAAATAAGGAGATCTGTAGGGGCTGGGAAAACACCTTGGGTACTTTTGATAGTGAAATGCGTTGTTGATGGATCTGTAGTCATACAGAAACTTAGAGGGAGAAGTTTTAAATTAATGTTTTTTGTTCTCCCGTTGACTTTTCAACCTACAGTTTCTTTCATTCCTAAAGGCATTTAATGTTTGCTGCATACCTCTGTTGCTCTTCATCTGACCTTCATCGCTGTGCTGCCCACTGACTTTTACTTTAAAGCTAAATAAGACAAATGCATCAGGCTGGGAAATTTTCCAGAGAATTGTCTTGAACACTGAAATAAATCTTATGAGAACCAGAAAGAGCTAGCTATTTCCAGAAAGAGATAGCTATTTCCCCACCTCAAAGAAGTGTCATTTTCTAAAATTTTGACTTTTTTTCCCATGTCACACTGAAGCGGTGTTGAAAATTTTCAACTTTTAATAAACAAGAAAGAGGGAGACTGAGCCGTAGCAGTCAGTCATTGAGTAGTCATCTCCTCTGGCATCTCTTGTGGACTGCGTCTAAATAGAGAAGCCAAATCAGGCAGGGCAGGGGTTGGACCCCAACCCCAACTCCAGCACTCATTTCCCTGTTGAATGCATATCCTAGAAACCTGCTGTCTGCTCTGCTCTTGTGCACGTGCTCTTGTTTTTAAGTGAAATGCCATCCTGGACCTGAGGAAATTTTTTTTATCGAAGTTTTCACACTGTTTCAGTGAGAGTTGCAAAGAAAAGTTTCCGTTTCAATAAACTTATCCAGTGGAAAAACATTTCACTGAAAAATTCCCAGCCTAGTCGACTTCTGAGTTGGCCTTGTACAACATCTTCTTAAGGAAATTGTTACGATGCAGAACATTCATGCTTAAGGTGGACATGCTTTAAAGGCAGTTACTGCAAGCAGCCCAAATTGGTTTATATGCCATGGGTCAGGACAGTGATCTTGCCACAGCTGGAGTAACTTGAGCTGATTGTGCTCATTTCTCCTGATGCTTGATTCTTGTTCCAGTCTTCTGTCTGCTTCTGCTCTTATATTTGTTCATGTCATTGTACAACTTCATGTGGTGCTGCAGTGCTGTGTTTGGGTCAGAGAACTAACTGAGATCCAGTATAGCTTGATTCTTCACTCTCCTCGCCTTAACAAATGCAAGTTTTGGGAGCTGGTACGGGCAGAAGTGGGAAAGGTTTAAGCCAGCCCTGCCTTGTGAAACACAGGTGGAAAAGGAACTTGGGGCAATAGGTACCCAGTAGTTTGTTCTTCAGTGCCATGAAAAATTCTTACTGCGAGGTCAGGTTGCTGCCTGATTATTTGTTCAGCTCTTTGCAGAGCCATGGTGTAAACCAGATAATGGAAAGGATCTGTAAAAAAAACCCCAACAAAACAAAAAAACACAGAAAGCCAACCCAACAAATAAGGCAACAACAGACCAAGGCTGTTTTTAACCTGAATAATTTCAGGTCTGAAAAGCAGCTGCTGTTAATGTTGGAAAAGGGTGAAGTTTTACGATAAAGTAATCATATAAAATAGTAAAATGATTATATTTGAGAAATTTATAAAGCACCTGAGGCTTTGTATATTAGAGGAGGTTGCAACTTTGCCGTTTTGTATCATAGTTACTCTATAACTAAATGTTACAATGGTAGTCTTGGTAGCAAGAGCTAACATAACTGCGTATGGTGAGGGGAGTATGGTGGATTTAGGGAAGTATTGTGAAAATCTACCCAAGCAGAAACCTATGAGGTAGCCAGAAAGACATACCAGAGGCACTCAAGGGAAGATAAGAAAATGCTAGCATCCACACAATGGTTGGGACGTATCCAGAGAACAGAAAGGTGAGAAGGACAAGCCGAGGAAGACTTCTTACTTCATCCAAGGAAGACTCCTTACTTCATCAGGACGACCACCAGAGGGGGCTGCGCAAGCGCAAAAGAGGCTGATGTCGTAATAGACTGATGTAGCAATCCTTGATGCATATGTATTAGTCAATGATGTAATCTGTGTTGAATATGTATTAGTGACGAAATTTTTAGTGTATAAATTGCGAACGCGATGTGACAAGGGTGAAGCCAGATTTGGGCACGTGCCCCTGGTTTCCCAGCACTGCAATAAAGCACCTCATATAACCATTCCAGTGGTGATGTGTCAGTTCTTACGCTAATATTAACACTTGCCCAGCTGAGACAACACTAAAGGGTTATGATTGAGTTAAAACAGTGGATGAGGATGGGGAAAGGAACAAGAATTTCTGAAGCTAGTGTCACCAAACAAAACTTCTGTTATGTATGTTTGTCTAAAAATACTCCTGAAATCTGGAGTAAAGAATCTGGAAAAACTAGCAGGGTGGGGAGTAGAGCACAGCAGCTGTCTTAACGGAACATGGGACATCTAATTTGGTCCATCATTTGTCCACCAAGAAGGGAGGCAGTAAGCCAATTAGGAATGCTCAGAACAACCATTCAGCTGGTGGTAATAGGTTAGTATTTCAGAAATGGGATGAGTGTTCCATGGCCAGGAGAGCAGCAGTGCTCCATGTAGTGGGAAGGGTGGCCACTGAAGCACCAAGCCCCTCAGAGGGTACTTTTAATGATAACTCTGAGGGAGAGCCTGTGAACTACCAAGCCCTCCCACCTCTTCCTGTTCCATCAGCTCCCTACCTTGCCTTCTAGCTCAGGGCAGACTCTGGGCCAGCTGTTTACTTGCAAAAAGTAGTCAACCTGTCGTTGGTATGGGAGAAGAATTGTGTTAGGAGCTGTTAGGAGGAAAGTGTAAATTCTTCCAGGGATAGCAAAGAGTCTGAGTTTTTTTAATTTGTGGTTTATACCTATATCTGTTTTAAAGTCAGACCTCTCCTGATGGTACAGTGTGGCATTGATGTTTCTGAGCTTTAAAACAGTAGATTCCAAAACAGGAATGGTTTTTGCCATTTTGTGGTTAACAGGTTGTATTTAGCTGAAGAGTTAGAAATGGTAGCTGTTCATTATCCCAAAAGCAAAGGTTTTGTTTTTGTGTACTGGGAATTTGCCATTTTCAACTTTTTATGAAAGCAGAGTGCAGAAGCAACTGGGAGTAATTTTGGGGCTTTTCTGAGTATTAAACAAGTGGGGCAAGACTTGCCAATACTTTGTCCTGTGTGGTGGTAATGCAAAAGAGTTGTAATGTTTGTTGTCATGCACCATTAACTTGGCTTTATCTAAAGGAGAGGAGGAGGGTGGAAGAAAAAGTGAGTGAAAGAATGAGTGAGGAAGGAGTAAATTAAGATTGGGAAAGAAATTAGCATGGGAGGAAGAAATAGAAATTACTAAGTAGTTGGTTTTTGAAATGTGCTTGTAAAAGAGAGCACAACATGGAACCAACAACAGACTCTTCTAAAACTTTGTAGGTAGGTTTATGCCTATTTTTAGTTTAAGTAAATTTGAGATCAAGATATTTTTACTTTAAAATACCAGTTTACCACAAAATGAACTCTTAAAAAAAATAAAAAACACCCTCCTCCCCAACTCCACCACATTACAAATTGTTCAGTCTTATCATAAAGTGTGTTTGAGTGGCAAAGTAAGTCGTGATGGGTGTTTAGGGTTTCCTGTGTGTTCTTTACTCACAAAACCCAGGCAAAGAGCCTTTAGTTTTGATTTTAATATACCACCAAGTAAGCCAGATGTTTCTTGCTGTGTTGACTTGATTCGCTGGTGTCTTCATGTACCCCATTTCTTAAGCAGCCTTAAAAAGAGAGCTCATATGTGTGGGAGGCAGCAAAATATTGTAGAAACTTCCAGCTTACTTACAGATAGTTTAAAATTGGCCTCACTGTTAGCAAATGCACTTTGTCTTAACAGGGTGTTTCATGCCGTTGTGAAAAGCATTCATAAGATAGTAGGTGAGCTGTTAAAAGGATGGGTGCATGTGTGCTGGGTGTTACGCCTGTGTGTCTTCATATGTATATGGTTAAGGTACCTGCCTGGATTCATTAGCATTATTTTCTTCACTCTATACCTCTCATAGAGAGTTAATCTAAACCTTTGGGAAAGCTCTCTTAATTACTTTGTGCCTGGCTTATTTCTCCATTGGTAAAATAGGGAATAATGATAATACTGATGAGTTGAATTATTTATGAGCTCCTGAAACACAATGATAGTAGTCTTTATAAACACCTGATGCATAAAATAATGTTTTCCCTTTTTTTTCTAATATTCTTCCTTGTCCCTGTTTTTAATCTATCGAAATTAATAGTATCTGTGCAGACATTATCGTCTAAATCTTCAGGACTGATCAGATCTGTTTCACTGAGTTCAGGCCATTGTGAGGTAAATGCTGGGTTTTCCTCCTAAGAGGGAGTTCACCAAACCCTAAAGTATTTAAGCTTGTGTTGAAGAAGTTAATTTTGTAACTTCTGGTCATTCTTTCTTTCTCAGAAATGGCAGCGTTGTAGCTCTTTTTGGTAAAGTTACCTTTTCAAACGTGATTTCCTACCTATATTTGAGGGTTGGTGAGATTATTTTTTTTAAAAGCTGGGAGTCAGGAGAAGCAGCTCTCTTTTCCTTTCTCAGCTGCCTGCAGCCCTCTTGTGCTATGATCTGGTGTTTACATGGGTGTTTTCACTTCCCATCCATAAAGGCAGGCATAAGCTTGTACTTACTTCTTAATTTCATGAAATGCTGCATTTGTTGTGCCAACATCGCACATTTTTCTCTGTTTCACTCCTTGCGGATACTGTCTTCCATTTAGCCTTTCTTACATAAACTGGTTCTGGCCTTGACCCCTTTTTCATTTCTTGTCTCTACACTTACTTTAAGGTTTTAAGGGAGGATGGGGAGAGCTGCTCTGTCACAGTGTTAGAGCTTTTGTTGTGATAAACTTGATACGAGACACACTGTATTGTAGAATCATAGAATGGTTTGGGATGTAAAGGACCTTAAGATCATCTAATTCCAACCCCGGATTGGCATGGGCAGGGACACTTTCCAGTAGACCGTGTTACTCAAGGCCCTGTCCAGCCTGGGCTGGAATTATCTTCCGTTACATCTCATTTGTGAGTGGTCTCCTCACTTTTGTGGCTTAAAATTCAAAATCTTTCTGACTTCTTACCTTGCAAAAGTTTGGTGATGGTAGGGCGGTGAGCACAAGGGCAGAGCAAGGAGTTTTGGAAAAACCTTGCAAGACTCGTCAAAGGAATCGTGAAATTCAGTTTTGATAGAGGTAAAATCATGTCTGTGTATCTGTGCAAGAGAAATCCTAACTTGACATGTAAAACATTGGACTTCTACATAACTGCACAAGAATGATACTTTTGGGTAACTTGATACTTGCACAAAATTGGCAGTTCGTGGCTGGGGAGCAATTGGAAAAGCAAGTTAAATATTAGGAATTAAGTACAGAGAACAGAAAACACAGAATCATAGAATACTTAGGGTTGGAAAGGACCTTAAGATCATGTAGGTCCAACCCCCCTGCATGGGCAGGGACACCTCACACTAAGCCGTGTCACCCAAGGCTCTGTCCAGCATGGCCTTGAATATTGCCAGGGATGGAGCATTCACAACCTCCCTGGGCAACCCATTCCAGTGCCTCACCACCCTAACGGGAAATAATTTCCTCCTTATATCCAATCTAAACCTCCCCTGTTTTAAGTTTGAGCCCGTTACCCCTTGTCCTATCACTACAGTCCCTAATGAAGAGTCCCTCCCCAGCATCCCTATAGGCCCCCTTCAGATGCTGGAAGGCTGCTATGAGGTCTCCGCACACCTTCTCTTCTCCAGGCTGAACAGCCCCAACTTTCTCAGCCTATCTTCATACAGGAGGTGCACCAGTCCCCTGATCATCCTCGTGGCCCTTCTCTGGACTTGTTCCAGCAGTTCCATGTCCTTTTTATGTTGAGGACACCAGAACTGCACACAATACTCCAGGTGAGGTCTCACGAGAGCAGAGTAGAGGGGCAGGATCACCTCCTTCGACCTGCTGGTCACGCTCCTTTTGATGCAGCCCAGGATACAGTTGGCTTTCTGGGCTGCAAGCGCACACTGCTGGCCCATGCTCATTTTCTCATCAACCAACACCCCCAAGTCCTTCTCCACAGGGCTGCTCTGAATCTCTTCTCTGCCCAACCTGTAGCTGTGCCTGGGATTGCTCTGACCCAGGTGTAGGACCTTGCACTTGGCATGGTTAAACTTCATGAGGTTGGCATCAGCCCACCTCACAAGTGTGTCAAGGTCCCTCTGGATGGCATTCCTTCCCTCCAGGGTATCAACCGAACCACACAGCTTGGTGTCATTGGCAAACTTGCTGAGGGCGCACTCAATCCCACTGTCCATGTCAGTGACAAAGAAGTTAAATAAAATATGTTGAACATGACTGTACTTGATAAAGTAATCACAGGGAAGGTTGCTGAACTTAAAGATGGCAAGGTGCCCAAAGGCAGGTGAATATTTGGTGTTTATGTACATTTAGAAGTAGGAATCATTTCCCTTCTAATGACAGGAATAAGAACAGGGAGTGTATTCACTGCATACCTTAGCAAGTCCCTAATTTAGGAGGATCATCTTAAATTCTATATGCAGGCAAGGTAGAGAGAGATTCTGGATGATCTCAGCTGACTATGTATCCTTGTCAGCTTCACTATGAGCTGCTTTGCTGCTTGGCACTACAAGCCAGTGTCAGGATAAACACTGAGTGGTGTAACCTGTGAGCCAAGGTTGATCCAGTTCTGTGTTGAAGGTGATTCTTTATTAAAATAAGCCAGCTAATAATGTGAAATCAGTGTATACAAGCTAAACTCTGTTAAACCCAGTGAAGAGGCTTTTGTCCAAAAGAAAATTAGAGACAGCTTAACTTGGCCTCAAAACACCTGTATACAGTTAGTAGGTTTTGACCTGTGCATATTATTCATGATGTGATTTGTCTAAATTTTAAACTGTTTTCTGAGTGACTCCTTATTGCTGTACTTTCAGTCTTCATCTTCTCTAATTCATTGACAAATTTTAGCTACCATGTAAACCCTTCATCCTCTGCAAGTTGTTGCTGATACTTGAACACATGCAAGAGTGGTGGAAAAGGTACTCAAGAAAGATGCTGTAGTGATGGAATCCTGTCATATTTAAATAGGGAGAGGGGTGAGATACGAGAGCAGAGAAACAAAGATGCCATCAAAAAAAACCCTCTGTGTAATGCCCCATGTTTTGTATTCTTAACATCTCTGAAGCCTTTTTGAGTAATTTATCAGATGCCTTCATTCTGTTTTTTTTAAAACATGTGCTTCATGATGTTACATCAGTAACACAGTTGGACAAGAAGTTGGGAAGTTGTCAGCTTCATAAGTGGGAAAAGGGAAAACTAAATGGGGAGTAAAGAACTTAGTTATTATCTGTAGTGTGTCTCAAAGCATGCTGTCATGAGAAGCATTTTTTCAATTTACCTGTTTCGTATCTGAAACTGTTTGGAATTTCCATATAACTGTCGACAGGTGGCAGTACAGTAATTCAGATCATTAGCTTCGACAAAGATGATGTTTGAACAGGAAATGCTATCTTTCATCTTTGTTCCTTTTACAACACAGATCATCAGCACAAGTGCAAAGCACACACACAGTTTTGTTCCCCAGCCCCACAATTGTCCCCCCTGGGACAATTGCAGGAGGTGTAAGAAAAAGCTTATTGAAAGAAGTAGCATAGCATTTCTGGGCAGTACAAACCAACACATTTGAGATGTTCCAACTCTGAAAGACAGTTTTTGCATCTATGCAGATTTAAAGGTCAGTTTGGACAAAATTGTGCCTAGACATCTAACCAGACTTAAATAGCTAACTTACTCTAGTGTTAACACAATTGTCTTTGTGTTCAGAGGCTTTTTTCTTCCCTGTTGCACCACCAGGTATCCATACAATGCACAACAGGCATTGTATGCTGTGCTGCAGCTCAAATACTTCTGAATGTATGAGAAGTCTAAAGCACTTTTGTTAAAGGTTCTGTGAGATCTGTTTCAGGTTTTGTGAGGTCTGTAGCATTATAATTAGAGTTACACAATGAACCAATTACTTAGGAAGACAAAGTAGCCTGGCCATAGGACTTCAAGATCTGTTTGCTTCATATAGTGTACTGTCAGTTGTCCACAGCAGAGACACTGTGATCAGCCTTTAATGGTATTTCTGAAACCATACTTACATATTTAATCTGTATTTATTTTTTTCACATTCCTTACATTTTAAAAGCAATGTCTACTTTAAATATTTTCTTTTCTGTATTTTCTCTTGTGATTCTAGCTGTAGGTAAGATCCAAGTAACAAAAGCGGTGTGTATGTACAAAATTAAATATATTTTATACCAGAAAAGAGAAGCTAGAAGTATTTTGAACCTTTGGCTTTCATCTAAATCCTATGTAGTTTAAGTAAGGGTCATCATACCTAGCAGTGTCATCAAATCTGTACTTGGTGAGAAGTATTCTCTGTTTTTTTCCAATGACCAGTATTACGTGCCTAGTTTGGAGTAGGGTGACTTCTTACTGGGTATGTCTGTGTCTCTTCAGTGAGTGGACACGTGGCTCAGAATTGACCAGCAGTGAATCCCAGCATACCTGACTCCCCCTGGTTTCTTGTGTCCAAAGATAGAGGAGGGGTTGCTTGGATTATACCCTATCACAGTATCACAGTATGCTAGAGATTGGAAGGGACCTCAAAAGATCATCTAGTCCAATCACTTTTACAGGGTGATCTAGGCTGCACATTCAGATGTCTGCCACCACCAAAGTATTTGCGAGCAAACAGGAGGCAGCTAGTACATCGAGCTCCTTGGGAGTTAAGTTTGTTGGCTGTTTTTCAAGAGGAAAATACCTACTGGGGAGAGCAGAAGTTACTGACTTCTAGGAGAGGGATCATAACAGCATTGTCCTGCAGGTTGTCCTCTGTCCTGGACATAGCAGTTTATGCCTGCAATATCCAGTGTTACTTTTCTAAGGATTTTTTTTTTTTTTTTTCATTAAGAGTATCGGGCCCAACAAATGCAGATATGTGATGACAGGTGACATAATGGAAGGGGATAGAGTTTGGTCAGTGTTTTCTGAACAAACAAAAAGGGAAGAAATAGCTGTTACTGTCCAGTCTTATATAGAGCGTTGTGATCATTTGTTGGCACAAAGTCCATTTTTCTTACATTTTAGGGAAAAGGCATTTTTATAAAAGATAAAACGTAACTTCAACACATCCTGTCAAACTGGGATGCAAAAAAAGGTTGACATTTCAAAGCAAGAGAAAGGTAAGATGAGAGAGATCAGTAAAAAACAGACTGAATAACTCTCGCTTCTAAAGTTTTCAGGTCTTTGACATTATTCTGTGTAGACTCAAAACATGAAGCTAATCAATTTTTTGTTCATGTCAGTCTAAAGAAATCTAGGTGATGTGCTCGAACGTGCTGGGAGTTTGCCAGAAGGAATTTATTAAGCCACAAAAGCCAATTTTTAAAAAAGATTTTCAAATAAGATGGGCACGATAAAAAATTAATGACCCCTTCTTAGTAGTTGTATAAGAATAGGGGGAGATAAACTTTGTATACCATGTCCCTGATCTGATCTAGCAAACCTATGGCAGCATGGGGTAATAAAATTTACTGTGGCACTTACGGGCTGCTGTCAGAGTAGAAATGGTCAGAACAAAAAGAACAAGAGAGAATTGTATTAGCTAAAATTATTTAATATCACAGGCATATAAATAATATCAGACCACATAACGTGTGAATGTATGAACATTCCATTCACAGAAATGTAATAAATAATTAAATTAGATGAGTTGGTATAAAAAATAATCTTCTCAGGAAAAGTAGGTATTATACAGAATTGTATGTATCATGCTAAAACACATCCTGAAGTGCCTGCAAAGGGCACTTATGACCAAAATCATAAATAAATTTAAAAACCTCCCTGGGAGGTAATAGGCTCTTACGGCTTACTCTCTGTAATCAGTGCATGAAACACACATTGTTGATGCACAGAGTGCAGTTAGTGCAGAGAGAGTTAGTTCATCTTACAAATAAAATTAAATCAAGATTGTGTAACATCTGGCATTGCGATAAGTAGTCCATGCAAGGACGACATGTTCCTCCTGGGAATCTTCTTTTTTTTTTCCTCTTGAGAACAGTGTCAGTGAACAAGATGACGTGTTCTTGAAGACTGATCCATCCTTCACTGTTTTCCTGTTCTTGATTCGAGATTCAAATAGCGCACCCTGAATGAACACACTCAACCTTTCGTTACTCTGACAAATCAGAGTTAGCGGGAGGCCTCAGCCTCATGTAAGTCGAAAGTGTACAAAGTTGCCCACTGTTTCTGCTGACACTGCCCAGAAGTGTGGTGTTAACTAAAATCAGATGAGATCACTTTGTGATTAATATTTTCCATACATATCTGGACTGGATTGTCCAATAAATACAGTGCAAGATCTCAGTACAGGTAGCCCTCTAAGTTACATTTGTTGCAGTTTCTCACTAGTTTTTTAAATCCTTTGAAGGAGCGTTTTGAATTAAGTTATTCTGCGGGTACAAGAAATAGCCTCAGTTGAGTACAATAGGTTTGAAACAACAACAAAAAAAAAAACAAAACCAAACAACAAAAACCCTTTAGCACTGTGCTTGCTTTGATAAGATCCACAGCTCAAAAACAGTGGAGCAAGGCATTAAAAAGAAATAGCTACATTACTTACTGTATTACGTGCTGCCTGTTGCAATGTAGGCAGGGGTAACCAGTTAGCTTATGGTGTTCTGGTAGGGAATCGCCTTCTTGTCACAAAATAGGCATCCCAGGTATAAAAGTTGCTTCTCAATGCTATACAGTGACTACTAATAAATATGTAATATACAATATGCTCTTCGTTAGGGCATGCTAATCACATTTCATCTACACAACAAGAATTTTAATAGACTCTTTTAGAATATTGTTTGGAAAACACTTAGCAAATTACTGGAAAAGACATTTACAAATTCAAACAAATCAAAAACCATTCTACATTCTTCGCACAAAAATAAAGCTCTTTCCCCAGAACTCTGCACATGCAAGCATTCCTTAGAAGTGAATGCAAAGTTCTGATTTATAGGTTGGTTACCTGGGGCTCACCAAAATAAGCACTTACTTCATCATAAAGGCATTCAGTCAACACCCTCATACAGATTTAAATATAACATTGTGGAAACATCAGCAGGTACTATGCAGCTGCAGGACTTGCTTTAATGTTTGCCCAGTTGTATTTATCCAAATCCTAAATTAAGTTTTACCCTGGCTTTTTCTACTTCTCTAATTTTAAAATCCATTGCAGTCACAGCAGCAGCTTTGCATATTGCTTACCAATTGGTGATTAAGTGACCTAATGGGTAGCAAAGTCAGAAAAACAAGGATAAAAGGTGATGAACATCATTTAAACCTGATTACTTACAAATGAGTGGTAGCTCATATTTTGAGTTAATTCTCATGCAGTAATGTGGAAACATTGAGGTACGAGAGAGAACATTACTCAGAGGAGAAGCAGGTTTTGAAGCAGGAAAGAAAAAGGAAAAAAAAAGAAGATTTGATTTAGTCAAAATGGTCATCACCAGAAACAAGGCAAGTTCATTGTGGAAACTTGGTTTGCTGTTGCCGTGGGGATCTTCCTTCCTCCTCTGACATATATTTTTGAGGAGGTTTACATTTCAGGACAGCAAAAATGTGGAGGCAGAAAAAGCTTTTTGTATCAGTTTTTCTTTAGGCTGACATTGGTAAGAGTGGAAATAGTTTTAATATTATGTCATTATTTTTGGAGGTAACTAAGCTTGTAATTTTCCATCATAACACTAGATGTAATTTTCCAGTTTCCTCTCTATACCACATTTCTATTAAGTAGAGAGAAAATCAGGTGAAAGCTTAATTTTTACTGGAATGTTTTACACTCTTCCAAGCTTTGTTTCCTCATATGGGGCTAGTATCTGCTTGGGGCTAAATTAACAGTTACTTCTCAGATGGAAGAGGTCTGGAGGTACAGAATCATTGAAAGCAGAATACACCGGTATGTAATTAAGTTGCTAAAAACTAGTTTTAAATGTACTTACTTTTATTTTAAAAAGTTTCAGTGCTATCTCTGAGCATAGTTCCACAAAAATGCTCAGGATTCAGAAGTTGTACAGGCAGGTTCTCACATAAGAAAAAACTTGACAGTTTTTAAAGAAAAAACTGCAATTAAAACTTAATTCAGAAGAATTGAGTAGAGAGAACTAGTGTTTATGGTACATGAATACAACTGTAAAATACTATTTTCTGGGAAAGAGCAATATGCATCTGATCTGCTTCACACTGAATAATCATAAATTACTGTATTTCTTGGACGTTTTGCAGTGACTGGTCATACCAGCCAGTCATGCTTCTGCTGTATGTATCACACTGAGGGAATCTAGGTGGAATTCCATCTTCCGAAATGAGTTTCTTCCCACAGAATCTTGTATCCCCACTTAGAGCATGTGGGTTACTATTCTCCCTATTGAAACCCATGCCAAATTGTGCAGTTAACTTCAAGATTGGCATAAGTCAGACCCATGCCATACAGTATGATTTGTAAATGTTTTTTCCAGTATTTATAAGACAGTTAAATGTAGGATATTTTTTCCATAGTTAGCTAAGATAGCGTCTAAAAGCTCATAAATAAAAGCGTGTGCGGTGTTACTGTAGATCAGGACACCAGTCTGAATCGATACCATTTGAGGCTTCAAAGCCACTGACAATTCTTTAATTGACATTTTCTTTAAAAATTTTCAGACCTCTCTCTATGAAATTCATTTAAGAGCAAATGAAAAAAATCCAGAAGTAGCTATCTCTTACATTTCTAGTTTAGCAGAAGGTGATAGTTGAGAACCCTAAGAGAGCTTATTTTTGTGAAATTACAATTTAATTTTCACTGCAAAGGTGAGTCTAGAGTCACTTTCAAAGCACCATCTGCCATTTGAGTAGCTACCCAAATAAGACTGCTTAATATTTTGGGTGAAGCTTTCACGTACAGTGCATACAGAGCATAGCATAGTAGCAACACAAAATATTTACATTTTTCATGTTGTCTTAAATAGCATAGTGTCTGCTTTAAATAGTAGATTTTCAGTAGTCTTCAGCTCTGGTGTGTCCTGTGTTAATCCTTGAATAACTGCAAAAACAATGCATTGTCAGAAATAATGTAAAATAAGATACCTCTAATTGTTTGCAAAATGTCAAAAAGCACCCAGGAGGATTCAACTCTGATTACCTTTTTGATTAGTTTTGCAAAGCTCGTCAAAAACTCCTTGGGTTTTTTTTTCTCATAAGATTCACATGAAGACTCGCATGGCTGGAAGATAAAGAAAATCATGTCACTCCTAAACAGTGCATCAGAAGCAAAAATAATACTTCAAGCTTTCTTATTGAAAAATCAAGAAGGCTGTAATCAAAGCCTTTTACAAATGGAAAAGCTGAAACACAGCCTAGCTTGGAAAGGGAAAGAATATAGTAATGACACCTGTCCACATTTTTTGCAGCAATCCCTGTCCTTTTGTCTGGCACATCATGTGGTTGCCCAGTACATAGGCGCAGTTGACTGATAAGATCAGTATGAATGCCCCTTCCAGAAGTGCAGAAAATTGAACATTTTTAATTTCCAAGGTAATGAAAGGCACATAACTTTTTCTACCAAGTTTGCTCTCTACAATTCCACCATTGCACGTGGTGTCTGTTAGGGAAGATAAGGAGCAGTGATCAGGATTGTGAGCACTGTGAGGAAGTCTTACCTTCCCAGGGTCACTGAAGGAAAATCTTTTCAAGACTTTAATGGTTTGGATGAATGTAGAATTTACTTGGCTGTTTTCTGGTTGTAATTTCAGCGTGCCCTTCTGGAAGCAGGTCACAGCTGTGAAGAGGCATCCATCCTAGGTAAGGAAAAGAAGAATATCTTTAAAACTAACTTTGCAGCATTTTTTCTGGCATGTATTAGGTTGTGGTCCGTGTGTAGAAGTAAGTGTCCAGGACATTGATTGAGGAGATAAATTTGTGCTCTCTCTTTTTTCTAAGTTAGTTTTTGAGAGAGATCTGTAACTTTTTCGCTGCCTGTTCTTTGCTAATTGCTTAAGTACTTCCTCAGAAAATAAATGACGCTTTGATATTAATCATAGCAGCAACTGAAAGAAAATGCTACTAAAGAGTAAATCATATTATGTAATATTATGTGTAGTAAGTTTTCACAAGCATGGGCATGAATATTTTCTCTTAAAAAATAAGAAATTATCACTCTGGACTGTTCCTCAGTGCTACATATGGGAATATACTTTTTTCTTCCTAATTTTTGTGCCATTTCTAATATTACATACTTAATAATTAGAATTGATGTAGAACAACGTATTTTCAAATACAGTTGAAATATTCTCACTTGATAACATGGGAAATGAAAGTGATGAAGTAAATTAGTTACTAAAGAGAAAAGAAGCATTGAGGGTGAGAGGCAGGAGAAGGAACTGGGCTCCTGGCTTGAATTGTCTTACTGTGTTCCTTTAAATTCAGGTGCACATTAAATCCAAGTCAAGGAAAGCCAGCACTCTCTGTATCTGACTTGGAAAAGAAGCAGTCTAATCTGATGATACAAATTTTCTGTTGCTGCTGCTTATCTGGAATGAAAGCATCCTGCCATTTTCCTTTCATAGTGCAGCTGCATATTAATTTTACTGATGCTAACAGAAAGACTACAAGCTCTCCAGAATCTGCTTTCCTGTCCAGTGGCTATTTTCCTTCATGGGCGCACAGCTATAGAGAATATCACCAAAACTAATCTGTAGTCAATGGAGAAAGAAAAGCAATGTTTACTAAGGCAAATTTAAAAGTTGCTTTCTGTTTTCCAAAGAAGGAAACATTTAAAATTGCTGATTTTGCATATTAGAAAGGTTCCAAAGCTGTCATGCCTGTTTTGCATGCCAACTGCTACCAAAGCTGAATCTCATCTGGTTTATTAGATGCCATTGCAGTTGCTTTGGCCAGGACAAAGCAACGTTCATCTATGTTGCTTTTAGCAAATTTTAATGGCAGCATTTTATATTGGTTGAGTATAACATTTTATCTTTCTTAAAAACCGCACATTCGTGTTTGTTTCAGGCTTCTTACTGTAACTAGTCCTGCTTACTGGAAAAAAAAAATCTCTTTTTTAAAGAGATCAGTTTTCCAGCTGAAACTGAAAACATTTTCTGTCTCATCCGTGATGAGCTGAGAAACCAGCTTTTTTCATATATACTGGTTTGGGTTGTTTTTTCAGAATCAACAGTTAGCTCTCAACAGTTGACCAACAGTTCTGGGGTTTTGTATGTTGCGATGGGTTAAGCACTTTCATGAAGAGTCTTTAAAAAGCATAGAACACAGGCAATGTCTGAGGGAGGCTAGGCAAACGTGTAAAATATTTGTATCAGGCAATTCACAGCAATACTCTGTGTCTGACTCAGGCTGCCTTTTTGGCTTGAAAAGGCTTCACTTCCGGAATTAGCAGTCAGTGGGGTTGGATGCTGATTTGATGTCAATCAGCGTTTTCTTGCTGGTGTAAGCTGCAGTGTCGGTCACCAGCAATAGATCTTATTTTCCCTCTAGTCTTGAATCTCTTCAGCTTTAAGACTAATTTTTCATCCTCAGCATATTTTCTTTTGAGCTGATGTCCTCAGAAATTTTAAATTTCTTGTCTCCCTTCTTTTAAGTGAAAAAAAAAGATACTTCATTGTTGAGTATCAAAGAAATTGAATGGGGTTGAATTGGGGCTAGCACTCGGTCCACTCACAGGAACCTCAAAGAAGTCAAAGCAAATAGTAATAAGACAATGAATTTTCAATGTAGTCTTCTTACTGAATATTCAAGGCCAAAGGTAAATTGTGGCATAAGTAGTTTATTACGCAAGCAATATTTTAATATTTGAAATACAGTTACATGAAAGGCTTTTTATTAAATTTGGTTTCATTAAGGTGTGATTGCACCTAATCCACCTAATCACCCTGAATGCAGCTTTGGCACACTGTAATTTCTATCTTTGTATCTTAATAATTCAGTAAACGTAAATTTCATCCTGTAGGATGAAAAGTTTGTTAACCATGGTTGCTAGTGATAATTACTATTAGCACACTAACATTTTTTAGGTTTTCATCAGAGGTTAAACCTGTATCAACTGAGTACCTTCTAAATATGTGAATTCTCTGTAGTTTTCAGCAGAGGTACCTGGGACCTCCTAGAATCAGACTGTAAAGCTCTAAGCTGCAAATGAAGTGTTGTCTTCCTTCCTGAGGTGACCATGGGTTTTTTGAGAGGAAAAGAAAAAAAAAGAAGAAGACTAAGCAATTAGTCACTAGTTGTATTTGCTTTGTGTCAGGGATAGTGGCAGTAAAACAGTTAATCATCTCCTCCTTTTCACTTTGACACCTCAAGTTAGAGCGTTAATGAAAAAAACCCCATCAATTAGTTAGGGTGCATGAGGTTCTTCAACTGCAGTTGTTTCTAGCAATGAAAAGGAATGTATATGTTTTGGTCATGCTTCTGTATATTTTTGGCAAGTATAAATTCCACCCCGTTGTAAAGCTTAGGAAGAGGCTAACAAAATCTGTGCGAAATGAGGTAAGTTTTTTCCTTTCTTCTTGTCGTTGTTTTGCAAGAGAATTTACAGTCCTGAGTAAATAGCTTTGCGCTCTGGGTGTTTTTCAAAAAATTATGCAAATGATAATTTTTATATGTTGATTAAAATTGTTTGCTTTCTAAAACAGTTACCGGGGCTCAAAAATCTTATGGGTAAATTTAAGACAGCTGAGAACAGAAGTATAACATCAGATTAGGCACAGCTAGCTCTAGACCTTTGTTGCAAGTTGGAGATTATCAAAAGCAAACAGGATGCATTTACCTTCTGAGCTTTTAAGTCATGTTGTTACTATTATTAAATACTATTAGTATTTGATTTCATGGTAAATCTTGCATCCTACCACTTTTGAGTATGCACACGCTTTCTGTGACTCTGAAGTAATATACTACATACAAGAGGTTCCTGACCTTGGAGCACGTAAAATATCAGCATTAGATAATGTATAAATTATATCTGTATTTAAAATGGATTCATATGGATTTGCTCTTGTAATTTTAACTAGTTATAATCAAAGGAGAACGCTTGTAGGATGCAGTTTTATCTTCCTGTTGATAACCCAGCTGTTGCACACAAATACTCAGAGAAAGCACTGTGACTCTGTAGGAGAGGAAATGCTGTGTAATATGGCCTTACAGTGCCGCTCTTGGCACTTAGATTCAGACGGGGGGAAAAGGGATTCCTCTGGGATTCAGCTCAACGATACGCCGGGTGTGGCTGGAGCTCATGACAGCTAGAGGCATTTCCACTCCCAGAACCTGCATCCCCAAGAGCATTGTTGCTTGCCTGGATCTTGTATGAATCCTTAGCACCATTTCTTAAGTAAATGGAATACACACAGACTTGAATCTGTGGGTATGTTAGAATATATACATGATAGCAAAATAGTAATTAAGATGACATAATATGAACGCTTCTGTCTTTCAAAATCCAGAACTAAGGAACTTTGATAAAAAGTATTTTCTTATTCAGTCTTATTCAGTCTAGTAAGAGTATTAGGTCAGAGATGTGAAGAAGAAATCTCCCATTTGTCAATGGAATAAACCAGTACAAATTCAAAATGATATAATGAGAAACGTTAAAGCAATCTCACCACAGGGTTTTCTGGTGTATGCAGCAGTTCAACATCCTACAATAAAACAAATCTAAGTTAGAAAACTTTAATGTTTAAAAGGGGTGTCCCTCACCAGATACATTTGAAGCAATACATAATGCTTGTAGATAATATTATGGTAAATACTTCGCTTACCTTATCTTTCACTGAAGTTTCTAACAGTTTAATTGTCTTCAGAAGCTGTTTGTATTTTGCTGTTTTATATGGAGCTGCAGTCAGTGCCATGCTGGAACTCAAGAAAAGTATACATAAAATAATCATCCTCTCCATACTGATGAGTTTTGGTTTAAAATGTGCCAGGAGCAATGTTGTGCTATTCAAAATGAACACTTCAGTTTGAGCTGTGCTCAGGTATGCTGTGTACCTACCTATATATTGCTCCTTGCTGGAGATGTAAAACCCACCCATTTCAGTTTGGAAAGCTTTGTAGAATGGATCAATGAGTAACCTTTTTTTCTTTTCCACTGGCTAGGTGCATGTATGCAAGTTTGTGCGTAGGGGGCAGGGATTGATGGAGTGAACAAAATATGCGCCATCTGCACATTGAACAGGAAAAAAGAAAAAGGTGAATTCCCATTTTCACTTTGAGTCAAGAAATGAACATAGTAAAAAGTAGGTACTTAGAAACCACAGACCTAGGTAAATAAAGATTCTGCTTTTTTTTTTCTTTTTTTTTTCCCTGTTTCTTACAACAGCAAGTCTCTCCAATCCATTTGAAGTTCTTACGTACCATGCTGGAGAAATACAACGATATTGCTTTGTGGCTCCAAGGGTTGGTTGTTAGCTAGTTTCCCTAATGTCTATGAACTGCCACTTTCACATTCTTAGCTTGGTTTCTGCAACAGCTGTGACTAAAAGCTCATCTTAACATTTAAGCCAGCTGAAGGTTGCTTTATATTTACTTAGAACCAGGACCAGATGTTTTAGCAGGATCTTAGAGTGTGTGTCCACTGGGGGTGAAAGCTGCAAGGAAAATGTGTTGCCCTGGGAGAGGTGGATCCCTCTACTGTGCCCATTCCCCAAATGGGAAAAGATAAGGGACTAAATCCTGGTGAGTCCCAAGGGACACTGGCAGTGGTCCAGTGCTTGTGGCAGCTAAAAACATTGAATTATGTTTTGTGGCAGCTAAAAACATTGAATTATGTTTTGCAGCAGCTAGGCTCAAAATCAGTTTTGGTATTTAAAGCAGCCCTTTCAATGAGATGTAATAATGAGACCTGAGAATTCTCTTGAGGATGGAGAGGTGCGTTTGTTTTATGTGAAATGGAAACAAAAGTGCATACTTCAAAAAATGTCAAGCCGGAATAAGACCAGCAGAATGATATCAATTAAGAAACAAGTCAGAATCTCATAATTTCCTTCAATATCAATGCTTGTTGTAATTAGGGATATATGCTTCTTTGGAGGAAATTTATTTAATATTAAAAAAGATGTTCATTAGTGTTTTTTTTTTCCAGCATATGCTGGTAACGAATGTTCTCTAATGGGGAGGGAGTTGCTTTCTTTCTAAATGACTGCCACTGAACTCAAAGGTGTTTAAAGGTATTCGTGTTGAATATACTCATTTTTTTTATTAGTTGCCTTCACTCCAAGCCTAGTTTATGTCACTCTCACAAGCTGCACTGTTTTCATCGAGGCTCTCTGCAGGCACTAGGGACTTACTGGACTGCGGGCTGTAGGAATCAGCTGAATTTAAAATCACTGTTCCTGATATTTCATCACAAGAAGAAAAAAACCAGCTTTAAATATTTTACATATTGCCATTAATATTGCCGGTTACCATCGCTGTAGTATTGACCATTAAAAGGCTCCTGTGTGGGATTAGTAGAAGGCAATTCAAAGTCACTTGGGCACCTTCACTGTGGTGAATAAGAATATGCTCAGTTGACTTTCAAATTAAATCTTTGCCTCTGAAAGTCTAAAGGTTTCAGATGGCTTTGGAGATGCTTTACAAAATCTACACAGAGTATGGACTTCAGTTTGGTGTCTAGAATGCTAGT
This sequence comes from Pezoporus occidentalis, assembly GCF_034315485.1. Classification (NCBI taxonomy): domain Eukaryota; kingdom Metazoa; phylum Chordata; class Aves; order Psittaciformes; family Psittacidae; genus Pezoporus; species Pezoporus occidentalis. The sequence goes on from NW_026914181.1 coordinate 181,025, forward strand.
CTGTGTAGTATGCTGACATTGTATAAAATGCATCTGTATGTTTCTGACTGGTGGGTAAATCTGAGCAGTCCAGTTGGATCCCTTATTTGTCATTCATTTCAAAATGAGCATTTATGCTGATGAGAGCTCTATGTCAAGCATACACAATGGTGCTTGGTTTTTGTAATAAATTATTATTCACTGTGTGTTGTTTATGTGGTTAAGCCATTTTTTAGTCTTTCAGGAAATGGATAGCTTAAAGGAATAGATTTTACAGGTGTATGTGTAGATACACGTAACACTGTCATGCGTGCACACACAAAACTTCTCCTGGTGAAAGGGCTAGCTAATTACACTAATAGAGCAGAGATCCTAAAAAATAAGAACTGATATAAGTAAGAAAAGAAAAAAATTCCACCACATAGCCTAAAATTTAATTTCCTGAAGAAAGTGTACTGTGATTTTTGGTGTTTTATTTGTTTTATGTACAAGTCTTGAAATTATTTTAGATAAGCAGTGCATCTGGACTGGGAAGTAAGGAGTATCTCAGTAGGTTTTATTCAGAAGTTGTGTTAATTTATAGCTAAGGATCATTATTGGAAATCAGCATCATCCTCTGTTTGAGAAACTATGTGGTGACTGCATTTTATTACTTTTTTTTTTTGCTAGCCTCCTTTCCCTCCATCCCATTCAGGTGCAGCTTTGAAAATTTTTTTAACCTGTTACCCAACACCTCTGTGAGGCTGCCAAGAGGATGGAGAGATTATTTCTGAGTGGTATTATTTACATGAAGAGAGTACTTAGCTCTGCTCCTCTTTACCATAACTGACCCTTCATCTTCTCTGTAGGTCATTGTCTAGTAACTTGGATGAGCATACAGGCTGGTCATAATGTCTGCTTCAGATCACTGACATTACTGTCAGTGATCAATACTGTGAATTCTTTTGAGAAGCTCCTTTGAGCCCACCTACAGTAGGTGGTTGTGCTAGCCCTGGCAGCCTCTGTTTTATGCACCTCTGTTTAGTTGATAGATTGGAAGCTTTCTACTTAGATGTGGAGTACGACTATTAACTCTGTCCTTATTATGTGGTTGGCAGTTATTCACGCAAAGATATCACTGCAGATTGTTTGCATTAATCAGACAACTTCAGGACCACTCAAGAACTTCAGTTAATGTACAGTATGTTTTTATTTTCAGAAATGCAAGGTTTAAAGGGACAATGTAGAGGACATAGGTTTCTGTCATTGTACAGACACATGGTACAGTAACTTTAATATTTTACCTTATCAGTTAGAAATGCTTTACCTATTGCAGGCTAGCTTTGCGTTTTTATTTGTCCTTGATGATTTGCTAGATGAGCGTGCATAGCATCATTTGCTATATAGCTGTGTCTCTGCCAGGTACTGGTTTTGGTCTCTATGGCTACATATAATGGGACCCTACAATTCCATAGTAGGATCATTCCTGTGTAGCTAACAACTGTTTTAATTTTCAGCTTTTTTCATAAACTTGTGATACTTAAGGGGCTCAAGCAGCCACCAGGTCTTAAAGCAGTGCTGCTTCTGGAGATAAAATCTGAATAACAAAAGAGAAATCATAAGGCCTAGCATGTTACTAGACTGGACAGTCCTGGGATCCTGGTGCTTAGGAAAGAAAGAAATATAATGACAGGCAAAGGCAGCTTTAAATCCACTGAACCGACCTCAGGCCTCATGAGCACTGTTTTTAGGAGTTTGTGTCATCACAGGATTCATGTTCAAGCAAAGCTGTGGTTATCCCTTCATTTTTAGGTTTACTTAGCAAACTTGCAGACTGAGTCCAAGTGGGGAGCCCTGCTGATGGCAAGTAGTGTGTGTGTGCTTGTGGCTCTAACCAAACATTATGCAGCAGTGCATTCCAAAGGACAGTTTATGATGTTAGAGGAGATCAGAAGGTTTATTGCAGTGAAGACCACTGCATATTTTACATTAAAACCTACTGTGTGAAAGAATGGCTGTACAATAATGCCAGAGACTGTTTGGCCAGTAAATGAAGCGTTGTTATTTGATACCAGAAGCATCACAGAAATTTGGCTGACTTTATTAATTTGCTCGTGCAACAGGATAATTCATTGATTTGGTGGAGGCAAATGTCCACCAAATTCATGGGAGGTGAGATGGCTGTATCCAAGATATTCCTAAATTAAATCCATTATATCAGAAACGAGTTTTCAAGTTTGTGGAGTGATTAGAATGGGAAGCTAAACAATAGGCATTTGGCAATGTGGTAGCAGGTGGTTATGCATCATGTCTCTAAAACTCTGTAGTTGTCTGTTTTGTGTTAGAGGATATAAGGTCACAGTAATTGCTTGAGGAAAGGCATGCTGACAAGATAAAGTGAAATATAAGGACAAAGAACTTCCTGTATGTCTAGGCAGTGGAGAAAACTCCTTGATATCCCTCTTACCAGATAAGAGTGAGCAACATGCTTTTTATGTATGTCACTTTGCTTTTGTGGCTTAGGAACATGCTGAGTCAAATAATGACACTCTCTCTTGCACCGATGCCTGCCCAGCCCCGGAAGGATGCCTGCAGAGTGGAAATCTGAAAAACCTCCCATTCCAAGCCCGCGAGGCTGAGTCCTCTTTCCTCTTTGCAACAATGCCACTCAAATGCTGAATGACTTTGACACCGAAAGCCCAGTTCCCCCACCCACATTTTCCTTTACAGTATAGTTGAATGTAGGTTTTTCCCATCGCTTAGTCATTGATATGGCTCAGGCAAAAATGCTTGTAATGTACCAGGCTGCTTTCAAAGAATTTTTTGACTTAGAAGCATGAGTTTTTATATATACTAGCTGCTGCCCACGCCGGGGGGGTTGGAACTAGATGATCTTAAGGTCCTTTCCAACCCTAACTAATCTAAGATTCTATGATTCTATATACTCTAATATATACTGTCTGATAGTGTATACTATCTGTGACTTGGGGGTAGTTGTGGGGAAGCAAGGGAAGAGAGGTGTGCTGGAAAAGGAGAGACTAGGAAAAAGGCTTGCGTATAACAGATTTAGGAAAGTTAGTCTTTAAAATATTTCTGACAACTTGCCAAATTAGTTCCACCCTCTTTCAATATGATTTTCTTATTACAGGTTTTGGTATAATTCTTCTATCTTTTCACCCTGCTTTGAAAAGGGAAAGTCAAACCTGGGAAAAATTCTGTTCCTAACTTGTAAGTGTATTAGCTATAAAAATCAGAGTAAAATCAACTCTGAATGTGGTGACATAGACACTAAAAAATTAATAGACTACATGTGACAATATAAAACCATTGGCATTCTCCATAATGGTCTTCCAGAGTTAACTTGTAGCCAGTTTCTAATCCATACTGAAGTGTGCCTGACACTGGCTAATAACACGACCCTGTGTATTAACTGAAAGAATTGGAGGAATAAATGGAGCAGCTCTTACAGGAGATCGTGGATTCAGTCTTGAGAGAATGTACTGAAGGTCAGAGGGATGGTAAGCAAAAGCTTTTATTACAGAAGATTCTTCTTATGTCATATAAGGGTAGTTACCTTGAGCAAAATATTTAGTTCTATTCCCAGTTGCTGGAGAACAGGGAGAAGAGTATGACAAGTGCTCAACTGGCTGGATTGTAAAGTGAACTGCTCTGTCTTCAAAAACTTGTGTGAGTGCCAAAGAATCCCCCTGTCTGCAGTTAGTAATAGGGGCTGGAGAGGTACCTGGCTACTATGGCCATGCCGGTGTTTGGCCTCTGGCTGTTACCATTTAAATTATTTCAATAATGATAGTGATAAATAAATAATGATTTAAAAATCATGATACTGTGCTTCTAGCAGTGAACATCATGGACATCATTAGCATTATAATCTGTGGTTGTCAATTGCAGTTAAGGCTAAGACACACTGGTAACAGAAAACGAGGTGATGTAAGAATGAAAGATTTGGAGATGGAAAGTAGAACCTGCTTTCAAGAACAGACAAAATCCTTCTGAATTTAGCACAACCCTGTTCACAGTTTTTACCTAAGTTTTAGGAACAGCTTCAGCTAGTTGCATGAGAAATGCAAAGCCATTCGCAAATGTTTGTGTGTTGCCTCATCTGTTTTGTATCAGCGATCTTTGTCTTCGTTTCTCCCTGATTCAGCAGAAGTTGGTGACCATAACTATAAAGCAGAACAATTTAACATTAACAGAAGTTGTATATATGTTAAATGCCAGCTGCGTCCTGCTCCTAGGTCAACCCAGTGATGCTTATTATGCATGTAGTTTGATTAACATATTTCTAGCCTTAAGAACTACTGAATTGAGAAACTGTATTGAGAAACTGTCTAGTCAACATCCAAAGCCTGAGATAAGCCTAGAGCCACTGTGGTTAGAATTTGATACTCAGAAGAACTGTCCTTTCATAACCTTCCAAGTCTTTCTTAAAAGTTGGAGCAGACTCCCCGCTCCTGGGTTGCACCTTTCTCTGCATGTAGGATGGAAGAAGCCTCACTGGATCACCGAGTCTAGTATTCTTCCATTGCAGGCATCCACATCATCATATAGTTCCTTTCACATCTCAGCTAAAAATTCCGGCATAAGGTCTTATCAGTTAAATCTCTGTAATGATAAAAGCTTAGAGTTTCTTTCTGTGCTTATGATGCATTCCAGCTTTTATAGGGCAGCTTCGTTCTTATTTAGAGTACTACTGATAATCTCCAGCTTTTATAGGGCAGCTTCATTCTTATTTAGAGTACTACTAATAATCTTTCCATGCTACCAGAGGACAGCCACGTTCAGAACACAAGGTAGCAGTTGACAGGAAGACAAGCTATCACAATTCTCTTAACAACTTGAGGGCAGAAAGTAGTTGTTCACCTGAAAGCCATAGGTAGGGAGAGGTGGGGGCAATGAGCAAGTAAAATCAGTGACTTCTCCTGCAGCTCCAGTGCTTGATGGCATTGCACTGCCGGTCTTCAAGTCTCTTCATGAAACACAGGCTAGCAGTGTGCAATCGTTCTACCTCAGAAATGTTCTCTATATGTAATACACATTTCCTGACAACTCTGCTGGTAGACGATATGGCCTGTGGTGTGAAAAGTGGTGATGTGCTAGTACTGAAACTCAACAGTATATGTCATGTTCATTCAAAATGTTCAGAAAGAAAAATCAAGAGATAGATGGGGGTGTGAATAGTGAATAGAAGAAATGTCCTGTGTTCAGCTGTAACAGTCATTTTTCTTCTTAGTAGCTGGTACAGTGCTGTGTTTTCAGCTGTAGTCTGAGAACAGTGCTGTTAACACACCAATGTTCTTAGGTGTTGGTAAATAATGCTTACTCTGATCAAGGGCTTTTCAGTCTCATGCTCTGTCAGGGAGGAGCAGCACAGGAAGCCAGGAGGAAGCAGAAACAGGACACCTGGCCCAAACCAGCCATAGGGGTATTCCATACCACAGCACATCATGCCCAGTATATAAACTAGGGGGAGTTACCTGGAAGGTCTAGATCGCTGTTTGGGTCAGGCTGGGTGTTGGTCAGTGGGATTTACGTTCTTTTGATTCTCCTCCCCATCCCTCTGGGAGCTGAGGGGGAAGAAGGTGGGGAGTGAGGGAGTGTCTGCGTGGTTCTGAGTTACCAGCTGGGCTTAAACCATGACAAGGAAGCAGAACGGCACAATACAAAATGCTGCCTTTGTTCATTTACTAATGAACAGAAGTCAGAAGACAGTTACTTCTATGTTACAGTATCAGTGACATAAAACAACCCCCAAACCATTTACTCAAGATGAACAAGACTGGCATGGACTCTACCACAGTGTGGAGGAATGCACTGCGTACATAACTATTCCACTGGCAGCTGGGCCTTGCTGTGTCCTGACGTGGCTGGAGATCATCTTTTCACTATAGCTCATATTTCTGTATCAAAATTAAAGGTTTGATGTTACAGGGTCTTTTGGAAATCACTCTCAAGGTTTGTGAGGCTGCTGTTCTGGCATAGGATATCTGTAGTAGTGCAGTTGTTCCCCTCTTGCAGAGCCTAGAGCAAAATACAGGGGATAGGCAGTGAGACTATGGCCCTCTTTCCCTTCTCTCCAACAAATCTGGTCTGATTTTACTTTCCTTAAAAATATATTCTACATAAAGTTATCTTTAAAATAAAATGGAGTTTTTAACTTTTTGTTATGTTTTATCTTTTGGCATTACTGGTAGAAGCAGATGACTGAATACCACTTTTATTTCTAACTAGTTTCAGTTTCTGGTTTTCAGGTACTTCCAGAATATTACAGATTGTACTCTCCTTCATATATGTGTATATATTGACAGTGTACGCACAGTTTCTGTTAGAACACTATTTTTTATGGTAGTGTTGATTTCATGTTCTATAAACACATTCGCATTGTTCTCCTGCCCTTTTTTTGTCTTACCAGGAACAGTTCCGTGTCATACTATCTCTGTGGCACAGCAAGAAATAGTGAGGACAGTGGGGCTGTGAGATTGCACTGGAGGATGTGGTCTGCCTCCACTTGAAATGACTCCAAGTACCTGCTTGCAGACCAGCTTCTCAACTTCATCTGTGTGCTGCCACTATGCATGCTGCAAACCACTGGATCAGCCATCAGATCCTTCTTGTATTTCAGTTCCTGCAGCAGAGAAGAGGCAGAAGCAACCTCAGCAGATTTCAGGATGTAGTAATGGAAGTGCTTTCTTCAGCCTCAAAATTATTTTAAGAGCTTTCTACTTTAGGTCACTGCCACTCTGCAGTGTGTCTGCATCAAAGTATTGAAGAGCCTCTGTTACAGTAGCTTGGGTTGTTAAAATGGTCCAGGTTAAAAATTCCTCTTGCAGGGGCTTTGAGTGTTTGTTTGGTTTGCTTTGTTTTTATTGCAGTCATTTCATTATCAACTCTACTTTCTCCATTGCACAAGTGACATATTTGCAATTAGCTATGAGTTGCTAGAAGTCAGAAACTCCTTTTCTCCTGGCTTTACTACTGATCAAAACTGGATCACCTATGCAGCAAGTGCCTTCTTAGCACATAAGGCTGAGGGGGCCAGTGGGTATCACTCAGCAGAATCATTCCAGGAACAGCAGCTTGGTGCCAGCGCAAACATCATTCAGGCCTTTAACTGTGTCTGAAATGCCATTTCTGGCAGAATCATTTTCAGGAAGAGGATTTAGGGAAGTTTTAACTCTTCAGCCTGGTCTGTTTAAGATTCTTGCAGGTATAATAGTACCACTCAGACATGATTTGTTGTTATTTGTCAGGCATTTACATCCATAAAATATCTGATGTGGATTTAACTGTACCAGTAGAGAAATATCTTAAATAGCAATACTAACTATTGCGTTTCTCATACATGAATTGCTCTGTGAATATGATGTACGTTGTTACGACTTTGTGCTTAAATAAATCTGCTGTTGTTTACAGCAGGTCAGGGAATGCTCTAAGGTGACTAGCTCATACTGTGCTTAACAGATGAAACTTTAGTATGTTTGAAAAAACAGCTTTTCTCGGTAAATTTTTTTCAGCTGTCTGTTTCTGTCTTCATCTATGACTAGACATATACAACAGATAAAAATGTGTGTGCCTGTACCTACAGATACATCTTTTCTATATGCACACACATGCAGATTTGAAAAGCTGTATAGCACAGTTGCTTTGCATAACAGGTTTAATTTTTTCTCACAGGTCAGCACCTTAAGTGAACCTTGGAAAAACTACTGTGTGATCAGTCAATTGCACTGAAGCAGCAGCACCCATTTGGTAAAGGTAGTCTTGGATAAAAAGCTGAACACTGTGGTTTCAGTGACTTAGCGCTGAAACCTTGTGGCTTCTGTGTAGGAGGCTGTATAAGCTGGACACGTTTGACATCCTTGTTTCTGAGCTGTGAAATCTGTACATCTAATTTATGAAAATTATCTCCGGTTTAATTTTATCCTTTTTTTAATGAAGTCAACATATTTTCTTGCGTTCAGTGGAAACAATAATGGAAATGTTTTAAGATGTACTGTGGGAGCCTGTTTTGACCTCAGAAAGGGAGAAGAATCAAGATACTCTTGATTATGATTGAGGTCTGAGAAGGAAATGAAATACAGGGAGAGATGAGAGAAAAGCATTTCTCAAGAGGGGAGACAAATAGAGAAATTAACTGTGGGAAATGACAGGTATTAGAAAATAAAAACTGTCTAAATGAGAATTCAATTTAAAAAAATTACGGACAACTAAGTAAGGTAGTTTAGAATAAACCGTGGTACTAGTATCAGGGTAACCAACAGTATCTGTAATCTTTCTGGTGGTCTAAATAGCAAAATAAGTTTACATGTAAGGTAAATCCAAGACCAAGGCTCTTCCTCCTTCTGCTCTGGTGAGTGCCTACTGTCCTCACGACTCCCCAGAAAGCTGAGTTGTGGCAATACAGGATATCTGAACCTCTTAAACTGGCAAAACCTGTTCTCTTCACAGTCGTGAGCAATGACAGCCCAAACCTTGAGTTCTCACCAACAGTTTTGCCTTTGGCAAGCAGGTTCCCAGAAGCATGTACACCGTTCCCTGTAAGTGAATCTGTGGAAAGACAGAAAAACAAGCAAAGACCTCTGAATAGAAAACAAACGAGAAAAAAAGAACATTCAAGGTACAAAACTTGCTGTAATAGAATGAAATGACTACTTGTGTGAAAGTAACTACTCGGTACGTTTGTGGGAGTACAAAAATCTGAAAACTAATGTCAAAGACTTCTGTGTGAACAAAGATTGAAAGTGTGATCACCCACTGTCAGTTTATAGCAAATGGATGACTTCAAGATTAATCTTAATAATTTTCAGTAATGTCTGTGTCGAAACATCAATAGAAGACCATAGATTTTAATTGCTTTTACTCTCTCATTGGTCCTGCTAGGGGAGTTGTTCCTTTTCAATAAAAGAAAAAAAAAATTCTAATGTTGTACCTTTGACTGGAAAATTAATGTCTTGTCTTGCTTGTGTTTTCTTTCCAGAAAACTGAGACAGTAAACATGACTGCATCTGCAAGTGACTATACAAGAAAATAGTAAAACAGCTGTCTTAAGGTACTCTTCTGGGCAATGGCATTTTTCTTGTCTGTTATTTATGTGCTTCTTGCAGACCTAAGACTTGATACACTGTTCCTTGGGTAGACACTGATGTTTCTCTGAACTAACAAGGGAAAAATAAGGAGGCACTGAAGATGCTAGTCCAGATCCAGATCAGTGGAGACTTTTGGAAAACCACGTTTTTCTCATGCTCACTGCAGATGTGGGACATACAGATAACCAGGAAAGAATTGTCTTATGGGCATCCAGAATTTACTCAGAAGCAAGATCATAAGATTCAGCATTCCTTTCCATATAGCTGAATTTCTGGTTGTGAACCTCTTCCTCTGATTATAAGGATTACACAACTACCTTTTTTACTGAACCCAAGAAAAACTCTATGACTCTTGTTTTCTCTTTTTCTGTTTAACTAAGCCGACAACTTGTTAGATCCCTGGTTGGTGACATTTTAATGTAGTTTCTTAGCCCCACTACCTTTCCAATTTTGGGACCAGTCATGTTCAACATCTTTGTTGATGACATGGACAGTGGGATGGAGTGTGCCCTCAGCAAGTTTGCCGATGACACCAAGCTGTGTGGTTCGGTTGATACCCTGGAGGGAAGGAATGCCATCCAGAGGGACCTTGACACGTTTGTGAGGTGGGCTGATGCCAACCTTATGAAGTTTAACCATGCCAAGTGCAAGGTCCTACACCTGGGTCAGAGCAATCCCAGGCACAGCTACAGGTTGGGCAGAGAAGAGATTCAGAGCAGCCCTGTGGAAAAGGACTTGGGGGTGTTGGGCAATGAGAAAATGAACATGAACTGGCAGTGTGCACTCGCAGCCCAGAAAGCCAACCATATCCTGGGCTGCATCAAAAGGAGCGTGACCAGAAGGTCGAAGGAGGTGATCCTGCCCCTCTGCTCTGCTCTTGTGAGACCTCACCTGGAGTATTGTGTGCAGTTCTGGTGTCCTCAACATAAAAAGGACATGGAACTGTTGGAACAAGTCCAGAGGAGGGCCACGAGGATGATCAGGGGACTGGAGCACCTCCCATATGAAGACAGACTGAGGAAGTTGGATCTGTTCAGCCTGGAGAAGGCTGCGTGGAGACCTCATAGCAGCCTTCCAGTATCTGAAGGGGACCTATAGGGATGCTGGAGAGGGACTCTTCATTAGGGACTATAGTGATAGGACACAGAGTAATGGGTTCAAACTTAAACAGGGGAAGTTTAGATTGGATATAAGGAGGAAATTCTTTACTGTAAGGGTGGTGAGGCACTGGAATGGGTTGCTTATCAGGGATGTTGTGAATGCAGGTTGGACGAGGCCTGGGGTGACATGGTTTAGTGTGAGGTGTCCCTGCCCATGCAGGGGGGTTGGTACTAGATGATCTTAAGGTCCTTTCCAACCCTAACTGTTCTATGATTCTATGATTCTAACCTACCTGCCTGTGCTGGGCATGGATAAATAGTGAAGCACCAGTGCTGCACTTCTGGTCCAGGCATCCCCCTTCCCTCCCAGGATGGTTGCATCCCGGTTGCTGAGGGGCAAAAGTGGCTGCTTGAATCTGCCCTTCTGCAAGTTTGATCCCCCTGTGTTGAGGGCCCAGCTGAAAAGTCACAGGAGATCCTTTTTTTCCCCTCCTTCTAGCACCAGCTTTGGTGTTTGCCTCTTAAGGAACAGGTTAGGTCACTGAAACAGCCAAAAATGTGCCTTCCTGTGGCAGGCAACTGTTAAGCTGAGCTAGCTGTCACAGCAGTGTGTATCATGGGAGGTGCTTGGCTGGCTGGGCGGAGACAGCGCAGATACTGCACTGCCTTCCCATGCCTTCCTAAGGAGATATGCTGTTACCATGTGAGTAATGCTGCTCCACACCATGGGAATATGACTAAGATAACAGTGGAAGCTTGCCTCAGTACCAGTTCCATATTTTTATTTTTTTAAGAGATCTTTCATTGTCCCACAGCTTAGGAAGTTATACATCATCATCTTTTGTGGAGTACGTGTTTTAACCCTGATCATTTGAGGTGTCTGATTTAAGAGTGGATTAAAAGCAGTTATTGCAGCACCACTGGGCATCGAGGGCTGCGACACTCAGCATGCATGAGGGAGGAGAAAGGAGGATGTGACTGTCCTACCCAGCCTCACCTTCAAATCAGACCTTTACCTGTTACTGCCATTAGCTGAGCCACTGCTGGTAACTGCATGTGTGCTTGTAGCCCAATAGCAGGCAAAACAAAATGTTAAGGGGAAGATTGCATTTTACTTGCCCTTTGAACTGGTCAGAAAGTGCATATATTCAGCTGCTTTTAGCCACACTACCTTGGATCTCCTGGAGCTGTGTGTTGATATCATGCACCACACGTGAGGAGATGGTGATTGGACTCCAGAGGCTGGAAAATAATTATGCTTGATACTGCTGCACAACAAGTGATAACATGAAGGAAATTGGAAACACCAAACCTGAGAACGGAAAAACTCACAAGAATGTCAGAAGCAGCCTGAAGAAAAAAGCAGACAAAGATGTAATTTCCAGAACAATAACCGGAGATCAAAGGAGGCTGATGTTCTTTCAAGTCAATATTTGTGGTGGATCTGCAGGAGAAAATTAAGGAACGTTATTTTGGAAGATGCTGGGAAAAATACAGAGAATTGCAGAGAAGCAGTAGACCCTGTAGCTGTTTTTTTTTTGGCTCTCTTAATACCACTGCCTTCTGCATTTCTGTGTTGGCCATGCTGAGTTTTTCTGAGAAAAATATCACCATTCACTTCACTTTAAATTGACCAGAGATAAAGCAATTTTGTCCTCTGATACAATCATATGCCACGGAAACTATCCTTACTCTCTGAGCTGCTTTGTTTTCTTCTCTATTGCTAGGTCTAGTTCAATGCTTTTAAGGCTTCAACTGCACAGATTTTCCCTGTTAGATCTATTCTTCATAATATCCTGATAGATTTTGTTGATGTTGTCAAATTTCTGTCAAAACTAAGAAATACTAAAATGTTTTATATTGGCACTTTGACACAAGCATTACGATTTTCCATTTATATTTCATTATGAAGTTTTATTCTATTTAAAATAGTTTTAAAAGATGGGAAAGAAATGTTTCTTCATAGTTTGATGTGGAATGCCCAGCCTGAAGTGAGCTGCTTTTTTCCCCTTGTTCATCTGTCTCAGTGACTGCAGTGTGTTTTGTGCCACTTTATATGTCTTCCGGCAAATGAAAAAATCAGATTCCCTTTTTTGGGTGATCAGTCTAATATCTGACTAAATTTCTGTTTTCTTAGATCTTTATGAGTCAGTATACATGTTCTGAAACATTTCTATGCTTGCTTTCTTTTTTTTCACAGGCGGGAAACAACACCAACATACAGTAGGTAATCGGTATTCTAGAAAATGAAGGACAAAGAAGAAACTTGAAGTACACAAGAAAAGCCTGACCTTTGGCATATACAAACTCTGAAATTAGTCCTTGTCCTTCCTACTTTATATTGAGGATTAAGTGATGTGATATAAAAAAGGAAGGTGGCAAACTAATGTGCCAAACTTGAACTACGCAGGCACTTCAAGGCAGTTTACATGGCTTCAGGATAATGCAGGTTAAAGAAATTGCTGGGATTTGAAGGGCTCCTGAGAAGTTAGTGGAAAATGGCCTAATATAAGTTGTTGGGGCTTTCCTGTGCCTTACTAGTTCTTTAGATATGTATAGTACTTCTTAGCACCTAGTGAAAATGGGCTTAAAGAGGCTTATTTAGCTATTTTTGAGTTCCCATTTTGTCCGCTGTCTAGAAAGACTAGGTCCTTTGGCTGCCTCTTGCTCTGGACTTCCAAAAAATGTGTATTACTTCCCTTCCTGAAAGAATTCAAGGGAATTCACAACATGGAGCACTCAAGGCTTGCTTAAGGAAAAGCCTGTAACTCAGCCCTGCATTTCTTCAGTTTAAATTAAATATCCCAAACTAGAATATGAGCCAAGATTTCTGTAAGAGTGATATTGAGCATGAGCAAGACCAAATGCTAAGAGAGAACTATTACATTGGTATGAATCAGAGCAGCTTGAATCCACACCTTCATCAGTTCTCCATCTAGTACTGAGAAAGCTTTTCAGGTCTGATTAGTCATTTGGGTTAAGCGTAATAATGTCAGAGAAACTAATTAAAAGAACCCCTCAGTAAATGTGAGGCATAGCTGCTCCAGTGGACTCGTGAACAGTGTCAGTAGTGTAAGTACACTTAACATCCCCAGAAAATAATCATGTAGATGCTCTGCTGAGAGACAGAAGATAAACATGCAAGTTCAGCTGCTGCTTAGTTATCTTGCTGTCTCTTCCCCTTCTTATGTAGCTGACACCAGGGTTACAGTGAAATGGCAGAATGCAATAGCATGTATCTCTTGTCCAATGCTGTGGTGAGCAATATTTAATTATCCGTATGTTGTCATTTTGTTTGCAGGTGACAGTGTTTCCATTTAACATTGTGCAAGGGTGGCAAATATTGCAGAGCTAAGAAAAACCATTTTATCAGAAAAGCGGGGGTTTACAAAGTAGTACAAGTATTTATTTCCTTATGCTGTACAGAAAGATAGCAGAGAAAAGAAAAATAACCTCCTGCACATAGGACCTTCACATTTGAGAAGGTGAGACTCTTGTAGGAGAAAACCTACTCGTTTCAGTGGGATCAGTGTTAAATCAAGTCAGCATGCCCAGGCATAAGTGCAGGTACACAGAGGACTTCAGGCAGCCTGGTGGTCCAGTGCATTCTGGGGCTGACTGTGGTGTGGAGCTGTGCTCAGGCCACAGATACCCACAGCATGGGGCTGAAATGTGGCTCTTCTGTTCTTGACCTTTTCAGCGGCTTCACTGTCTCAGTGTTTAGCTTGCTATCCACTGTATGTCAAGGAATCCCCTACATCCACCAGAATGTCCCCTGAAATAATCTTCTGCCTGTATTGATTTCTTGATGGGTAATCTTTAAAAAGAATTTTGGAACAAACCTATCAGTTACATTCTTTTATTGCAGTAACATGAGCAAAAAATCAGTAACAGATTTCATAAGCAGCCCTGAAATAACCAAAATCACCAAAAAACACAATTCACATCCACCAAAGGTTTATGGGAGCGGCTCACAAAGTTAGTCTTTAATACTAGAAACAAAATTGTATGCAACAAAATAGCCTGTGCTTAACCCAGTGTTTTTTCATATATGTGCAAGATTTGCTTAAGATGTAGTATGTATTTCAAAAGCAGCTTTAGAAATAACCAAAGCATCCCATTTCTTAGATTTTTAGTTAAATTACTGATAAAAGCGTTCCCACCATAGGGTCTGGCAAAATATTGAAGAAACAAAGAGTGTCCTGTATTGTGAAATCTTACACAACTGTAATTATTTGTGTTTGTGTGCCAACTTTAATGACAAGATATCATGGTGCAATGATAAAGATAATGTATTTAGAGTTGTTACCTGATTAAATTTTAAGTTTTGGTGGTCCTCTCATCCCCTCCAAGGAAAAGTACTGTATGCTGCCTCGATAAAGTCTCAGCAAGATACTGCTTGCTTTGTACTGTCATATGAACATGCTACAGTAGTAATAGTGGTATGTACCTGTTAGAATGGAAAATAGACATTACAGTAAATGTATACCTGTATTGCTACCAGAACACAAGCATGGAAAATGGAAGAGGTGAGGTCACTTCTAGTAGACACAGCAACCCATGCTGATGTTACCACATAAAAAATGTCCTTCATCGGTATAGCATATTCTGCATAGGAAAGGGTTTTAATACATGCTGGTGGAAGGATTCCGCTGTAGGTCATCTGTAGTTCCACCAGCAAGTTCTGTTAAGTATAAAAGTGTACTGCATCCTTATCTGCGGTGGTCTGTTGCCCAAGAGCAAGCTGTCTGAATCATGAGTGAAGAGTCTAGGTGGAAATTTCACCTGGGTGGGTGCTGTTAAAATCTTCATCTGTTATTTAGTTGGGTTTTTTTACCGGCATTAAAAAGAAACACAAGGGAAAAATACCACAATGTTCCCTTCACACACCAGTACTGTAGAAGTGCATGAGGCATGGTTATGTGGGGTCAGCGAACACCAAGGATATACACGAGTACCTCAGCTTCTTCAAAGCACCTATGTCTTTCTTACTGTGGTGTGTTGTTGTCCACAGCCAGCAGGTAAGCACCCTCACAGCTCCTGTCTCACTTCATCCCCAAATGGGGGGAGAATAGGAAGAGCAAAAGCAAAAACATACATAGGTCAAGGCAATGTTTAGTATTCAGGAGAACTACTCACCTCCTCGCACAAGGAACCTATGTCGAGCCAGCATCTGACCAACGGCTACCTTGGAAGATAGTCCCCACTTTCAGTTTTTATTGCTGAGCAAGACTTGTCTTTTACTGAAATTGAGGAAAGATTTCCTTACCTTAGTAGAAGTAAAAAAAAACTGGATTTTGCCATCTGTATCCCCAAGTAAATGTTGCTTATTTTACTTAAATGCAGCAATCCTCTTTTTGTGTATGGTTGCCAGAATTTTTCTTGTCTCCCTACTCTGCCAGGATACAAGTCTATCACAACTATCCTTTTAAGTTACATATTTGGAATTTGTTTTAAAACTCATATGTAGGCCCGTGCCCCTTCTGTTATCTGCATGCTTGAAATCTGAGGCGCAGATCTTTGGCATTATGCAAACACCTAACCCTTAATATTGCAGTATATATACCATTTTCAGCAGATGCATGGTCTGGCACTTCAGTGAACAGAGTTGTTCGTGATGCCTGAGCCTCTAACCATTCAGGAGAGCTCAGGAGGGTATCAAGGATTCTCCTGCCAACCTTCAGGCTGTGGCTGTCCCTTCTCACCATGCCCAGAAACTGCAAGCTGTAGCACACTAATAGCCTATTAATTAGGAAATGCCAAATAAAATTTTAGAGATAAGAGATGACAACATTCTGCATCTTAAAGGCACAAAAGAAGTTACGGGTGAAGACTCATTGCGGGGGCAGGTTGGACTTGGTGACTTTTGAGGGTCTCTTCCAAGCCAAACTATTCTATGAGTCTAAGATCTGCCTTCCACTTCATCTCACCACCATCTGAAGTATTTTTGAGTGCTTTATGACACCATGTTTTCCCACTTAATGCAAATGTAAGCTGTACTGCATTGATTTCAGCCTTGTAAGCTGATTGTGTTCACAGTCATCTTGGCAATATTATATTTATATATATATATATATATTTATATATATATATATTATATAATTTAAGGGAGTGGAGCATCTCCCTTATGAGGAAAGACTGAGGGAGCTGGGTCTTTATAGTTTAGAGAAGAGGAGACTGAGGGGTGACCTTATAAGTGTCTATAAATATATAAAGGGGGAGTGTCACGAGGATGGAGCCAGGCTCTACTCAGTGGCAAACAATGATAGGACAAGGGGTAATGGGTGCAAACTGGAACACAAGAGGTTCCACTTAAACTTGAGAAGGAACTTCTTCTCAGTGAGGGTGACGGAACACTGGAACAGGCTGCCCAGGGAGGTTGTGGAGTCTCCTTCCCTGGAGACATTCAAAGCCCGCCTGGACACATTCCTGTGTAACGTTATCTAGGTGTTCCTGCTCTGGCAGGGGGATTGGACTAGATGATCTTTTGAGGTCCCTTCCAATCTCCAGCATACTGTGATACTGTGATATTAACTTCTCAACTCCATGCAGCTTGTGAAAAGAGGGTGTGCTGAATGGGGAAGCACGAGAGTCTTGCTAAACCAGAAGAAAAATGCTTGGAAAAAACGTCCATATTTGTTTTAGCCTGGGTGATTCTGGATGGCTTGTTAAGAGAGAATAGGAAGTCTGACTTTTGCTACCCTTATTAACCACCAGATCCGTCCATGGGATCGAGGTAACTGTGGTTTAAAAAAAAAGTCTCAAAGTTGAAAAATAAAAATAAAAAATGCTTTTTGTCTCTCTAGTGAACTTAACAGGCTCATCTGTGGGATAACCTTGATTTGTAAAAATATGTCTGTCTGAACTGTGTGAGGGTCAAAATATATATATGAAAACTAATGTTTTCTATTTCCTTTTTGTTCAGCTTCCTGTATGCTAAGCCCAGGTTGTTTATTCTTTTGAATGATGCAATGGGTTAACGGATAGTATGTGGGTTATCAGTAAGGAAATCTGAAGGTACAAGGACCATAATAGTACCATATCTTTCACTTTGATTAAACTGATGGAATTCTGTGTAAATGGAAAATTGTGAAGGTGTGTAGCCTTCATTTTTATCAAGAGGATACAGTAGGAAGTAACTTAAAACGCAGATACTGTATTCTTATTTCTAAATATTGAAATGCCTTGAGGTCTTTCAATTCAAAATCCATGCAGTTTTTTTACAGATCAGAAAATATATGTGTAGTCCTTCCTGCAAAGGCTGAGATTTAGGGAGATGTGAGGCTCAGGGGAAGGGTTTGATGGATTTACTTAAGAACCAAGATAAGTCATGAAGAGGTTGCTGTCCTCTGACTTGGCCTGCGCAAGCTAATGAGTGAGTTTCCTTATGGAGACTTCTTTCTATGACAAGCAGCCTTTTGCATGCAAAAGCACTTTATTTGCTTTAGAAATCTAATTGAGGCTATTCTAAGTGAAATAAAAAGAAACACACACAAAAAAAACACCAAACCCCAACCCTCTCCTATTGCTTTGTTTCCCTAGAGTGTGTACAGCAGTGCAGGGTAAGCTCAGTTGCTGTTTAGAAATAAAGAGTTGGTGCGCAGGGAAGCTGCCCTCAACTCCCCACACCTGAGATCTTCAACATGAATGCAAGCAGCACACGGGAACATGTCAGAGCTTCCCTCATAGTTATCCACACTGCGCCAGGCATCATCCAGACCCTCATGAAATCCAGTTTGCTCCTGTCCACGTAAGCCATAAGAGACACTTGAGTATCTGTCCACAGGAAAGGCAGACAGGCGTATCAACATTACAACTATGTAGTAGTTATGTTCACCATTGTGCAACTTGATGGTTTTGAAATACGTACAGATAGTAGGAACATGCCCTTATGCAAAAAGAATTGATATTGTACGTGGACCACAACAAACATTTTGTTTGAGTTGCGTCATATATACCTTGTTTCTTAACTGCTGTTGCTTGAATAAAGATCAATAATGATGTTTCTTAAACAACAGGGAGGGAATGCCCTTAGTTTACCCCACCTTAGTGCTGCATGTTGGTGTTTTGAAACTAGGGTGGGGTGGGTTTTGTTTTGATAAACC
Organism: Pezoporus occidentalis; assembly: GCF_034315485.1. Lineage (NCBI taxonomy): Eukaryota > Metazoa > Chordata > Aves > Psittaciformes > Psittacidae > Pezoporus > Pezoporus occidentalis. The sequence continues at coordinate 199,292 of NW_026914181.1, forward strand.
ACTATCTAGGAGGGAAGCAAAACAACCCAAAGCTTCAACCTTTCAAGTACCAGTGATGTGAGTAGTGTTCTGTTCCTTGACAGTGGTATTCATGCCTATATGCTGCACAGCTGCCTGTGAGGGCAGTTGGGAGCTAAGGAGACAGCTCAAACCCACCACTGATTAAATAATCCTCTAGTGCTTTTATGGAAAGCTGAACACCTATTGTACAAATTTTGCCTGAATGCAGTACACATTAATGGTTTGCTGGAAGTAGATTGAGAGGTCTGATGAGGAGCACAAATGGCTCTGAGTAGCAAAGCCAGTCTCCAGACTCCTCCTATTGTTAAGTTGGTTGCTCACATGTGGGATAAAAAAAGGAAATACTAAGTCCCACACAAGTACTTCTGATGCTGCTGTGCCTGTTTAGAAAAAGGACACAATATTGGAAATATTTGGAACATGACCTAGGACAAGACTGGAAGGAACCTTGAGAAGTCAATTCCTAATCCCCTTGTCTAAACTTAGTACTATTTTTTTTGTGTTCATTTGTAATGCATGGCAAGAGTAGACAATCTAAAGTGAGAAGCAGAGCACTCAGATGTCCAGGAGATGCACACTGGGCATCTGCACCTCCCCAGATCCCTGCCTGCCTACCTCTTCTCCAGGAGGCAACATCTCCTGCACCTTTGGGAACAGTTGGATAGAGGTGTCAAGCCATCCTCTTCTCCTTGAAATCCTTCCTGGCAAACAGTTTTTCTCAGGTGAGAACTGTACCAAGTAAATTATTTTGCCCAAGTACATGCAGTATAACTGTACCAAGTAAAATTATTACCTCACCAAGTAAATTATTTTGCCCAAGGCCCTGAGAATTAAATGTACAGGCAGTATTTTTCTTCCAAATTTGTAGGTAAGAGGTATGTATGTGACTTCAGTGTGTAGCATGTACCTTCTGCTGCAAGACACAGGACCTGTGTGTTCTCGGCACTGCTAAGAATCTCTCTGGCATTAGACACAGCTGGTGGCTACCCACAGTCACTCTGGCTGTCTGAGCAAGAAAACTGGTGGTTTTATTTCAGCTTCCTTGCTAGGAATCTCAAAGCCACGCATCCCTATTTTGGGCAGGAGATAAACTCACAAACCTGACATTTCTCTTACTGGTTTTTTAGCATCTGTTTTCTTCTTGGCTTTAAACTTTAGGTTCCACTTCTCTTTGGCGCTATGAGCATGCAAGTGCTTGGTAGTCTCACAGGATTAGATGCTGCCTCCATCCTCAATCGGTATCACTGCATCCTCATCCACTGCTTCTTCCACCTCCCCAGCTCCTGCCATCCCAGTGCATCGGTGACATTATTAGCTGGTGGCTGTGACAAAACTGGCATGTCCACAAGTCCTGCACTCCCCTGATGGCTATGAAACAGCTCACAAATGCCTCATTGTTTTTAAAGCCTGTGTCTCCCAGTTTCTTATTGTCACCTAATGCTGGCCATTTCTCTCTCTGACCTCAGAATCTTTATTTCTGTGCTAAAGAGATTAACTTTCTTTACCCTGAGAGAGGCTTTTTTGTACAACTGTACCTCTTTGAGTCTCCACTCCTTCCTAAATGGCAGATGGAAAATGCCTCTTCCTGTCCACAGACTTGTTTTTCTCTTCTGCCAGGACTGATTTAACTGGTTCTTGCTCTGTGCTTCCAACATTACTTAAAAGGTGTTGCAGAAAACAAAGTTGTATTAAAACAGAAAAAAATTTCAGAATCGGATGAATCACCCTTTCTTCAACCCCAAGCTAAAAAAAAAACAACAAAAAAACAGATGATTCACTGTAGAAAGTCTGTATGAGGTTTCTCAAATTCGGTTCTGGTTTGTTATCTGTGAGGTAATTCTGTGCTTGTCATTCTGGCAGTGTGGTATCATTTTACTTGAAAATGGCCTGGTGGTTTTATTGATTCATTCTAGGAGATGCCTTTATATTGTTGGTAAATTTGAAGGCTATTTTTGCTTGTTTCATGAAACGTTTGAAGCATATTTTACATTTCAGACTATGGAGTATTTTGGAAAATATAAGTAAATATATAACAAACCGTTGCAAGTAGTATAATAAAAATACAGCACAAAGAGCCAATGAAAGGCAGTGCTTTTTTATGCAATACACAGTCAAGCTGTGGAAGTTTTTACCTCAATATCATCAAGGGTTAGGACTTTGTGAGATTTGGAACAGTCTGATAACATCATTTCTAGTTAAATCACAGAAAATAGATGAAAACACTGAAACCAGGGACAGCGATGCCTGCAGTGCATTTCTTATAATGCAGAAGTTGTGCCTGGTGCCATGGGCTACTCATGCTCCCTCAGACAGGCACTGGGGCTGGTTTTCAGTCTCCTCAAGCTGGAATTGCAAGTCGCCTTGCAATTCCCTTGGCCTGAGCAAAGGCTGCAGCTGCCTCTGCAGCCTCTATAACAGTTCCTTGACACCTGCATGTGGTGGGCCACCTGCTGATTTGTAGTATGTTGGGGCTTCGAAGACAGCTGTCCCCCTACCTACACCATTGGTCACATCAGACCAGAAGTCTGGCCCAGCATGAAGTCTGTGTTTCTGTATGGTGAGCAAGGTGAGTATTTTGTATTCTGTGTGAAAATTACAGTGTTTATATGAGCTTTCACTCTGCTTTTATGTTATTACACCAGTGCCAAAGAGGAAGACCACAAAACAGCTTTGATGGAAGTCAAGCTATGTGCATTAAGCTGCGGGGGCACCCTGGAGACCAGCCAGCTGTTTTGTGGACTGGGGGTATTGGGTGCATTTTGGGGATTAGTCAGGGAGGGTAACAGAATTTCTCAACAAATGGCACTGGATTTAAATAGAAAAATTAGGTGCAATACTAAAATACTCTCTATTTTGCATTTTCCTGACAGGCTTTTTTCAAAATTATTCCAAAGAAGATGGTGAAGTAACCAAGCATTGCTATCCAGGCAAGAGCAGAGGAGCTGAGAAGTGGCACATGCCTTCTGCCAAGCCCCCATGGCACGGTTCCTGCAGGCTTAGCCCATCTGCCAGCCCCTAGCTCCTGCAGGTCAGTGCGGCACTGGGTGACTCCAGGAAGAGGTGTGATTAAGAGGGTGTGAAGCCCTGTCACACCCAAGTTGTATTTCTGGCAGTGCTGACATAAATGTTGTGCGTTGAAGAAAAAAATGGCCCAGCTCTTTGACTCTTCCTTGCTGAAGGCTTGTCTGGAGTAGAAATCAAACTGTTGTGTGGTGAAAGCTTTTTATGGGTGACTTCTGATTGATAATTGTGAAGCTGGTGGGAGGGGGAGATACGAAGAGTGTGGCCAGTAGCGCTTCTGGCCACAGGGCAGAGCAAACTTTCTCTCTTGGCAGAGGCAGAACAGGAGTAACACTCTACAAAGATCTGCATTTGCACATAAACTGTACACGCTGGCAGTTTCCCCATGTAGCCTTTGTTAGGATTGCCAACCAAACTACCTCTTGAATTAATTTTCACAATCCACACACTTCATTAGAGCTGCTTTTAATGTACATATTAACCAAATTCATTGTAAGGCAGAAAAAGTGGTAGGCATGATTTATTTAGAAATCATTTCATATATGTTAACTACTGTGCTTCTGGAGGATTTGCTTTTCAAAGACATTCTGCCTAGTGTACTGAGTAATCATACGCATATGGGGGAAAATGAAAATCCCTCATCCATAGCTGAATTTCAGGCTGAATATATCACAGAGAGAAAATTGTTCATGCCTTTGGTGTGTTCTAAGTTTGTGACGTGTCACATCATGATTGCCTCTTAGGGGCATAAATGTGAGTCTTGATCCATTTCAGAATATCATGCTCAGCCAAATGCTTTTGCCAGGTTTAAGGCAGTGAATTTTAATTGTGAGCATTGCTTAGAGCATGGTCAGCTTGCAACAATATAAGTTGCTTCTAGAAAAAGTGGGGATTGCTGGGGAGGCAAAATGTTGGCTGTTGTTTGGTGTTTCACGGGTATCCTAGTTTTGCCGTGAAGAGGTGTGGCACAGGTGAGCATTTGCGGTTCAGTGCTTAGCTGAGCCATGATAGCCATGAATACTCCTGGTTCAGTTCCGAGCTAAATGAGATGGGTAGCTTCACCAGCTCACCAGGGTACTGTCTTTAAGCTGGTGAGTGCTTGCTGCTCTTCCTGCTTGCTGTTAAAGATGTGAGACTGGATTTCATACTGCGTCCATTTTCACAGTTAGTATATGCTGAATTGGTAAAGCTTAGTGAGACATCATGTGTTAAACACCTTGAACTATATGCATGTGCTCCTTAGATGCCACCAGTCAGTTGTCTTGTGGTAATGGTTGAGGTTGGTGTATGGGAAATCTGGCTTGCTGAGAAAGGCTGTGTCAAAGCCAAATTTCTGTCCTAGAACTGACACCTCTGGCTTCCTAGGAAGGGCACATTTTTGTTTGAGTAGTTGCTGATATTGAATCTTAGTACTGGCTATGGCCTTTCTCCAGATACTGCAGCCACATTTTAAACTTCAGTTTCCCACACAGTTTTGTACATCTGTCTGCTATGCCAGTGCTCAGTGATGCTCTCAGCCAAATGTGTTTGTGCTGCTGGTGGAGTGAGTTTTTCCAAGCACTGTTAGATGATGGCATGCCTGCTCAGCAGACAGCAACAGAGTCCAGACAGAAGATGCTAAGATGAGCTTGGGCATCAGATTTTAGATGTATTTACTGCACTGCAGGGCAGCAGAAGTGGTGTGTACGTTTAGTCATGCAGAAGAGAGAACTGGAGTGCTTTGTTCTGGGGAATTTGCTGTCAGATTGGAGATGCAGGGAGTTCAGAACCGGCAAGAGCAGCGGTAACTATTCAGCTTGAAAACAACTAGGAGGAAGTCCAACACAGACTTCCACACCAATTCAGTCAAGCTGACAAGATACAGCTTCCCCTTACAAACTTGGATTCACTTATACCCATAGGTCATCACAGCTACAGCAGCACACATACTGCAGCTTCTGCCCAGATGCTAACAATTCCTTTCACGTGCACGTTGGTGCCCCTTTCCTCAGTGACAGGAAATCTGGGAATATCCAGAAACAACTCTGCCTAGAGGTGTCAACACCTGCACCTTCAGAAACCCTGCTGGGGTTTGTGGTCACAGGCACTTGCCTTGGGCACACATTGGTGTCTGTTCACTTGTCAGTGTTTGCAGAACGCAAACACTGTGCAGACTTGCAAAGCACTGTGCAGACTTGTGCTGCTTTGTGGCAAAAGGGAACATGGGGGAATCCACACATCCTTTTAATGGGTGCCCAGGTGGTTAGAAATGTAGCTCAACATTAAATGATGAATAAGATAGGATCAAACCTGAATGTTGTAACATCAAGAATATTATGGTGATCAGGCAGTGTTTTAGAAAGCACTGTTACAAGCAAGGCAGCATACTAAGGGATTCAAAGATACGTTGTTTTAGTGAAGTTACTTAAATATAAAAATATAGGCTGATCTTCTGTTGCTTCTTCTGTTTTGCCTTACATTTTGCAATTCTATACATGAATAGCAGTATGTATTTATTCTAACACCTGTTTGCTCACAGATTTGAATTTCTAAGGATAAAATTTTTCTCAATATATAGACAATTGTTTTGTAGATTTAGCCTCAGTTATGGGCAAAGACAAAACTTTCCCACTTCAGCACTGTTCAGTTACATAAGAGTTTTCCAGTGGCAGGTAATTCTTGGATACCAAAATAGCTGATGGACGTCAAAGGTTCTCATTCAAGATTGCCTTTAAAATTATATTATCTGCCTACTGCAGATGTTTTCTTCTTGAAGGCTTTGTCGGTAGCATTTGCTTAGACATTATTTCTGCAACTGGAAATGGCATAAGAAGGGTTTTTACTTGGCTGCTATCGTAGAAGGTAAAGTTTCACTAAGCAGGCTAGGACTCAGATATTCCCTGCAGTTCTCAATGGAATTAAGTAAAGCCACTTAATGTCAGTGAATTTGAAGTGAATTTAAACTTACATTTCTGTGAATTTAAGGCCTAGATAGATAACCCAAAATAAAGAATTTTACCCTTACCAAGTAAAAGGAATAGCTGCACCACTCACCATACAGATTGGAAAGTTTCCTTGTTCTGTAGCATAATTAAATGAATCCATTTCTTCTGCAGACAGGCTGAGGGTAGAAATTTTGATTTCAGACTAATTACTTCCACTGAACACCTTGGAGTACTTAAATTTGTAAGTTGATCTTTGTAGCTTGCCATGGTGCTGCTGTTTGCATTATGTGGAGTTTAATAGTTTGTTCTTATAGATCTGCCTTTTGCTTCAAATCATGCCTAAGTCAATTGCTGTAGCAGTGATGAAAATTTCTGCAATTAGTTTTGGTACTCAGTATTCAAGCAGTTGGACGAGGTATCAGAAAACATTTGCGTATGTTCTAAATACACGGTAATAAAAATGAAAAGGATAGCAGAATGTCTCTACCAGACCACTGCCAACCATGTTATATGCCCTGAGGAATGACACAAACAATGGGATGGGTTTGTAAATACAGCAAAAAACTGTTGAAGAAAAATGCCTTTATCCACACATTCTTGGACTGACATTATAGCATGACCAATCTCACCAAGTTTCAAAATGAGTAGTAAATGGGAACTGAAAAAAACAAACTGTTGCCCAAACATTGTTACCGTAAGTGTAAAGGAAAAGAAATACTGTAGGTGGGGATAGTAGTTCTAAGCCATTCCTTTGGTGCCTTATACGTAACTGTCAAAAAAATCCCCAATAGGACTTCAGCGTCAGAAATGTCCCATTCTGCAGGCTGCCTGTCTGGTCTTGCCTCATTGGCCACAACCCCTGAGCACTTCTGACGACAAAAAATACCATTTGACATATTTCACATTTCCACTTCTGTCTGCGGTTGTTCAGCCTTGATCCAGTTATTCAGGTGAGTACAGAGAAAAGTGGAAACAAGGCTATGTTTTTCCCCCTGCATGTCAAGATGCAGCAGGACTAACATCTCAGCATGGTCAGAGATGGACTGAACGGCCTTGAAGCTCAAGTGTTCTTTACAAACAAACCAATATTTTGTTTATGGCTCAGTGACATTTAATATTTTCAGCCAAAAGCAATTACTTTACCAGCTGGCTGCTGAAAACAGCAACTGTTGAATTTTCCTCTGGGCATGGCTCTTGAACCACAGAGGCAATTGTGGGAAAGCGCCATCCAGGTGCCAAACTCCAGAAGCTACTCTGCAGCAGACAATCAGCCTTACATTTTGCAAAATCATCCTATGCATGTGGCACATTGTGCATGTTTAGGCCTTCTTATTTGCAAGCTGTTCAGCTGCAACAAAAACTTCAGTGGAGCAGGGAGCAGAGGAGCATGCTTTGGGATAAAAGCCAAGCTGTAGCTACACTGGCAGCTACAAATTAGGTGACTCAGTCGTGTGGTCACAGTCAGTCAGAAAATAGCAGTGTTTGAGGCATACAGGGTGGTGTGGCTGGTCCCATTCTATTCAGCAAATCAGTGTTTAAACTGATGGTTGCACTTTTCCTTTCCCTGGTGCAACACCTAGACCAGCCTACTTAACTTAAATATCACCAATATCCAAGTATAATGATGATATTTGGGCCAGGGTTTCAAAAGTGAATTTTAGAAATTGCATGTTAAAACTGATCCTTCCATTTAGACACCTAAATATAAGTACCTACCTTCCAAAACATAGTTCTGAAAGCCCCGGACTTTATCATCGGTGACATTTTGCTGAGATCTGTTATCGGTGTGATTCCGCAAGTGACCTAGAATAAGAACAGCAGAATTCTTGTTCTTAGCAATGGAAAAAATTGCCCTTTAGGGAGTACTCTACCATGCAGAAATACTCAGGCATGTACAGTGGCCGTTTGCTTTGATTATCATCTCATAGGATGCTCTTTCTAAGCAGCAGTGGAATTGTCCAGTGGCAATCAACAAGGTGCAGAAGCAGCTGGCGATGATTCAGGATGGTTTTGTTCACAGTGTTACTTTCACGAGGTGAGCAGGATTTGGAGGTGATAAATAGACTGCAGCACAGGTCTGCAGAGCAAGGGGAATTCATGGCACACCATAGCATTTGTAGTGACTGCTGCAGGCCACAGCCACAGTGTGGATTGAGGTTGCCCTTGTATTTTTCAGTGATTTCTTTCTATGTATCTGCATCCAAAGAATCATCTGGCTTTATTTCAGCTTTCCTTGAGAAGAGCCAAAGCAGATTTCCTCATGTTAGCTGCAGCACGATGCAAAGGCTTGGACAGAGTTAATGCTGAATGTCTGCATTGGCATACAGCTCCCAGGTGCCTAGCACAGTCAGGGGACTTGTGTGGGCAGCTAAGGACATCAGACGGTTTGGGCTGCATATTTCTACTGTTTCATGTGCACAGTCTGGCCACATATTTATATCAATCGGATGTTAGGAAGCATGAAAATACCATACAGTCATTTGCTTTTATCATTGGTATTAGAAATACCCACCCCAAAGACCCTAATTCTGTGTGCTAGCTCACAGGAAAACTAGACCCTGCCTAATCTCCACTAGGATTTCATTTTTAATTAGTTATCTCTAATTAAGAATACTTAGTTTTTCTGAGGCAAGCCAAGATCAGAAGGTATAGTAGCTCTTACCAGAAGGAGTAGTATCTTTGAAATTCCTGGTTGTGGAGGGGTGTTCTAAAAGTCAGTCCATGTGTTGAAGGGTTGGTCTAAGTTGACAAAGGAAGGGGTCCTTAATTTGGATTTGTATCTTCAGGTACAACCTTTCAGTTTCACAAACGTAATCCTTCTGTGATTGAATAATGAAGGGAAAACAGTTTGCTGAAAGGGCATGTGAGAGGCAGAGCCCTCTGTAATATTTAACCTAGACAAATATACATGAGCAAAAGAAATACTTACAGGAGACTATGAACTATTTTTCCTGGCAGAAATATGGAGGAAGAATTGCCATGACAGGCAAAGTCTGTCTATACGTCTTACAAATTCAGTATTTAGAAGAAGTATTCACCAGTGCGAGACCATCTTTCTTTCAGCAACCTACACAAGAAAGAATAAAAATCGGTAATTTGTTGAATAAACTGTGTGGGGACACATCACTTTTAATCAAGAATGCATCTCTCTGCACGTGTGTCAGTGACACTAGATAATGGTCTGTGGTGAAACACACAAAAATAGAAAAGTACTGTTTGGCATGGGTTGTGGGAACATAACCTTGAAAATAGGGGAGTAAACACCGCTGTTAGCAAAAGGGAGTATCTTACTAGTCAGAAGACACATGAGATAATGTTCTGTGGTGACTCCTCCCCCAAAATCCCCTAAAAGTCCTGACCCCCAGAGACCCTTTTTGTATAGCTGGCCACTCCTTCTGATGTAGGCTGGCCCCTGCCTCGGAATGAGTGTGCCCTTTCGCTAGCATAAAAGCCCGAGCCTCATGCAATGCAGGGAGGCAGACCCTCGTACCACCCAGGTCAATGTTGCCTCCACTGGGAAGCCTGTTAAAGATTGAGCCTGCCACCTTGCACTGCAGTGATGTCTTTTGGAGCTGGTTTCCTGATCGTCATCACATGGTCTTTGGGGTTCGTAAGATACAAATAAATATTAATATTATCACTATAAATAACCATCACGGTTTCTTTAACACTTTGCTGGCTCTTCCTCTCTATCTTTTTCTATTATAATAAACTAGGTTTTCTTATCCATTGTGTCTCGCCTCTCTCTCAACCTGGAATCCCTGAAGTCTGGATTAACATGAATTATTGAGAAAGATCTGGTCTTCAGCAGATCCAGATTCTATCTTTAGAAATGCATAGCAGGAACATCATCTTAAACAAGAGCTAGAGTTTTCCCAAAACCAAGCAGATGCTATTCTGTAATGCACCTTTTAGTGTTTATTCTCCCTCTGAATTACTCATGTATAAAAAATGCTAATGGCAGTACTGAAATGAAAGCTGTGCAAGGGAAAAATATAATCATTAAACTATTTGTCATTTCTTTGGTATAGGAAGCAAACAGGTCTGCAGAGAGGCCGCTTAAAAAAGGCTTTTCAGCGTAACCACTGGTTCTGTATGCATATTATTACATCTGCTAACTTGTGGGGGCTTCTCTTACTCAGAATGGAACTGAGAATGACAGTAACTTTTTTTTTACTACATATCTGATCAACCATATATAATCTTTACCAAAGCAGCTGAATTAGAAAGAAAAAAGCAGTGCGTCCCTTAGAAGAGGATCGTGATTGTTGTGGATTATTTCATATTAAAAGTATACATGGGTCATAAACACAGTGTTACTGGAATGAAGTTCCAGTAGAAAAAAAAACACAAAACAGAAACACTTGCTTTTCAAGGCAAACATTGCTAAATGGAATGCATGAGCTGACACTGAAAAAGATGATCTAAAAAGAAAATAGAGGATATCAGTACAACAGGATACAAGCTTAGAAGTTTCCATCTACAGATCAGATACTATGCTATTTAAATTGACTGTGCTTGATTTCTCTACATGTAAATTTGCAGTGTTGAGCTTCAGAATTCCCCAGATTCACATGAAATTAAAGGTGTGCAGCCAAGGGCTTATATCAAATAAAAAGGACTTAAAGACCTGCTGAGAAAACCTGGCATCATCATCCTCAAGAAATATTTTTCCTTATGCCCTCTTTTGAGTGAATTATTCTAAACAAAAGTAATAGGTTTGGTTTTGGGAGGAAGAAGGATGAGGATTTTGGTTGTGCTGCTCTGGAGTGGGGACTGCATCTAGCGCAGGTTGAAAATACCCACTGTTACTTCTGCACACCACTTTGGCAGAATTTTTTATGTCAGGCAGCAGAGTGACTATCTGAGCAGAATGACAAAGTTCCCTTCAAATAATTAAAGTTTGTTTCAAACAATTTTGAAAAGTTTCCTTCAAAAATTTGAATAATAGTTCAAAAAATTCAAATAAGTATTTCAAATATTTGAAACAATAATTTCAAATAATTCTTCAATTTCTGAGAATAAGAATATATATACAATTTGTATAGTATATATAAATTATATGTAGTGATATATATAAATCACAATTACAAATATGTATTGTTTATGTAACGGTATGGGTTTGGGGTTTTTTTAATCATGAAATCTCTTTTACTGAGAGCCTTTAACAGTTCCAGTATCTGGAACAAAGTTCCAGGAAGATGTCACCCATACTAATGTCACAGAAACACTTTCCTTGAATGCAGCCAGGTAACAAACACTGAGATCTTGCTGGTGCGGTCCTTCTAGAAGTTGACAGCAAAATTGCCTAAAGCATCTTCCCATGAGGATGTTGTAGCTGAAAGTAGCATGGCAAACGAGCACATTCTGATCAGGGAGAGTCTGCTGTGTTTTCAGAATTGAAAATAACATTTTTTTCCTGATCACAGTATCACAGTATCACAGTATGCTGGAGATTGGAAGGGACCTCAAAAGATCATCTAGTCCAATCCCCCTGCCAGAGCAGGAACACCTAGATAACGTTACACAGGAATGTGTCCAGGCGGGCTTTGAATGTCTCCAGGGAAGGAGACTCCACAACCTCCCTGGGCAGCCTGTTCCAGTGTTCCGTCACCCTCACTGAGAAGAAGTTCCTTCTCAAGTTTAAGTGGAACCTCTTGTGTTCCAGTTTGCACCCATTACCCCTTGTCCTATCATTGTTTGCCACTGAGTAGAGCCTGGCTCCATCCTCGTGACACTCCCCCTTTATATATTTATAGACACTTATAAGGTCACCCCTCAGTCTCCTCTTCTCTAAACTATAAAGACCCAGCTCCCTCAGTCTTTCCTCATAAGGGAGATGCTCCACTCCCTTAATCATCTTGGTTGCCCTGCGCTGGACTCTCTCCAGCAGCTCCCTGTCCTTCTTGAACTGAGGGGCCCAGAACTGGACACAATATTCCAGATGGGGTCTCACCAGGGCAGAGTAGAGGGGAAGGAGGACCTCTCTGACCTACTAACCACCGCCCTTCTAATACATCCCAGGATGCCATTGGCCTTCTTAGCCACAAGGGCACAGTGTTGGCTCATGGTCATCCTGTCGTCCACTAGGACCCCCAGGTCCCTCTCCCCTACACTGCTCTCTAGCAGGTCGTTCCCCAACCTATACTGGAACCTGGGGTTGTTCCTGCCCAGATGCAGGACTCTACACTTTCCCTTGTTATATTTCATCCAGTTATTCCCTGCCCAACTCTCCAGCCTGTCCAGGTCTCGCTGGATGGCAGCACAGCCTTCCGGCGTGTCAGCCACTCCTCCCAGCTTAGTGTCATCAGCAAACTTGCTGATAGTACACTCAATTCCCTCATCTAAATCATTGATGAATATATTAAATAATAAGTACTGTGAGGCACTCCACTAGTTACAGGCCTCCAACTAGACTCAGCCCCATAGACTACAACTCTCTGGCTTCTCTCCTTCAGCCAGTTCGCAGTCCACCTCACTACCTGGTCATCCAGTCCACACTTCCTCAATTTAGCCGTGAGGATGCTGTGGGAGACTGTGTCAAAGGCTTTGCTGAAGTCAAGGTAGACCACATCCACCGCTCTGCCATCACATCCACCGTGTTATTTCCTCATAAAAGGCTAAGAGATTGGTCAAACATGATTTCCCCCTGGTGAAGCCATGTTGACTGCCCCTCATAACCCTCTTATCCTTGATATGCTTTAAGATGGCACCAAGGACAAGGTGTTCCATCACTTTCCCAGGGATGGAGGTGAGGCTGACCGGTCTATAGTTACCCGGGTCCTCCTTCTTGCCCTTTTTGAAGACCGGAGTGACATTTGCCTTCCTCCAGTCCTCAGGCACCTCTCCCGTTTCCCAGGACTTGGTAAAGATGATGGCGAGTGGTCTAGCAATGATATCCTCATAGTAAACTTTTCCTTAATTCCCCTAACAGAGAAAGTGGAGGTGATAAAGGAATAGAGATCTTGAGAGCAAGAACGCTGGAGGGCAGACACGTTGGGTTAGGCAAGGGTGAGATGGACAGGCAAGGAAGCTGGCAGGGTTCAGATGTGATGGGAGCAGAAGAGGACAAGAGTCACATGTGCCGTGGGGCCGAGGTGGCATGACAGTGCAGAGCTGGTACATCTGTCCTTCCCAAAGCAGGGTCATGCTGGGGATGAAAACCTTTGTGCTTTTGATGCACGGATTGACTCCACAACTCGTTAAAGTTGTAAAGTAGGTATGCTTTTTATTCAGCGCTGAGACACACAGGGATAATTCCTCAAAGTCATGCATGCCTCAGTGCTGTTTCCCTCTACATTTATTCTCTAAAGTTATATATATTCATAAGGCTGCACAATACGCCTACACACATTCATGTCCTACCCCCGCTTCGTATTATAATGAGCTAGAAGGTCCTTTGCGTCTGCGCAGTGGGCAGGGGTCTCAAGATGAAGTAAATGAGTCTTCCTCCTGTGGGTAGGGGTCTTCAAGATGAAGTAAATGAGTCTTCCTCTTCTTGAACTTTTCACCTTTTAGTCTTCAGGTATGGCCTTAGGGTTTGGTCGGTGTCCCATCCATAAACCATCTGCTTCTCCCCCTTCAGGCGTCTGCTTTTCCTTATCAATAGCTGCTTATCAGTAGAATCAGGCGTCTGCTTTTCCTTGTCAACAGAAGCAGGTATCTGCTTTTCCTTATCAATAGTTAGTGCCTTTGTTCTGCTTAATAGGCATGATAGGTACAGACAATACTTTTGTTTAAGCAAGCGAATTCCTCTAACCCCCTTGTACAACCCCCTTGTAATTGGTTAACCCTGTATCACTTTCAGGTCGTGCAGTAGCTCAAGGGACAGAAGCCAGTGCTGGGGCTGTCTGTAGCCCAGCTACCTTGTCACAGATTGCAGTTGTCTGCCTGATATCTGAGTGGGGGATGCAGGTTTCCCTTTTGGTTTAAGTGTGAGAAATCAAATAAATCAACTTTTACCTTGCCTCGAAAGAGATGCTGGTGAAAGCTTTTTCAGAGTTCATAATCCTGTGTTCAAAGTTAAGAAATTCCCTGGCAGCTTTACAATTCCTGTCTGCACAGTGCTGGTGTGTTTATGTCCGTTCCAAGCACCTTTGCTTTTTAAAGCTGTGGCTATGGCTTGCACTGAGAAAAGCCTTTACACCTCCGAAGAACTTTGAAAACCATGAGTCAGACTCCCTCGAAAGAGTGAGGAGGGGGACTTTTTGTATTATCTACATAACACTCACTTGGTACCTTTTATCTATGTGTGATAAGGCAGTACAGTGTTAATTTTTTGGCCTCCGGGTAGGGGATATCTCTTGGTTTGATGGTGTGGGGCTTCCAGCATTTACGTGGATTACCAAACCTGAGGTCAGGCTGTATCCCCTCACTCCCCTTCCACCTGTACCTCATGATTCCAGAAATTAATCCTGCCCTGATTTAACCCCCTCTAACAAGGTATTGCTGGATGGCATTTTGCCTTTATAGGCTCCTGGCTTTCACCTTCCAGACTGTGTGTGATGCTTAACATGTTGAAAAGACTGAGATTTTTCCAAAGTGGAACCAGAATTTGTGCTTTTTCCTAGGTTCCCAACTGGGAACGCTCAAGGCCTTGATGAGAAAGTGAGCACTAGCCGCTGTCAGAAAGCTGTGCCTTGTTTAAGCTATCGGCATGGAAATGTTAAGTACTCAAATATTAGGCTCTCAGCAGGTGAAACTCACTGGTTTTCTTGATTGTATTGCCTGTACTTTCTCTCTGGACTTCTTGTTAAAATATGTAAACAGTGCAGTGTTGTTTTTCAGTTGTTTGAAAATAAAGGTGTTCGTGTTTGTAGGGAATTAGGAGATTTGGATGAGTACACTGCATAAATGAATGTGGATTTTTTTTACAAGAATTTATGCTGGCTTGACATGGCATATAAAATAATGCAAAAGATGAGATCAATATACTGAGCAATTCTGTCAAGAATCCTAGGGAAAAATCTGCAAGGTCGTGTAGTTAAAAACTAATAATAGAACTCAGCAACAGACAGAATTAAGGTAGAGCAAGTGAATATAGCTGTTGCTCTTCTTAACTTCAGAAGTCTGGCTTTGCAAGTGTACTGCCCTTTCCTGGCAATTTTCTGTGCTTCCAGAGAGCTATTGAGTATGTTGAAGACAGGAGATTAATTTGTCATGCTGGTATAGAATTCAGAGAGTGATTTGTGTGAGAGTCCAGTTTTATTCCAAAAGTGAAATGGTATTCTGTTATGTAAAACCTGTAATATTAAATCATAGCATAATGAAATCTGTCAAGATGAGAAGTCTATTACTGAAGTCCTATGCTTTTTCCCGTTCTTCAAAGGGCTGGTTCCAAAATCTTAAGAACTTTTCCTAGGTCTCCCCTGTTTTTAATTATTTTGGTCAACTTCTGCCATTCATGTCAAAGAGTATTAGAGATTGCATTTTGGGGTCCTTTGAACAAAGGTAAAACTTGAGGCATCGTTCTGAGCTCAGTGTCCTCCTAGGTTTGTGAGCTCTGAAGCACAAGTTGTTCTCTTTGATGGTAGAAAAAAGTTGCTCATTCACGGCTTTCATCCGTTGCAAAAACAAACCCTCCAGATACATTACCTATTGTTGCTATAGAAATGCCTTTGCAATGAATGAGACATATTCTGCTCATGTTGACTCTGCTCTGTATTTTTTCTTTACAAGCTGTCTGATGTGGAAGGACTAACCTCATTTGTAGCAGAGCTACAGGCAGAGTTGTGGTGCATGCCTGCACACTCTTCTGTTAAATACTTGTATCTGCATTAGTCTCTTGCTACTAACCATCTTCCCATGTTTTTGGACCAGAGTAAATCTTGGGTTTTAAGAGATAGGGATAAATGCGCTTGAAAGAGTTTCAGAGGGTTTCTGTGTACAAAGGCATTTCTGAACCACTTGCAATCCTTTGGTTAAAGTAGATAAATATGTGCCAAAAATAATGCCTCAGATGTATTTCTACAGCCACGTAAAACAAGCAGCCAGCAGTGTCTGAATTGTGCAAGTGGTACAAGCTGTATAGTACCAGCATTGCTCTGGTTTTTCTTGTCTATTGTATTCTCAGTTATGCCATGGAAGTTGCATTAGAGAGCAAGTGCTATGATGTGATATAAAAACCTCAGCAACCTAAACAATTCACAAGTTATCGTGTCATCAGACATCAAGTATTGGCAAATGTTCACTAAAGAAGCATTGAGAACAGTTAAGAAAACTAATAGAGGAAGGGCATACAGTCATAAGATGTCTTGATACACCTTGATTTAGCACCATGATTTTCATACTGTAATTAACATGTCTGGTCTGCTGAAGAATAAATTATCAAAGGCTTCCATCTTCTGATCATGAATAGTAAGAGACTGACTTAAATTAGAAAGGAAGTCAAGAGCATTGATGGAAAATTATCACTGAAAACCACATTGTCCTAAATGCTTGCAGGCCTGCATGCCTGGCTATCCAATAAGCTGCTTAGTCACTAACATCAGACCTTGGGCTGCAAAAGGACCAAAGCTGTGCGCTGGTGTTTTAAAAAGTCACATGGAAAGCTTGACAACTGACTTGTGAATATCTGCATTTTAACATAAATGATCATATTTTGGCTTCCAGACAGAGGGTGAGCTCTTTTCAGGTTTGTAAGTTGTCCAACAGAAACAGAGTGGGGATAGGGTCAGCTGGAGAAATGTATGTAAAATCTCCTTAGGAGAACCTACACCAAGGATTAGGGGCTGTAGTGATAGGCCAAGGGGTAACAGGTTAAAACTTCAACAGGGGAAGTTTAGATCGGATATAAGGAGGAAGTTTTTTACAGTAAGGGTGGTGAGGCACTGGAATGGGTTGCCCAAGGAAGTTGTGAATGCTCCATTCCTGGCAGTGTTCAAGGCCAGGTTGGACAGAGCCTTGGGTGATATGGTTTAGTGTGAGGTGTTCCTGCCCACGGCAGAGGAGTTGGACCTAGATGATCTTAAGGTCCTTTCCAACCCAAACCATTCTGTGATTCTTTTATTTCAGTCCTGGTTCTTGCCCTGAGAGAGAGCTGGGAGCTTCCCATGGGGTTGCCCAGAGGTTCCCAGAGAGGCCAGAGAGGCCTTGCTGAAGGAGATTGTCTTAACACAAAGCGGGGAGGAGGAGGGAAGATGCCCATTATCTAGTTAAAGTAGTTCAGTATCTGCCAAAAATAATCCCTCAGAAGCATTTCTACAGCCACATAAAGCAAGCAGCCACCTGTGACTGAATTGTGCAATACATCATGTGTTTAAAGATGGTTTATAGCTTTGTGCCAATCACTTTTGGGTATTGGAAGGGATTTGGATTTGGAACTTGCTTAAGTGACCATGGCAGTTTCCCTCCTTTCGCTCTAAGCCTTTGAAGAACTTCCTGCACTGTTCTGAGGGGTATGCTTCTCATTTATGACTAGAAATAATCCTTTGTTTTGTTATCCTTCAGCTAAAGGTAAAAAATTATTTCAATTTCCTTTAGAATTCAGTTTTTAACCTTTAAAAAGGCAGTCTGCAAAAATGGCAGAAATATTTATCGTTAGGAATCGTAAGACTATGGACTCTGAAGAACAAGCATACCTACTTTTATTAAAAACAACAGGTGGGAAAGGACAAATAGGAACAGTAAGCAAGATCCTTGTAGTGGTAAAATTGATTGTCCTACTGACACACCTGGTACTTTCAAAGTCCTGCTTCTGGTGACTGTTGCCTGTTTTGATCATTTTGATCAAGTTCAAGCAAACTTAAAGGTGAAGGCTATATATGTATATATAATTCCCTTCTTCCTGCAGAGTAAGTGTATAAGAAAAGGGGAAACTGAAAAACACAGATGATTTTGGCATAAATTCGGTGTAACAGCATTACCTGACTTTGATCACAGTCCCCCCAGGGTCATGCAGACATCCTTGTGTTGCATGAAATGGCTGTCCTGCTATGGATCCTGCTGTGCTTGGGTCAGGACAGCCCCAGGTGGCCTGTCTTTGCTTGGCTGCCTATCTGGCTATGGAAGGAGCTTCAGTTCACCCATCTCTTGCCTGGGGAAGGTCTTAGGTGAAGTTGCTTTGCGCTTTTCTGTGCAGTTTCTTACTGAGTGTTTGCTGAGTTATTCAATGAATGCGTGCACTGGCTGCCAAACCTTCTTCTTTAGCAATATAACAGGGACACACTCAGAACCCTCCACAGCTCTTCCTTCTCTACAGCTCATCCTGCAGACAGCTGCAGGCAGTGAGTTTTGCTCAGGCGCACACCAGTTGCACCGATCAAAGTAACACCAAGTTAAATCAAGTAGTTGGTTGAAGTGTTACAACACCTTCAGGAGTCTCTGTAACATCAGTTCAATAG
Source organism: Pezoporus occidentalis (assembly GCF_034315485.1). Taxonomy (NCBI): domain Eukaryota; kingdom Metazoa; phylum Chordata; class Aves; order Psittaciformes; family Psittacidae; genus Pezoporus; species Pezoporus occidentalis. The sequence goes on from NW_026914181.1 coordinate 217,599, forward strand.
TAGTTTCATTTGGCCATCTTGCTATCATAAAGGACACAGGTGAAAAAGCCCCTGTGTTATTCTGAGAGTTTGTATTACTTCACAAGAATAACATGATTCTAGTACTTGGTGCAAATCGTGTGTAACAGAGGTGATGTGAAGCAGTTGACAGCGCAGGAGGAAGTACAGAATTATGTGGAAAAAGAGACGGGCTCATTGAGGGTGAGTGATATGAGCAGGTGATGAACCGCTGGCTTCAAGGGTAGGCTTTGGCTGGGACAGCAAGCACTGAGTGGCAAGATGAGTGAGTGGCACGCCCAGCAAGGCTCACATTGCATGGCTGGGGGGAGCAGAAATTATTATTAAATAGCATTATGCCTAAGGCAATACGGAAAGTTTTAGGTGTGTGTATGGCAGCAGGTTAGCAGAGTAATCTGATGCTGGGGAAGAGCTTTGCAGAACCAGCAGCAGAGCTGGCTGTGTGGTAATGTGGATCTGCTCAGGGATGTGCACAGGCACAGTTTAAGTCAGGTGAGCAAAGTGACCATGACTAAGAACGCAGGAGGAATTGGCAACCCTGTTTCATGTCTCCCTCTTTCTGCCTTGCAAAGGGTGTGGTAACTCCCTCATGATATTTCTCTACAGTTTGCTGTAATTTTTTTTCCCAAGGTGCTCTAGTATATTCTGCATGAACTGCTGTTGCTGCTGTCCACACTTGTTTCCAGCTGTGTGGGCTTCCCAAGGCAGAGAAGGAGACTTGTGTCCTTCCTGTTCCACCTGCTAGGCTGTTGTGCTTAGAAAAGGATCTCCAGAGTGTGGCACGGTGTGACATGTTAGTCATAGAGCTGTGGTTACTGACAGTTCCCACTGCTAAACCTGTAAACGTACAGGAAGCACGGTGAAGTATGTGACCCAGCACAAGGCAGTAAGAGGTGACCTTCAGACCCTGACATTGTAGGCACCCCCAGTTCTTGTCAGTGTCATGCTGGCTGCTTCTAATCCAAGGATGATTAAGGCAGTATCTTGTGAGCTCAAGCTCAGCACAGGTAGAGTGTCTTGGCATTTATCACTGGTCTGATGTTTGCATGGCAGTCCACAGGTAAAGAAGGGACTGTGAGCTCTGTGTTGCTACAAAAATTAATAGCAGAGGGTATATTGGAGACTGCAGCATACAGCCACCTTGGCCAGCTTGCAGAGAGGTTGAGAAACATGGCTCTGTGGCAACCACCTGCGTGTCTCCAGACAGATCACTCTGTCCATCAAGCCTCATATTAAATGTGCTGCTGAACCCACACTGGCTCCATGTGGTTGCAAAGCCTTTGCTCATGTTCCCAAGTGCTCCAGGAGCCCAAAACTCCAAGCAGCCCCCCACAAAACCACTCCAATGGAGATTGTTTTGTTTTTTAGTTTGTTTTCTTTTTTTTACATCACAGCAACTAATCTTCAAGTCAGTAATTTAGGAGCAGCCCTGTCCAAAGGCACAGAAACTGGACCTCTGCAAACCTAGAGAGCTGTATGCCATCATTTGCTTGGCTTCTGCCTGAATCTGCTGGCCGTTCTCTGGGACTTCTCTAGGTTCTCCCCATCTGCAACATTCATTAGGCATCCCCAAACAACCGCAAGCTGGCTATACTTGCTGTTTGATTATTAAAGGCCCAGCATCTTGATTCTCACTCAGACTTGCAACTTGGGTATAATCTTAGACTGGGACTGCTCTGTATCCAGATAATTCTTAAGTCCTTGTGTGTGTATTGAGTAGCATAAAGGTTTTATTAACAGAGCTAAACTTTCTTCTTTTATGTCTGTTATTTCAGGATTCTTCCTGGCTTTCACATAGTCCTTGCCTGCTTCGGCAAACCTGTTTTTCCAAGCCTGTCTCTCTGCTTAAATAATTTCTGTGATATCTCTATTGTATCAGATGCAACTAAAATGCCTGTTCATCCAAGGCCAGCTGTGATGTAGTGTCAGCCTCAGGAGCATCTCGCACTCGCTGTTGATATCCCTTCTGCCTCTTACTGACCTGTGCTCCAAGGCTCTACCGCCCTCTTACGTATTTGAGTGGATGTTTTTTGGTATTTCTAAAGCAACACAATTTCCATCTTTTTCAGATGGCTTTGGGAAATGGCCCCTTTCTGAGAAATTACTACCATCAGAAGCATGCTAATGTTCCTTGGATTTTTGCATATTATCTATCTGTTACTAGCTGAAGTTGAAAGCTTTCTAGGGCACAGTGCTATTACCATTCTGTTTGGATAGTCCCTAAAAATCTCATATGCAAATAATAAATAGTGGTAATTGCTAGGAACTCAGCATTACCAAGTAAAATATATTGATGTTGATAAAATGTTTTTAAAGAGACAACTGAAAAACTGAAGAAGCTCATTTCTCAATGGAAACTGATGAAATAAGTGTCAAGCAATTTCATTTTTGTCAAAGACTTATGCCACCTTTTGATCTATGAAAGCTTCAAGATGTCAACAGTGCCACAATAATTGCTGTTCTAAGACTCTGTTTTCCATTAAATACCTAGATTCAGTTTGAATCAGTGCTTCACTCTTAAAAACAAATTATTTTGTAGGTTAAAAGGAACTCATCTGCCACCTGTATGTTTTCAGGTGGCATTCAAAAACCACCTTAAACTTCTGAACTCCAGAACAATGAGCCAGCAGCTCACACACTTTTCATTCTAAATCCAGTGTGTAAAAGGAAGTTCAACCAAGAACGCAGCTGTAGATATTTAGAAACATCCCATATGGTGGCCATGAAGTACCTGTAAACCACTACTTGGGCATCACTATAAAGTAATTTGCCTGATAGGGGATAAAATGAACCCAGTGAAGGAGGAACCTATGGTGTAACCAGCTCCTTCCTGAGTGAGGCAAATGGTGGAGCCAATCACTGTGGCACCTACTCAGAAGAAAATGCTGGTGTTGAACACTAGTATTAAAACAGACTGTCTTGTTAGGTCATGAGGCTGGATTAAAGGCACTTGGTTCTTTCATGTAAATGAATACATGCTGAGACCGTTAGGAAAGACTGGTTTATTTTTTCTCTTGACATGTAATTGTTTTCCCCATCTGTGCTTTCCTATTTGGGTCAAGCTCTTCCCTTTTTTTTGAGCATAGAACAAATGTGACAGGGACAGGATGTCAGGAGAATTTTTCTCTCCTTTATTTCCTGCATGGTCTTACTTCTAAACCTTTGTAAGAGATGTTCAGGTGGCTAAACTGGAACGGGAAGACAGTGCTGGAGGTGCAGGGGCAGCAGCTTTGCTAAGGAGGCATAAGGAGAAGTAGGAGAAATCTTCAAGGAAGCATGGTGCTACCAAACAAGGACTGTGTTAGAGCTGTGGGGTTAGCTGGGCAGCTAATGCCAGTTCTCAGCTAAATGGCTTCTAAGCCATTGGAAACTTGGGTGGGAAGGCTTGTACTGCCTAGGACTGACAGAAGCTGTTTGATAGCTTTCCTAAGGCAATCTCTCCTGGTGCCACCTCTGCTGCTACCTCTGTGTGTAAGCACACATTTGGGGATGACTTTACAGGAGTGACTTCTCAGAAGAGCTCATCTGGAGCAGTTGTCCAGACAGCTGGGCAAACCTGCATCAGTCTGCCGCTGTGTTCTCTTTCCCTAGAGCAATAGTCAACCTTAGACTGGAGCTCCAGGCTCTGGCTGCCTGACCCAAGCTGCTTGTGGTCTTCTCGGAACACCACCACCCCCAATATAAGCTTGGCAAGTGCCCCAGGAACTTGCAGAAGGAAACAAAACAGATTTGTGAGCAACATCTTCAGTTGCTTTCCCAGCAGTATGCTTGTAGATCCATCATCTGAAGCAGTGTTGGGCAGTTTTCAACTGGCACTGGCAAATTCAGAGACTGAAGATGGCCTGGCTGATTGCACTTACCTCTGCAATCATCTGCTCATGGTGAATAGCTTGGAGCAAGATAGGATGGGTGGGAGGTGAGAGGAGCATCTCTTGTGACCTTCAATGGAGCTTAACAGAGCTATGCTGACTACAACAGCATGGCAAGACTGGTGAGTTCAGTAAGCCCCTTGAGTAAGTAAGCTTCAGTAAGTGCTTGAAGGAAAATGGCCTGGGCTGGATGGCCCCGGGGGAAGACCAGTAAGGGCAAAGTGCAGTTTTTCCCTCACCAAAGAGCAGAGAGGCAGGATGAGGTGGGATAGGAGAAGCAGTTTCCTGGTGGCCCTGGCAGATCCCCATGTGGGGAAATAGCACTGGCATGCACCTTACAATGCTGGGGTTGGCAAACTGGTGGGGCTGTAGACAGGCATGCAGGCAGCGCTGACTGCGGGCTCAGGGAGCTGGGACACCTCTCAGCAAGGTCCTGGGACACTGGCCCTGAGCCTGCAGACACTGGCCATACCACAGTTTCCCCTTTGTTTTTGGTGGCAACACATCCAGAGGCTGTAGTGGTGTTTCCTAACCCCGCTAGATATGCGATTTTCCTGGGTGCAAGGCAGAGGATGCTGGGAACACAGCAGCAAGAAGCTCTGCAGGCTGGGCCAGTGACTCAGCTGCTGGCGATGGGCAGAGAACAGTGCAGACAGGCTCTCCTCTCTTGGTGCACGCAGCATCCCAAGATGCAGTGCCTTTACGAACCTTAATCCTTCTGTTTCCACCCTGCTCTTAATTGTGCCACCCAAGAAGTGAAGATAGAAATCTTGGCAGCAGGAGATACCCTAACTGGTTTGGAGAAACAAATACGTGATTTTTATTTTAGAAATATTTTAGTCTTTTCATCATAGTCATTTCTTCAGAAACGCAGTCAGAAGTTGCTGTGTAGGAGTATGGATTTCTGGTAACAAGGCCACCTACACAAATCCACCACAGGAAATAGGAAGCCCATACCTAAAGCCTTCACTGTCTAGGGCCCAGTTTAGCAAAACCGCTAAGCAATGCTTAGTCCTGCTGAAGGCAATGGGAATAAATGGTGCTGAATCATTAGCAGGTGACGGTCAGGACTGAACCATCCTAGATCCTGACTCAGCCATGGTATTGTATGGCATTTAATAGTTAGGAGAATTCTGAATCTTTGCACAAACATCCCAAATAATAAATAATACCATGTTTAATATCGCGTCTTATTTTGGTGCTAGGAAGAATAAAAATACTTACTTCTTCCCACCTCTCTTCTAAAGGCTGTTTTATTTTGGGGAAAAGCTCCTTTGATTTTGATACTTACACATTTTCAACTCATACTTTCTCTTGGATTTGTAATATCACTATTTTTAACACTGTAAGCAATAATAAAATTGTTTTCTGCAGAAGGCTGCTAACTTCACCCAGTAGAAGATCTGCTTCACCCAGGTAGTGACCTAGTTCATCAGGATTTTACAAAGAATATTCATTCTGCAGCATGAACAGAAATAATATTCGAACCTGGTGGCCATTCTGTTGACTACTTGATTCGTTCCTACTATGAAGGAGGAAGCTGAAAATGGCCATGTAAGGGATTGTGTTTACCAAACTCTCGTCTCAACTCTGGTAGTTTTCTGCTTAGAGAAAATAATTGTAGTTTTTGCAGTTATTACACCTGTCATTTAAAAAAGCATAGGTCTGCCCTGGGTGGACTGTACCTCCACTGACATGGATTTTTTTCAGCTAGAAAAAAAATCTTATTCTTTTTCTGCGTAATGTAAATGTTGCTCCACATGTAACTGATGAGACACCTAGAACTGAAAAAGTAATTGGGAAATAAATCTTTTGTTCATTTACTGTACCAGGTGGAGTTTTAAGCAAAGCTGGTTTCTGTTTCTTCATGTAATGGATTAGCCATCAAGAACTGAGTAATTGAAAAAGAGTTTTGGCAGTGGTGACAGAGAGACACTTAAAAAATTACAGGCTTTAATGTTTGATTTGAACAGGGCTGTCAGTCTTGCCTGCTCAGAGTTGCAGAGGGGATTCATCAGAAATCTGAAATGGAGTGAATAAAAAAATCCAGATGTTGAGTTTGGTGGATACGTTTTTAAGATTAAAACAATAGTTCTGTGTGACCCATTCTTTTGGACCTCGTCAATATGTGGGTCCCTTACTCATTTCATTAATTTGATAGGAAAAAAACCTCCCTTGACATTGTTAAATTTATCTACCTTCATTTCCAAAAGGAGCCATTGCGCAGCAGTCATCTTTGACTTCATGTAATTCTCTATATAGTATGTTCTGATTTAAAACATCGAAAGGATGTGTAGAAACTGTGCATCTGTGGATTTCTTCTTTGGCCAATCGTGGCTATAAGCTATCTAGAGAGGAAATGTCTGGACCCGCCACCTTAGCTTTTGATTTAACACAGGGAGCAAAGGCTTAAAAGCTAAAATTGAGATGACCAGATAGCACATTTTTAGAAGTTGGTATACATCACAGAAATGTTAGGATTGGAAGGAATAATTTTTGTTCTGACATACAATCTACTGTTTATAAATCAGATCTGTAATGTCTGCAGTCAGTTTTTCCTTCAGGTTTCAAGGTACCATCTTTCATGGTACTTCTCATTTGGAGGTCTGAAAGAATTTACAGGAAAGCATGTTATCTGTTTCCTCTGTGTTGAGGGTGTTATGCAGAGGCAGGTGAAGAAGGAACCCTAGTAACTATGCATGGTTGTGTGAGTTTTGTTTGTTTGTGTTAAGCTATATTTTTGGGCAAAGTGTTTTAAAATCATGTTGGAAATGGACTGCTAGCAGTTGCATTTATTACCTATGGAAACCTGGTTTTTTGCTTTATTAAATGTTGGGTGGGGTGCTTTTTATAGTGAAATTTCTGTCACTGCTAGAACAGGTCAGAAGCTTTCAAGGGGTTAAAGTGGCCTTGAGAACAAGGGCCAGCTCACTGAGACTGCACCAGCTTGTTGCAGACCCCGAACCTAGTACATGGAGTTCCCACTCTGGTTCCCACAGCCCTTGCTGGCCCAGTAGAATTTTCACTCTAGGGAAATAAGGGCTCAACCTCTGCTCCATCATAATTCTGCAGTACACAGACCATATCCTATTTGAGACTAAAAAATGTTACAGCGAATCTCCCTCTTTGCAAGTAAAATTTCTAAACATATGCTCATGTTTGTACTTTTTGCATGTCAAAAGTATGCGAAACTCTTAATAATGATAAAGCTGCAAGATTTGCATGTGCGCATACAGGATGTGTGTGCGTGCACATGCATCCCACATGGTGGGGGGGGAATAGTAAATGACCACAATTTTGCACATTTGTAGCTCAGGTTTGACAACTTCGCTCTTACTCACTGCATCAAATCCAATTCAGACAAGCATAAAAACTATGTGATTTAAAGTTCAGTAATTAGTAGTAGTCAGAACTTCAAAGAGGTCAAGATCCACAGTTTTAGGTCCCCAGCTCCACTGCAGTCAACCCCTGAAACCATCAAGGACTGAGGCTCTTAAAGATATGTGCCGTATTAGTACCATTTGGGATGAAGTCTAAATGGCTGATGCATATTCTGCTGCATTGCATGGGAGCAGCTTTGCTATCAGCCAGCTCTGTGGGGCTTCCAACTCAGATTTGGATCATCACTTTTAAGACACTTGTTCTCTCTACACTGCTTAAGGAGTTTGAACACATATAAATCAGGTTTTGAAAGTGTCAAACTTTTCAGGTTCTCTGTCTTGCTCTACCTTCTAACTCTGTGTCTCTTCCTCAAAGGTCCCCTGTATTTTTCCAGCAGTAGATACAAGCTGTCAAGCTCTGGATATTCTGAGCTGCCTTTGAGTGAAGGCAGGTGTCCATCTATCATATGTTTTCACCTCTGGCCAGCCTGAAAATGTATTTCTTGGTCATGCTCCACCCCACAAAGCCATTGGAGTAAGACACATCACAGTGCAGTCTCCTAAAGGTCAACGCACTCATCTTGGGGACAGGACTGTAATTCTCCAGTCCTTGTTTCTCTTGACTTGAAGCAAGGCCACAATTCCAGCTTTCTTACATCCCAAGTGAGGGCCACAAGCATCCTGCAACGGATCCGGCTCTGTCTCTCTGCTTGAGGTAGTTCCATTTGGTAGCAGCATTCCCAAAGAGAGAGAATAACTAGAGTGTACTGGTCAGAGCCTTAGGGGGACTGTGTGGAAAGCAAGGTCTGTTCTCCACCCATCTGAGAGTGTGTGTCTAATTATTAATACAGAGTGGGAGTTTCAGAAAGTGTGGTTTGGGGTTTTGAACAACCAACTATTAATTACAGTGTTTTGCACTTGTGTGTCTGAGAAACCTTGTGTTCTTTCAGAAAACAATGATTCTGTATCGGACTGCATATCTCAAACCCCAGCTGGATGGTGTGTGTTAGCCTACTTTCGATCGTCACTGAAAGCCACACAGGAGGGAAGTGAGCATCATTCATCTTACACATTAGTAACTGGATGCCCTTTATTTAACAAGACTGTCACACTCTCAGATTCATATGTTCTTTCTTCCCTACGAGAGAAAAGACTTTGACATATATACAAAATATATATATTATGTATTTATACATATATATTTATATATATAAATATATATATAATACTTTATATAATATAAAAGTTTAGGAATGCACACTGTAGTTAAACAGACTGCCCTGGGCACTGGCATACAGGACTGCTGTTTGGTGTGACTGTCCACTCACAGCTACACTTGTGACAAAAAGGAAGTGATCTTTGCAGAATTATCCTGGTAAGGTTTCTTTCTTCAGGTGTCAGGGATCATCCCATCCTGTAGATAGAGAAGTTCGTTCATTGCCCTGTGCGAGGAAGCATATGGGTTGTTCCTGCCCAGTCACTCCTGTTGAAGGATGGCTAAAGAACACCCACAAATACTCGGTTGAACAGAATGTCAGCTAATCTGCAAAATAGCGGCTCCTGTTGGCAGCAACACAGACTATCAGTAACAAGAAACTGCTGCGTCCTGTTGGACACAGCACAGAAAATTAGTGTCTTGGCACCACAGCGCCTCCTGTTGGCTTCACGACAGAATCTCAGGCTACGCGAACCGCAGCGCCTCCTATTGGCCAAAACACAGAAAATCTGCGACACAGGACTGCAGCGCCGCCTGACTGGCAACACTACAGAAAATCGGCATCTCGACATCGCAGCGCCTCCTATTGGATCCATCACAGAAAATCAGCGTCTCGGCAAGGCCGTCCGTTGCCGCACCACAGAAAATAAGCGACTCGGCACCGCGGAGCCGCTTGTTGACCGCGCCACAGAAAATCAGCGTCTCGACACTGCAGCGACTCCTGTTGGCCACACCACACCATTTCAGCTAACCCGCATTGCACCGCCTGCTGTTGCTTCCATCACAGAAAATCAGCGACTTGACACCCCAGAGCCTCCTATTGGCTGCACCACAGAAAATCAGGGACCCAGCACCCCAGCGCCTCGTATTGGCTGCATCACACAAAATCAGTGTCTCTTTTCCGCAGCGTCTCCTACTGGCCAAAGCGCAGAAAATGAGGTAACAGGAACGGTGTCACCTCCTGTTGCCTTCAACGCAGAAAATCAGCGTCTCGACCCTGCAGCGGCTCCTACTGCCCACAGCACAGAAAATCAGCCATGCGGCACCGCAGCGCCTCCTCCTGGCCGCACCACAGAAAAACAGAGCCTCGCAACCATAGCGCCTCCTATTGACGGCTCGGCAGAAAATCAGTGTCTCTTTTCCGCAGCGCTTCCTACTGGCCTCTCCGCAGAAAATGAGGTTAACACGAACCGCATCGCCTCCTGTTGCCTTCAACGCAGAAAATCAGCGTCTCAGCGCTGCAGCACTTCTTACTGGGAGCACCACAGAAAATCACCGACGTGGATCGGCAGTGAGTCATATTGGTCGCACTGCAGAAATTCACTTTCTCGGTAGTCAGTGCCTCCTATTCACTGCATCACAGTATACCAGATAGCACACACCGCAGGGTCCCCCAATGGGTGCGTCTCAGAATATCAGCGTCTCTCTTCACAGCATCTCCAATAGCAGCATCACAGAAAATCAGCCTCTACGCACTGCAGCGAGAGCTATTCAGTGGACCGTGGAAGATCAGCTGACACGAACCACAGCACCTCATTGCCATCAACACAGAAAATCTGCGACTTGGCACCTCGGGGCCTGCTATTGGTGGCGCCACAGAATAACAGTGCCTCGGCACCGCAGCACCTCCTGTTGGTTGCACCGCAGCAAATTGCTGTCTCAACACATCAGCGCCTCCTATTGACTGCATCACAGAAAATCAGCAAACCCGCACCTCTGTTCCTCCTATTGGCCGCAACAGAGAAAAGGACCTATGCGGCACCACAGGGAATCCTGGACCTCATCATCGAAAAACAGAGACCTGGCACTGCAGTGCGTCCTGTTGGCCGCAACGCAGAACACCGTATACTCGGCACCGCAGCGCCTCCTCTTGGTTGCACGGCAGCAGATCAGTGTCTCGTCTCCTACAGGCTGCATCACATAAAATCAGTCTCGGCACCGCAGCGCCTTCTATTGGCTGCATACTAGAAAATGAGAGACGCGGCACTGCAGCGATTCCTACTGTCCGCACCACAGCATTTCATCTAAACCTCATCGCAAGGCCTCCTCCTGGCCGCACCACAGAAAATGAGCGTCTCCACTCTGCAGCGACCGCTACTGGCCGCAGCGCAGAAAATCAGCCATGTGGCACCGCAGCGCCTTTTTCTGGCCTTACCACAGAAAAACAGAGCCTCGCCACCACAGCGCCTCCTATTGACGGCTCGGCAGAAAATCAGTGTTCCGCAACGCCTCCTATTGGTGCTCCGCCGTAAATGAGGTAACACAGACCGCATCGGCTTCTATTGGCTTTTACACAGAAAATCAGCGTCTCAGCGCTGCAGCACTTCTTACTGGTTGCACCACCGAAAATCAGCGATGCAGCACTGCAGTGATTCATACTGGTCGCACTGCGGAAATTCACATTCTCGGTACATCAGTTCTTCCTGTTCACTGCCTCACAGAATATCAGGTAAGACGGACTGCAGTGCCTCCTAATGGGTGCATCACAGAAAATAAGCGTTTCACACTGCAGGAAGTACTATTCACCGAACCGTGAAATATCAGCTAGCACGAGCTGCAGTGCCTGCTACTGGCTACAGCACAGAAAATGTGCAACATGGCACCTCAGCGCTTCTTATTGCCCTCAACACAGAAAAACAGACTCGGCATCGCACCTCCTCCTGTTGGCCACGCCACAAAATACCAGTGATTCTGTGCCGCAGTGCCTTCTCTTGGCCGCCGCACTAAAAATCAGCGGTTTGGCACCGCAACGCCTCCTATTGGCAGCACAGAAAATCAGCATCTCAGCACTGCAGCGCCCTTTCTTTATCGGCTGAGCCACAGAAAATTAGCGAGGCGGTACCGCAGCGCCTCCTATTGGCTGCACCTAAGAAAATCACCATCTCGCTACATGAGTGCCTCCTATTGACTGCATGACAGACTATGAGGTTAACCCGCACCACAGCGCCTAAGATTAGATGCATCACAGAAAATCAGCGTCTCGGCACTGAAACACCTGCTGTTGGCCCCACTGCAGAAAACCAGGTAACTCATACCGAAGCCTATCTTCTTGGCTGCACTGCAGAATAGTAGCGACTCCGTATCGCAGCGCCCCCTGTTGGCCTCAACACAGAAAATTAGCAACACGGAACCACAGCGCCTCCTGTTGGCCTTATGGAAGAAAATTAGCATCTCTTCACCACAGCACCTCCTATTGGCTGCACCACAGAAAATTGGGTAATGCAAACCGCAGTGCCTCCTATTGTCTTTCACACAAAAAATCTGAAACACAGCACCTCACTCAGTGTGGAACACTCAGGGTTTTGAAGCCCCAGGTAATAGCAATTCCTGATGCTTGTTTCACTTTCAGGTAATTTCAGGTAGGACATGTTGAAGCTTCAGCTACACCATGTTCCCGCTGATGGACACTCCAGTTGGTTTTGGCTCTGGCTGCAAGATGTTCATGCTTCATACAGCTCTGGCTGATGAAGTTAAGCTGCTTCTTACCAGATGGGACCTGGATCCTCCCCAGGGACGCGCACAGCCCAAAGTCCCGAACCTGTGCCGCCCGTAGCTCCCTCCCTACTGCCCAAAGGGAAGGGGCCTGACAGCCGTTGTCCCGGAGCTGGCTCCTGGGGCTCGTACACGGTCAGGACGGGACGTGCATGGCCCTGCGGGGAGCCTGGGGATCTTATTGGGGTAGCCACTGTCCATCAACACATGTGCACAGCACCAGCACCAATGTTCCCGTAGAAACCCAGCGGAACAGGGAGGGAACAAAGTGCAAGAAGACTTTAATTAAGTATTCAGAGGAAGGTGCATCTTGGCTAGAGCTGGGAAAGCTCAGCTACCTGGGCCATGTTCAGCCATTCATGCTTAATCTCACCCAGGGAGAAGCCAGGTGTCTCTGAAATGGCACACCCCAGGCCTTATGTCTGCAAGGCTACAAGCAAACTGTCTTTCCCACCCACTTTCAAGCCCCACATTTGCTAGCCACAACCCAGCCTCAGTGCTAGAAGCTCAAGGGCTGCTGAGCTACAGGCACTTCCCATCAGGATTCTGTTAAGAGCAGCCAGAGGCCACTCCCAAGGTCCTGAGCAATGGTGCATCAGCAGGGCACAAGCTCTGGGTAAAGCCATGTGAAGAGGTGTCCCCTGCACTTGACACAGGCAGCCAGGGCAGGAACCACCTCATGGTGGTCAGAACATGGTGCACCAGACCTCCGCATGAGGAAGACTGACTGTTACTGAAAAGATGGCAACGACTTGACAAAGGGGACTACCACTGTGAATTGGTGCTTTCAGTGTATGACAAGCATCACTGCAATAGAGAAATATTGACATTTTGTTACCAACTGAGAGTATGGCAATATGATTAAGTCAAACCTGATTTTATTATTGAAACATTAGCCCAAAGATTTAAGTTTCTGACCTCTCCAGAGGTTCTACTGAACCAATGGCTGCAGCTGGTATCTGTCCAAAACCTGTCCAAACACCTGTTTGGTGTGAGGCTGTGTTGTTAAATTCCTTCTGTAGATGCCAAAAATGCAGCTTAATTCTTTCATATGAAAGATTGGCTGGAAATCCCATAATGATTTTGGGTTTGTTGTATGATTTTATTTGGCAAGGGAAAAAAAAAAAAAAAAGCATGAGTACCTCATTTGTGTTTGCACAGGGGTGACTATCCAGTGAGAATAGGCTTGGAATGAAGTTACCTTTTCAATTACTCTAAGCACTCACATTTTTTGGACTAGACAGTGACTAGAATCACTGTGTAAGTACAAAACCTGGATGTCATTGGCATTTTGGGTAGTTTGAAATTTGTTTTAAGTCTGAACGTGAATAGGACGTTTGAAATAAATTACTTGGAAGTGTACAGTGTTTCGCAAGCATTGTTTCTAGGGAACTGTGACAAATAATGCCTTACACAGCCACACTTTGACCACCTAGCAGCGCAGTCCTAACAATGTACCTCCCACTCAGCAGCTCCCACGCTGCTGCGGTCCCGTGCCTTTCGGCTCAAGTGCAGAAACTTGAGCGAGGGACTGTGGGATGTAAGGCTTCTTGCAGTCCAGAAATGGCTTTTCAAATACAATTCCTATTTTCCTGCAAATTTCACAGATGAAATGAAGCTTGTGTTGGAAAACTGCCAGGGTTGCTTTGTTCATGTCTTTAGGGAAGATGTCGACGGCATTTTCCTGTCCACATTCATCCTTTTACCACCCCTTGCAGTCAGGTACCTCCTCACCTCTCCTTAGTGGATACCAACCACTGGGAACAGACACCTCTCGCCAGCGCTTTTTACTGTTGTTTCCCCTGCTGGAGGCAATCCACCGACCCCAGCAGGTCTGCAGGCAGCCGCTGACTGGACCAGGATGCGCGGAGAGATTCGTAACACGGCGGTGCGGCACCACGCCTCCCAGCACCACGGCGGGCTGCGCCTCTCCGCGGCCCAAGGCCCGAGGGTTGATGGTCACTTGAGCCATCAGCGCAAGCGACGGCGGCGGAGGCTTAGCTGAGGCGGTGCCGCGCCTGCTCCGCTCAGTGAGCCCTGGGGCGCCTCACGGGCGGGGGAGAGGGGCGGACGGGAAACACGTAGTGTGCGTGTGTGCGTGCGTGTGAGAGCGAGCGGCGGCCGCGCATCAGATTTTAGGTGCGTTTGCTACACTGCCGGGCAGCAGAAGTGGTGTGTACGTTTAGTCACGCACAAGAGAGAACTGGAGTGCTTTGTTCTGGGGAATTTGCTGTCAGATTGGAGATGCAGGGAGTTCAGAACCGGCAAGAGCAGCGGTAACTATTCAGCTTGAGAACAACTAGGAGGAAGTCCGACACAGACTTTCTTCCACACAGGTTCAGTCAGGCCGACAAGATACAGCTTCGTCTTACAAACCTGGATTCACTTACACCCATAGGTCATCACAGCTACAGCAACACACGTACTGCAGCACCCGGGTGCTAGCGATTCTTTTCACATGCACATCGGTGCCCCATTCCTCAGTGACAGGAAATCTGGGAATATCCAGAAACTGTTAGTAAACAGTTCTGCCTACAGGTGTCAAACCCTGTACCATCAGAAACCCTGCTGGGGTTTGTGATCACAGGTGCTTGCCCTGGGTTCATGCTGGTGTCTTATTTGTTCACTTCTCAGTGTTTGCAGAACACAAAAATCTCCGTGCAGACTTGTGCTGCTTTGTGGCAAAAGGAAACATGGGGAAATCCACATATCCTTTTAGTGGGTGCCCAGGCAGTGTCTGTTGCTTAGAAATGTAGCCCTTTAACATCAAATGATGAATAAGATATGACCAAACCTGAATGTTGCAACATCAAGAATATTACAGTGATCAGGCAGTTTTTTAGAAAACGCTGTTATGAACAAGGCAGCATACTAAGGGATTTAAAGATACGTTGTTTTAATTAAGTGAAATATAAAAATGTAGGCTGATCTTCTGTCACTTCTGATTTACCATACATTTTGCAATCCCATACATAAATAGCAGTATATTTTTATTCTAACACCTATTTGCTCACAGATTTGAATTTCTGAATGTGCTGGGTTCAGCAGTAGCATTTTTCTCCTTCTTAGTAGCTAGTGCAGTGCTGTGGTTTTGACTTTCAGCCTGGGAACAGCGCTGATAACACCAGTGTTTTTAGTTGCTGCTTAGTAATCCTTAGCCTCACCAAGGACTTTCTGAGTCTTATGCTCTGCCAGGGAGGAGGGGAAGCTGGGAGGAAGCAGAGACAGGACACCTGACCCAAACTGACCAGAGAGGTATTCCATACCACAGCACACCATGCCCACTATATAAACTGGGGGCAGTTACCCAGGAGGTCTAGATCACTGCTTGGGTCGGGCTGGGTATCGGTCCGCGGGTGGTGAGCGATTGTATTCTCTTCTCTTATTATTATTATTATTATTATTGGTGGTAGCAGTAGTGGTTTTGTGTCATACCTTAGTTCCTGTACTGTTCTTATCTCAACCCGTGGGAGTTACGTTCTTTTGATTCTCTTCCCCATCCCTCTGGGAGCGGGGGGGGGGGAGGAAGGGGGGAAGGGAGAGAGAAAGGCTGCATGGTTCTGATTTATTTACGGCCGGGCTTAAACTATGACACTGAGGATAAAAGTTTCTCCTCACTGTATAGACAGGTGTTTTGTAGATTTACCCTCAATTATGGCCAAAGACAAACTTCCCTACCTCAGCACTGTTCAGTTACTTAAGAGCTTTCCAACAGCAGGGAGAAAATATACACAGTAATAAAAATTAGAAGGACAGCAGGTCTCTGCCAGACCAGTGCCAACCATGTTATATGCCGTAAGGCATGACCCAAACAATGGTATTGGTTCATAAATAAAGCAAAAAAACTGTTGAAGTAAAATGTTTTTATCCACAGATTCATTGAGTGACTTAAAAACATGGCCAATTTTGTCAAGTTTCACAAAGAATAGTAAACATTAACTGAAAAAAAAACAAACTGTTGCCTAAACATTGTTACTTAAGTGCGAAGGAAAAGAAACACTGTAGGTGGGGATAGTAGTTCTGATCCGTTCCTGTGGTGTCTTCCATGTAACTATCCCAGAAAAAAACAATAGGACATCAGAAATGTCCCATTCTGCAGGCTGCCTGTCTGTTCTTGCCTTGCTGGCCACAACCCCTGAGCACTTCTGACAAAAAAAAAAAAAACAACAAAACAAAAACCAAAAACATTTGACATATTTCGCATTTCTACTTTGTTCAATGATCTTTTTTCCTTCTGTCTGCATTTGTTCAACCTTGATCCAGTCATTTGGGTGCGTACAGAGAAAAGCGGAAACAAAGCTATGTTTTTTCCTCCTGCATTTCGAGATGCAGCAGGACTACCATCTCAGCATGGTCAGAGATGGACTCAATGGCCTTGAAGCTCAAGTGTTCTTTACAAACAAACCAATATTTTGTTTATGGCTCAGTGACATTTAATATTTTCAGCCAAAAGCAATTACTTTACCAGCTGGCTGCTGAAAACAGCAACTGTTGAATTTTCCTCTGGGCATGGCTCTAAAACCAGAGAGGAGATTGTGAGAAAACACCATCCAGATGCCAGACTCCAGAGGCTACGGTGCAGCCAACGATCAGCCCTACATATTGCAAAATCTTCCTATGCATGTGGTACATTGTGCATGTTTACCTCTTTTTATTTGCAAGCTATTCAGCTGCAACAAAAACTTCAGTGGAGCAGGGAGCAGAGGAGCATGCTTTGGGATAAAAACCAAGCTGATATTTCCAGCCTGCAAGATGGCTGCACTGCACTGGCAGCTGTGGATTAGGTGTCTCAGTCCTGTGCAGTCACAGTCAGCCAGAAAATAGCAGTGTTTGTGGCACACAGGGTGGTGTGGCTGGTCCCTTCCCGTTCAGCAACTCCCTGATGCTAGCCCCTATTGATTCAGCCAGATTAACTGCTCTCATTCATGGTCTTCTGGATTGCTTGAAAATTATGCAAGCCAATGTCCCGGCCAGGAATGCATACAGACTCTCCATGCTATGAATGCTGCTGCAGCTGCTGCACAGCCCCCACTAATGCAGGCTCACCTGGAGTAAACTTGTGAAAGAGATAGTGATTTATGGGCATTGCATGGGCTGGGTCAGACTGGCCACTGATAAAACTGCCAGATCCAATCCCCCAACAAAAAATAATTCAATTCAGTATATATCCATCTCCTCGGCCCAGAATCAGATTTAGCTGACTTCACAGATATCCCAACCAGAAACTTGCATTCCAAGGAGAGCCGTGAGCCACCCTGCATGGCAGGTAATTGCTCTTCTATAAACGTTATGAGCTTTTCATTTCCATCCCGATAAGACCCAAGAAAACTTTTGAAAACTTACTAATTGACACAGGAATGCAAATGTCAGTAATTACTGATCAAACAGCAAATGATCTAAATATAAAACCTAGTCAGTGAAAGTTACAGGAATTGACAGGGTGGTAACTGATGCGGAGAAGAGAGGTATTATTACCTGCACACTTTCTCCATATAATTCCCCTGTCTGGCTGGTGAAAAAAACAAATGAGCAATGGTGACTTACAGCTGACTACAGGTGATTAAATACCAATGCTGCACCTTTACTAGGAGTACCCTGAGCAAGGCTGAGGACAACCTACTGATTCCATTTAGAAGCTGGTGGAATTGTGGGAGAGACATGGTTACCAGTCTAGAAAGACTGTCTTCCTTCTCCCCCTCAACACCCACCACCCCCCCAGCCCCACGATAGTGCTTTTCACACCTTTGAAGGAGGAACCGAAGGGATTACAAAACTAGAAGCTGCAGTTTGGGGCTCAGGCTGCCCAATCCTACAGTGAACACCTACCTATTAGCCTACCTAGTAGGTGCCCTTTCAATGGTCATCTGAACATTTCTTTTTTCTTTTTCAGATATCCCAGAGAACACTGAATTCCATGGAGCATCATACACAGAATTGGAGAGTCCTCAAGGACTACTACTTTTTATTTGTACACTAGTGGTATTTCTAGCACTTATCTGTATGCGTGAAACCTAAATTTTAGAGGTTGTTACGCTTGTTTAGGTAAAATTATGCCCACAGATACACTCCCAATTAGGCAAATCCTGCTAATGCTTCCTGTATATATTAAAAGTCCTGCAGGGATTAATGACAATGTGGTAATCAAACTGATTAAGGGATTTGCTGATACGCACAATGTGTCTAATATTACTGCTTGCCTCCATTTTCCTGTTCTGTGGAATATTCTTTGCCAATAGGTACAATTCCTTTTGAACCAGAGAGGGAGATTCTCCAAATTTAGAATCTAAGTTCCATACAATTTGATGTTCCCAACTTGATTTCCTGAAACATAAATGCAGTTTCCTCCTGGGTTAAATTGGACAGTCAAAACCACGAACTGTACATTTAACTTTACTTCCTTACCATACTCACCAGACTTCTTATTGAAACAACTGTGTAAGGGAGCTCCCTAGGGAGAAATCCAATTAGCTCAATGGGAGCAACCAGATAAATCTCTCCGTTTTACTGTTCCTATAAATACCACCTGCTGTCTCAAGTGGAACCAAGGAAATGATTGTCCACAGACATGCCAACATCCAAATGAAACCATAGCTAAAGAACAGTGTCCTAGAAAACATTTCTGGTCAACCAGAAACATTCAATGGGACAAGTCTGAAGAAGATTTCAAGCTGGAATACCTGCACACTGTCATGTCACTTATGATAATGCCTAACACAAGTAGATTGTACAAACTGAGATGAATACCTTGGGTTATGTTATGATAAACATTATCAGCCAGTATATGCTGCTTTGCACATGAGATGTCTCTGTCATAATCATAGTATAAGCCTACTTAGATATGTATGAAATCCTCCCCTAAATGATTGTAGGAGGACTAGTGCAGACAGTCCTGCAGGCTTTATTTGGGCCTGCAAGCATGATCACCTACAGAACACTATACCTGCAAGAACAACAAATCTTGAGTGTACTTTAGGAGTGCTTACATTATGCCCATGATGGAAATCTATTACACTACATTGGTGGAGCCAAGCCAAATGTGAGCTATATCCTGACCAGAAGGGTAGAACAATCGTGGTAGAGCCACTTGAGTAGCACGAGGTGCTGAAGGACTGTTTTAACTTGGTGCGGCTACTGTCTGCACATGTGTAATTATTGATGGAGAGCGGGAGTTTCAGGAAGTGTGGTTTGGGGGGTTAGCTTTGAACAACCAACTATTATTTACAGCATTTTGGACTTGAGTTGTGTGAGAAGCCTTGTGTTCTTCTTTCAGAAAACAATGATTCTGTAGCGGACTGCATATCTCAAACCCCAGCTGAATGGTGTGTGTTAGCCTACTTTCGATCATCATTGAAAGCCACAGAGTAGGGAAGTGAGCATCATTCATCTTACACATTAGTAACTGGATGCCTTTTAGTGAGACTGTCACACTCTCAGATCTATCAGTTCTTTTTTCCCTTATGAGAGAAAATACTTTTATACCTTTTCTTAATATAAAAATTTAGGAGTGCATCCTGTAGTTAAACGGACTGCCATGGGCACTGGCATAGAGGTGCAACTGTCCACTCACAGCTACACTCGTTATATTGACATATGTGACAAAAAGGAAGTGATCTTTGCAGAATTATCCTCATAAGGTTTCTTTCTTTCAGGTGTTAAGGATCATCACATCCTGTAGATAGAGCAACTTGTTTATTGCCCTGAGCCAGAAGGCACATGGGTTGTTCCTGCCCAGTCACTCCTGTTGAAGGATGTCTGAAGAACATCCCCAACTATCTGGTTGGTTGCCTTCCCTGCCTGACTTCTCTAAAACAGGTCAGACAGCTGTGTCTAGTTTCTGTTAGTCTATGTAACTAGGTTTGGAAAACTAGTTACATAGACTTGTATGTTGAAGAATCTCAGGAGCAGTACTTTTCTCATCTTCATTCATTTTTATCTGTGTAAGGAAATAAAAATCTCAAACAAATGTAGCAGGGAGGGTAAGTCCTGAGTGAGCAGAAGGGCCGCTGGCAGTGATACCTGAATGGTCCTGATTTTGCTTTAACAGTGATACCTTTGGAAAACAGATGTCTGCAAAAAATTCACCGTTGTGCTGATACACTTGCAGAGATTGCCAAAAGTGCCAGCCAGCACATGGTATCGATACAAATAGTACAGTACTGTTTTCATTGAGGTTGCAGGAAGGTTTAACCCTGGTCAGAAAAATGTGTTCCGCCAGTATTTCCGTGGGTTAAATGTGGCAATGATGAATTCTGGCCCAGAGCATTTTCTACTGCCCAAGGAAGCAAAGGATGAGGTTCACATCCACCTGTCTCCCCTCCCTGCCTCTGGAACTGCCTTTCTCTCTGCACCAGGCACCAGTCCATATGCACTCGCACAGGAGACCACAATGGATTCAGGTGCCTTGAGGTCCTTTCATGCAAGGCAACCCAAATCACCGCTTTACCTCCTTTTTGGTGCTCTAGTGCAAACGAGTTGAATTCAAGTCTCCTGGAAGTGCCCCAGGTCTTGCTTTTGAGAATAGAGTAAATGGGAGGAGGAAGAGGATTGGGGTGCAAGGGATCTGTCTCCTCTAGTGAAACCCCTATATTTAGGGTAAGCTGCTGGAACAGACACTAGAACAGAGTCCAGGAAAAATGTCTGCTGGGTACCATCCCAGTTCATTGATCTGGGTCATGTTCTCCAGCACAGTAAAAGGATGAAATTCCTGAATGGGCAGTTCAGCACCTGCTCCTCACACAAACCAAATTGAGTTCTGCCATTGGCTTCAGTCAGGCTCCTTTTCCTTTACCATACATAGAAATGTAAAAGTCCTAGAAGGGACAGGAGGGATTCACAAGGGCACCAAAAATAATTCACATGCAGCCACCGCACTGTTGTGCAGCTAAAGAGGAGGCAAGATAGCCCTTGCTGTACTGCTAACTGAAGCAGCACAGGACTCTTGTTCTGTCACATTAACACTTTCAAGTTTTGTGCTGATTTAGCCACTACTCAACATTTCAGGCTTAAGACATTAATGGGCAAACCAGAAATAACATTTCGTCATTGTAGTAGATATGGTGGGTATGACTGCATGTCTTTTTTCTTCCTTCTGAAGCCACGTAATGGGATTAGAACAGGAAGAGAGAAGTGACGTGCGTCATAGGTAAACAACAGTCATCAATCTGTTCCTGTAGCAGCATTTTAAAAGGTAGTCACTGTAATAAGCTCCAGGATTCCCCATAATCAGCTAGAACTTCAAACTTCCCTTTCTGAATATACGTGGTTAGTACCAGAATTTTAATCAGTGTAGGAGAAGAGAGGAATTACTTGATAGACTACTGCACCTAAGAATGTCTCTCTTACAAACCCCAACGATTCTATTAAGTGAAAACATACCCAGTGAACCATCTAACACTTTAAAATTATTTTTTTAAATTAAGTTTTCATAGTGAGCACACCAAGTCCTTAACTTGCAAAACAATTTTATTTCACACTTATACAAAATTAACAGACATTTAAAAACACAGTATTATAGGTTACATCTACTACCACTGAATGTGTTAACAGGGGACTTTGCACTTCTCTTGAGTTTTCCAGAGTCCTACCCAATCCATGTTCTCCGCAAGGTTTATGCCTACTTCTGTAGAGGTTAGAAATGGTCTATTTGGAGTTGTTGAGTACAAAACTCAGAAGACTGAGGCAGAATATGCCAGGTCCGCATCTGCATACTAAGAAGATACATAAATGAATAAACTTCCCCTTTCCACTCCCAAAACTAATTGGGATGGGCCCTCCTGGGCCCTTACAGCTAATGGGAGCTGAAGCAGCTGTAATGAGAAGCAAATCCAGGAGCTGGCTCTTCCTCTCTTCTACAAACCTCCTTAGTGCTGTCAAGCAGCAAAGGCTGTCTGAAGAAGAGGGATCTTTACAGATGCTAGCAAAATACTGTTCTTTCCCTCCTCTTCCCATTAAACCCTCCTGACATTTGGTTACCTACTTGCCACGTCACTGTGAGCAGTAAACTCTCCTTCAGGCACCTTATTAGAGAGGCATGATTTAGAGTTATACCATTTCCTTGCAGTTTTGAAGGTGATTGTCTAATTCGGCCACAAGGATAAAGCCTCTGCAAGAACCACATAATGGGATGTGGTGTGTGTTACTGCTCTGTCACCATAATACAGAAGGAAATGTGGCTCTCCAGTAAGTCCTAGATTGACAGAATATGCAAGAAATAGTCAAGAAAATTAATAAAAAGACAAACCTATGATGTGTGAAATGAATTTGGATTGCAAGGATGTAAATATTCAGCGTTCCACAGATGTCCAAGGTGAGCTGTTTTTTCACTTCAGGTGTGAGTCCTCCTGCAACTTGACTGTAAACAGCCAAAGTCAAAGTTTACCCTAGTGCAACATAGAACTGAACTTTGTAGGTACCTAAAACCCTGTCGTAACAGCAGTTTACTGAACAAACTGCTGACTGGTTATACAATAAACTTTAATAATCCAAGCAGGTTACATTCAAATAAATCAGAAGAACATCTACACAATTCCAAATGAAGAACCAAATCTGGTTATCTACAGTTGCTTCCCATTAGGTCCAAAACCAACTTGCCATTAGAGAACAGTGTTTCATACAGAAATGGACAAATACACAGGTGGTTTTAGAGTCTTTCATGGAAATAAAGGAGACAAATATCAAAAGATAACCCAAAAGCATGAAAAGGAATATAAAAACTGTGCTCGAACCTTCATTCTGTAGCCTTTATAAAGTCAAAAGCGGCCTTTCCTAGCAGCAGTGGGAATCTCCACATCAAGTGAAATGTCTTTTAGTTAAATAGTTGAAATACAGCATTCTTTACCTAAAATGGCAATCAGCGAAATTGCTGAGGAGGGGAGGAGTAGGGATGCTGCCTTGCAGGTTCAGTTCATTCTTCCTTTTCACTCCTGCAGTATCTCATTTTAACAGTTCTGGGTACTGAAGCCCCCCTTCCCCAGTTAACTGCTGAAAAAGAATGAACCAAAAATCTGTCCTTTCAGACTTTCTTTACATGGCAGAAAATATGCAGGAGGCACAAGCCCAGTTTTTAAGTCTTTTCTAGGTTATCTTTTGGAGGAGCTGTACAACAGGCAACAGATATTAATATAAGCTAGTTTTCTTCATAATTCTCAAAAATTCTTGCTCACTCACTTCTCCATCTCCATCCCGATCAGCTTCATCAATCATTTCCTGTAAAACACATTTTACATTTGATCAGGCACTGGACTCTAACACAAGATCTCCCATTTGCTAAAACAACAAATCAGAAGAACTTGCTATAGGAACATAACTATGTATTTGATTGCTCTTCAGTTCTCCAACCTCTCAGCCCTTTCTGTTTAGGCATGAATTTCTACCCAGTCCTTACATGCAACAGCATTGGTTGCATTGTCCCTGTTAGAAAAGCTCTGGCAAATCAGAATTTACCTGAAGTTCTTCATCTGTTAAATTTTCCCCCAGCTCCTTGGCAACTCTTTTCAAGTTTTTGAATGAAATTTTTCCTGTACCATCATCATCAAATAATCTGAAAGCTTTCAAGATTTCTTCTTTTGAATCCTTTTCACTCTAAAACAAAACATAATTAATTAGAAAACACCTGCCACAGATACTCCTTTTCAGTTTTTTTTTTTATGCCATCACAAGAATTCCTATTAAGAATTCCTACCATTTTTTGTGTCATCATAGCTAAAAAGTCTTCAAAGTCAATGGTGCCACTTCCCTCTTTGTCAATATCTGCTATCATTTTCTTAATTTCTTCTTTCTTTGGCTCAAAGCCCAAAGCACGCATTGCAACCTGTGCCAAAAAACAATTCTGTTAGGAGGCCACCAGAACTATAGTGTAAACAGCTGCACTAAAGCTTGTTTAATTTCCTTGTCCAAAATTTTAATAACTTGCTGCAGTGAAAACATCTTGATATCTCTTACCAGCTTGTTTCATCTTCCCAGTCACAGTGTAGATTTGATATTCTTAAGACTCAGACATATCTTCTCTTTAGATCCATGTGGAACATGGATATATTTCCATATATTTCCAAAAGAGAAACCTTTTGTGTCTGAATTGGGTAAAGGTTCCAATCTACATGGTTCATAAAGGAACCGGGCTATCAAAATGGGACTTCGGGGGAGGTTGGAAACAAGGGATGTGATCTCGCTCCACCTGAAATCAAGGGCAGAATGCCCATTAATTTGATGGGTACAGAATTACATGCAGTAACAAACACAAGGAGATAGAAGAAATCCCTATGTTTGGCTCTTGGCACTTCTGGCTAGGGGGTGGACATGGTGGGGTGGGAGCTCTCAATACTCCTTAAGTGTCTCAGCCTCAGCAAAGCAAAGACTGACCGCTGTGCTAGTTTAGGAAAAGAAAAAACACCTAAGCCTTAGGGAGCACAAAGTATTGCTGTAAAAACAGCTGTGTAGATTGTTGTACAAATGCATAATATTAACATAGTTTAAAACCAGGCTCTGGCATTTCAGTGATTTTGCTACTTGGGTGTTTATCACTAATTTCACAATCCTGGCATGCCAGATGATTATAGCATATTTAATTCATAGACTCAAGTTTGAAGAACACGGAGCTAGAGGAAGATTTGAACTGTGAACATTCATTCCTCCTATATGCTTTAGGGGAAATCAATAGTTAATATTACTAAACACTTTTCTACTGAGAAGTGCCAACCCACCAGAAACTTAACATTTAACTGAAGTGTGTTTTCTGACCAGCTTCTTGCAAAGGGACTATTGAAAATGCTCCATTTTGTCTTTCAGAAGGGAGCACTTTTGTTGTTAAATAGCCGTTATTTTGAATTGATTTGGGAAAACAAAAACAGCATCAAATGGTTGATGTTAGAACATTTCAATCAATTTTAAGAACTATATTTTAACATGCATCATCTGCATTCATAGAACATGCTCTCTTTAAGTGAGATAAGCCATAGGCTTAGTAACCATGCTTCTAGGTTTTATATGCAGAAATTGAGGCAGTGTGTGTGTACATGAGAAATCAAGGCCAAGGAGACAATCAAGATAACAGATTCACACTTTAAAAAAGTTTATACACAAAAACAAAGGGAAATAAGAATAATTACAATTACAAGAATAATTACAAGAGGAATAAGAGATGTGTGCACATCTACGGGGGTATGATATAATAGGCATCACCGAAACATGGTGGGATGGCTCCTATGACTGGAGTGTTGGAATGGAAGGTTACAGGCTCTTTAGAAAAGACAGGCCTGGAAGGCAGGGAGGGGGAGTTGCCCTTTATGTTAGGGATAGGCTGGAGAGTATGGAACTCTGTCTGGGGACAGGTGATCAGTTAACAGACAGTTGTGGGTCAGGGTTAAAGGGAGAACAACTATGGGAGACATTACTGTGAGGATCTGTTACAGACCACCTGATCAAGGAGAACCTGAGGATGAAGCCCTCTACAGACAGAGGAAAAGCCTCACGCTCACAGGCCCTTGTTCTCATGGGTGACTTCAACCACCCTGACATCTGTTGGAGCGACAGTATGGTCCGGCACAAGCAATCCAGAAGGTTCCTCGATTGTGTGGAAGCCAACTTCCTTCTGCAAGTAATAGAGGAGCCAACAAGGAGAGGTGCCATGCTTGACCTCGTGCTCACCAACAGGGAAGGGCTTGTTGGAAATGTGACGCTCCAGGGCAGCCTTGGATGCAGTGATCATGAGATGCTCGAATTCGAGATCCTCAGGACAGTGAGGTGTAGCAAGCTCACTGCCCTGAACTTCAAGAGAGCAGACTTTGGCCTCTTCAGGAACCTGCTTAGTAAGGTTTCATGGGATATAGCCCTAGAGGGCAGGGAGGCCCAAGACTCTTGGTTGATATTCAAGGATCACCTGCTACAAGCTCAGGAGTGTTGCATCCCAACTAGAAGGAAGTACAGCAGGAGGGCCAGGAGACCCCCTTGGATGGATAAGGAGATGCTGAGGAAAATTAGAAGGAAAAAAGAGGCTTATAAAAGGTGGAAGCAAGGACAGGCGGCCTGGGAAGAATACAGGGATGTTGTCCAGGTAGCTAGGGACCAGGTTAGGAAAGCTAAGGCCCAGTTAGAATTAAACTTGGCTAGGGATGTTAAGGATAACAGGAAGGGATTCTATAGGTACATAGTGAATAAAAAACAGACTAGGGACAATGTAGGCCCTCTCCAGAAGCTATCAGGAGAACTGGCTACCCTGGATTTGAAGAAATCTTAATGATTTCTTTGCCTTGGTCTTCACTGGCAAAGGCTCTGACCACACCACCCAAGCCTTGGAAGGCAGACACAGGGACTGTGAGAACGGCCCACTGTAGAAGAGGATCTGGTCTGAGACCATCTTAAGAACCTGAATGTACACAGGTCCATGGGTCCTGATGAAATCCATCCACGGGTCCTGAAGAAGCTGCTGAATGAAGTTGCTAAGCCACTGGCCATCATATTTGAAAAATCATGGCAGTCAGGTGAAGTTCCTGACAACTGGAAAAAGGGAAATATAACCCCCATTTTCAAGAAGGGGAAAATGGATGACCTGGGGAATTACAGACCAATCAGTCTCACCTCTGTGCCTGGCAAAATCTTGGAGCAGATTCTCCTGGAAGGCATGCTAAGGCACATAAAAATCAACAAGGTGCTTGGTGACAGCCAGCATGGCTTCACTAAGGGGAAATCCTGCCTGACCAGTTTGGTGGCCTTCTATGATGGGGCTAGGGAACTGATGGACAGGGGTAGAGCAGTTGATGTCATCTACCTGGACTTGTGCAAAGCATTCGACACTGTCTTGCATGGCATCCTGGTCTCTAAATTGGAGAGACATCGATTTGATGGATGGACCACTCGGTGGATAAAGAACTGGCTGGATGGCTGCATGCAAAGAATTGTGGTCAATGGCTCAATGTCCAGCTGGAGACCAGTAATGAGTGGTGTCCCTCAGGGATTGGTGTTGGGACCGGTCTTGTTCAACATCTTTGTCACTGACATGGACGGTGGGACTGAGTGCGCCCTCAGCAAGTTTGCCAATGACATCAAGCTGTGTGGTTTGGTTGATACCCTGGAGGGAAGGAATGCCATCCAGAGGGACCTTGACATGCTTGTGAGGTGGGCTGATGCCAACCTCATGAAGTTTAACCATGCCAAGTGCAAGGTCCTACACCTGGGTCAGAGCAATCCCAGGCACAGCTACAGGTTGGGCAGAGAAGAGATTCAGAGCAGCCCTGTGGAGAAGGACTTGGGGGTGTTGGTCAATGAGAAAATGAACATGAGCCGGCAGTGTGCGCCTGCAGCCCAGAAAGCCAACCATATCCTGGGCTGCATCAAAAGGAGTGTGACCAGGAGGTCGAAGGAGGTGATCCTGCCCCTCTACTCTGCTCTCGTGAGACCTCACTTGGAGTATTGTGTGCAGTTCTGGTGTCCTCAACATAAAAAGGACATGGAACTGTTGGAACAAATCCAGAGAAGGGCCATGAGGATGATCAGGGGACTGGAGCACCTCCCCTATGAAGACAGGCTGAGGAAGTTGGGGCTGTTCAGCTTGGAGAAGAGAAGGCTGCGTGGAGACCTCATAGCAGCCTTCCAGTATCTGGAGGGCGCCTTTAGGGATGCTGGAGAGGGACTCTATTAGGGACTGTAGTGATAGGACAAGGGGCAATGGGTTCAGACTTAAACAGGGGAAGTTTAGATTGGATATAAGGAAGAAATTCTTTCTTGTTAGGGTGGTGAGGCACTGGAATGGGTTGCCCAGGGAGGTTGTGAATGCTCCATCCCTGGCAGTGTTCACGGTCAGGTTGGACAAAGCCTTGGGTGAGATGGTTTAGTGTGAAGTGTCCCTGCCCATGGCAGGGGGGTTGGAACTAGATGATCTTAAGGTCCTTTCCAACCCTAACTATTCTATGATAATAATCTTCCCCCTTGTATTACTGTGTGTGTGTAGGTACATGCGCACACACACTACCTGAATTGCTACTGAAATGCAACTCAGGTCTCTGTTTTGTTCTTTTTTTTTTTTTTTATTAAAAACCAGGTAATTTTTGGATTATGTGTAGGAGATTATGTGTTTCTCTTTCCTGAATGTGTGCAAAATCTCAGATGAAGAAAATATGTGATATTTTGACATTCACCCAGAAATAAAAGTCTGCTTCCTAGAAACAATGACTTTAGCTAGTCATGAAATGTGAACTGGAATATGTACTGTGTATACCTAAACAGAGCAACTGCTTTGTTCCACCAATGCTCAGCTACTCAAAGCTATCAGTATTGGAGAAGCCTGTCTGCTCTGGAGTATTACATACAGAGACTTTTCAGGCTAACCATAAAGTAGACCCTAAATTCAGTTGTGACAGCAAGCCATTACCCTTTTTTTGTACTCCAAAACTAATTTAAAATAATTAGGGCTGGACAAACAGGAAAAGCAGCTACAATTCTGAGATCAAAGATATTTCCATCCAAGGAAAAAAAGTTTGAAAACCTTCAGTTCTTTTATGTCGATGCTTCCGGATCCATCGGTATCAAACAAATCGAAAGCTTCTCTGATCTCCTGCTTTTGTTCTTCTGTAAGTTCAGGTTTCAAGCCACTTTTCTTCCGCTGGGCTGTACTTAAGCCAGGTTTTCTATAGTTGGATGCCTTCAGAAAGTGAAGGAGGAGAAAAAAAAAAAGATAAGGAATAGTCCACTCTGGGGAAAATTCAGTACACAACTAAATTACAAGTAACAGTAAAGCTGCAGTAGACATGAGAGACTTTTTTGCTGCAAGTGGTAGACACTGGGTCTCTATGCTCATTTTCTTCAGTTTTTCTAGAAAGAAAACAAGCTGTAGACTTTATTCCTGGGGAACACACGTTTAGGCTTCATGTTTCTATTTAAACATAAAGACCATCAATTAAAGGAGTAATGACAAAAAATCAGGGAGGCAGGCTGAAAATGAACACTGCATTAAGGTAACTAAGACCCTCTGCACATCCTTCCGGTTGCTTGGATGTATCAGGAGCGGTTTCATCTAAGAAACAAGTAAATCATCCTTACAGATAAAAAGGCTAGTTGTATAGGGTCTTGATTATAAATGGGACTCAAAGTCAGCCACTCCTAAAAGTCAACACAGAAGTGGGATGTCTGAGAGTATCTGCTCTGTTTGAGCAAAGTTTAAAGGGAGCTGGTAGCTCTAGCCGGCCCACCCACCAACTACCTGTGGTGCTAAGTACACAACATGCAGTGGCAGCAGTGAGATCAACACAAAATCTGTCCCAGAAGGAGAGCTAATCTTCTTATGCTGAGCTGGTGTGTTAGTATTCAGGACACTTCTCAGATCTTTCCTACTTCTGGTGTAGTTAGTGTAGTACCAAATGGTTCCCTCACCTGCTCACCTAGGGAGTGGTAAAGACATTTTACTTGCGTATGGGTTTTCTTATAAATCATCAGCAGACAGATTTTAACACTTCAGTCTTGAGTCTGCAGACTGATGGAAAGAAGGACATTCCCTCCCATCCCAACTTTAACTGGTTACAGGCTTTATGAAAGTAAATAAAACAAACTCCAAGAAAGGAATTTGTTTTCTAGCTACTGCTGAGTAGCTCTAAGCTAGCTCTTACCTCTGCTGAATTGTTACCATTTTTGAGCTGGGATCTCTCTTAAATTCCCAACGAGTAACACAGAAGATTCCATTTTGCTGTGTTTGGAAATGAAACTTCATTTTTTAACATGATTTGTCCCTCCCAGGTTGGATTGCAACCCATTTGTCTGGCACACCTCTGATATTCCCCTGTTATTAAACACAGGCAACAGAATTTTATTCTTTGTATTTCACTCTGGGAGAAACCCATGTGAGACATTTTTCTGACTATATAAAAAAAAAAATGCTAACACTCAATCTGAACCTTTTTTCTTGCATTCTATGTATACATCTAGATTCTAGTTAAAACGTTGAAGATCCTGAGAGGTAGCATATGCACTGCTTCCCGTTCCTTTTATTTCAAAACCGGGTTGTGCAATCCCATTTTACATCTCCTTTTCTCACCTAGCCAATACCATTTAAATACACCACTGCTACAGGTGACCGAATGAAGTGGAGGGGGTCAGTAAGTGGCACTGAGATTAACCAGGCATCTTGCCTCCGCCTTACGCCACACTCTGAGAGCAGGTGACATATTTTGCGATTCTTGGTGTTTTATCAGGGATGTCTTTCGTAGTACCAAGATGGGGGGCGGGAAATCGGGCTCTTTCCTGTTGACTTCGGCGTTGTGCCAGGAAACCAAGCAACGCAGGAAGCCTTGTGAAGCCGCACGGTCCCCACGCCAACTCCCAACAACCCTTCGAGCCCAACGCGCGTTGCCCGCCCACGGGCGGCTGGGAATCGCCGGAGAACTCTGAGGCCCGGGCAGAGCCGAGCCGCACCTCAGCTGTGGGGGGCACAACGGGGAGGGCACCGATGGGCTTAGCCGGGAACTTGCACCAGCCGTTCCGCGGGGAAGGGGAGACCGCGGGGAAGGGGAGACCGCGGGGAAGGGCGCTCACCATTTGGCTGCGGCCGCAGAAACACCGCTCCACGTCGAGTCGGCCCCACCACTCGAACGGCACAGCCCGCCTCACAGAGACGAGCGGACGCACCGGAACACGCAACCGACTCGAGCCATCCAATGAACGAGCCGGGCGCACCAGAGAGCCCGCCCCCTTCCCTAACCTGGCCCAATGGTAGTCGGCGGTATCGTGATGTTAGTGAGAGCGGGGGGATTACTGTGCCCGTTGCGTGCGGAAGCAAGTGGTGGTGGCGGCGGCGTCGTCGTCGTCGTCGTCGTCGTCCTGGTAACAGACCGTCACACGGTGTTGCGGCGGTGGATAGTGCGTGCGCGGAGCCAGCTCAGCTCGTCTCAGCCCGGCCGCGGGGAGCAGGGGGAAAACGCAACCTAATCGGTTAGAAACTAGCACCGGTTTGCTGTGCGGCGGATGAGGGACCGGTTCCGAGCCTGGACTTGGGCCTCTAGCCGGGAGGAAGTGGGTGGCCCCTCACCGGGCCCGAGCAGCGCCGCTCCGGGAAGCCTGCTGAGCGGCCCCGGCTCCACGCCTGAGCGCTGGCTGCTTTCCGCTTCCAGGAAGCGAGTGATGCTGGGCTGGCCCGTTACGGGCGTTCGGCTTCGGCTGCACCAAGTTAGGAAGCTCTTTGTCTTCCTACATTAGTAGTAAGAGTCCTGGCTCAGTGGTAGACTAGGTAAGTTGTGACCCTTACTTAAGCACTTGGTGGTTTAATTGCAATGAAATAAAAACATTTTTTTCCTGTAAGTGCATGCCCTGCCTTCACCTGGTTTTGCAGCCAAGCCCTGGATTCACTTGGTTCATGTTTGTGGATCTGCAGGAGAACAGGCCGGTTGCCAAAATGAAGCTACAGTTTTAAAGTCTGAGTTTAAGCTGGATGTAACATTTTTAAACTTAAATTTCAGAGAGAATTTTAACAAAGCAACTTATAGTTGGCTGTGTTGAGGTTTGGAAGAAGTGCATTGACTTGACAGAAGGTGCTACACTAACTCTAATTAGTCTGTTTCATAACTGGTCTTGGTTTCAGGGCCATTGAAATAAAAATGCCATTCTAATAAGACAGTGGCTTATACTGTTGAGCTGAACCTTTGTTTGGGACTGGCTGGGGAGTAAGAAGTTTCCAGCACTGGAAAATGGAAACCTCTTACCCAGCAGTCCTTCCATAGTTGTCTCCCATCCAAACAGCAGCATGGTCTTCTGCCCAGAGCTATGTACCAAGGACCTAGGTACCAAGAGAGCATTGAGTGGCCTTGCAGTGTTGTTACTTCAGCTCTTTCCTGATTTTTATGAAGGGAACCACAAATTGGTTATTTGTTATTTGTATCAAAAAGCAGGTTGTGAAGTGACCAAGAACTGCTTGAATTTAGAAACAGTGATCTTGGAGAAAAAAAGAAAACACAACAAAGCACAAAACAAACAAGAAAAAAACCAACCAAACAAAAAAAATTACTGTCTTAGTAAATCCTTAAGAGAAATGAAATGGAATGATGAGGTTTTGGGAGAGTGGAGGAAACACATTTCATATTGGATTGCATGATCCAATTAATATTATTTAATCAGTTCAGCTATTTTTTTGTTTGCTTGTTTTTGCAAAACAAGCTACTCGTGATATGAAGATAAGGATTCCAATTAAGAGCCCTTTATAATTATTGTTGTTATTACTAGAAGTACTGATATGGATACATAGCAAAATTAGATAATTGTCACAAGACATTGCCAAGAACAGTTTCCAGGTAAAACCCTTAAGCAGGTTGGTTGGAGGTTTTCAGAGGTGCATTCCTAGTGCAGTTTTAAAGTTAAAAGTACCTACTTATCTAAAATTCCTTAAATTGTTGATTACAGCAACTATAGTTTAAAATAACTTCTTAGTTAATGATTCCTTTGGTGCTTCAAGATGTATCTGGTAATTGAAGTGGAATTCTGTTGTCAGTTTGCACTAGACTAGAACTTCAGGACTGTCAGCATAAAAAGTCTATTTCTGACTGCCTGCTCTGCTTTTTAAATTCACACTTCATTTTCATTTGAGATAGTATTCTACTAATACTTATACTTTCGCTGAGCTGGACAGAATTTTGCATTTGGAATAAAGAGATGAAATAAAGGATTTAAATCTGAGCATAAAAGGTATATGGCTAAGCTTCTTAATTCTTGATGTGTATACTTTTACACTCAAAAAAAGAAAAATAAAAGGTCTGCCACAGGACTGTGAGTGGAAGAGATTTCAAGTGAAAGAAGATTTATTCTTGGCATGTTAAAACTGACTAGTAGATCAAAACCTTAAAGTTTTGGTAGTTTGCTTTGTGAAGTATGAAGAAGTGGCATTTCTTTTCATGCACATTTAATAAAGTGTTGATGCGTGCTAAATGGAATAAGTAGAGTTGGAACAAAATAATTTTGATTATGCTTTTACAGATTTGAAGGTTAAAGTAAGTGGCATAACTGTTTTTGCCCAGATGGATCTGTACAGAGCACTTTTGTTTTGCACATAGTTGTCCATTCTGCTCTAATGAATTTTTGCCTTAAATAAGCCAAATAACTGAAATTCCAGATAGCAGGTCAGGAGATAAATGGTAGTTCTACACAGTCTGCTCTGTATCATGTTTAAGAAACCACCAGAATTAGCAGCACTTCACTATCTGCCAGCAATTAAATATTCCCTGGTATTTTAGCAATGCACCATTTCAGCAACTGTGTGCATTGATATCTCCTAAGAAGTGCACAGGATAAAGAACTGTTTAAGATAGCATCACAGAAGTGGTGTATTCAGTGTTAGACTGTTAATTTAAATTTTTGCTGATATATGCTGTGGAGGGCTGTGAAGATGGGGCAATAAGTTTGTGTTCTGTTCACAGATCCTGCCTGCTGCCCATGGCTTTCAGGGATGTGAATGCAAGGCAACACATTGGACTTCAGCAACTCTCTTCCTTAGCCTTAGCTGGAAGAACATTACTGGGGCCAGTGAAATCATGTAAATTCATTGTGGATGAAATCACCAATGAAAGCACATTGATTTGTTCTGCTGTTAGACTGATTGAAAGTTTGGATTTAACTAGTGCTGCTGGACAGCTTCTTAACGAAACCATTCAGGCACAAACCAAGGAGTTTAAGACTGGAATGAGTACCCTGTTGTTTCTTGTTGGTGCGTGGAGCAATGCTATAGTGGAATGCCTCCAGCAAAATGTTCCGGTTTCAGCAATAGTATCTGTGATGTCTGAGGGGTTGAACTCTTGCTGTGAGAGAGTCCAGTGTCTTCAAATATCAATACATGATGTAAAGAAAGAGCTCTGTTCTAGCAGTGTTAGGCCAAATGCTTCTAAAAGCAAAACTTGCCAAACTGGATGTGACAGTCCTCCAAATTCCCAGCTTTTCCTGTATTTTCAGAAAGATATTTCTGTACCAGAAATAATTCCAATTAATTCCTATTCCCATCAAGATGATGATTGTAATTTTAACAAGTACCTGGTTTCGCCTTTGCCTGGCTTTGATTCAGTAGCTTCTCTTGTCAAACCAGCGGGTGACAAGAGTACATCTGTGATTTCTGGAAGTGGTGTCACCACATCCAGCTGTAACAAACGAAAGCTGACCCACAGCAGGTACTTCAGCACTCTAGGAAAAAGCCTTTTTTCAAGTCAGCAAGGTAATTTTCAGGAATACCTTCTGGGACCATCAGCAGATTCATGTGAATGTGGTGGTTTAGGACACCTGGCAATGGCTCTGAGCCACGGAAATGAAACTAGCATGAAACTGCTACAAAGCATTGTTACATATCAGCAAGAGACAGCAGGACACAGTGGCTCTTCCCAGTTAAATGTTGCAGAAATTGTGACATGCTGCTTAGTGGGCCTGCCTGAAAGCTATTCTTGTGCCTCCCCAGGCTTTGTCACATTGGTATCACCAGAACAAGTCACAGTTATCAAACACTTTGAAGACAAACTCCTTCGGATTCTGCTAATAGATGGTGACCTAACTGAGCAATATCGTCACTTAGGTTTTAACAGACCATGTAATATGAGGACCATAGTGGAGCATCCTAACCTACAGGAAGGAGACCTGTGGCTAAGCAGTATGGTAGATAATCTGATAAAATTTGAAGTAAACCTGGTTTTGGTCAAAGGAAATGTGTGTGAAAACTTAATGGAAAGATGCATTGCAAATAGTATATTGTTAGTTAGTTCTGTGACTTGGAATGTGTTGTGTGCCTTTGGGGAAGTCACTGGAGCTCAGCCAGTGACATACCTCACCCAGCTGAACGTTTCTTGTGTGGGGAGTGGGGCCCAAGTGGAGTTGTGGAAGGCCTGTGATGGGCGTACAATGGATCTGGGTGAACTCGTGCCGGTCAGAATAAAAGCACGAGGAATTCCCCTGCTCACAGCTGTGCTTACCACTACTGTAGCTTCAAAGATGCAGCTCATTGAAGACCAGTTCTGGACGTTAGTGTATCGACTCCACCATGCTTTAAATGACAAGAAGGTTTTTATTGGTGGTGGTGCAGTGGAACTCTTGTGCCTCAGTCACATTCAGATGCTTGTTGAACAGCCTTTACAGCCACCAAATCAAAATGCTGCGAAAGAGTTTCACAATCCTTGGCAGCCAGCATCTGCTACTGAGTATAAATCAGTTGTGCTCCAAGCGTTAGCAAGCGGCTGGAAACAGTATCTCTTGATGGTTATGTGTAACACCACAAAAGCTGCATCGAAGTTGGAAGCGTGCACCTCAGTTGACCATTACCTCAGAAAAGCAGCTGACTGTGGCTCTCCTTCAGCATACATACTGAAAGAGTTTAGAAGAGGTGATCTGCTCAGGGACGCTGCTGGTCCCTTTGCTGACCACAGGGAGGGTTTAAAGGTTTATGATAATGTTACAGCCAAGACAGAGGCATGGCGGAGAGCTCTAGATTTGGTGCTACTAGTACTTCAAACAGATGCTGAAATTGTCACAGGTCCCAGAGAGAATCAGATACTGAACTCACATGTCTCAAGTGAATTTATGTTTTTATAGGATTTGCAGGCTTTATTTATAAGTCCATGAGTCCAAGGGCAACCTACACTTCTTCATAGTTTATAAAGCAAACATTTAGATGTGATTATGACTTTGGAGCCCAACAGCGGAAATCAGAAGATGCGACAGTCACAAAGTAATTTCTCATTTCTAGAAACAGGAGTTAAAAAGCAGATAGAAATCACTTGTGGATTTCTCTCTAACCCCAGCTGTGCATTTCTAGCCAATAATATTGTTCGTATGGATAGATTCATCCAGTCAAACTGACTAATGTTATTTAGCAGAGCAAATGTGCAATTCTTTTTTTCATTATAATGAGAAGTGCTAGGCAGGTGGACATATTGAGTCCAGATGGAGAAAAGTTTGATACCTTGGATATGCTTATGTTCTGAACATACACTGTCTGTATGAGGTATCTGGATTTGTGTTCTGTAAATTATTCTTAGTTAACGTCTTTTAATGTCTTCTAAAGAAGAATAGGGACATAACATTAGCATATTTGTGTTAATTTCTGTACAATGCAAATGGAAGAGTTAAATGTGCAGTAATTATGAGTGCTACCTTTTATGCTGAAAGATTGTATTAATAGATGCTAATTTTGCATATTTATATGTATGTCCTATTTCAAATATATACCCTTTGAAATTTTCTTCATTTTGACATAAATTTAGGCAGAATCCTCCCCTTTGGTGTTACGGACTGGATGTGTCTCTACAAAAAATTTCCCTTAATTTGCAAGCTGGCGTCTTAGATTATTCTCTGGGCTTTCTCAGTTACTCTTGCAAAGGGGAAAATGTATGTTTTAGCTGTTAGCTAAAAACTGGAAACAAATCTATCATGATGATTGAAGCAAGGCATTTTTACTGTCTTTCAACACTTGAAATTTGAAAGCAGAGCCATGGACAACTGGCACTTTGTTGCAAGAAAGAGGAGTGTAACTATGGAGATAGCTGTTCAGAATGCCAAATTCAGAAAAAAAGTAAGTGAAATGTCTCACCAGTGTAGTGAAAACAGATTGGAAAAGGAATGGAAATTGTGATGCTAAAGCAGATTCTTGCTTTTAGGAATGTTTTCATTAAAATGCTGATGTCTGGAAGTACTAGGGTTAAACACTTACTGGTTGCAATTGCTTGTGCTGATGGCAGACTGTCCTTCTGTGGTGAGAGCTAAGAATTAGGGTGGGCTAAAGAGTGTTTTCTGAGGTGTGATTCAGTGGAAAGGCAGACATATTTTCTTTGAGGCATCTCCCCACTGCAGAAGACATCTTGGATAAGAGCCATCAGCTGCCTCAAACCCCTGTGACCACTGGCAGTTCCCCAGTTGACCTCTGCTGACCTTTAACACAGTTGCTGTTTTCTCTTGGGAAGGCCCTTCCCTTCTACCTGTGCATTCAGGCTTGAGTTAATGAAAAATTGAGTTCCGAAAATGTCTTCCCAGTGGTGCAAACACCTCAACATTATATCCCATTGTAATTGTCAATAGGTATTTGACAGAATGTGGTATTTTCTACCTCCCACACGTTCACTACATCTTTTTCCTTCCATTTATGTCTTTAGCCCTATAAAATAACTCCATAACCTATACCGCATTTAGTTAAAAATAGCCCTTTCTGAGACTTGCTTACATCTGGTAGGTCTCCATAGCTGGGGATTCCATGGGGAGGTGGGATAGGCTACTGAGGTTCTGAATTAACCTTAGGCACAAGGCGGAATTGGGATCCTTAGAAACAGCTTTTGAGTGTTGAACTGACCAGAAGCCCTGGTCAGATAGAAAAGAATCTATCTAAACGCGTTTTATCCCGGAGTTTTCTCCTACACTAGTCTCACATTCAGATCTTTCACAGACCTGTTTACCCAAGTGGATCACACTAGGTGAATAATTGATGTATTCTGTATGTCAGGAAAAGAAAGACACAGATAATGAAATTCACCCTCAAATACAGTTTAGGTACATATAGGTATATATGTCTGTGCATATATTACAGCAGTGTTATACAGGGGGTTTTCAAAAGATTCAAAGTTCTCATTGCTTAATTGCATATTTTATTTTTTTATATATTTATATTCAACTCACATGTAGCTGAAAGGCTCTTAAGGAGCTTAAGGAAGCATATTTATAACAGTTGCCTTTTAGAAATAGGGGAGAAAAACTTTTCTGTGTGTAGAAAGTTATGCTTGTAGTATTTAGTCATCTCTGACCTGAAACCATAAATATTTTGGTTTTCTAAAAACTCCGTTATTCAGTGGCTTTTGCCAGAATCTTGTCAGAACTATAGGAGTTTATAATTTTATTTTGAAATGATAGTTCCTAGCAGCATAGGGATCCAGCTGTATTAAATTTTTGGTCAGTTGGTAACTGGTTGTGGTTTAAGCCCAGCCGTAAATCAGAACCACGCAGTCTCTCTCTCACAGTCCCCCCTTCCCCCCCCCCCCCTCCCGCTCCTGGAGGGATGGGGAGGAGAATCAAAAGAATATAACTCCCATGGGTTGAGATAAGAACAGTCCAGTAACTAAGGTATAACACAAACCACTACTGCTACCACCAATAATAATAATGATAAGGGAAATAACGAGGGAAGAGAATACAACCGCTCACCAACCGATACCCAGCCCGACCCAAGCAGTGATCTAGCCCTTCCGGGTAACTGCCCCCAGTTCTACATCCTGGGCATGGTGTGCTGTGGTATGGAATACCTCTTTGGCTAGTTTGGGTCAGGTGTCCTGTCTCTGCTTCCTCCCAGCTTCCCCTCCTTCCTGGCAGAGCATGAGACTCAGAAAGCCCTTGGTCAGACTAAACATTACTGAGCAGCAACTAAAAGCATCGGTGTTATCAGCACTGTTCCCAAGCTGAAAGTCATAACCACAGCACTGCACCAGCTACTAAGAAGGAGAAAGATGACTGCTATTGCTGAACCCAGGACACTGGTGTTTCACTGCTTGGCCACACTCTTTGTGTACTAAGATATAAGAGAGAAAGATTTCGGTAGTCAAAAGAGGCAAAAGGAGTTAGTGGCTGTTCAGTGAGAAGGAGATGGAAACACGGCGTAAATAAATATAAACTGCTGCTCCGCAAGTGTTTGCAGGTCATCTTTGGCTTATGCTGTTTTTCTTGAACCTCCTGTACTGAGCATTGCATAACCCCTGTTGCCAAGAAAAGATCCAGTTGCACTTTATTTGAATAATAGAGCTAAGTGGATTATGGAAAAACTGCGTACACGAATTGTGTTGAGGTGGTCCAAACAGCTATTTATAGGGCCCTTAAACACCAAAACTGGCACACCAAATGTTGAGAAAATCCAAAATGATGTAATTTTTCCAATCAGGCTTTTAAAAAGCATATAATGAGATATTTAAATATTGTGATGCAGAAGTTTTCTAAAATCTGTCAAGCATTATGTTTTGGTTATTAACACTTGTTTTTCTACAGGCCAATGAAATGGAAAGTTGTATAAACTAGCTAGATATTGTATCCTGCATTACTTAAAATTATTTCTTTGATACACCTAGAAATTTAACATGCATGCTGCCCTAAAGACATCCTCCTTCTGCAACATGAAATACAATGTACACGTGTTTCCTTCTCCACTTCAAAGCTCTTGAACCTCTTTGCAACATAGAATGAAGGTCCCGTGCATGTCTGACATGGCTCTTAGCGCAGGGAATGATTTCAGCTTCTCCCAGGCAGAGGCTCCTCCTACGGTACACAAAGGCTGTTTGTGTAGAGTATTATGTGATGCAAGAGCTAAGCTTTTATATTTTATGTGCCTGGGGAAATGGCAGAGATTTTAGGGAAAGGATTGTCCCAAGGAGCATCTCACTCTCTGCTGAAACTCTGTCCTAGTCAGTAGTCTCATTTCTCCCTTCCAGCCCAGTATCATCATTCCCAGCTCACTCCTCCTTCTATTTAGGGCTGATGCCATTTCATTTAACATTTATAAGGACAACCTTTTAGGCCTCTCTGCGCCTTCATGATTTCCTGAAATGTAGTAAAGGTCATAGCAGCCAGACCGTTGTCCCAAGGTGGGCTAGCCTAAAGCTCACAGCCTGCTTGCAGATTCTGGTCCAGTAAGGACTGATAACTGCAAAGACTGATTGAAGCAGATTATTTGGGATGCTGTTCTGGGCTGCCCTATCTCCACTTCCATTTATCCTGGGAAAGATTCAAGAATGGGGAGCTGAGTGGCTTTTTTTTTTTTT
Source organism: Pezoporus occidentalis (assembly GCF_034315485.1). Lineage (NCBI taxonomy): Eukaryota > Metazoa > Chordata > Aves > Psittaciformes > Psittacidae > Pezoporus > Pezoporus occidentalis. The sequence continues at coordinate 257,296 of NW_026914181.1, forward strand.
TTTGTTGATTCAACTTTGAAAAAATCTGCCTGCTTTTCTATGCTTCTCATTTGGGGGAATAACACGGTTTGCTTTTGTCGTGGTTTAAACCCTAGCCAGACAGCTTGTTCACTCACTCCCAGTGAGTGGTGCCGGGCTGAGAGCAATCAAGGCCCCACCCTGGGGCTCTCCCCTTCCCCGCTCCCGGAGGAACGGGGAGGAGGATTGAAAGAGTGCAACTCCCACGGGTTGAGACAAGAACAGTCCAGCAACCAATGTACAACACAAATCACCACCGCTACTACCAACTACAACAATGATAAGAGAAAATAACAAGGGAAGAGAATACAATACCACTGGCCAAGAAATGAGTTCCACAGGGAAGCCCGTGTCCTTCCGGGTAACCCCCAGTTGCCCCCCACCCCGGGCATGACGTGCTGTGATATGGAATACCTCTTTGGCTACCCTGGGTCAGACGCTCCGTCTCTGCTTCCTCACGGCTTCCCCTCCTCTCTGGCAGAGCATGAGCCTCACAAAGTCCTTGGTCAGGGACTTTGTCCCCCTCTACAATATGTAAAAGTTCTGACTGAGCTGGGCCAGCCCTGTTGGCAGATGCTCTGGTGTTGACCAACCAGGTGGCCTTTGGTAAGTGTGTATCCCAATGCTTGAAAGTTTCCCCACCCATTGCTCTCAGTGTAGTTTTTAACAGCCCATTGTACCGTTCGATTTTCCCAGAGGCTGGTGCATGGCAGGGGATGTGATATACCCACTCAATGCCATGCTCTTTGGCCCAAATGTCTATAAGGTTATTCCGGAAATGAGTCCCATTGTCTGACTCAGTTTTCTCTGGGGTGCCGTGTCGCCACAAAATCTGTTTCTCAAGGCCCAGGATAGTGTTCCGGGCAGTGGCGTGGGACACAGCGTTTGTTTCCAGCCATCCGGTGGTTGCTTCCACCACGGTAAGCACATGGCACTTGCCTTGGCAGGATGTCGGCAGCATGATATAGTCAATCTGCCAGGACTCCCCATATTTGTAATTCAGCCATCGTCCTCCATACCAAAGAGGCTTTAACCGCTTGGCTTGTTTAATTGCAGCACATGTTTCACACTCATGAGTAACCTGGGCAATAGTGTCCATTGTTAAGTCCACCCCTCGATCACAGGCCCATCTATATGTTGCATCTCTGCCCTGATGGCCTGAAGTGTCATGGGCCCACCGGGCCAAAAATAATTCACCTTTATGTTGCCGATCTAAGTCCATCTGAGCCACTTCAATCTTAGCCGCTTTATCCACTTGTTGGTTGTTCTGGTGTTCCTCAGTGGCCCGACTCTTGGGTACATGGGCATCTACATGACGTACCTTCACCACCAGGTTCTGCACCCAGGCAGCAATATCTTTCCACAGTGCAGCAGCCCAGATGGGTTTACCTCTGCGTTGCCAGTTGCTCTGCTTCCATTGCTTCAACCACCCCCACAGGGCACTTGCCACCATCCATGAGTCAGTATAGGGATAAAGTACTGGCCACTTTTCTCGTTCAGCAATGTCCAGGGCCAGCTGGATGGCTTTCACCTCGGCAAACTGACTCGATTCACCCTCTCCTCCAGCAGTTTCTGCAACTTGTTGTCCAGGACTCCATACAGCTGCCTTCCATCTCCGATGCTTTCCCACAATACGGCAAGAGCCATCAGTAAACAAGGCATACTGCTTTTCACTTTCTGACAGTTTATTATATGGTGGGGCCTCTTCAGCACGCACCACCTCCTCCTCTGGTGACATTCTGAAATCTTTGCCCTCTGGCCAGTCCATGATGACTTCTAGAATTCCTGGATGACTGAGATTTCCTGTTCGAGTTCATTGTGTAATTAGTGCAGCCCATTTACTCCATGTAGCATCAGTTGCATGATGTGTAGAGGAGACCCTGCCTTTGAACATCCAGCCCAGCCCCTTACTTGAGAAACACTAATACAGCAAATACCGGATGGAAGTAAGATACGATATACTGAAACTGTGAGATCAAGAGGAGCAACCTTGAGAGCCAATAAATCAGCATTGTGACGAGTGACTATTAATCTGGTCAGATCTGTCGTTATCTCAACCCCTTGTGCCCCACGTTGGGCGCCAAAAAAACTGTAGTGGTTTAAACCCTAGCCGGACAGCTTGTTCACTCACTCCCAGTGAGTGGTGCCGGGCTGAGAGCAATCAAGGCCCCCCCCCCCGGGCTTTCCCCTTCCCCGCTCCTGGAGGAACGGGGAGGAGGATCGAAAGAATGCAACTCCCACGGGTTGAGACAAGAACAGTCCAGCAACCAATGTACAACACAAATCACCACCGCTACCACCAACGACAACAATGATAAGAGAAAATAGCAAGGGAAGAGAATACGATACCACCGGCCAAGAAATGAGTCCCACCCGGAAGCCAGTGTCCTTCCGGGTAACTCCCAGTTACCCCCCACCCCGGGCATGACATGCTGTGGTATGGAATACCTCTTTGGCTACCCTGGGTCAGGCGCCCTGTCTCCGCTTCCTCACGGCCTCCCGGCCTCCCTGGCAGAGCATGAGCCTCACAAAGTCCTTGGTCAGGGTAAACATCACTTAGCAACAACTGAAAACATCAGTATCACCAGCACTGTTCCCAGGCTGGAAGTCAAAACACAGCACTGCACCAGCTACCAAGAAGGAGAAACATGACTGCTACTGCTGAACCCAGGACAGCTTTTAACTTAGAAGCATCACCTGTCAGCATATTCCTTTTTCACATGTTGGAGCCTAAGTTTGTGAGACTTTTGCTCTGTTATTTCAGGAGACTGGTGCAAACTTGCACAAAAATGCTTTTTGAACAACGTAATGTAAAATGACACTAGCAGCTATACATTACATCTTTTATACATCTGTACTCTCCAAGCACTCCTAGCACTAATAAAATGTTTCTGGGTGGAGTTAGCAGTAGTATCTAATTGAGTAAGAAACAAGTTTATTCTGTTGTCCACGTATGGAAGCTTCCTAACCTCTTGATTTCCTTTTGAATTTCTTGATTTATTCCTGCCAGTGTTTGTTTTAAAACAGAAGTTCTCAGCATGTGTCTTGCCCAGTGACATTAGGAAATTTCTTGGCTGAGGCTTTCTGCAAGTGGATCAAAGTAATTGGGGATCTTGCTGTGAGCCAGCATCAAGAGCTGACCTTCTTTGAAAAGCAGGTTGACTACTCATAATCAGTGCAGGCAGGATATCTAGAAGAGCTGCACCAACTCTACCAGGTAACAAATAAATGAAATGTCTCATTATTGATTTTTTTAGTCTGAGGTTTGGTTTGTTTTTGTTTTTTTTTGGTGTGTGTATTTAAGCTCCATAACACCCTGATATATGACAGTGACATACTCAAACGTGACTGATCTGCGGCTTTAAGGATGTGCTCACAGTTATTGGAACCTGCAATGTTGCCAGAGCTGCTGTGCACAACAGGCACTTTTGAGAGAGCCTTTAACAACAGACTTACTACAAGCCTTACAATTTTTGTAAGGCAAATTGACAGGGTATGTTAAATAGTTCAGTTATTGTACAGCTGTCCTGGGTTCAGCAGCAGCAGTCATTTTTTCTCCTTCTTAGTAGCTGGTGCAGTGCTGTGGTTATGACTTTCAGCTTGGGAACAGTGCTGATAACACCGATGCTTTTAGTTGCTGCTCAGTAATGTTTAGTCTGACCAAGGACTTTCTGAGTCTCATGCTCTGCCAGGAAGGAGGGGAAGCTGGGAGGAAGCAGAGACAGGACACCTGACCCAAACTAGCCAAAGAGGTATTCCATACCCCAGCACACCATGCCCAGGATGTAGAACTGGGGGCAGTTACCCGGAAGGGCTAGATCACTGCTTGGGTCGGGCTGGGTATCGGTTGGCAGGTGGTGAGCGGTTGTATTCTCTTCCCTTGTTATTTCCCTTACCATTATTATTATTGGTGGTAGCAGTAGTGGTTTGTGTTATACCTTAGTTACTGGACTGTTCTTATCTCAACCCATGGCAGCTATATTCTTTTGATTCTCCTCCCCACCCCTCCAAGAGCAGGGGGAAGGGGAAAGCAGTGAGAGAGAGGCTGCATGGTTCTGATTTACGGCTGGGCTTAAACCACGACAATAGCAAATCTGTAGAATGCACCAATCTGGTACTGACTGGCTAGAAATACTTTTCGGGGGGGATCAATCCCACATTTTTCACTTTTTGAAGGGCCCAGGGCATGACAAGTGTTCAAGATTGTGGCACAGTGATACATTTACTCTGTCCCTTGCATAACTTCTTTGTATTAATTTTTTGCCTTGGGAGTTATGTTTGAGTTTTTAGCCTTTGGTAACTTCCAGAATGTGATGATGTGTACTGCTGTTTCTACAGCTTTTGCCTCAAAGTCACTTGTGCAAGTATTAACTTGCTGACAGGACTTTGAAGCAGAGAGAGTATATTCGTTTTATTCTCTTCCCATAGATAAGTAATCCTTTTGAGATCACTTCGACACCAATACAGTTAGAGCGTAGTTTGTATGACACAAATGTGGAAAAATAAAAAAAAAATCACAGAGTAAATTCTGCCACTTGCTATCAGTGTTGCTGCATTAATTAACAATTTATTGCAAAGCTGCAAGACATAGATCCTTTTCTTTCAAGATGGTGTGTTAACCATGTATGACTAGATCTTCAGTCTTAAAGGACTTTTTCTTTGTAGATCACATTGTTCCAAGAACAATGTCCACAGGGATGATTTCAGCATAGTTGAAGGGATAGAAAACAGCTCAGGTATGCACACAAGCTAGAGACTGGGTTTTATCCTGAATGGTGAAAGGAAGAAAAAAACACACTGTTCCATCTATTTTGGCTTCCTAGCTGTTTATTACATTAATAATATCAATTTCTTTAGACTTTTGCAAAACACTTATCTTCCCATTTCCCAGTTAGCATTTGTGTCTGTCCAGGTGTTTTAAATGAATTTCACAAATTCTATACTGTGTATTCTGCAGTGCCTAGTAGAGCTGGAACCGTGTTATGGGCATTCCAGTAAGCCTTGAGAACATAATCTGAGTTGGAAACTTCTGCAAGTACGTCTGCAAGTCCTTACAAATACTTGCAATACTTGCAGATACAGCAGGGACTGATCAGGCACAGATGGTGAAAGCTCATGGGAAACCAAGAAATCAAGAAACCAAGGCCTGTATTTGGTTTTCCCTGACTAGTAAAGATTCAAAACAAAAGTAAAAATCTGTTTAAATGGAAAAGAATTCTTTCCTTGGGGACCAAGTGCTACTCCAAACAATAGTTTTTTTTTTAATTATTATAAGAGTATTAAAGTTGGCATGTAGTTTTTATTTAGAAGTAGTGGGAAGATTGGTCCCTGCCTTTTATTTTAGCTCAAATAAGTAGATTGGGGTTTATCACTATTCACAACTTTTGTCTGCTGCGTTTTGAGACCAAATATTTAACCAGTGTTCCAGATTTGAAGAGATGACTAAAAATAACACAGTTGGTGAACTTATTTATTTCTGAGGTGTCATCTGACTTTATCTAACTAAAGTTAAAAACAAAATAAAAGCAAACAAGAGGAACCCCATATTTGTTAGCACTGGAAAGCCAAATTAACTCCATAGGAGTTGTATAAAAGAAATTTTATATATATATCTACATGTATGTAAGCATTCTAGAGCAGAACAGACACAGTTTCTTAGTTAGCAACATTAACCTGTGGTCTAGTCAAACAGTCCTGAACTAGGGCAGTTAATCTATTCACCTCTTGTTATGTCAAAGAAAAAGATTATAATACCTCCTTTTCCAGGGTAACTATTATAAGTAAATCTTCATCTTGTCCAAGAGCAGCCTTGTAAAAATAAAACCCACTCCAGTAAACTGAAAGGAATTATGTCTTGTTTGGGGTATTAATTCCTGTATTTCATTTGCTGTTCCCTGTATTTGCAGTCCTGTCTGTGGGTTGCAGCTCAAAGATACATGTATACCATGCGCATATTAATTTAGAGGAAGCAGTCATGAATGCTGTATATGTACATGTACATGTGTATAATTCCGTATCAGTATAATGTCTTTGATTCCATAGTGATGAAAATTAGACTAATACAGCTGCAGAAGTAGGACACCAAGCTGTGTGGTTTGGTTGATACGTTGGAGGGAAGGAATGCCATCCAGAGGGACCTTGACACGCTTGTGAGGTGGGCTGATGTCAACCTTATGAAGTTGAACCATGCCAAGTGCAAGGTCCTACACCTGGGTTGGAGCAATCCCAGGCACAGCTACTGGTTGGGCAAAGAAGAGATTCAAGGCAGCCCTGTGGAGAAGGACTTGGGGGTGTTGGTTGATGAGAAAATGAACATGAGCCAGTAGCGTGCGCTTGCAGCCCAGAAAGCCAACCGTATCCTGGGCTGCATCAAATGGAGCATGACCAGAAGGTCGAAGGAGGTGATCCTGCCCCTCTACTCTGCTCTCGTGAGATCTCACTTGGAGTATTGTGTGCAGTTCTGGTGTCCTCAACATAAAAAGGACATGGAACTGTTGGAACAAGTCCAGAGGAGGGCCACAAGGATGATCAGGGGACTGGAGCAGCTCCCGTATGAAGACAGGCTGAGCAAGTTGGGGCTGTTCAGCCTGGAGAAGAGAAGGCTGCATGGAGACCTCATAGCAGCCTTCCAGTATCTGGAGGGGGCCTATAAGGATGCTGGGGAGGGACTCTTCATTAGGGACTGTAGTGATAGGAGAAGGGGTAACAAGTTCAAACTTAAACAGGGGAAGTTCTTTATTGTAAGGGTGGTGAGGCACTGGAATGGGTTGCCCAGGGAAGCTGTGAATGCTCCATCTCTGGCGATATTCAAGGCCAGCTTGGACAGAGCCTTGGGTGAGATGGTTTAGTGTGAAGTGTACCTGCCCATGGCAGGGGTTTGGAACTAGATGATCTTAAGGTCCTTTCCAACCCTAACTATTCTATGATTCTATGGTATGTTTATTACATCAGTTTAATTAACTGACAAATTCATCCTAATATAACATTATTTCAATTCCCTGAACATGCCTTGCTCAAGGCAGTGAGTGTTCAGCCCCTCACTTCTCACTGCTCTTCATCTCTTTAGTTTATGTAAGCATTGTTTAAATACCCCAAAACATATTAAATATCCAAAGCATATTATTCAAGTTCTTCTGGTTCAAGGATGCTTGTTTTCTGGAGCCATTTAGCTATGACAGAATGCTGATGGCTGCCAGAAGCCAGGGAACTCAGATGTTATTTGCAGTAAGAGTGCTTTACTGGAAAAGAAGCCCAAGTCCTTCTTTGTTTGTCTGAAGTACCATGCAGTTAAATTAAAAAAGTTTTTATACATGGCCCTGGCTGTGCAATTATTCTAGCTTCTATTTTCAAAGTATTTGGCACCTCAGAGCAGTGCTGTAAATAAGCTCAACAGAATTGCCGTGTGTCAGATCAGTAATTACTATGGATGGGGTTTCTGTGCCTGGTATCGGAAGGGCTCTCAAATCTCAGCTCCTGTGCTACATACTTGGGACTGTTTCCCAAGAGAGCTTGAGGAGGGCCTTCAGCCGTCCAGATTCCTCTCACAACCACTGATAAAGCCAGTCAAACTGTAGAAGAAAAGAGGAGTTTCAAAGTCAGGATAAGATGAAAGAAATTATTTAAAATTCCAATGTCTCTTACTTGTTAAGTCTGATCATTAAACAGACCTCATATTAAACTGTTTAAGAAAGATTTTCTAAAATGCAGGGGCTAATTTAGAAGTGTGACTTCTGTCTGTGCCAAGAGGTGCTGTTTTAATTAACTGTCTTTGCTTACCTGTAAAATAGAATTTTAGACTGCCCTACAACATGATACTTGGAATGTAACACATTAACTATGATGTGAAGAGGCATTATACAAACAAGATGTTCCATACCCTGTCCTTCCTCAAGTGATCATGTCCATCTCTCAGCTAACAAGTTAAAATAGGACTTATTTTGAATTGGATTTCTTTCAAAAGGCCAATCAAGAAGTTTTCTTTCTGTTTTATGTGTTGCTATGAGTTGCTACCACAAATTCAGTTTTTGAATGTGAATTTAAGATGCTTTTGCTGTAAAATCATTTGTCATGTGTGACAAGATGTTACTACGCTGATATGTTATTCTTAGGAGACTGGAGGGGAAGGGGGGATCATACTTTGGTCATGAATTAATACAGGAACCAATCCCTTTTTCATAAAAATGTCAGTGAAGTTTCCACTGCTTTGTGGAGTTAAAGGCTTGGTCCCTAAGAAACAGATTATTGCAAAAGCATGATTGTTCTTTGCTCTTCTGAGTACTAGAGAAGGGTGTCTTTCTGATAATTTCTTAATGGAAAGAAATGTAAAATTGAGGACTGCTAATGCTGATGAGGAGTGCAACCTTCATTAAAAGCCACACTTTCTCAGATAAACCTCTAATAATCTCTAATAGCAATAGCAATTGAGTACTTAATGTTGACCTGGAAAAAATCTTCTTCCAAGATGCAGTAGGTGGAGCCATCCTTTCCATGGAAGAATCTGAAGAGGATTAAGAGCCCCCCATCCCTAGCAGTTAGAGGATGTCTCCTGCAGGGAATGTCACTAAGGGAGAGCCAGCTCTTGAGACAGTCAGATCCAGCTCTATCATTCTGTTTCTTATCTCTAAAACTGCCAGCTCTGTGGAGACTTTATTCTGTATAGTGTGTAACAAAATGAGGCCTTTTAGGAGCAGAAATTATTATAGTAATGAATGAATGTTTGAAGTCATGTAAGATTTGGCTACTTCACCTTGAAAGACATTTTCTTGATTTGCAAACCTGATAAAGTTGATGGAATTTGTCTAAAAGGCTCCTGCATTGCTTGGCTATACAAAATTCCCATAAGTCTGGACTCTGTAAGGACTCCTCTAGGACAGAGAGTTCTCAGAGGAGAGTAGCAAACCTTGACAGTGAACACAGTAGCTCTTTTTTGGAATATAGGGTGAAGATTAAACTACAGCAGTTATAGTGTGCCAAGTGGAGCTACTAGTAGTTGTACAATGTCAGCGCAAACTTAGTAGAGCAGAACGGTTCCTTTACGTACAATTTGGCATACTGGCAGGATGGAATAAACGACTTGTTTCATTTCCAGAGTATTTTAAAAGGAGACTGCAGTATATGTGTAGGGTTTTGAGTTCCTCTAATTTTTCTTAAATGTATTCTGAAGAGTCACTTATAATCTGTAATCATTTACTTTGCATGTGATCTCTTTATTTATGGCTTTGATATTAATCTTCAGTGTTGGATCTCTATCTGTTTAATTGTCTTGGTCTGACAAAAGCATAAGAAGTTGCCCCTTGTCATGCCTCCTGTATTGCTGATGTGATTGCACTGCTGGATCAGGCATTTTTGACAGCAATGGTTTTAGTATTGCAAGCAAAATGAACAGACTTTATTGTTGCACATGTGTTGAAAATCCTTACCTCCTCTATTGAAAATCATCCTCCTCCTCTGTTTGTTGTGGGTCTTTTTGGTGGTGTTTTTTTTAAGTGGAAACTTAAATTGCTTTTTAGAATTATGCTTTCATCTGTGTCTGGCTTTTCCCCTGCTCTGTTTGCTCTTGAGTCCCCAAAATTAGCAAGAGTAATGTTCTAGTTTGCAGTGCAGTAGGAAAGAATAACTTAACTTTCTAAAATGTAATAAACAGTACAAGACCTGGAACAAATACAAAACCTTCAGACAAGGTGAAAGCCCCCAGAAGAATACCTCTATTCAAAATGTCTGTGGATGTCTGCAAATACTGCCAGGAGCTTAAGTCTTGTCCTTTCCCTTTCCAAACATGTGTATTAGGTTTTTCTTTAAAAATACATACTGTATCCTTGAACTCTTCCATGCTTCTAGTCAAAGAAGGTAGTATTTCCTTTAGACTAGTTGATTCATACACAAAATAAAATCTGTGAGACATTATTTTGGTCTTGGTTATTTCTCTCTTGTGATATTGGATGGAAAACAGTTTTCTGAAATATTCAAGCTTTGGAAAACAGCAAATGTTTCTAGTTATTGAGGGTTTTAAAATGTGGGCTGTAAAAATAAAGTACTCTTAATTAAGCTTCTTTTAGAATAGATTCATCCCCCATTTTGTCTTCCCTTCTTTGCAAATTCACTGCTTTCAGCAAGAATCATAAATAGATGAAAACCTACATGTTTTACATTAAATATTATCTGAAAGCAAAACAAAACCCCAACAAATTTCCTGAGGAGAAAATACAACAGGTGTTACCTGGCTTGACACCTCAGGAATTTCACTGGGTTTAAATCTGTTTCTAACTGATCCTATCTAGCTTTGTTTAAAATGCCACTTATCCTCAAAGACCTGTATGTGCTATGCAGCTAATTTTCTCATAAGGTCAGCATTGTGTGAAGTTTCTCCTGTGAGTGGGTTGTTGTCCCCTGAGGCCAGTTGTCAGCCCACGGGAATGGCTTCATTCCCCAGAGCAGCCTTGTAGGCCAGGATATGGCAAACTATTCTGCACTGTGCCTTTAATAATGACCAGATAAATAGTCTGAGCAACTATTGGGCTCTGCGTCTATCTCTGAACTGAGGGACCCAGAGTAACATGGGGCTGCCATCCATTTAATTTTTTTAAGCCCCTGTGTGTTGCTCTGCTGATGCCTCTTCATAAACAAAGAAGTATGGTAAATCTGCCAAGTCAACTTCATCTTTAGTCTGTTTTTAATTGAAGTAATTGTGATCTTCCATCCCCTTGTTGTTTGCAACAAAATATCTGCTTTACAGACAGATCAAAAAGGTTTTATTTTTTTATAGGAAGCTCAGCTACAGACTTATCTTTCCATAATGCATGTAGGTTAAATTAATGTAGATAAACCATTGTATCACACAATCTGTTCTGTACCTATGTCTGTAAATGCACATGGATGACTTAAATTCTTGAATTTCTTCCTTAAATATGAGCTTTGCAATTCTTTTGGGGTCAAATATGATGGAGTGAGAGATTGTCTGGTGTTTAATGTGTCATCTGTTCCACCTGGGTAACGCCCATCTGCTTGAATGTCACAAGCGGAGGCTAATTTTGTAGCTGTGCTGTTGCCAGCAGCCTAAGAAGGATTCTTTGTTGCATTTATTTACTCCTTTTTATTTGCCTCGAAATCTCTGCTGATTGCCGCCTGAGTTTCTCTCTGTGGTCTGTTGAGAACAATAGCAAAATCCCACTGAAATTTAACTTAATGGGAAGGAGTCATAAGTGCTCTAGGATTTATTCTTGGATTGCTTTAGTCTGATACCATCTTTTATTAGCTGATAATTTTATGTTCATTAATGACAAAGCAGTCAAACAGCATATCCTTTACAATAGAGATTGTCTTTACCTTAGTAGCTTTTTGTATTAAAAATTCAGGCAAGAGAGAATTCTCCCTGGGCCTCCAAAATGTGTGTAGAAGGAAGGGATGAATATAAAGATGATGGCCTCGTCATCTGATCTAGCCTCTTGAATTCTTTTGGATGTGCCAGCTCCAGAAATTCTTCTGACTTATTTTCTTGCAATCCCCTGTATATTCTGCTTCTAACAAATTCCTGTTAGAATGAATGCCATAGATCAGAAGATGAACTTGGTTTTGAATCACATTTGAAATTGGCAGGAAAGCAAAGGACTTAAAGCCAAATCCCACAACATCCTCATTTGTGAAATATTTGGAATCAAGAGCCCAGTGTTTGCTTCTGAGAAGAACTAGAGCTACTTGTGATTCGCTGCAATCAATCAGGACTTTCCAGTCCTGTGAAAGAAATGACACTGAAAATGGAGTGCATGTTAAGACAGAGGCACTGTGTATCCTTGTCTGGAGGACAGTACCAGCTGTGGGTGGGACTGCCTCCCTGGTGGTATCTAGGGTAATGTATAAGCCAAGCCAGAGAATATAATGAGTGAATTTTTGATATTTGGGATACCTGTGGGAACCATGTGGCCTTCTCAAGCCACTGCATCATGTAGTCCTACACTAGGACGACTCCAGTGTACCCTACAGGGAACTGCCTATAGGCTGTGCAGTCTCAGAAAGAACTGCTCTGAGGAAGGATATATTGTCAATCTTCCTTTCAAGGGAGAAAATCTCCATTCCCGTTTTTCTAGTTTTCCAGCGTTACCTAGCTTTTGTTAACCAAGTAAGCCTATGCCCCATGTCTTACCTCCAGGTAGGTCTTTAAAGGTTTATTACTTCACTGTAATAATGAATGTCTGTTCATTGCCCTGCAGGTATGTTTGAGGCAGCAAAGATCTGCTGCACACAGTAACTATCAATGACAAGTCTTTACGAGAAGTTTTGTAGTTGCTGCAATTACACCAGATAATCCCTTACTGTTACATCAGACATAATTCTGAAGGCATTACATATAGCTAATATTTCAAACTATACTCAGAGATTGATAGGATATGTATGTTGCAGACTGCATTGATCTGAAGCAACTCGGTTCCACAAGAAATTCTAGAGGTGAGTAACCACTTGAAGCCTAAAACTGTTTCACTGCTATTATTGCTTTCTTTTTGTATTTAAATCTTGCAATTAATATTTTAAAAAGAAAAAAAAGAAAAAAAAAAAGACAAAAAGACAAATACGGACCTTATGCATTAACACAAAGAAACTGTTAAAAGCTGCATCCATGAGGATCTCTGGGCTGAGCACCATAACACAACCATTCAGCTAGCATGATGTAATTATAAATTAAACATCTCTAAATAAATTCCAAGTTGAAAATAAAATAAAAATCCTTTAGACTTCTGCTCCTTTCTTTATGGTGGAAGATCATAACAATCTCAGTTTTAGAAATTATCATCTATCGTCCTTCATACTGCAAAGTCTGTGGTGTCTGCATGCTCTGTACAAGTGGGGTTTGTTGGAGGGGACACCTCATCAAGTATTGCTCAAGTCCGTATTTCATTCAAAGGAGACTCAATTCAGGAGGATTTAGAGCAAGTCTGATACTTACTTGGGTTTTTTTTAGAGATACTAGATAATGGCATGTAATGATATTCTACATTTATGACATATATAAATATGCCTTCTGGAAAATGGTATGTTCAGTTCATATCAACTAGATTCATTTAAATAAAGGGTCATTGACAATGATAATTTGAGACATAATCTTTTTATGCGTAAACTAGAACAAAATCTCTAGTACTTTCTAATTTCCTGTAGGTTTTGAAGTAACATATTTTATCTAAAGGAACATTTTGCATTCAGCGTTAGACAGAGCCTTTAAGCCATATTGGATCTGATGACTCTTGGGACCTGCTTGAGGTAAACACTCTTTCAGGAAAGTCAGCCAAGTAATTGTAGTGACAACTTATGTTATCATTTACTGGTGTATTTCCAGACAGAGGAAGAGGAGCAAATAGGAACCTTAATTACTGAAAAAGTTAGAAAAAGAACTTAAGTCTTGTCAATAAACAAAATGGATGTTGACACAATGTTTAAGATTATAGCTGAACTTTTTTTTTTTCATGTAAACCAGATTTATTTTTAAACTTTCTATGCATGCTCCTGTCTTTCACAGGGTATGTTTCAATATGTTGCCCTCAGTTTCAGAGGTTAGATCCATATGTTAAATAGATCCGTCTTCTCCATCAAACCCAGAAGTATTCATTAGAGTTGAAGATAACTATAATAAAATTCTGCAGAATACAATTTCTTCATGTAGATCAGATTAATTATGAAACTGAATAAACAGGTTACTTTATGATGGAGCTTTGAAATAATTGCAAGAAAATGGTTTGACCAGTCAGGTATAAAATAGAAAACCAAACATTACACAATTCTTTGGAACCTTATAATTGAATTAAAAAAAAAATAAAAAATCCTCTCCATCATATAGATGATCCTAAATGTACAACCTGTCACTAAAACATTTTGAGTAGGGAAAAAATGAGTTTTGTGAAGAGGAGCATAAACCTATGGCTTTAAGGGAAGGCTTGTCAGGTGAGTTTTCTATGGATATGTGGAGTCATTAAGAGTGTCCATGGTAAACACAAGTACTGTAACAAATCTTAAAAATCAAGCTTTTGTGCTGGCTGATTAGATGTTTTGTTTTCCCCTTATTGCATTCTTATAGAAATAGAGACCACATTTCATTGTGAATTTCTGTACCTGGTTTTGGAACTTTAACTCTAAATTTTTCTTAGACTTTTCAATACCTGTGAAGGGTTATGATTTAATTTCAGAATTCTGTCAGATGTGTATTGTAAGTTTTATTTTGATCATAACAGCTTTTGTTTCTGATTGTAAGCCAGCTAACTAAAATGTTTTCTGTTGTGTGATGCTTTCTTCCTATTTTTTTGTAAAAAAAAAAGCTGTTGTATTCATAACAGCTTACCACTGCTCACTCTCTCATAGCAGGAAATTAGAGTTCTGAAATGAAAGTGATTTAAAAACAGTAATAGAAAAATAATATAGCATAGTGACAAAGGTCATATTTGTTAATATGCCAAATATGTAATTCTGAAGTACTGAACAGGTGAGATTCTTGGTCCTGTTTCCAGGTGGTGTAAGAATACCACCAATGTATTTCTTTACTACAAAGGCAGGCTGGGGAAATAATTGATATTATTTATATCCAGCCTGGTCATCTCCATACTCTCCTCCCACTTTTCAGCTCTTCCTTTGTTTCCTAAGTGTGTTAAATCAGCAAGGCTTAGCATTGCTGTCATCTGGTCTATACTTTCTGGCTCTCTACCATCTGAAAAACTATTCTCTGGACAAATTGGATTCTGGAGTAAGTCGTCTTTGTTTCTCATGGGATGACATGAACATCAGCAGCCCAGAGCTGTTGTGCTTAGGCAACTTAAAATGACAGCTGCTGTTAATAACAATTAGAACTTGCTAACACCAATTGCATGGATAACTTACGAAATAAATGCCTGCTTGTTCACTGGTTGTTTAACTGAAGTAATGTATAGACTATCAAGCAGCCAGTAGCAGCAGTGACTGGAGAAGGACTATGAATCCAACTAACTTCTCCACTTTCAATTCTCCAGAGACTGTTTATTGAGGTTTTTCACTCTCCAGTGAATAAGAAATGCTGAGTAAAAGGATATTACATAAATTGGCTGACATTTGCAGTGGACTAGCTAATTCTTGTCACCTTGTGTGTGTGGTGGCTGTGTGTGTATATGCACATGTGCCTGGTATTGTCAATGAGTTCCCAACCCACTCCCCTCTGCTCCCAACAGGCTGTTGTGAGCCTGAATTTTGAGGTTACATAAGAGACAATCCAGGAAAACACGCTGAGCTGTTTGGAATTTCCCTCAGCACTACCCTCTTTCCTCCATTGTGTCATACACTTTTTAAAAAAAAACCCAACTTTTTGTTTTGTGGAGTGTTGGGTTGTGTCTCATTTGAAAAGATTATGTCTGTCTGTCTTGAGGAGGGAATTGGGTATACCAGAAGACTTTTGCTTGCTTCTGCTTTCCATGGGCTGTGGCTGTAATTGCTGGAGTTAAAAACCTCTTCTTTTTCTTACATCTGGGACTTGAAGATTAACAAGGGCAATAATGCACCAAAGGGATATTAAAAAAAAAAGAGAGTTGTTAAGGCTGTATCTTTACCCTAACCCATAGAGTGATGCAACTGCCATCCAAATGGCACCTGCATCCTAGGAAAGGGCTAGCAACAGGTACTATGTCTAAGAATACTTATTCTTTTTCTTCTTTCTGACAAATTATTTGCCTTCAATGTTGTGAGATTATGCATTATGGCCAGTGAAAATGGAGTAATTTCTAGTGAGAGTAGATTGATGTGAAAATCATAAAGCATGTTCCAGTGAAAGAAATCACATCTCATGCATTTCAATATGAACATCACTTTTTTGCTATGTGTAACCCTCCTCTGAGCTGTGCTATTTCTGGATGATGTTTTATATTCCTAGACATTTTTAAGGCTTTTTTTCAGCAAGTTTGGTTGGTCTGTCTTAAAACACTAGAAGCATGTGACGGTAGAATTTTCTTAGACTAGGCTGGAATACAGTGTTATTTTATTACACATGATTTTTCTCTTTTGGCCTAGAACCTTAATTCCCTTTCCACTGGAATTTCATAGTAAAGGTCTTAATGATATTTGGTTTTGCTTTTCAAAGCAGTTGGGATCAGACCATTCTGCCCTGCCTCTGCTTTGTAAGGTATTGAAAAGAATGCTTTTAAAAGTGGGGAAACTCTTAATCATTATGAGCTTGATCTTTTGCACGTTGAATTCAATGACGTTTAACTACAGCTAAGTTACTCCCAGTACCACTGCTTTTCCAATAGATCAAAATCAGACATGAGGTAACAAAGAGCAAGCAACTACTTAACAACTACTTTGTTTATACTCACTTATATAACATCTGAATTCTGTCCCGTTCCATCTAGTCTACCAAGCTAATTGCATAGAAGTTATTTTCATTTATCGCTTACAGCATGATTTGCCTTTCTTTCATGTAACTGTCCTAGAAAAAAGACTTGTGTCTGAGAGGTAGTGTAATTGTGTTTTCAATTACCCTGCATGGTAGTACATCGTTATATATGCTAATCTTTTTTTTAAAGACAGTATACAAAGGACATAAAGAAGCTGAAATAAAATACTTAGACTATTTACTGCTGATCTATTTTGTATGTGAATGGAAGAACAAAGCCTGCTTTACTAATTTTAAGAACCAAAACTATTCACCTCTGTCACCGCCTAATACGTGATATAGTAACATACATGCTGCAGCTTTTTTGAATTTGGTGTTGTGACTTGGACATATGGCAGCCAAAAGCATTTGTTTACCCCTTCTTAAAATTTCAGGGGCCTCTTCTTCTTCTCTTCAGAGAAATTACTTTCATCTGCTAAGTACAACTGGCTTAAGCTACAAATTATGGTGATTTTTTTTTTTTTTTTATACTGATCACTTCATCATTATCTCTGTCACATCTTTAATAGTTGTCCTTACTGCATGTGCTATACCCAAGCAGTTTCACATGCATAGGGCTAGGACTTATAGCAATAACTGGTTGGGAATTCAAATGTCTTAAAACCGATGGCTACCATGTTCAGTTGAAAGAGCCCAATAGATTTTTAAGGGGTTTAGGCTGAGGCCTTAATTGATTCCACTTTTAGAGGGCTGAGATGCTTTATGGGTACTTAACTTGGAGACCATGGGAGATGTTGTCTGGGGTTCAACTGTTTAAGAATTGTAGGCAAAATGGAGATACATTAAAATATTAGTTTCTCTAGAAAGTTATGTGCAGTGTATTGAAGGTAAGAGTGTAAGGAAGGATTACAGAGAAGGTTTGATTTAGAGCTTGTCATCAGGATAACAACTCCATGATGTTTACAACTGTGTCATCTGTTTGCCTTTATGGATCATGGAGACTTCTAGAAACCGGACAGCAAGAGTACACAGTATTAAATACTGCAAAACTTGAAAAGGGCTGGCTCTAGTCCTTACAGAAAAAGCATAAGAAAGGTTCTTTTATGGCTTTCTTAACCAAATGCCTTTGGGCTGCACTCAGTAGGCTATTTTATTTTATTTTATTTTATACTGTCTACTACAGTAGAAAGCCTGGTCTACCATTTCTTTCTGGTGACTGTTGGGGTGAGAACACAGACTGCATTCTCCTGCCTCAGAATTTTGGAGGTTTTTTGTTTGCTAAAGCTCCTTTTGTTTGCTAAGGATCTCTGCTTCTCCATTCTGTTCTCCATTCCACAGCCACGGCTGGGAAAAGTATTTATGCTCATCTGTGTCTCTCTGGTAAAATCAACTACTAGGAAAAAAAAACAGTGTTCCATAAAAATAACTACTTAATAATCAATTTGTGTATGAGGTCATATTTGTATCTGAAAATAAGTATATGAGTTCTTTACATTTAAAAAAGTGGCAAGCAGTATGTAAGGAAGAAAGGAGACCATTGCTCAGCAAGTAATAATACCTTTTGGGCTACTTGGTACCACTACAAATAGTAAGGTAGAAAAAGTAATTGTCCTTTAAAGTCGTTTCCACAAATATGCTTTATTAAAATGAAGTAGTGGGCATGGCATTGGTGTCATCTTCTAGTATCCATAATGTAGGGATTGTGACCTAGTTAGTGAAAACACATATTGCAGAAATTCTGTTCAGCACAAGCTGAAGTAATTTGATGTAGGGCTGTAAAGGCTCTTGTATATTTTTCTTGGGAACATGCAAGTGCTGTACATAAAAATATTGCGGTACCTTCATGTAATTGTGATCTGTATGCTAAAAATAAAATCTGGAGATGACTGCCAAAGAAGTCAGTGGAGAGGTGCAATTTTAAGGGTGTGTGTGAAAAGTAACGTCATAAATTCCAACCAAATAGGTGAGGTAGCCTGGGGATATATCCTGTCATGTCCTGTTCTTCCTTCCACACACTGCTGTGCAGGGAGACTTTTGCAGAGTGTTAACTGTGCAGTTAGCCTTTTCCTTTACATGGTAGACCCCTGCCTTCCCCTTCTTGAGGAACAACATCATGGTAGGTTCAGGAGGCCAGGGAATACAATAGGTTTACTCCCATGGGAAGTAAAACCTAAAAGAAATTATTTCATCACTTTCTCCTTTCTTGTATTCAGATCATCCCTGAACAAATTTTCTTACGTCAGTAAAAATGAGAAAGGATGTTGGCTCTGAAATTTTAAAGTGCTACTTAATATCACCGCAGTCTGGCTAGCAAACTTTAGGCTGTGGATCTGACTCCCACCACCCTCCTAGTTCTTGTCTGGACAAACAGCAAGTTTTCCCTCCTTGCATTATGAAGATCTGACCCCCAGCAGCTGACATCCACAACAGCACGCTCTGGCAGGCTGAAGCTCCTCAAGGGATGCATTTCATCTGTGCAGCTGAATGCGGATTGTTGGTGTTTTGTACAAAGCTCACCATATGACAGATTGCATCTTGCTTTCTCCAGGCCCACACAGATGGTGCGAGTGACTAACTGATGCCTTGACTTTGCACAGCCTACACACTGATGTCATAAGAAAAGGCTAATACCTCTGAGGTGAGTCTCCTTATTTGTTTGTATTCCAACAATAACAGTGGGAAATGCAACAATGAGGAAGAAATTAATAAAAGAAAAGCTCAACTTCTTATTAGGAGCAACTGACATAAAATGTGATGTGTAACCTAATGAAAAGAACCATCAATATTAGTTTGGTATTTTTTAAATAAATGAATCATTAGATGACAAAGCCCATAAATTGATTCATAAATTTGCTGTCACTGTGAAAACACTGAGATTATTCTGTCTGAAAAATTGCAATTCAATTATGAATGGAAATAACAGCTAAAATCCACCATTCCTCTTGGCCAAGATGCCTAGTGAATCTTACAAAATAGACTTCTGAGCACTCAGTTATAAGCATCCTTGGGATTATAATACATGCACAGAAACATATGCACTAAAATGCCAGCAGGCCACCTTGATTTTATTAATGAATTGCTATCATTAATTGCAATTAATTTGACTTGCTGGTCTTTGGGGGAAATGATTTTAATATTGTTTGTTTACCAAGTTTTTTGTTGGTTTTACAAGTTACTTGTTGACTTCAGTGAAATGACTCAAGGTGTGCAATTAGTCAGAATGAAAGCCCTTAATATTTATGGTAATAAAGTTAGCCACGTATATTTTGTTACTTTTCCCTGTAATGAAGCACTCCTAGATGATGGATGAGTTTGCGATTGGTTGCTGTTGCTGAGGTAATCTACAGTAGTATCATCTTTAAAGAAGAATAGTTTTGTAATAAGAGTTCTGTGATAAAAGTTGTATGAGTTTTCAAAAATTGTTTCAGTTTTTCAGCTGTTTTGTCAGAAAGGAATTCATGTGAGCTTGAAATTGATCAGCTGAAATTCTGCCTCATTTCAAACAATTTCAGAGGAAGTCTTGTGACTGATTTTGTTCTAACATTAAACTTGTCCAGATGCTTCAGAACAGTGTCAGTTAGAACTTCTGTAGTGAACGGTTGGAGAATTGTTGAAAAGAAGATACCACACAATGCAAAATGGCCTCTCTTTTCCTTTGTTGTCATCCTTCAACCCTGAGGACAGCAGGGCCCAAAGTGATGTGACATTGTGGGACATTGTCAGGTTGCCTGTGCTGGTTTGTGCCAGGAAGCAAGGGCTGTGGGGTGGCCTGAATAGCAGAGCTCCCAAGCAGAGCTGCCTGGAGATTGTCAGGCATTACCTGTTGTACGTAGCCAGGTGTGCCAGTGTGATGGTGATGGGCAATCTCCTAGGACTGGAGACTATCGCCGTGCCAAGAGAGCAGAATAGGCAGTTGGGAATACTGTGAGGAGGGAAAGTATTAGGGGAAAGGAAAATTAAAAAGTCTATGGAAAAAACTAAGGTACAGGGTTATGATGATTGGTCAGGGAATGGGAACATAGGCTTTGAAGTTCAAAAAAGAAGGCAGGGATTAAGAAAAAGTGGGGAAATTAAACCCATCTATTGAACACATGGCGAGAAGCCATAGTGAAATGCAAAGGAAAAGTAGTCCAGAGGATAGAGCTTGGCATGAGGAACTGAGGAAAGATTTAGAACCAGACTAGAAACCTGGGCCTGACAGCAGGGGGAGAAAAAGAAACAGGGTGGGGACAAAGGATGAGGAGACGAGACAGGCTGGGGGTGGAGGGTGGGGCAGTCAAAGGAAAGGAAGATGAGTCTTTGCCTACTTCAGTGTCCTCCTGGTTTTCATTCCTGGGTCTGGGGAGGATTACACAGCCTTTCCCTTCCTCTGCTGTCAGAAGACTGTGAAATCCACTGATAACATGCATACACTGACCCCTACTACTGCCCCTCAGTGTCATTGAAGGACAACCTTTTATTTTTAATGTCAGAGTAATTGTGGCTTGTGGCAAAGCTAGTGGGTCCAGCCTTATCTCCATTATTAGTGATAGCCCCCTTAGGGTATCAGTAGAGAATTCGTGGGTTTTAAATTAGAGGAGATCAACAACATCAACACTGCTTCAGGGCAAACAATCAGTTTGGTAAGGACACCTGTAACTCTTGCTTTTCACCCTTAAGTCTCTGTTGCTTGGAGTTTGCACTTTCAGCATTCTCTTTAAGGTACAGCTGCCTTTTCTTGTGTGGTGTTGTAATCTTACAGTGGTCTGTGAAGAAGTTTTCCCAAATGCCATCTGAAATATGAAATGGCTAAAATTTGTGGCTACAATTGCGCAAGGCAGAAGGCTGGTCACATTAACGGCAGACCAAACTTCCTTTTTAGCATTAACTGGTGGTTCTTTCAACAGGTAATACAGCTTCTACAGAGAAAATTAACATGTAACAGTAAAGTAAGAACATGTCCTTCTACCACTTTTTGGATGGTCTGCTGTCATGTCTGTAAGCAGTGATATCTTTATGTAGATATTTGATTAGTACCAAGAGCCAAAATCTGTTTGCACAATAATTTGCTATTACTGGTATAAGGACTATATAGCAACACACAAACCCTTTTTGGTCTTCAGGTTACTTTCAAAGATGAGCATATTCTCATAAAGAATTCTGTCACTTGATGCTTGATGGAAGACTACACTTGATAAAATTAATGAGGGTGTAACAAAGTGGTTCATGCAGACATTCAGTCTCTTAATTTTTCCTGAGGGGAAAAAACAAATGTGAACTAAATAGTGATTATCGTGTAATGAGTACTGCTTTTGCATAGAAAAAGAAAGACATATCACTGAGCAATTTTAACTTCCCAGATGCTGTATTAATTATTGTAGGTCAGTTTTGAGATAATATCCTGGACAGTGTTGGGAAAGCAATTTTTTGGCAGATAGCATTCTATTTTGGCACATGGACAGTGGATTACAGTTTTTTAAACTGCCATGAATAAATGCACTAAGCATCTCTCCAAGAAACAAACAAGATTTCACAAGAGCCATTTGGCTTAAGTTGCACTTACAGTACTCGTAACGTCAGACAGTGTAGGAGATGTAGGTTCATGTGCAGTAATGGTAAACTTATGGTGTAATGGCTGAGAAAGGAGAGAACTGCAGAAAGTGTTCCACCTATGCCAGTTGTCCCATGGGTGGATGTACTGACGTGTGGTGGAACAATAACAGCTATATCCATGCCAGCACTAAATGCTGCCTCAAACTCATTTGGGATAGTTCTCCCTCCAAGGAACTTAAAGCTAATACAGCACAAGGGACTGCGTAATTTTTTTGTGCTTCTCATAGCTTTCCAGGGCCTGTCTCTCCTTCCTCAAATACTAGTGTGCTGATATCCTGTACAGTAAACTGTTTGCAAGAGGTTTGACATGTTGACTGTGCTACTGGAATTCTCTTTGTGTTCTGCATGTGATGGTTGGTCTGTGACCTGCTGCTACATGGTGTTATGCTCTGGGGACCCTACAGTGGGGCCTAGGTTTGGGGATCCATGGAAACCATCCTGAAACAAAGAGAAAACAGATGGGAGAGTGGTTGTGACATTCCTTCTGGAATACTATCAGCACAGATTTTTATTGAGAGAGAGCGTTTTGGTTTTGTTTTGGTTTTGTAGGTTTTTTTTAATTATTATTTATTTATTTTTACTATTTTCTAATTACCAGCTAACATATTTTACAGAAATAATGCAGAGCAAGATACTGGTTGAGCAACTGGTAGAAACTAAATTTGTGATGCAGTAAAAAACATTCCTTTTATTTTTCTTTGTAACATCTCCCTGATCTCATCTTTCCTTGCCCTTAAATGTGAAATGATGAAAGCTGCATGATGTGGTAACTTTTGTTCCTTGGGAATAATCTGTCTTTGCTATATTATATTCCTCCATGAAGTTAGCCTGGCCTTGCGCTGTAACATAGCAGTGAATGGAAAGATTATTTTCCTCACCAACACCTATACTTTAATTACCAGTTGCAGTCCTGTGAATAATTTAGCATTCTCCAGAATTAGCCCGTATGGAAGTTACAGATCTTATGGCTCCTACAAGACAAGAGCCTAACTTAAAAGAGGATAAAGAAGATCTGCAACAGATCTTCTAATATTTCTCTGTTACACTTGCTAGGCAGTGACAACTGACAGGACTACTGACTTCACACGAAGATCTTTAAACTGCCTTGATGCAGAGCCCATGCTGGGGCAGCTTGACCACCACTACCCTGGAGCTAGGAAGGACAGCTGGACCATTGACATTTTCAGCCATTAGCCTTCCAAGTGGCATGGCAGCAGGAGAGATAAATACCTAAATCATGATCTTACATTTATAATGTGGTGCTGTGAGAAAAAAACATGGTTTTATGACTGTGCTCACTAAGGAATCTCTTACCTTAGTAAATTTGGATTTCTTTGAAATCCAATATTAACTCAACTCTTTGGGCTCATGATGTTTGATTTCAGAATATTTATATATATTTTTTATTAATATCATCAATCTTCATACTGACATTGTTTATTTTCTTAGCCTGGAGTAATTTTGCTAATTTATCAATATTAATCTATATAATTTGGATACAGAGAGAGAGTGTGTCTGTGTGTCTATATATGTATCAGAGAGGAGAGTGGTGATTTTGCTAATTCTGAACTCTAACATCCATAAATATTTGTACTAGGAACACTATTTCTTGTTTCTCATAAGTTGAGGTCACTACTGTATCTCATACATCTGCAATAGCTGTCTCTGCTTCTAGACAGTTCAATTCTTTTTCCAAGTGCAATCATTTTGGACCATAACAAATTTGATTTCATTCCAATTTAAGCCTCACTGGATTGTTAGTTCTCTTATGTTCATCCTTGGCTGTTATGTTTCCAGCATCAACCATTTGTAAAGACGACCCAAAACAACACTTTGGTGATCTGTTTTCATATTGATTACGCATATATTCAGAAAATTTTATGTTAGAAAGACCTAAACAAGTGTCCACTGATGCTTTATAGGAAAAGAGTACTCTTCTGAACTGGAATGGACACTAGAAAATGTTTATAATACAGAGGAGATATTTTTTCTATTGTTGATTTGATTTCTTTCTATTATCTGTACCAGGAAAAAGGAAGAAATAAGCTTTTGCTAAAAAGAAAAAAAATATATATATAAAGTGGCATAAAGTAATCTGAAAGGTAAATGAAAAGCTAAACTTCTGTTAGAGATTGTTTTTAAAAAGTGGCCATGCAAGACTTTTTCAGACACTTAACAATATGCATTGATACTTAAAGTACAGAAACTTTTTCTCATAAACTGCACTTACAAAAGTAGATGAGCAAAAATTGAGCCTGCTTCCTATAGTAACTATTATTTAGAAGGAAAATTCAGGCTCTTATAGACTGATTTGTGGCTGTGTGTTTCCATTATACAAAGCAGCTGAAACATGCATTTAAGTTCCTGAGTGAGCCTATGAATATTAACTCAGGATATAAATATCTAATGAAAGAGGTTGATGGTGAAAGAACTAAGAATTCTGGGAAATAAATGGCTACTGAATTCTTAAATGCATACTTAGACTTTGAAGGAAATAAATGTTTCTAAAGTTAAGTAGTATTCCAAAGCATGTAATCTCATAGATAAATAATTCACTGAAAGGTTAAGATACCATATTTCATCCATCCAGATATCTGCCTGGACTTCCTGCACAAGAGCCCTTCTCTCACATCCAGGTTATTCTCCTCTTGAAGGGAGCACTGAGGTTCACATTCAAGGGCAATCCACATCATGTGTATCTTGTGATTTATTTTTCTAAGCTGCGGGAGACATGTAGAACAGAAAATTGTAACATCCAGAAAGCTAGAAGAAAAACAGAGAGAATGCTCTTTCCCCTTTGCAATCCCAGTACAACTCTGTTTTTCACAAAATTGCCTTTCTCTCACTTTGCAAGCCTCTCTTCCTGTAAGGTTATTGGGTGGAGAAGTAGCCTTCCCTAACACTAAGGATTAAGCAAGTAAGACTGAATTAGAAGAACTGCAACCCACTATCAGAGAAGCCTACCTAAATCTTGGCTGAATATAAGGTTTGTGTGGTGTCATGTTGGCACATATCATTTTGGAGAGCATGGGGCTTACCCTGAATGAGGCACCGTGTGAGGACAGACGACATGAAGGCTATTCCCAGCTCTGATATGGTGCTCCCCAGTAGGGTGTTACTGGCTGCCTGGCAGCTCCTGCGTTCCTATAACCAGTCGCCTGACTGCTAGCACAACACTGAAGTCAAAAATGCTTACAGAAGATTTGGCCATGAGTGCCAAAGTCTATGGAGGACATTTCCTTTGACAAGTGAATATCTTGAGAATTTAGTGAGAAGCATTCAACATTGATACATGCTGGTAAAGTGAGAGGGACTTTTTTCCACTGCTAGCTGAGCACTAGACAACACAGGAAAATCTTGAAGAGAAACACAGCTTATCCATCTCTCTTGGGCTAATCGTTAGTTGGATATGCACCAAAGAGAGGGACTGGGAAGCCAAGAAGCCCAAAGAATCAAGAAGTACTGTGATGGACTGGAGGCCTGGGTTGATGTTACATTTCTAATAGTTGGAAGCATTTCCTGCTGCCATAGTGAGACAAACCAACTGCTGATGTGTCTTAATGGTGGGAAGATGGATGAGCCACAGATGTGTGCTTTCCTGTAGTTTTAATTACATTTCAAATAAGGGCTTTTTGTTTGTTTGTTTTTACATTAAATCAGGTCTTCAGACTAATTTAGCTTTTCAAACATCATCGTCATGATTGTGTGACCAAACACAGCATGGAGATGTAGTGCTAGCAAACTGTCAAGGACATATAGCTGAAACATCTCTAAAAACAGCTTTCATGAAAGGGGATTGACTTTTGGGGGGGGTTGTTGTATGGCAAGATTTGTAATAGTAACTGCTGAAAAGCCTGTGAAAGTTGTAGGCTGGATTCTTGCACTTTGGATTAAAAATTGAAAACTGATGGAGCTGATGGAGTTTGTTACTCCTAATTTGAAATATCTCAAAAATTAGTCTTGTATGTTGAAGGTTTTTCTGTAATCAGGCTAATTATATAATTTAGGTTTGGTTGTATTTTGTTTTGTTTGTTTCGTTTTCCAGATGTTCTGAGTACAATGCTACTGAGTGTCTCTAGAAAGGTCAGAATTATACATGGAATGAAAGTGATGTTTGCACATACAGATAGTCCAGTTATCTACCATCAGAATGGAGTGCCTGCTTTGTTTACAAAGTGCCCTGTGTTCAGTATAACCCCAAAGTACCAGAGCATCAGTGGATAAAACAGGTTTTTCTCTCTAAGAGGTGAGCTAATTCCCGCAAGGAGCAGGGAGTTGGACTTAATAATCCTTATGGGTCCCTTCCAACCCAAGATATGCTATGACTCTATTAAAAAATCTAGCTAGTTACAAAATAATGCAAGACAAACACAAAAAGCTAGATAATTTAGGTTAATGGAACAGGTTAGAGAGGAGGTCTATAAGATTTATTTTTGAAGTAGAAGGAAGGTTGGTTTTAAGGTATTTTAACATGGAATATGCTTTACACAGGCCAGGAGAAGGCTTGGAAGGGGGTTGGAAGCAGGGATAATTTATGGTTTGGGTGGAGGGGAAGTAGCTGTATGGGTGTAATTGTGTGCAACATCTGAGTTGAGCAGGGGTGGTGGTAGGGATAACGTGGTCAGGGACACAAGAAAGGAAAATGCAACTGCCAAAATTGCTTCAGTCCATGTTAAGAGGAATACTAATGACCATATTCAGAAGTTGGAGTGCAGAGAAAAGTAGAATGGAGAAAACAAAAACTTGTCTGTTTTCTATTTGAAGAAGAGAAAGGAAAATGTATTTTAAAAAAGAAAAAAAGAAAATTGGCAGATCTTCAGGCAAGTGCAGATAACTTAGGGAATATGACCTTCTGTTCTAGCTCTGTTGTTTTATTTCTAGGCCTCACACATACAAGCTTCAATGTCAAGTTTCTAAAGAGCTCTCAAGTCCCATAATTTTACTTAGCCACTTTCATGAGGATCATTTGATAAGGAGTTTGAGCTAATTGTCTTACCCACACTGCCACCATTCCACTGGGCCCCATTGTGGGGACCAGGGCTCAGAATACTTGGGAATATCATGGTGCTGCTCTGTGAAACCTCTTGTTCAAGCTGCAGGCAGCTCAATGACAGGGCTTCCAGCTGGCCAAGGCTGTGCCCATTGAAACAGGGGTTCAGGGGCTCACTCCTGCCCTGTTAGCCATGTTCCTCTTTCCAGAAGTTGGAGTGCTGACCTATGAGATGCTGAAACATGATTTCCCAGGCCAGTGCTCAGGGTTTGATATGTGAGGGCTGTGAGCAGTCTGCTGTGCTTGCAGGGGAAGACAGAGTTACAGAAATGGTTGAGTGAAACTATGGATGTTTAGTTGTTAGAAAAGTTGTGGGGTTTTTTTTGTTTGTTTGTTTGTTTTGGTTTGGTTTGTTGTTGTTGTTGTTGTTGTTTAAAAAATAAACACCCTCTTACAGGTTTAAGAATGGCATTTTCACCCCCTGCCTTCATCTACCTCATTTTACATTTATCTTCCTTTCATCTGTCTTCCAAGAAAGAGGCAAGTACTGCGGAAGACTCTATGGTGGAAAGACACAAAATGCCCTGAATGCAGCTTCTGTTGCAGAAGAAGAGCAAGATGAAACAAGGGGGGGGGGGTCTTCAGTGTTGGCTGTGACTGTCCAAAACTCTCAGTGATCATGGTGGGATTTCCGGGAGAAATAGCAGAAAGTGCTGTAAGTGGATGAGCGGCAAGAAGCTGGAGAAGGTAAGGAGCGGGGGGGCATGCTCGTCAACAATGGGGCTGAAATCCCCATGCATGGGGAAGGATGGCAGGCACTTGGCCGTGCCCCTGGTGCTGCGAGGGGACTGAAGGGGGTGAACCTGCCTCTGCCCTGGGCTAGGCTGGGGTGTGATCTGCATACTCCGTTCATCATGATTAAGCCTCTGGAGTGAGGGTGTGGGAAGCAGTGCAACCGATTCTGCTAAAAATTACAATTTATGACTTGCAAGGGGTCAGAGTTGCGAAGGGAAGTTGATCGGCAACAAAATTTAGCAGAAAGAATATTACAAATTACAAATTCCAGACAGTGTGTTTGGCTTTGGTGTTTGTTTCTGTCTGCGAGTTGCTGTGTGTCGGCATTGTGAAGTGAAAAGACCATCGTTAGCTGTCCCAGTTGAGATTATCCAGGGCCGCTTGTGCTGCCTTTGAAGTCGAACTGGTCCCCAAGATCCAGGTGAGAACAGCCCCGTTAGGCATGAGATGGAGCAAAAAGTAGGCGTTTGAAAACAGATCTTCTCCTGCCGTTTTGTCAGCCTTAGGCACAAAATGTATTTGATGGGTCAATATGCTTTATAACCGACGTACGCATTCGGTTTAGAAATACTAGAGCTGTTGTTAGAAGGGTGGTGCCAGAATTTCCACATGTTGCTCTTTACAGATACCAGTCGATCAGTTTGCTGCTGTTGCATGGGAGCAGAACTAGTTTCTCTCCAGTAAATGCACAGAAATTAAACGGTGGGCACGTGGATTTTAACAAGCCAACACACATTTCGTTATGTTGTGATTTAAACGGTTTAGTACGATACAAAGGCCACGTAACTTCTGGTTAAACTCACTCTCCAGCTGTGTTATTTATAAGCCCGAGGAGAAGATGTCCGGCCTTGAATCGTACTTTTGTCGCAACACGTCTCCAGCGCTGCCGGAGTGATGGGCGGCGGGAGCCGATGCGCTCTCACGGAAAGAAGCTCTGCGATTCCTGCTGGGGTTTCCCTGCCCCGCTCTGCTCCCGGGACAGCCCGGTCCGGCGCCAGGACCCGCTGCCGCCCGGCGCACACGGGGCTCCTCAGTCAGACCCCGGTCGCAGCTGGCCCCTCTCTTCCCTTCGGGCCGCTCCGCTCCCGCCGACCCGCCACCGGCAGGGAGCGGCCCCCGGCGCGGGGGGGAGGGCAGCCGGGGGCGGGGCGGCTGCGGGGGCAGCTCGGTGCCGCCGGGGAGCCTGTCCCTGGCGCGGTCAGCTCTGCCCGCCCGCCCTCCTCACTTTCCCTCCCTCCCGCCGGCCGGCAGCGCCGTTGCGCAGTTCCCGCAGACCGGACGGGACGGGACCCTCGGCCGCGCCGGGCAGGGCTCGGGGCGGGCGGCGGCGAGGCGAGGCGAGGCGAGGCGAGGCGAGGCGAGGCGAGGCGAGGCTGGACAGCCGCGGCAGGGGGCGAGGCCGCCCGGGGCTGGCGGCGGGAGGCGGCGGGGGTCCAGGGCGGCGGGGCACCGCCGGCGCCCGGCGCATGGCGGCGACGGGGAGCATCACCACCCTGCCGGCGCTGCCCGACGACGGGGGCAGTGGCGCCTTTCCCCCCGGGCACTTCAAGGACCCCAAACGGCTTTACTGCAAGAACGGCGGCTTTTTCCTGCGCATCAATCCCGACGGCCGGGTGGACGGCGTCCGGGAGAAGAGCGACCCTCACAGTGAGTGTTCCGCCGGGCCGTCTCGGTCTGCTGACGCATCGGCAACGAGCTGTGCTTAGAAAGCGTGCGTAAACACGCGTATGGTAACATATAAATAAACGTGCCTATGCGCGGGCATGCGGTTTGTGCGTATGTACATACAGGCGTGTACCGACGGTGGTGGTTCCAGATCGTGCCGGGCTTCCCGTGGTCGGGTACCACCACATCGACACCGGGTGGATGTCCCTGTGCAAACTCGTTCAACCTGCCGCGGTATAGAGCTTATCAAACACACAGCGGTTTGCTCAGGTGCTTGAAAGTGTCTGAATTGGTTTGCACGGCTCTTAAATGTGTGTAATGGCACTCAGCAGCTTTATGCGTCTCTAATAAGGATGTTAATGGCATAAAGGTAGAAGTTAGTTTATTCCCAGTGTGGGTGGGTCCTCATGAATAGGAGTATTCTTAACATACAAGTACTTTTGGGAATGGAGGTTTAAATCTGTTAAAGGAAGTCGAGTTTATAACAAAGTACTGTCAAAACACCTTTTGGGCTTAAAACACTGCATGTTGTGTTTGGTGTTTTTTGTTTGTTTGTTTGTTTGTTTTGTTTTGATTTAAACTTAGTTAATAGCAGACAAAATACAGATAAAATAAACCCTAAGGGTTCCAGCAGAAGCAGTTTGTCCCCTAATACCTGATCTTTTGAGTGACAAAGTGGCTCCGAGCTAGGAACACATCCCATGGATTGAGTGGTTAGTGTGGTCCAAGGGTCTGTGACCCAAGTTGGCCTATGTGGTGCCCGCTCCGCCACAGGCGCTCTCGCAGGGAGAGTGGGGCAGGTTGCTTCTACAAACACAGGTTCTTCCTTCTCCCAAGAGCAGAATTCCTTTTTTTGCAGGCCTCAGAATACTTTGAAAGTACTCAGCATGGAGTTTTTGTGGATGTAGCAGCAGGTTTTTGAAGTGCTTATGAGCTATTTCCCTCAAAACTGGTACAAGGAGTTGCTGTATCGCTGTCTATCAGATAGACCAATGAGAGTCCTGGTTTGAGAAGACTTCTTGTTGTACAATGCCTGCACCTCGACCAGGCAGTGGCCTGCCTGCAGGCACTTGGCCTAAAGAGCAGGTGAAATGTCTTACTGTAATTCTTTGTTTTGCTCTGAATGATAGATGCACAGATGGGACTGAAGTCAGAATATGAGAAGGAAGTGAGAAGACAGACCAAAGTTTCTTAAATACTACTTTCTGCTTTGGATACTTGCCATTTACAAAGAAGCTTTTTCCAAGGATTCCACAGAAATACTGTAACAGATTGTTCCCAAATAACAATATTGCCAAGTTGGGATTCATTCTGAGGGTATTTTGTGACTCTTTGGTAGAAATATTGTAGCTATGATGGGCTGAAGATATATGTGGAACAGTATATTTTGTGGAAGTTAGCATCCTTTATTGGGCCAATGAGTATTCTTAGGAAAAGTTACAGGAAGCTTTCAGACTTAGTCCTAAACATACTGGTTTAAAGGGAAGCATAGTTGGTGTTGTGCGAGTAGTAACAAAATACGTTGCCAATACAAGGCAGTATATTGTTGCATATGGACTTTACAAATGTTGATGCCTAAAGCAAAGTGTTAATTTACTATATAGGTAAGTGGTTTGGTTTTTACACATACCAGTCAGTTACTGTGCAGGATCACGTCTGTGCTGGAAAGTGTGCAGTAGTATATTCAGCTTGATTTCACCTTTTGTATTTGGAAATGTGGGAATTCTTACAGGGAATAACTCTTACTAGTTCAGCAAATGTGTCATCTTGCTCCTAGAAGTAGCTATGAAAATATGCTGGAAATTTGCTCCAAAGGGATTGAGGACATACAAGTCTGATGCTGACTCTGGACATTGCCAGGGATATCAGGTTCTTGCCTCATTCTGCACTCTGCTTTTTTGTGGTGAAAAATGCTAGTCGTGGTGCATGTTCTACATTCACCTGACTGGGCCAAGCCACCTTGAGTGGTTTATTGTTGTTGTCTTTTTTCATTATAGAGCTCCCCCATAGTCATCTTCCACCCTTTAGCTTTTTTTTTAAAATTATTATTATATTTCTGCCAGGAAAGCTAGTACTAATTTTATGTTCTTGAACCCATCTAATATGTGCTAGAATTTTTTGAACTGATTTCTTATGTTGCTTTCCCAGTAGGGAATTATGTTTGAAAATCTTTCTGGTGTTGGTGGTACTGCCTCACTCTTTTCAAGTTTCTCTGGTTTGCTCTATAGCTTTATTTTTGCTGTAATTTCTTTCCAGCTCTCCATATTGTCTCTGTACTTTTTATTCTCTGCCTCCTCAGTATTGTCTGATCCCTAGAATTCTTCTCCCTTTCCTTTGGCACTTTTCTTTCTGAAGCCCCTCTCTTTTTCCTACCCTTTTTCATCTTGAGTGGATTGTGGCAACAGGTAAAGAAAACCCAAGTTATAAATAACTGATTCAGCCTCTGTCCTGTTCTGCAGAGAGTCTGCTGCTGGGGAGTTCCTTGGGCACCCATTAGGTTAGCACTGTCTGGTCATCCCCAGAAAATCCCTGTGTTTAAAAAGAGCAGTTTGTAAGGTTGATAGGGCTGGAGGGATTCGCTTCTGACAAGTGTACCTCGGAGTGCTACTGTGCCTGAGCTGCTCCCTTATCCCCTGCTGTCATGCTCTCCTTTTCCCATTATCAGACAGCTCTTGGTTTGTTGTTTGGGGTTTTGGTTTGGTTCCCCCCCCCCCCCCCCCCTTCTTTTTTTTTTTTCCTGGAAGAACTCTTATTTCTGAGAAGGAGAGAAATCAGTGCTTGAAACGTCAGCAAGGCACATTGATATGGTATTACACGGTTCACATCCTTAGCATCTTTGTTGTTAATACGTCATTTGATACAAATCTGCGCGATGCTGAACCCTGACCTGGTGAGTGCTGTTCTGTGGAAGTCCCTGTGAAATCTTGTGGTATGCCTGGCAGGTCACGTTGGCATGGCAGATGGCAATAAATCTGGGACTACGTGAGAAGACTTTAAAAAAGAAATTAACAAAGAAAATACCTCAAATAACTCGTGGTGTTCTTAATTAAGTAAAAAGTTTGTAAGATGGTTGTGGGAAAAGAAATATAATGGCTGCAGGGATTTTGGTTTAGAAATCTAATTAAAGGACAGTTAGGAGAGATTCTTGTGGTAGCTGCTATTCTTATGAATTAATTATATAAAGCAGCATTTGATTAGCACATCCTAATTCTTACTTTTCAGAAAGTTGTTATTTTAGAAGGCAAATGACTACCTGCTTATGTTTTAGACCAAAGTCTAATACTGTAAACAGACCTCCATGATCCATTTTCTTTCTTACTCTGCTCCCTTCTGCCTCTAGTATTAGGGGACGGCTTGTTCGAGCTGTGTGGTCTGTTTTATGTCATGGCATCGAGAGTTTTGACTGTTTTACACTCACCCCATTCACCTTGGCTTATTTGTAATTGTGTTGTTAGTGAAATTGGGAATTGAAGTTGGCATTCTGTGTGCTGGAGGGTTGGAATCGTATGATTCACACAGCTATAAACTAGGACAATACGTTTTACATGGTCAGTATTGCCACATCTGATGTGTGTTGTACAGTGACATCAGTGAAGTGCCCCTTTGGACACACCCTGGGGACTTCTGTTATTTTCTTCCCTTGAAGAGGTATGTTGTGGACAAACAAGGAACAGAAGTTGCTTTCTTAGAGTTTGCTGTTTAAAGCAAAACCAAAAAAAAACACGTCTGTCTTTTTGTCATCGTTGTTGTTGTTGATCAGCAATTTCTGATTTTTGCCCTGGAAAACGTACAGAGAACAGTCTTCTTGGAAAGATTTTTAGAAACTGTCCAGAGGTGTTTGCCTCAAAGAGGTTACAGTGCCAGTGAAGGGGAAAAGCAAGGGAAGTGGAAAGGGAGCATTTATCCATATGTTTTAATGAATGTCTCATAGCACAGCTGGTTCCCTTCACAGTTTGCCTGGCTGAAGATCGTTGGCATATATATATTTCCATAATTTCTCAAGCAGCTTTATTTCATGGTGAGCATAAACCAAGGCGTTCGAGGAATCCCAAGCCTTTCTTGTCCACTCTTTAATGAGGTGACAAGGCTACGTAGTCTGTCATTTGGAAAGGATTCAGCAGCGAGAGCTTTTATCAAGCCTGCAGATGTCTGAAATGTCTTCTTCCTGCTTAGTACCTGACTACTCTTCCACACGTATCTGAAGAAAATGTAAAATAGGTTAATACTGGTCCAGGAAAATTCCTTCTTAAGAATGTCTCTTTCGTAAGTAGTTGTTAATGTTGTGATTTTTACTTGTATCATACACAACATTTAAATGCTTATGCTGTAAAAGTTTTGAAAAGGCAGTACTGAAGTATATACATACTTCTAGAACATATAGCTTAGTCAAGAAGATAGAAATCTGATTGCTGTTCCTGCGAATGGAAGAAAACTTCCTGTGATCCTGAGAAAGACAACTTTGGGCAAATGTCAGGAAGTGCTTTATTATGAAGGTTCAGTACCTGGTGCCTGTTTTTCTTTTTTTTTAATAGGTACTTAAGTTGCTTAGGACTTGGAAGATTTCTCCTATTTTGGTGTTCTGCAGGTGTGCCTGAAAACAGACTATTTTTACATTACTTTTGATCTGTTGCATAGACCTTACTTAACTGGTTTGCCAAATACTAATTTTCTACAACATGGTCAACACACAAATTCCTCCTGGCTATCAGACGTAGCTGGTTTAGGGAATGAGGTAGCAGAGGGCCCCTGTGTAAAAAAAAAAGTTGAAAATGTGCTTCCTTTGCATCTTCTGCTTATTTTGTTATAGAAATACTGTTTTGTGTGTGGTCCAGCAGGGTAAATTGATGAAATGAGGGACAGATCACCTGTGTTGGCCAGGCACACTGAGTGGTGCTGTACAGGGGAAGATGCTGTCACATTTGTCATTGTGTCTGCTAATCCTCTTACCCCGATTTTAGTGAGCCTTACCCACCCCAGAGGTGTGTGACCGAGTAGTGGGTACATTCTGAACATGGAGCAAGGCAAATACAAAATGTTTCTGGTGGGCAGTGAACTGTCCTGTCTCTCCCAGCTGTTTTCTGCCCTGTTTGGAAGTGGCTGTTGGGAGAGTGCGGAAGGTTCCCAGGGCACCACCATCCGTAGGTACACTAGAGGGCAGGATTTAGCCCTTAAACCTTCTCACAGGCTTTAGAAATCAGGAACTCTTGTAGATACTTACATACTCCTGTTTACAGAAAAAAAGCCCTTGCACAGCCACAGTTGAATGAATAAGGCAAATATGCATAACGTACAGTAGTTTCACAGCATACAGTGAAATTATGGAGAAAGTCACATAAATTTGGATTCTTGAAAAAGCTGTCTTTCTGCCCCCCTTATGTGGGCAGGTTAAAATGTTTGGTTAAAACCTGCAGTGGTGCATGTAAGAGATTTAGTGAAGTCAGAACAAAGGTTCTTAGTTATCATCTTGGTAAAATGGAGCCACATGTTCCTGAATTGTTCATCAAAAGAATGAGATCAGGTGGCTGATTGTGGGTTTTATTTAGCTAAGAAATGGTTGAAATTTATGCAGTTGGTTCTAAGAAAAAGTTTATCCTGTGGTAGAAATATATTTGAAAGCATTTTACAGAAGGTGAGCCATGTTAGTAATGTTTTTTAAGATAACAATTTCTTTTGACATGATAGATGAAGAGATTAAATTGCAGTTAGTTGAAACCCATGGGTTCTCTTCTGTTTAAGTGTGTTGGATGTATATTACTAAAGAGTTTTAAAAGTTGATTCAGATTGATCTGCTGTAATAAAAGCAGGTTTGGATTCCAAGAGAGGTGCCAAGTGCACAGACAGTTAAATGGGCAAGAAGAAACATAGCACCTGTTTCAGAAGTAGAATTAACAGTCACAGAATTCAAAAGGTGCTCACAGGTAAGCCCCAGAAAAATGTGCTGCTCTTGTGTTTAGTTTCCACAGAATACATTGTATTTGTTAAAAGAAAAGGGACCTTCTGGATTTTTGGGCAGAATTCTATTTAATTGCCTTTTAGTTAATCAAAGTCTCAACCTGAATCTTAAATTATAATCTTTCCAGTGATGTTTTCTGTAAGATTTACACAACTCCCCCAAATTACATGCATGGCAAGCAGTTTTAAAAAAGAATTATTCAGTGTTTTCATATACTGAAAGTTGCTAACAGTGAAGTGAAACATGTAACAAGAGTTTCTTTGAGAGTTTTTCTCTGAGCTTAATATTTTCTACCTTTTTCTTCCTTTCTTATTTCCCAGGAAAACATTTTATCATGTTTCCTCATTTGTTCAAAGAGGTTGAACTAAATCCATGAATCCATCCATAACTTCTGATGTGAAAGAGAGAAGAGACTGTATTTGTAAGAGATGACTGAAATTTGCGTTTAGATTATTATGGTTTTTAGCAGTTTTAGGAGTGTTGCCCTGGGATCACTGGCCATCTGTTGGCTCAAAATACTTGAGAGGTGATTGATTATACCAAATTGGTTAATAAGCCAAGAAGCAATGCAACTCTTTGACTGTCAGTGCCAGCATGTTAAGTGCAATTATTTAGTAAAAACAAAATGGACTGTATAACCTTAACACAATCCAGTTTTGAAGCAAAGTTTATCCTGAGAATGCCGAAGTTGCTGTTACTGAAAAAAGCCCATACTTGCGTGAAATCTCTGAATTGAGTCTCTATACCAGCTGCTATTAGAAATGTTTATGGCATGGCTTTTGAAGCCTGAAAGTTAGCAATGAGATTGCATTTCAATTCTGATGGAGAATTAATAACCTTTATTTTTATTAGTTTCTGTTTAAGACGGAGTGTTTCAAAATAAAACAACTCATCATCATTTGTCATTTTCAGCAGGGAGTTTTGTGACAATATATGGGTAAATTGAGTTCCTGTCTGCTGCTTCTGCTGCCTCCTGACTTCTCAATAAAAATATTTAAGGAGTGACTCTCTGGGGTACTGGTGGCATTTCAGGATTATTATCTTATGTAGCTTTTTGTTTGCTCAGGGTAGGGCCAGATTTTGACTGCAGTCTGATACAATCGTCTGAGAGTATAAACAAGATGATGTCTACAAAACTGGGTGGAGATTGTCTTGCAGAAGCTGTCATGGTGCACTTCTGGTTGAGTGATGCTTTATGAACCTATCACTCATGGCTGACTTTGAGAGCTTGAAACCACATCTCTTGAGTGATTCAAAGGAGAAAGACACTAAGGGTACTAGGGATGGGTGAAATAGGAACTAGACTCCATAGACATTTGCAGTGCTCATGTGATGAAGTTATGTTCTTGTGCTGTGGAGCTTGTTAGCTTGCCTCTTACCTTCTGGTGAGACTTCAGCAGATCTTGGAAAACAGCAATCGTTAGCATTCCAGCTGGAATGTGAAAGTTACAAAATTCTGATACTCATGGCTATGAAATACCGCCAGATGATGTGTTTTGTAAAATCAAGGATAGATACCAACTGGGATACAGCTTGAAAATGCTTTCAGTCTCTTCTCTTTCTAATCTCAGGCTGACCTGATGTCCATCTGCAAACTTACTGTGCTTTATGTGTTTTATTAGACTTTGCGTTGCCATTCTGTGGTGGTATATTTTTGCCAATAAAGGCAACATCAGCTACCATCAGCTCAGTTGTCACTGCCTGTCTTGTGGTACTACATCCTGAACCACCTCATCTATTAGAAGGCAGGACAAGATACAGTCTTCCTTGATGGATGACTCGAAGAGGATGAACAGAGAGAGTCCGTGTGGTTGTTACCTATGTTACATTTCAGGTTAGAAGAGTCATTTTGGGATCATATGACAATTAGTGTTAATACAGTCCCACAACTCTGGGAAGACCAATAATGAGATTGAGATTCCTGGATGTAGAGGACCACACCTGTAGAGTAGTTTGTGCAATACTCCATGAGGTCCTGTTGATACCTGTGGCTACATAGATGGATACAAAAATAAGAGCACTTTTAGTGTGGAGAAGCAGCTGGTGAGGATCATATAAAGGATGTATGGGCAAAGACCGTCATCTCTGCTTAGAAATCACCTGGGTATCATGCTGCACAGACTTGTTGGGCTGAGTAGTGTCTGGGAAATAGTATATGGATTCAGTGTAATAGGGCAAGTGGGAAGAACAGCTAAATGTGGGCCTGGCAATCCCTCTGAATATGTAGGTACGAAGGATTCATTTTGTGGTTTTACAGATGTTTACAGAGTCACTGTGGATGTTTTGCTGATGGCAATGTAGTTCACTTGGGAAAATAGAGGAGAAGACATACTGTGTTTGTGTCCTTAGAAATGCAGGAATTCCTCATAGCTGAAGAGGTCTACAGAACTGCCCCATGTTGTCAGTTTTAATTTATTTCAGTCCCAACCTTCTGCTTGC
This sequence comes from Pezoporus occidentalis, assembly GCF_034315485.1. Taxonomy (NCBI): domain Eukaryota; kingdom Metazoa; phylum Chordata; class Aves; order Psittaciformes; family Psittacidae; genus Pezoporus; species Pezoporus occidentalis. Next base: position 295,078 of record NW_026914181.1, read on the forward strand.
TTTAAATGCTTCAAGAAGTGATGTCTTCCAGAGTGTTCAGCCTTTCTGTGCTTGAGGTAGTACCTGTGATTATAAACTGTTACTCTTTGACATCGGAAAGCAGAGCAAGGTGCCTCAAAAAAAGACTTATTTTCAGTGATAAAGCTCTAGTAGGATGGATCCATGTTGTCTATATGTGATACTATATTAGGAAAAAATGCTGTTAGGAGTGAGAGATGTCTGGCCTGCCTGCTGATTTGATGTGGCATCAGGTAAGGCTGTGATTGCTGTCGCTTGTAGCCGTGGCATACTTTAGAAGCATGTTCTTGCCGTGGAGTCTGGAGTGGTGTGGAGATTTAAACCAGCATAGTTAGTACTAATGGTGGTGTGGCTGAAACAGCAGAAAGCCAGGTAGGTTCTTCCAAGCTGCAGATTGTAAATTCTTGTCTTTTGTTGTCAGGAAAGTGCTCATGTCCCTTCTTAGCTTGGTTTCAAGGCATTCAGAATAAGCGTTGGGATTTTATTCAAAGAGCTAGAGGTTGGGGAAGTGACTACAGCCTGATCCATCTCTCTGTGGTCTCACAGACCCAAGTTCTTGTCTCCCCAGTACAGGCTGGGTCCTACAGTGTATTCTGTCTGCCTCCTCAGAGTGATCACAAGGAGCTGCAAAAGTGAAAAGTGTTACTCAAATATTTGAAGGAAAGTCTAAGAATGCATAGTGCATTTTATTTTTGGATGTTAGGGGAATTTGGTTTCTTACAAAGAAGAACTCTTAATGCTCAGGTGAGGCTGCATTCAGAAGCAAATCAGAGCCTTTTTGTGAAGACTGATTCACTACTATTCTGGGTCAGCAGTGATTGACAGCTGTTGTCCTTCACTGCAGCTCATGCTGTTCCTCTGTGGATGCATTATTTAAATGTCAGCATAGGGTGGTTACTCAGCTTGATGGAAGGGGATAAAATAGATGTGGGTTGAAGTAAGTCTCTGGGCTGCATGTTCTCTTTGCATTGCTTTTGCATTTAAACAAGGTGGACAGGCACCAGTGAAATACTCTGTGTGTGTGTGTGTGTGTATGGATTTTGAATTTTTACTGTTATTTTTTTCTTTCTGCAAAAATATCGATTAAAGATTCAGTGATTAATTAACTTTCTTTGGTACTGGAGATAGAGGCAATAAAAAGCCAGCACAATTTCTGTCTCTGAACCTTCTGGCCAGATTAAGAACAATCAGTTTTAAAGGGCAACTTAATTCATAGGAACTCCTCCTTATCAGCTTATTTCTTCCTACTTCTGTCTTCTCTGCCTTCTCCCTGGCACTCTGCATGCCTGACACAATTTCTCTTTCACCACTGTGCTTTAGACTGCTGAAATCCAATTTACTGATTCTTCTTGGCATTTCTAAAATCCAGCTTTTCCTTTCCAACAGTGACACTGAGGCTTATAAAGCCTATGGATTGGCAGTTTCTTACCACTGTTCTGGCAACCTTTTCCTTTCATCAAATTTGTTACTGCCCTGGTATCAGTTACAGCCCTAAAATACTATGTATTACTGAATAGCTGTTGTGTGAGTTGTATGTGAAGAAGGAGCACTAAAAATACATTTTATAAATTTTTACCTTCTCAGTTTTAGGAAGTGATGCTTTTGGGCTCATCTTTGGGTGTCCCTGTTTTCATAAATGTTTGTTTTGCTGCAAGTGAAAACCAGGTTGTAGTTACAAAGAGATTAGTGAATGCATGGTGAACATGAAGAGCTGAAATTCTGCACGGTCTGTATGCATCATCTGATATTAGTCAATGATGTTACTATGTTGGCTAAACAGTTGCATCAGCTTTGTTTCAGAGGTGAACAACTGGAAGCGTTTATTCTGCAATTTACTTTAGGGAATACTAAATGGAGTGAAAGCAGTTTAAAGACACATGATGGATCACTTACCCTTGTTAAGAAAAGCCCTTTGGGAAAAGTCCTGTGTGTGAACATATATTCGTTGTTTTGATGAGGAAACCCTCAAATTTTGTTCTGAATCAAGAACTGAGGATAAAGGTATTGGGAACTTGGAGATCAGGCTTTATTACCTGCATCCAGTAACGAATGAAGCTCTTCTCTGATAAAGTCAATAATTTTTTCTGCTTTTTTTTTTTTCCCTCTTGCCTGTAAATGATTCAGTCAGCTTGTCTGCAGTGACAAGGAGATTGTAAACAGTGTGGCAGCTAGGAATTGAGAAGAATTTTATATGATGGTGCACTTGCAGTTTCTGGCATTTGAAGTCCTTGTGTAATGCCAAGCAATCACTGTTTACTTACTCAGCAGCACAAAATAACCCAAGTTGTGTTTTGTAAGCAGAATATGGAAACTCTAGTGCTTTTAAATGTTAAAGGACCTGATGAAGTTTGATCAACAGGTTTATGCATGCTGTGTGAAATGGAGAAATGTAATTGTGTTTTACACTTGGACAAATGGGCAAGGAGCACTAAGCCAGACTGTTGCCAGAAATGTTGTATGTCATCTTATTCTGAAATTGATCTTCTGCAGGATGACTTTACTGTCCTTTAAATGAAATTTCTAGTGAGCATTTGAGAATGGTGTGTATTTGGTCATCAGTGTTTCCTGGGGAGGATTCCCAGTCTGATGGGTATGTGTTAGCTGATGTTGGAGATTTGTAGGAATTAAGGTCAAGATATAAATGAGAACAGATGGAGAACCTGAATAGGGAAAAAAAAAAATATTGTATTTGGTATTTGTACTACTTAAAACGATGAGAACCTCTAAAAATCTTTGAATGTCCATGTTAATGTGGTAGACGAGGTTAGTGGGTTGATATTTAAACAGATAAGTTATTATTCTGGATTTACTTTTAAGTGTAACCGGAACTGTCTGAAGTGTTCCTCTTTCCAAAGTGTGTATTTTTGTTGTAGATGTTTACATTTTAAAGACCTTAAGTCTGTCTGTGAGTGGTTTTATGCCTCTGGCTGGCAAAAAGGAAAAAGATACACTTACAATGTTGTCACGCAAAAGCAAAGAACTGTGCCTTTGTACGGGAGTGTGACTCATTATTTCTCAGTGTGACACTTCATTTGCTTGATTGTTTTTGTTGCTATTCTGTGGTTTTTGCTTATTTAAAGACCACCTCTCCTGCTGAGGTTTGCTTGCCCGTTTTCATATCTATTTCTCCTTTCTCTCCACATGTTCCAGGTTTTAGGAGTACTTCAACTGTGGTGATGGCACAGTTGCTTTACGATGAGTGTATGGAAGAGAGCAGAGCTGTTTTCTGTTTGCTGTCTCAAGACTGGGGTTGCCTCATATGTCAGTGCAAAGCTTATCAGTTAGCAGAAGATGTTCATATGCTTAATATGTCTTTGAGAAGTGTCAGAGACTAGATGTGGGAGAGGGCGAGCCAAAGACATTTCCAGTTCCTTGAGATAAGTTACAGTAGGCATCACCAGCTCACAGGCGGGGTTTGGATCTGGCCCAGCAGGCAGCTTTGGCTCTGAAAATGCCAAAATGGGGTATTAATTTCTGTGTGTGTATGTACATGCATGTGTACCTTTGATGAGCCAGCCCTTGGGTTTGGGAGGGTTTATTGTTTTAGGTGTGGAGAAAGCACACTCAACTGTGTGTCTTGCTTGGACACCTGGCTGGGAATAGACATTGCCTCCAAGCATGAAGGAGTCAGCCAGCATCAGCCCTGGAGTACGTGGGAGTGGGAATTTGGTCGTAGGGTGTTGCATTTAGCAAAGCATTGTTGATTCTTATTTTCCCTCCCTTTTTTGTGAACTTCCTTGCATTTCTGATATTTATTCACTCCAGAGGCAGTCCACCTCTGTATCATTAGGACTGCAAATGGTTCCTATTTTGTTTTTTTTCCTGCGGACATGGAGGTGCAGGAGTAAAGTAAGAGTGATAGGGAGCTGGGGCAACAGCTTCACCACAGTGTCATCTGGGGGCCTCATGGAAGGATTTTCCTTACAGGGCCTCTGCAAATATGTTGGAAATGGGCCCTGAGCCTTTGGCTGGGGTTTAGCTTTTCCACAGCAGAGACTGCAGTAACACTAGTCATTGATCCAGAGACGTGCAGCCTGGGATTTTTCAGGGGGTACATAAACTCTCCCTTCTTGTAAACTGAGTTAGAGGTGTTTTGCTAATGACCTTTTTTAGTTCAAATGCAGTGTCTGTATGTTACTGAAAATGTGTTGAAATACCATCAGATTCCTCTGCCCTTTTCAGGGTCTGTGAGCTGCTCTGTTAGTTGTAGGGTCTGGGTATGTATTTGCTGTTGAGAAATTTGCAGGCTCAAAAAAATCTCTTGGAGCCTTGGCTGATCAGTGTTTTTGAGCCCAGAGTCCTGTTGGTAAAATGTTGTCTTTAATGTCATATTCTTGCAGAAAGTCAGTAGTGAAGTTAGAGTTATGGGAAGAGCTTCTCTTTCTTGCTGTTTGAAGCAGGTTGTTTAAGTGAGAGGCAGAACAACAAAGAGCTGTGTGTGAAGATTATAGGTGGTGTAGTGATGCTGGCATTTTGTCTTGGGGTATTTGGGGTGGTATGTGGTGTCCTGCAGGGGAGAGTGTAGGTACTGAAAGGGGATATCCAGGTTATGTGCTGCTACCCAGGGAGCAGCATTTTGTTGTGGTGGGAAAACTCTGCAGAGCATGAAAGCAGCCTCTGCATGTGTGTGGGGCACTGTTGTTATGCCTTACATGTGTGACAGCAGGAAATATGGGTTAACCCTTGTGAGCTTTGATATAGCATGTGCATTTGGTGGTAGCGAACAGCAGGATTTTCCATGTGAAGCTATGGAGCCCCTTGAGCAGGAGCCTGGACTAGGTAGGGGCTGAATTCTGACCTGAATTTTGTGTGATTCTGACCGTGGCTGGTTACTCATGGTTTTAGTGCACTGAAGACTGTTCATATGGATCTTTAATAAGTAGATTATAGTGGAAGTATAGCATAGGCTTTAATCATACCTTTATTTACTGTGTAGGTGTATCCAAAGCCACGATCTGAGGGTTGGCTTTTGTTTTAGGTTTTCTGTGATGTAGTGGTTAGATTTCCAATTTCCTTGTGGAGAAGTAGGAAAATGAGGATTTTATGAATCCATTTGGCTAATACATCTCAAATTCCACCTACTTAAGGTGTAGGAATTTGCCTCATTCTCCTGCACCCTTGTGCCTTATACTCCCTCGTCTAAGTTCCTGTTCTCTCTTTATCTCTCTGTTTTGTTGTTTTTTTTTTAACTAATGAGTTTCTGTCCCTTTCCTTCCCCACTATGACCTTTGCTTTCCCTCTTCCTTAGTGACAGTGTGGCATACTCCTGCTCCAGAACATCTTAGCCAATGCAGCTGCTATATGAGTAAATGGCACATGGCTTCACGCACACTGATTGCCCCAGGCAAAGGGCTTGGGAAGCTGGGGCTGGCAGCAGCACTCCTCTGCAGCTGCCAGCAGTTGTCCAACTGGGAGTGTGCGAGAAAGGTAGTACTCAGCAATGAGTAGCTTCCAAGATGTGCAGTTCTCTTTTCCTAAAGTATTAAGTTGCTAGATTTTGCCAAGATCTTCTAAATAAATCAGTTTTAAAGGAGGTCTTTGGCCGAACCCTTTGTGATACAGAGCAATGAAACCATCTGGGACCATTTAAGTAAGTGCAGTTTTATTTGGTCTGGGCCATTGTCAGCTTTGTTGGGTTGGTAGAACTGTAAATGGACTTTAGAATCTTCACTGTACATGTAATTTTCAGTTCTAGGGCTCAGGGCAATAAAAGAACTTTTGGAAAATGTAGATGTTTTCAGTGTTCTCCACATTTGCTAACATCTTTTCTGTGTTGTGCTACTTGTCCATAGAATTCTTTTCTCCACTGGTGTATGCAAAACTGTGTTGAAAATACTTTTTTGAGCTCTTTTGAGAAAGGACAGGGAAGATCCAATTTGTAACAGAAATTTGAAACCTTGCCAACCACAATGCTCTTTAATACCACTTGTCAACTTCCATATTCTCAGAAAATACTACATCCACAGTCTACTAGTGAGATAAGTGCTTGAGGAAATCCATGCCTACAGAGCTCTTCTGGCTGCAGGGGAGGAACGCATCAGTGTGGGCAGAGTTTTGCCTGCATTTAACATGTCACAGGATGAGGACCTGATCTAAAAATACCCAACCAACCAAAAATCCAAACCCAGAACTGCTGAACCTGTTTAATGTATACATTAGGGAGTGGCATTGAAGAAGTCTGATCTTCTGTAAGTTGTCTTACAACAGAAAGGAAAACTACTGTTTAGTCATTCTGACTTTCAGATGCTGGTAAGAATCTCTCTGCCACAGCATCACTGTTGGAAAGAGTGCACCTGCAGATTTCCTGGGTTAGTAGAAAAGAAACTGGCAAAAAAACCCCAGGTTCATCTTGTATGATCATTTGTGTGTGCATACAGAACAGCTGTCTTTTCTAGGAGAGGCTGAGTGTACAGGGAGGTAGGGAGGACTGCCAGGCATTTTCATGAGTGTTGCAGTGTGGTTCAACATCCTTTAATGCCACAAATTGCACTGGTTTTGGTGGAAATTCAGGATAGGTTGTAGCTCGTATTTTTCTACATTTAAAACATCAGTGAATACATATTCTTAATGTAGCTTCCATGTAGTGTGAAGAACAAATATTCATTCCACCCCATCCTTTTTTGTACTACTGGAAGGCATTAGATTCACTCAAGCTACATCCAGTGTGAGGTGTTTGCCTAGTTAGTGATCATCTCCTTAGGTAAATGTAGCTGTTTGGATAATCTGCCATATAAAAATGTAGCTGGTGTTATAAGCAAGAACACATGTGACTGTGAAATAAAATCTGGAAATTCTGAGTGTTAGATTACCCCTACAGCTTTAGAAGGCTGTAAATATATATATGTGTGTGTGTTTGTGTATATGTATACACAGACATATGTAAACGGTCTTTAATGATAGCTTTAACAATATTAGACAACTAGGTGCTCCTCCATGTCCTGTCAAAAATGAATGTGGTGAAAATTTTCACAGGATTTATTTTGGCTCAGCTATGGTTCACTGATCTCGCTGTGAAAAAGCATTGACAAGCCATTGATGTTCTCTGTTTTGACTGTTAGGTTGAGATGCAGAGGTTGCCATGCATCCTGGTGGATCAGGGAGCTCACAGCTTGGCTGCTGTAAAATGCAGAATTCCCATGTTCTGGAAATAGTATGCACCACCTTCACCAGCTGAAGACAGTATTCGGACCCATCTGCCTGTAGAAAGCATTTTGCAGTTCAAAGGGATGACAGACAGCTTGTGATTTTTTTTTTATTTATTTTTTTTTTTTATTTTCGTATGGGAATCCTTTTATAATACTTTCGGAAAACTGCGTAACAGAATGACTGAGGGAAAAAACCCGACAAAACCAAACAACCCATCTCTGGGCCCATAATTAAAATCTCTGCTTTGTATATTTGCATGCTCTTCCTGTGCTGAAAACTGCAGTTCTACTATCTTCCCTGTGGGGTAGTGGTACTCTGTTGTGTGGGTGAGCTCACTAAGAAGGACCGTGGCACAGACAGTAGGACTTTACTCCTGTGTTTATTATGGCATAGAAGAGTTGGAAAGCATGGTTCCAAGGAGAAGAGTGTGATGGGATCACCTGATGCCATGGGCAAAGTGAGCAAGGAGAGATTTGTTCATGGTATATTGTCAGATCCTGTATATCTTTTCCCTATAATGGGAACATTTATAGGTGTTTCTTGCTTTTGAGCGAGGTAACTTTGAAACAGTCACCTTCTGGTTAAAAATTTGTTTAATGCCTTCTGTACTGCAGGCTATAAATACATACTGATTAATTTTAATTTTGGGTTGAGAATTTTGTCTTTATGCGTTTGTTCTCTTTCCTGTTATGATGCCACATTTGGTTTTTCATCTTTAACTGTACGGCTTGTACAGTGGCTGCTTCTGGGCTTGGTATCTTTTCTTCTGGGAAAACCTTCACTGCAGTACTATAGACCATGGTGTTGTGTCCATGAAATACATTCTGTTAACAGATTCATTTGTTCAGTAGAATGTTTGTGGTTGTGCTCAATACAGGAACAAGGAAATGGCTCAAATGAGAGTTTTATTTAGGATGCTTTAATAATTTTATCTTACAGTGTTAGAGGTTTATGTCAGGGGAATGTTTTAAATCCATCTCCTGAATTATAGTTCAGTGTCTTAACTTTATTCCATTCATGTTTTCTAAGCATTTTTGTATCTTTCAAATGTACAGCTTTATCCTTCTTCATCAGAGTTTCCACCCTGACATGAAGAAAAACTTTTATGTCTTCTACTTCATTTCTTCTTACTTAGCAGAAAAAGGGAAGGTGATCATACCTTGGCTTATTATGAAGAGATACAAAAGAGAGTCTTAATAGCAGTAGAAAATTTACAGAGTCCTTTTTAGTTGTCAGTGCATAAAGGTAGTGTAGGTTATAATTGGGCTAGGGTGTTTTCTTGTTTCATTAATTTGTGAGGATTTAGCCTCAGTCTTCAAAGTGTATGCTTGGTGTACTGAGATCTCTGCTGTCGCAAAACCAGCAGGCATTGACCACAGCCTTACGCTTAGTGTTCATCAGATGTTAAAGGGCAGGCTGTGAATGTGAATTTACTGCTGCTCTGGAGTGGGGTCCTCCCAAAGGGCTGCCAGAATAACTCGGAAAATGGGACCTTTTGGCTCTCAGTTAATTACCTGTTTCACAACAATCTGTGCTACTGTTTTGGATTAAAAACTTCTTAATTAGTTTACTTTCATGGATCTGGTTTTGAGGTTCAGTTATGCTGAAAATAAGTACTATGAGTAGATCTGAAATGATGGCCTGTGTCTGAACTAAAGGCTCGCCTAAAGGCTGCAAAAGACATGGTTACAGTGTCGAGTGTTAGGTTTCTCTTGTGGCCGACTGTACAAGTTGCAATGAGAAAACCCCTAAAACTGTTGCTTCTGGTGATGACTACGTGGTAAAAATATGTTTGATTAGTAAGGCTGTGTTGTACCTTGGCGTCTTCATCAACATAGTGCTGTGGCAAATGGCATTAATAAAGCCGTAAAGTAACACTGAAACCAGAAAACCTTACACAGATATTCTGTCTCTGCTTATTGAGTAGGAAAAGAAAATCAGTGAATTTGCTTTGGGGGCTTTCAGTGTGGCAGTGATCTTGAAACTGCAGGAAAATGTCTTCTCCCTTTTATTTTTAAAGAGTAACACTTTTCACGCATTTCTCCAAACTACACAAATATTTTTACAGGCTTTAAAAGCATTTACTAAAAGTCTATTTTTACAGAATCTGAACAACTGGCCCAGTATGATGCCATAGGAGTTGGTTGTGCTTTTTTTTTTGTTAGGAGAAAGTCAAGAAGCTTTCATAGGTCCATACTGCAGTAATTCATATTACTTTCCTGCTATTTCATGCAGGTGTTCCTAGTTAAGAGTGCAGTGAACACTGTATGCTTGGGCACACCTTGAAAGTCCTTTTCCCCCAGGCATTGCCCAGAGCACTTCCCCACATTCCTGCTTCCCCAGAGGGTTAGAAGTTGCACTGGAGTTTTTTGAAGCTGTTCACAAGTCTGATTTTGGATTAATAAATTGGGAGGGCTGTATTTTGTGTACATGGTTCTGGGGTGAAGTTAAACATTTCACCTAACTTTTTATGACTACAGAGGTTTCTGTGTTCCTTGGAAACCTGGAGTTATTAGTGAATTATGAGAGGTTGTTTTGTTGTTTTCTTTTTTTTTTTTTTTATTTGTCTGAAATGCCAACAGACACATAATTCGTAAGAAAACATTTTATCTTCTTTAAAGTGCAGCATTTCTATTAGTATGGCTTCAGTTGTGTATACTAATTAGTGGATTTATGAGCAGCTCTTACTGATGTCTGTATCTAGGGAAAAATCAGATGAAATAATGCTTAAAAGAGGGCTTGCAACAATTATTCTGAGGGTTTAATGTTCCTCGTATTCTTATTGTTGGAGTTTCTTCAGTCCTGTCTTTAGGAGCAACGAAAGTAAATTAAGAAAGCTTTCATTTGTATTGCAAAAGTCTATTCTTCCCCACAACAAAAAGACAAATACACAGCAAACTTCCTCTGAATCTCAAGAGATGCTCCTGCTCCATGATTTATGGTCGCTTCAGGTGTTTATTGTGGTGGCTTAAAAGGTCAGGTTTTTAAAGACTGCATCATTAAACAGAAAAAACCTATATACTTCACAGAAGCAGGTGGCTAGTAAAGCCCATGTCTGAGTATTGCCCATCAGTCCTTCCCCACCAAGGAGTGATACCAGTCTTGCTGTTTCTTGTGAACCCTTCAAACAAAGAAATGGACAAACACAGACTGATGCCAGTCAATGGCCAAATCCTTTTGAGTGCAGGACAGCTGTCGGTTCCTCTAGCTGGGCTTTCACAATGGTCAGATCTCTGTAAAGTGTGTTCAAATAGAAAATGTTTTGAACTAATTCTCAAGATAATTTCTGGGATGCAAGCTGAAGGAAGGAGAAGTTCAGTCTGGCTGTTTTTTGGAAACACCAGTAGTCTCGCACCAGATGAGTTGTGTCCTTCGTTTGGACACCTGATGACCACACAGCCAGTACCAGGTTGCGACATCTTGCATGTTCATTCCTTAGCTCATGCAGTTCTTCGGCAAAAGTCTTTTATGTCTGTATACATTCTAAGGAGGTGAGACGCTGTTTCTCAACTGCTCTACATTTTTGATGCCTGTGTTGCAATGATCTTGCTTCCTGTTACAGCTGTAGAGTTGCTCTTAAAAATTCCTGTTTAATAGAACTCTGTACATGAATCACGGTGTTGCACAAAAAAAGAATACTCATGTGGGTTGCTTCTCCCTGCTCCAACTGAGAGCTTTGCAGATGCAGATTTCACTGGAGGCCTCCCACATTAGAGGAAAACCGAAGGCTTTGGGGAATAAAATTTCTTGTGTTCTGCTGTTACTGAAATGGTTGTGCTTGATATCGGGTTGAATTGTACTGCTTGTGCAAGTGGGCTCAGGGGGATGGAGCTGCAGGGAATGGGCCTGTATTTTCTGTGATGGAGGAGGAAGCTTCAGGCAGTCCAAAGAGCTCATATGAGCTGCTGTAATGGCCTTCAAAAGTCACATTTTATATAATCAAAGATAGGTTTTCAGAGGGAGATATTCTAAATTCCATTGGAGTAAAACAAGATCTTCTGTGAGGTTTAGGACAACACATACTTTGGTTACTTTTCCTTCTCTGCTTCTCCAGAAAAATAGCAGTTCTACCGCAGTGTTTAGATTTCTTTTGAGCCACAAACAGCTAAGTCATGTAGAGAGCAGAGGTATCTGGTGGATTTTTCTATGGCATTTGGTGTAGTCTTTATATTGTAGTATTCCCCATCCCCATCCTGTAGTATTAGTTAATGGATGAAAAACCTGAACTTTGTGGTACAGCATCGCATGTATGCCTGTTAAGGTGAGACAGAAATGCAGTATAGATGCAACTTCCTAGCTCTACTGTTGTAACCACTTAAAGGCTTCATTCATTTGTTGTTTTGAATGCAACCATGTGAGCAATCAGGGAAGAAAAAAGAAGGTAAAAAACAAATAGCTCTTCTGGATTTAGGTGGAGGCCACTTTGGGCTTGTATCTGTAGCTTGAAACAAGCCACAGGCAAAGGGAAAGCACTTGTGTGTTAATCTGAACTATTGCATGTGATTTGTGGCTAGAAAAATAGGTTTAGGCTTTGTGTTAATTCAAAGGCAGTAGTTGAAAGCTACGTGAGATGATATTACAGATTTTCAAAAAACCATGACTGGTCATTTTTTTTGAAAGTAATTGATTCAAATAAACCTACTTCTCATGTTCCTAACACTATTGTTTTTCAGTGGTGTTTGTATAACACCATTTTCTTGTGTCTTTGCTGCTCTCATCGACTTCTGCAATTGTTTCTGTTGGTTTATTCTGACCCATTGTTGGATGTATGATTGGCACTTTGCTGTTGAGCATTTAGTGAGTGATATGGTCCTGAATGGCCTTGGTCACAGTCCAGGCTTGAGCCTCACCGAGGATCTAGCCCTGTAAAGCTGTGTGCACTCTGTGTCTGGTACTGTTCTGTAAACATTAAGAAATATCTGCAAGAAAATTGCCATGAAAAATCTCCATTTCTGTGAGCAGTTGCTGGTGCCACACGTGGTCCTTGGAGGAGTAATACGGGTTCTTCAGTTGCTCTGATGTGAAGATGGAAGAATATTGTTGTCAATTTGACAATAGGTACTTACTTTGTCATAAGCATTTTCTGTGATAAAAAATGCAATCAGAAAGTTTACTACTTTTGCTGCAAGCTGAAGCTCAGTCTTTCTTTGCGTGCAGGTTGGAAGCCATAGGCTTCACTGTCAAATGCTGAAATATAACAATGGCTGAGAAATTTTACTTTTGTCTTTTTTTTTTTTTTTTTTTTTTGCTCACAGTCAAGCTACAACTTCAGGCAGAAGAACGAGGAGTGGTGTCAATCAAAGGCGTAAGTGCAAATCGTTTTCTGGCTATGAAGGAGGATGGCAGATTGCTGGCCTTGGTAAGCAGCAGCGTTTTAATGTTTATCTCTCGGTGTGTCTTACCTGTACTGGTGGGTTCTCTCCTCACTCTGTGTTAAGTAACCTCTCCTCCAGCAGGACTTACTCAGCTTCTCTGTGTGTGATTTATTTGCGCAACTTTTGTCTATTAGCTGGTCTATGAACTATGAGAAGATGGGAATGTCTGCCCTCATTTAGCAGCTGCAAATTCATTTGGAATGGCCTCTCTGGGAGAGAAAAAGCATAGCGATCACGTATAGATGGGAATTACAAGAACAAATGAAAAATAAAGTGTCCCTCCCCTCCACTCCTGAGGAATTTTTTCCTTTCAGTTTCTCATAAAGTGGTTGTAAACACCCTTTCAAAGTAGAAAGTAAAGCCATTAAAAAAAAAAAATGATTGTTTATGTTTCTGATAGTAATCTGTGCGTATTGTTTTCCCATTTTCTTCTTTTTATATAATCAAGTTTTTTTTGTCATGTGTACTTCCAAACTACAAAACTGGGAAGCAAAAAAAATTGAAAATGATAAGTTATGATAAAATATGATGTTAATATGATAAATGCTAATGATGATAAAAAATATATATAAATGTAGATAAACTAGTCTTTAAAGAGACGAGTTTAATTTAAACTGTGTATTTTATTGGTATCAGCTTAATTTTTAACTGTGTTTTAATGTCAATATTTTTCGCAGACTCTGAAAGTTATTACAGTTGCCTAGAGCTAGATTATAAATTTGGAAGTCCCAAGAGTTGCAGGTTAGGTTCATTTTGCTGATGAGACATAGACACTGTAAATCTCTTATTCATATTTCTAACCTTCAATGCAGACAAACTTCTAGAACTACTAGAGCAGCAGTTTGTAATAATCCCAATGCTTTGGTATCCTGAGCGCAGCTCTGCTCAGCTCCTGTGCAAGTCCCCACTGGTAACCAGGGTTCATAATAATGTGCATTCCTAACCCAGCTGAACTGCAGCTAATGCAGGACCCATGCTGAGGGCTGCAGGAATGACTTGCAGAACCCCATGGTTCTGCTGAAGAGAAATCAGTCTGAGGGCAAACAAAACACTTGAGCAGTTTTACATGAGCAGGGATCCTGTCTCCTGGAGGCCTGTTTTGTTTATGCCTGTGCGTACAGTTAAAAAACCTGTTTCAAGTTACAGCATTATTTACTTCGATATTGTGTGACAGCTCAGTTGAAGAAAATGTGAGGAGTCCTTCACTGTGCTATTCTAGAATTAAGGATAATTGGGAATTTCCTGTGGTGCTGGTGTGGTGGCATTCAGCTTCCCGTTCAAATTGCCCTCCTTACCCTGAGCAACAGTGAATGGTCAAAACAGGGTGTTTAGCGCAGTTTGTAAAGTTATAAACACCAGGGGGTGTTTATATTTGGGATATCCAGCCTACTGTTTTATGGTGGTTTCTGTTTGTAGAACATGCTGCCCTTGTACTACTTCCTACAGCTCTTCATTTTTGCTTTTTATAGGTGAAAACTCTCTAAAGATTCTGTTCTTCAGCCAGCCTAATAATACTTCTGCAATTTCATGATCATTTTCTGCAGCACAGGCAATGTTTTTTCCATCAGGATTTCTGTACTGTGACTCCCAACAGTGTGTGGCCAATTGTGCCTCAATTGTTCTGTGCCTATAAACGCATTCATGGAACTATTGCTAATTGCCAGCATTCCATTTTCAGTTTGAGCAGTGTTGTGTTTCAGTGGGAACTCTGAAAGAGCATACGATGGAAATCTTTGTGGTGAAGTGGTGTCGTCAGTGCACTTGAATTCGCATCTGCTGAAAACTTCAGTTATTTCTTTCAAAACATTGTGGAACTTTGATTCCTTGTCACTATTCTGCCCTTTTTCCCATCTGTTTTTTTTTCTTCTTTTTTATTACTTTTCAGTGTTGAGGATTAATTTTCTTAGTGTCCTTCATTTATAAATATATCAACATTTTCAAAATTCCCTCTGCAAATTATTATTCAGTCCTGTTTTTCATCTAGTCATTTGTTGAGACCTGTCCTTATGGCTTGCTCTGAGTTGGGTTTTGTAAAATGATTTATTGCACAGGCAGCATATCACTGCTAGGACCGCTGATCCGCTGAAATGCTGAAATGATATGGCTTTTGATTTAGCAGTTTCTTTTTTTCTGTTTACTAACAGACCCAGTTGTTTTGGTGGGGAGGTTATCTGCATCAGTTTGGTCACTGGAGGAAATAGCTGGTTAATGCAGCTAGTCAAAACCTTCCCCCAGGAAATGCTGTTTTAACTGCAAATATGTGGGCAGAAATGTATCTATTCCATCAGATTTTTAATGGAAGAATTGAAACATTCCCTTCTGATATGGCTCATTTTGACTTTCCAGTTTCACATAATTATAGTAACAAAATATTATATAATCACAGAATCATAGAATCGTTAGGGTTGGAAAGGACCTTAAGATCATCTAGTTCCAATCTCCCTCCCGTGGGCAGGGACACCTTACGCTAAATCATATCACCCAAGGCCTTGTCCAACCTGGCCTTGAACACTGCCGGGGATGGAGCATTCTCAACCTCCCTGGGCAACCTATTCCAGTGCCTCACCACCCTAACAGGAAAGAATTTCCTTCTTATATCCAACCTCAACTTCCCCTGTTTAAATCTGAACCCATTGCCCCTTGTCCTATCACTACAGTCTCTAATGAAGAGTCCCTCTCCAGCATCCCTATAGGCCCCCTTCAGATACTGGAAGGCTACTATGAGGTCTCCACGCAGCCTTCTCTTCTCCAGGCTGAACAGCCCCAACTTTCTCAGCCTGTCTTCATATGGGAGTAGCTCCAGTCCCCTGATCCTCCTCGTGGCCCTCCTCTGGACTTGTTCCAACAGTTCCATGTCCTTTTTATGTTGAGGACACCAGAACTGCACACAGTACTCCAAGTGAGGTCTCACAAGAGCAGAGTAGAGGGGCAGGATCACCTCCTTCCACCTGCTGGTCATGCTCCTTTTGATGCAGCCCAGGATACGGTTGGCTTTCTGGGCTGCAAGCGCACACTGCCGGCCCATGTTCATTTTCTCATCAACCAACACCCCCAAGTCCTTCTCCGCAGGGCTGCTCTGAATCTCTTCTCTGCCCAACCTGTAGCTGTGCCTGTGATTGCTCCGACCCAGGTGTAGGACCTTGCATTTGGTATGGTTAAATTTCATGAGGTTGGCATCAGCCCACCTCACAAGCGTGTCGAGGTCCCTCTGGATGGCATTCCTTCCCTCCAGGGTATCAACCAAACCACACAGCTTGGTGTCATTGGCAAACTTGCCGAGGGCGCACTCAATCCCACTGTCCATGTCAGCGACAAAGATGTTAAACAAGACCGGTCCCAACACCGATCCCTGAGGGATGCCACTCGTTACTGGTCTCCAGCCAGACATTGAGCCATTGACCACAACTGTGTGCGGCCATCCAGCCAGTTCTTTATCCACCAAGTGGTCCATCCATCAAATTGATGTCTCTCCAATTTAGAGACAAGGATGTCTCTAAAGCGAGACCTGGACAGGCTGAAGAGTTAAGCAGGGAATAACTTGATGAAATATAACAAGGGAAAGTGTAGAGTCCTGCATCTGGGCAGGAACAACCCCAGGTTCCAGTATAGGTTGGGAAACGACCTGTTAGAGAGCAGTGTAAGGGAGAGGGACCTGGGGGTCCTAGTGGACGACAGGATGACCATGAGCCAACACTGTGCCCTTGTGGCCAAGAAGGCCAATGGCATCCTGGGGTGTATTAGAAGGGGGGTGGTTACTAGGTCGAGAGAGGTCCTCCTTCCCCTCTGCTCTGCCCTGGTGAGACCCCATCTGGAATATTGTGTCCAGTTCTGGGCCCCTCAGTTCAAGAAGGACAGGGACCTGCTGGAGAGAGTCCAGCGCAGGGCAACAAAGATGATTAAGGGAGTGGAGCATCTCCCTTATGAGGAAAGACTGAGGGAGCTGGGTCTCTATAGTTTGGAGGAGACAGAGGGGTGACCTTATTAGTGTATATAAATATATAAAGGGGGAGTGTCACGAGGATGGAGCCAGGCTCTACTCAGTGGCAAACAATGATAGGACAAGGGGTAATGGGTACAAACTGGAACACAAGAGGTTCCACTTAAACTTGAGAAGAAACTTCTTCCCCGTGAGGGTGACGGAACACTGGAACAGGCTGCCCAGGGAGGTTGTGGAGTCTCCTTCCCTGGAGACATTCAAAACCCGCCTGGACACATTCCTGTGTAACATTATCTAGGTGTTCCTGCTCTGGCAGGGGGATTGGACTAGATGATCTTTTGAGGTCCCTTCCAATCTCTAGCATACTGTGATACTGTGATACTGTGATGTCGTGTGGGACAGTGTCAAACGCTTTGCACAAGTCCAGGTAGATGACATCAACTGCTCTACCCCTGTCCATTGGTTCTGTAGCCCCACCATAGAAGGCCACCAAATTGGTCAGGCAGGATTTCCCCTTAGTGAAGCCATGCTGGCTGTCACCAAGCACCTTCTTGATTTTCATGTGCCTTAGCATGCCATCCAGGAGAATCTGCTCCAAGATTTTGCCAGGCACAGAGGTGAGACTGACTGGTCTGTAATTCCCCGGGTCATCCATTTTCCCCTTCTTGAAAATGGGGGTTATATTTCCCTTTTTCCAGTCGTCAGGAACTTCACCTGACTGCCATGATTTCTCAAATATAATGGCCAGAGGCTTCTCAACTTCATTTGCTAAGGACCCGCGGATGGATCTCATCAGGACGCATGGACTTGTGCACATTCAGATTTTTAAGATGGTCTCGAACCAGTTCCTCTCCTACAGTGGGCCCAAGGTCTTCATTCTCACAGTCCCTGCATCTGCCTTCCAAGACTTGGGTGGTTTGGTCAGAGCCTTTGCCAGTGAAGACCCAGGCAAAGAAGTCATTCAGAACCTCAGCCTTCTCCAAATCCTGTGTAGCCAGTTCTCCTGAGAGCTTCCTGAGGGGGCCTACGCTCTCCCTAGTCTGTTTTTTATTTGCTATGTACATGTAGAATCCCTTCCTGTTATCTTTAATACCCCTAGCTAAGTTTAATTCTAACTGAGCCTTAGCTTTCCTAACTTGGTCCCTAGCTTCCCGGACAACATCCCTGTACTCTTCCCATGCCACCTGTTCTTGCTTCCCCTTATTATAAGCCTCTTTTTTCAATTGAATTTTCCTCAGGAGCTCCTTACCCATCCAAGCAGGTCTCCTGGCCTTCCTGCTGCACTTCCTTCTGGTTGGGATGCAACACTCCTGAGCTTGCAGCAGGTGACACTTGAATATCAGCCAACAGTCTTGGGCCCCTCTGCCCTCTAGGGCTATATGCCATGGAACCTTACTAAGCAGGTTCCTGAAGAGGCCAAAGTCTGCTCTTTTGAAGTCCAGGGCAGTGAGCTTGCTGCATGCTCTTCTCACTGTCCTGAGGATCTCAAATTTGACCATCTCATGATCGCTGCATCCAAGGCTGCCCTGGAGCATCACATTTCCAACAAGCCCTTCCCTGTTGGTGAGCACGAGGTCAAGCATGGCACCTCTCCTTGTCGGCTCCTCTATTACTTGCAGAAGGAAGTTGCCTTCTACACAATCGAGGAACCTCCTGGATTGCTTGTGCCGGACCATACTGTCGCTCCAACAGATGTCAGGGTGGTTGAAGTCACCCATGAGAACAAGGGCCTGCGAGAGTGAGGCTTTTCCTATCTGTCTATGGAGTGCTTCATCCGCAGGTTATATTACAGAATGTGTTTGATTGTTTAATTTCATGAAGACATTTCTCAAAATTCCCCATGAAAGGAAGAATTGAACTTTGAAATTTCACAAGAAATAATTTGATATTTTGGGTATGACATGTTAGCTCTGTCTGTCATGCTTATGTGGTTTTGCTATGACCAGACAGGTGTTGCCAGACATGAAGGGAAATTCTACTCTCCTGATGTTATGGATTAAAATTGTGGTACAAGAATATTTGTGAGAATAACTTTCATTTACTGGCCCTTTCGTAGTTAGAAAGGGCTAAATACTATCACCACCTTTCTTGGGCCATACTCTACCTGCTGTGGTAGTCACGGGTTAACACGCTGGTTTCAGTTTTGAGAGTAAACAATCTTGAGGAATTTTAATTGTAATTTGAGTCCAAAACGTCGTCAATTGGCACAATGTGATACTGAGGCAGATGCGGTTTGCACTGCAGAATCAATTGGTGGGTGGCATTTGGCCATGCAAATGAGGGGGGAAGAACCTTGTTGCAGGAAGTTGATGCTTCTTTTGGTCAGTTAATCTGCCCTGTGTGATTCACCCGAGGATTTTGGTTTTCATTACAGTTTGGCTGCTGTAAGTGGTGGCACACAGCAGGCCCTAGTACAAGCATGGCTGCTACCACCATTGCTAACACTAAAAACTCCCACACTCCGCGTCCAAGTGTATTTTAAAACCCACTGATACCCAGGGCTTTTCCAGGCCCAAGGCTCACAGTGGCGGGTGCAGGACATTCTGCTCCTGCTGGACAGCAGTCCAGCTTCTGAAATGTTGCCGTGGACAGATGCTAAAGAATACATAGTTCATGAAGTCTGAGCATTAAGTGACAATGCTACAACTTGTCACCTAAATATTCACTTTTTAATCAAAACATTTACATTGGCAATGTGCTGTAGGAAAACATTGGTGTCACGTATGCGAAGCGCATGGCACCTTTCAAAATATTTTTATGATCATAAGATAAATTTTTCTTTTTTCTTTCTCTCATTTTCTTTTTTCACCCTACTTTGATTATTTTTATAACACTCATAAATTGCCTGAAAACCTGTTTGAAGAATTTAATCTGTTTTACTTTTTAAACCACAGAGATATGAGGAAGGATGCATAAGTCTGATGCGTCTTTGAGTTGCCATTGTGTCTACTTTGTGGATTTAGTGCATAGAGACAGATGTGCAAATTTGCCTTCTGTCTGTATGTGGTGTCTTCATAGTGGCTGCTTAAGTTCACCGGAGGTGCACTGAAAGCCATTTAATTCCTGCTGGAGGTTGTAAAGATGTAGTTTCCACAGGTGCAAGGTATCTGATCTCTGTGCCCAGCTCCATGTATTTGAAAAGAAGGGGGATGTGTGCAAGTTCCCTGCAAGTTCCTGTGGTGTTGAACTTCTGCCATGTTTGTATGGGAGACAATAATTTCTCTTGCTTAAAGCACCAGTTCTGCAGGCAGGTTTACCACTGTGACTGCTACAAGAGCAACACTGTCCACATACAGGGGTTCTGCTGTTGCAAATATGCCTTGGGGTAGCTGCAGTTAACACTGATAGTCTTTCTCTTCCTATAGGATGAGATCTTACTTGGAGCTGTTTGTACATCTTCTTATGTTTTCAGTACAGAGGAACCATGTGGTTTCCTGGTGGTGGATTTTGGAAAGTGAGTAAACTTTCCTGCTTTCAGTTGACTGTGAACAGCTATAAATAGTAACCATAGTTCAATCAGTTGTGTTTAAGTTCCCCAGGCAGCAACAACAATCCAGGAAAACCTGGGTGTAAAAGTCTTGCAACAGATAATACCTGTCTCAGGTTATCTTGCAAACAGAAACAGGATCATTTGAAAATGAAGACTCTTTACCCCCAGTATGGTCACCCCGAGGGAGCAGCAGAAAGTACACCACACTACAGTTGTTAATGGCAGACTTATGGGGGGCTTTTGAGTGTTTGTATGCAGTGAGTGTCTTCTCTCTGATGGTGATCAGATGTGGCATGTAAGAAAAGATGCACCTAGTCATGCCCTGTGTTGGCCTCCCAGCCTCCAGCCAGTTTCTGCTTTGGGGCCCTCTCAGCCAGGAAGTGGTTTTATCTGTTCAGTAAATTTCAGTTAATTTCTTTTCCATCAACTTGTCCAAAAGTGATTAAATCCACATGATCTGGGGAAACTGTACTTCCTCTTGTAACTCCACAGCTCAGCCTTGACCCACTGTTTGAAGAGCCACCCTCTTTTATTTTCATGTGTGAAGGCATGTTAATTCTGTGTAGGTGGAGTTGTATTTTGAAAACTTACTTCCAGAAGTAGAGTAACTTCACAGATGTACTTCTAAACACTAGTAGAGTATGCTTGGTCTCTCTGTGGAAGAAACCTGTGCCAGATCAGATCTTTTCTTAAAGCTTTGAGTTTTGAAAAGCCTTGAACAGACATAGGCTCACCAGCCTGTTTCCCACTGCTGTAAATACAGACTTGAATTAGCTTTAGGGAAGTTAAACCTCAAAATTAGAAAAGACTAGGTAAAAGCTGCAACTTACCACAGGATTTATCTAACTGATGATAAGGTTGGTGTGAGGAAGGCAAGGGAAGGGCTGCCTTTTCTATTACATCCCACTTGTCTTTTTGGTTAAATGATAATCTAGGATGAGATGGCAAAACTACTGAGCTTTGGAAGTCAGTAAATGCCAAGGGGCAGGGTTCTCCATTGAGTTGTCTAGATTTCAGATCAGAACAAAGAGTTATGTAATGAAACCAAACTAGAATATGCTTGGTCTGTGTCAAAGACAATGAACAAACCACAGTTAAAAACTCCTCTTCTTGCAGGTGTGTTTAACAGTATTTTCACAGTAATTGTATCTCTCTTCAAATATGAAACATTTAATGTGAATTTCTTAAAACCAAACGTACTGCTAATTCACGTTGTTGGTAACAATCTGAAGAACTGCTTTGTGACAGAATATCAATAACCCTTTTCTTTTTCCCTTTTAGAAATGTGCAACAGAAGAATGTTTCTTTTTTGAGCGTCTGGAATCTAATAATTATAACACTTACCGATCCCGGAAATACTCTGATTGGTACGTGGCACTGAAAAGAACTGGGCAGTACAAACCTGGACCAAAAACTGGACCTGGACAGAAAGCTATTCTTTTCCTTCCTATGTCAGCTAAAAGCTGATTTCCATGGCAGATTCTGAGCACACACAACACATTACATGGAAGATGTCAAATTTCCTGGTCCTCTCTGAAATAGCAAAACCATAAGCAATTATTTGCTGAAATTCACTACTTTTGCAAGTACCAGATTAAACCATGTTTCCTCCTGTCTTACATTGCTCTTTAAACCATTTGTGCCAGTGTGTGCGGAGGTAGAGTTACTTGGAAGATACATTTTCAGGATCAATAATACTTCTGTTTTGTGCTAGATTATCTATGTAGGGCTGTTTTATTTGCCTTATGCTTACTTTACAGAGTAAAGGAAAACAAATCTGATGCACACTTACAGCAATATTTACCTTTAAAAATAATTTATATTTCTATAACTTGATAGAGAATAAACAATTACTTTCTAATAATTACCTAAAAAGAAATCCATGGATAATTTTGATATGATCTCTGTAACACTGCAATAATAATAGTACTCCTAAATTATTACTGTAATGAAATGTGAAATGTATTGCTATCACATTATGCTTCTATAGGACTCAGGCAGCTCCCTGTGGTACAGTTTGTAGAAGAGGCCTGTAGAGACAGCAGGAAACTCTCTCATGGTGATATCGATCTTGTCAAAGCCCTCCCGGTATCCGTACAGTAAGAGTTTAGCTATATTGCTGGTGATGGGAGTAGCGAGTTTTGTCTGAGCAAGCTCACCAAGGTCCATCCACTCACACCTCATGCACTCCTGCTGGCAGAAGCTAATATTGAAAGAGGAGGGCTCCAGGCGACAGATGATGTACATATCCGACTTTCCGAAGGCTCCAGGGTATTCATGTTGCTGCCGTATGCTTAGGATGGACTTGAACTCTGACTTGATGCCAGTCTCCTCAAACACCTCTCGAACTGCTGTGTCTCCTAGGTGAAAAGAGCAAACCTTACAGTACATATGAGAATAGCTCAACACTCTTAAATCCTCCTCAGTGTGGAAAATCTGTAACTCAAAGTGTTCTCTTTTCTGCTTCGTAAGCTGTTTGGAATGTCAGCCTATTTGTTTCAACACAAGGATAAGCTAATTTTTTGGTCACCGAACAAAACTAGTTGCTACACACTTTTCTTGTTTGTATCCCAGAAAATTATGAAAGTAAGAAACTTTGGTAATTCTGCAGAGGGTGTGGTTTTGAAACTGACATTCTCATGGTTGCTGGCTCTATTGTCTCTTAATCCAGGGCAGCATTGCACCCTCCTTTCAGCCTTTTGAATCTTGGTCCTCTCTGCCTCCTTGCCTCTGTCCAGTTTCAGGTTCAGACCAGGTGCAGCTGAACACCTGTACCTTGAGGAGACCACCTGATCAAATCCACTCCATTGTACTTTGCCACAAGGTGTAACAAAATGGGTAAAACTATGGCTTTAAGAAGGTGAAAGTTGGTGCTAGGTCTGTTTCAAGATGTAACTTCAAGTGTGCAGTGACATTTCAGATATGCCGTAATACCAGTATAGCACACAGCCAGTGCTTGCAGGAATCTGTGCTGCAGGTGTATGTGTTGTGCACATCAACTGAAGTGATGCAGGTGTCAGTTTTCTTCCTTATCAAAGGAACCCTAACTTCAGGGGCTTAAAAGGTAAGAAAAACTTAAATTAAGAAGCCCAAATAAGACGTTTTCTATTCCACTTATTTTCCTAAAGTCTGCAGTTCCATTGTGGTCAAGTCAAATCCTACTCGCTGGGGTAGGTAAAATACTGGTAGGTAAAATATTAGCTTTTTCTGATTCTATGTAAACTTCTTCTTGTGTCTTGTTTGAGTGGTGAATGCATGTAGCTGTTCTGTGATGTTCCCTGCTTCTGTTAGTTCATTTCAGCATGGAATGAGTGTGCTGGCTTACTTCAAACACAAAATAAGTTTTAAGAGAACTTGTATTCGCCTTCCTATGGAAGCTCATGTAGTGACGTCAAGAGGTGAACAGAGCAGGCAAGCATTTTAAGGGGTAGTTTCAAATATTGGAAATAATGTGGACATACATTGGCTAGCAACATATGAACCCATTTATCCAGCAGAGGCCAGTCAGCTGTATGTGAATGGCCCCAGACCTGCACATCCTTCTGCCTCAGCTCAACTTTCACCTTGTGGTAGAAGGAGCTGCATACACCAGGTGTATAGAGGTCTTTGTGGGACTGGAAGTCCATTAATATGCAATGTCTCCTAACACTTATGTTTGTGACTTCGTTACAGTGTTAATTAGTTAAAAGGCACCTGCATATGGGGAAAGACACTCATTCACCATGACTGACCCTTGGAGAGGCTGCAACCCTTTGGTTTGAAAGAGTAGGTTGCAAAGCAAACTGCCTGTGGCAAGTGGTTTTATTATTAGTCAAGGGGCTGTATTACACAGGAGTGGTCGAAGAAGGTAAACAGCTGAGATTGTGAGGAATGCTGAGGCAGGCTGTGGTTAAGATAAATGAAATAATTAGAGATTTCACTTAAGCTCTGAGCTTTGCTTTTAAATAGTGTGTTTTCTGTTTCCCTTTTATTTAAATGTGTGTGTATATCTATAAAATATAAAAATATATATAATGACAGTTAAGCTAGAAGAAATTAGGGCTTGAGTTTCAGAAATATTCAAATACAAAGATGCATGCACTTTCCTTAATCCGCATTAAGAAACTATTCAGGTTAGTTGCATGAGTAGTACTCATAAAGTAGGCAGCCATGTATTTTGTCACTTCATATAAACACAGATCTTCAAGCATTTTAACTGCCATTTGCAGTTATAATTTGAAACTTGGTCCCTTGAATGACTGTGAGTTTATAAGGTTTGATGTAAGGATAAAAAGGGGAAAATTAAGTTCTATTGTATTTTTATGCTTCACTAATTTATATCTTCTTGTAGTATTAACATGTGATGTAGTGAATCATAACTTGTACTATGGTATAGTTTAGTAGTGGTAGGAGGGCAGCTGTAAGAGGTTTGTTTCCTCCCAGGCCTTTCTCAATGACTGTATCCAGCCTCCAGCCATCACCTCACCTGCTACTTGAGGGGTGGCCACTGCCTTACTCAGCAGCAGTGCTCCTTGGGGCGAGCTCTTGACAATGCTGGCAGTTTTCTCTTCCCTCAGTACAAAAATCCCTATCTCCTGGCCTAGAGCCAAGCTCTGTCACTAGAAGTGAAAAGGAGTCTGGCCAGACAACAAATTCTTATGAAAACATGAATCCATTGCACTATGGTATGTGTATTTGCATTGTCAAGAAAATAATTCTGATTTCTGTTGTCCTGTTTGACAAAAAGACTTAAAACATAACTCATGACTTATGAAAATTACAGCTCAGCCATACCCTGCTAACTAGAAACTTTCTCCATGTATTGAAATAATGAGCTGGAATACTGTTCCACCTGTTGTTGTAGGAAGTCTGAAAAACAGTAGGTATTTCTAAGGTATAAAATGGTAGAAACCTGGGCTTGATACCTAATTTGCTAGAGCTGCTATACTGTTCTGGGCAACATTTTTGAGTTGCTGGAAGAATAAATTTCTATCTGAATCCTGCTGTGGGGCTAAATGAATGTCAGCAAAAATAACTTTAGAAAACAGGAGCTACCTAGTAACTGCAGTGTAAGTTAGGAATGAACTAGTCTGTGGATCGTAATTTTAAGGGGTGAGAATCAAGGAGAAAAAGCACAATTTTCTGTCTCTTCATAAACACCCTTGTTCATTCACCTTTGAACTGACCTGTGCCACACTGGTAAGAAATTACAGGTTTCCTCAAAGAAGCCTTGTTTTTAACACAGAAGCACCCTATGTCTCTGGTTGAAAGTAGGTGCCCACAACACCAAGGTGCTGCATTTGGCTCTGGTCCTGTGTCAAAGAGCTCACAGTCTAAACAAACCAAATGAACAAGGCTGGAAGGAAGGAAGTGTGTTTATTTCTCTTTTGCACATAAAAAAAAAAAAAAAGTTGGAAATTTTTGGTCATTCCCTCATTGAGCTCACTGCCCTGGATTCCAGTGGGAGCCGAGAGATCGCTGGTTCAGTTTTATTTGGGTTACATCCTGATTACCTTAATCCTCTGCACTTTTGGCTCGCATTACAGCATGTTAAACAGCCTACCAAAAATAAGCTGGCTTCAAGCACTTAATTAAGAGAAGAAGGCATGGAAAAGGGTAGATGTTACAAATGTAAAACTTCTCTGCCCTGCACATAACGTTACCCCATTACCATTGAGGTCACAGGACCACTTCATCTGTTCACCAACTCAAAGCAGTGATTTGCCAAAGGAGTGATGTGGGTCACAATGTATTTCAGTCCTGTTCATGTCTCCACAATTCTGTTAACACATGACCTGTTATCCTAGGACTTACCAATGTCTTCGCCTGGATTAGACAGACCTCCTGGAAATTTCCACGCATCTGTAGTCTGTATTGGAGGAAAAAAAGTATTACTGAAGCCTGTGTTGTACTCCCTAATATGAAGGAGACAATTAACACATGACTTTCTGAAGTTGCAGTATTGTAATTACAAACATCAGTACAGCTTTACATAGGAACTTCTTTGTTCATGCTAATGTGATGACCAGCGATACCTACAGTCTGTATGAAATATTGGAACTAAACATCTACTGATTGAAAATAAAAACTGTCTAACAGTCATTAGACAACATTGCTGCTAGATAACTAGAGTAGTTAGGTATTTAAAAAAAAAAAAAGCTGCTATAGATTATATAATCTTGTATTTAATCACTAATGTATTCCACTTCCATGGTTTTGGCTTTTAAAAAATGTATATATATTTAATCTTACAAAAAGGTATTATGATTGTAGTACTGTTTTATATTGCACTGGCTTTGACATGCCTTTGTGTGTCTGTAATAACCATGTAGCGTAACTTTGTCATTTGTTTTCATGGAATATAGAAACTGATGCTTTGTGTGTGACTTATATGTAGAAGCATTTATTCAGTTGCAATAAAGTTCAGTACCTAAAACAGAATGTGAAGTGTAGACTTGGTGCTGTTACTGATAGTGGTCAAGGAGTCCCAGTTCCTACACCTCCTGCAATTGCACTAAGATTTCTAGGCTCTACCTTTCCATCCATATACTATTCTTTTTATTTCTTTCCTTTTTAAAAGTTTATGTAGGAAGAAGGTAACCTTCAACTAGAAATAAACACAGTAAAAAGCTACACTGGCCAAAAAAAAAAAAAAGGCGTCTTTTCTTGTACGTGCAGCATGGAGAGGGAAGTTGTTGTTTTCCAGTGATTTGAAACCCCGACTACATTGGAAAAAGGTTGGTTGATTTTTAGGTTTTTTTTCTGTGCACTTTTAGCAGGCTTGGATAGGAATTTAAAGCAAAGGGTTAAAAATAGTGCAGCTGGAAAACACATATAGTTGTCTACTGGCTTTCAGCTTTGCTTTCAGTTCCTGGAAATCTTTGTGTGCTGTGGAATTGTCCTTTCATGATTAAACCCAAACAGCTCTTAGAATTCTACTAGCTGTCCAATTTTATTTTTTTTCAAAGCTTTTAGAACATCATTTGTACTAGAAGTCACCATTTCAGGGGAATTGTTCATTTTGCAGGGGAGAATGGAAAAGAGTGTTGGAACAGACAGTGAGAAACAACCATCTGAGCCAATTTGCTTGCATCGAGGTATTATATTTGCTCACAGCACAGGCAATGTATGGGCATTCAGAGACTCCAGGTTTTATACTCAATTTTATCTAGTCACTAAGTAGAGCTGTAAAGAGCAGAGTTGGAAACAATCACTTTTTTTCCTTTCACCTATTTCCCTCACTGTAGTGTCAGCTTTCTTCCAGAAAGGTAGGCTGGAATAGCTGACCTGGAACATACCCATCCCACTTTCCAGAATGAGCGAGGGAAAGGGCAGTGCCAGACTTGTCCTCCTGTGTTCTGGGGCCAGAGCCTATGGAGGTAATGCTGGCAAGTACGGAATCAGACCTCGAACCTGAATGGAGCATTCAATGCCTTCCTGCAAAACGGAATAGAAGTACCTGCACTTAAAATGGTTATGGGTGAGCTTTAACAAAATCAGTATGAAGAAGTTAAACTTTAAGCCATCTGGGCTTAAGAAACTACTCT
The DNA here is from genome assembly GCF_034315485.1 of Pezoporus occidentalis. NCBI lineage: Eukaryota > Metazoa > Chordata > Aves > Psittaciformes > Psittacidae > Pezoporus > Pezoporus occidentalis. The sequence goes on from NW_026914181.1 coordinate 322,570, forward strand.
TTCCTTCTGAATGTGCAATTTCACCATGTTGTATGACTGAAACAAGTGATTAAAGCACTTTTTTATTAAAGTTCATTAACTGTGTTGTAATTGCCAGTTAACTGAAGTCACATTTTGTGTCCTGAGAAGAAATGGTGCCATATTAAACCCAGGTTAGCCTGATAGAAGCTGGAGACATTACCAGCGATGGATACTGGGCTACCTCAGGCCACATCACACAACCCACCCTCACCACACTAGTATACTCTGGTTTGACATTCTCAGCTGTGAGGTCAAGCACTTCCAGTTGTGAGAAATTGATCATCTTTACACCTGCAGTACTGAGGTAGTCTCCAAGCCATGGCCAACCATGTTATTGCATATTTAAAGCCATAGATATGTCTGGAATTTTCAAAACCAAACAGAATCTGAACCCTTTTCCCGAAGTGTGCTTCGAGCCATAGGGTTTTCCAGAGGGCTGCACAGTATCAGGGACTCATGGGTCAGTTACAGGAGAAAACAAAAAGCAGAGAGGATACTTTGTTCTGTTAATTCAATCACCAGCTATAATTAACAACAAAGCCACTGGTTTTCAAAGTCTGATTTTTATTTTTTTCCTTCAAATGCAATACAACAATCTGTTGATAGATGTGTTCCAAGACATTAGTCAAAGTAATTTCTAACTCTCACAATTTTGCACTGGAATAAAAATATTTTTGTTTTATACTACAGAACTGGCTTCTCTAAATGAACTTCTCTATTTTATAATCCTGTAACAAACTTACCTTATTTCTGTCTTGTACAACCAACACCTTTCCAGTGCTTTCATGTAGGACAGCACCTAGTAGAGAGATAATATTGGAAAAAATGTGGTGTTAAGGTAACTATGTTCAATCTTAACCACCCTAATTAAACATGTTTTGATAAAGCATGACAACCCCCTTGCTTGTACCGTTAGCAAGATTTTTATAGATGAATAGCAGAAAGTGGTTTGTCAGTGGAAAACTGATACACAGTAAAATACAAAAAAAGGTTAAGTACCCTGTAGAAAAAAAAACAAAGTTAGTAGCAGCAAGATAAAGACTTCCCACATTTAAGTTCCAGATTAGACAGGAAATTAAAAGAACAGTTTGCTTGTGCTAATATTATCAGAATGAAAGAAGGCGAGATCAAGACACCATCAAAATAACCTAGCAAAGCTGCCTGCTTCAGCAGAGCTGTGCCTGCAGGATTGCTCAAATAACAGAAATTGTTCCAGTGACTCCGGCTGGGCGACCATGATGGGCATGAACTGTTCTCCAGTGAAATTCATGACAAAACTCCTGCCTGCTGTAGTGAAGATTTGAGGGTTTTCTCATTAATAACACACAAGCTTTAGTACTTGGTGGGCTGACGGTACTGGTAACATTCTAACTGGTTAACTATCTATGTACTCATACTGTACTGCCCAGCTAACAACTCATGATAGTAACTGCGTAGTAATCTGAGTCAACTTGTTAATCAAAAAGCATTGTTTCCAAGTGTGAAAGTGACACTTCCACTTGATAAAAAAAAAAAAAAACAACTAAAAAAGCCCCAACAAACCGAATCAGGATGTATGACTGAAAAGTTCAGCTTTTCCTTGTGTCCTCATGCTCAGCCCATGACTTTCTCCAGCAGATTACAAGTTCTCATTTTTCAGACCCGGGTGCTTTCATGTTTGGTCATCCTGTCACACTCTTTGGTCATACTTTAAAAATTCCTTCCCTTTAAAACACATATTTTTCTCAGATTTGTTGAGTAGAATGAGCACTGTGGTAGTTTCCCAGGCTCTCTTCCACATCAGTCATGCATGGGGTTCAAATTAGTAATTAACAATAAAAAAAAAATGCTTGTTATTTTACAGCAGGAGCAAGAGTACATGGTCACATCTGTGATGATGTATGCATTTAAAATGCTATGGGAAGTATTTCCACAGAAGGGAATTATCAAGGGATGAGTGTCCAGCTCGAAACATCCTCTGTTTTTTAATAATACATAGCAGGCTTCTGTGGAGGAGGATTATTTAAAAGATGAAATACCAATCTTCCTTCAAGATATGTCAGAGGATGTGCTTTAAGAGGGTAGTCATGCATCTGCCTCCCCATGGCTTATGACTTTATGATTTCATTCCTCCATAAATGTTTAGCAGTGTCCAGGTTCAAGAACTGTACTGATTAAAAGCAGGGGTGACTTTGATGCATGCTGCAATTACAAGGATTATATTCTAGAAAAGCTGTTCTTCAACTAAATGGTTTGCTGAGACCAAGGAGGACTGCTGAAGACAGGAAACTACACTTTGAATCAAACAAAACAACTTTTTGTTTCCGCTGTTCCACAGAAATCAATGCCTGTTAATGTAATTTTTGGCAGTGAAATTCTCCATGAGATGACAAAAGTCTCTACTAGACGATACCTCAATCCAAAGCAAGAAGAAATGAAATACACTAGGATTGGCTGTCTTGTCTCATTTTTCTCAGGAGTCCCTCAGCTGAATCAAAGTTAGAATCTTAGGTAGAATCAACGAGATCAGACATCCACTACAGGCTCTGGACTGCAGCTCTAAAAGCTCCCCTTCTTGCTACAAATGTGCTATCTGAAGCTTTAAATCATCCAACAGCAGGAGGACTTTCTGGAAAGGTTTATGCTTGTGACCTCACCAAGTAATTACTATTATAACACTGCTTTGTTTTGAATGTTCTATTTTGGGAAATAGGTAAGAAAATTATTTAAAAAAAAAATCCTTTAGACAACTCTAGAAAGTGTGTACTGGAGGGGAAAAAATACCTTCATTCTACCTGTTCTATTTGTCACCAATGTCAGCTTGTATGAAAAGATGCTCGGCATTGAAAAGCATTTGTCATCGAAGTAATGAGCACACACATGACTGCTTGCATTGTAAATGGCAGCAGACAGGGATAGGTATTACTTTGTAAAACAACTTGGGAACTGCTTTTAAATCACTTTTGATTCCTTGGACCATCATAACCTAACTCCAGCTTCCTGTACAGTCTGACATTCATGCAGCTGCGTATTTTACACCCTTTCTTAAGTAACAGGACTGTCCAAGGCTATCACGTGACTGTGTGTGTGGATACTTTGTTTCAACAACTAAAGTAGGTAGCACTGAAAGTAACAGCCACATCCTAAGGCTCATATTACATGCAAGGGAGAAGAGAGTGACTTTTATTTTTCTTCCTCTCCTTTTACTTTCCTTCCTCAACTTGTCTTCCTATGCCATTGTTACGCAGTATATTAACTTAATTAAACTTAAATAAAGTATATTATTATAAACACATAACTTTCTGGATGGCAGACCAGCTCCTACTAGGAGGTGGAGAATTTTGGAAATGTTTTTCAAAAACTTAATCATTTCATACACAGGAAGCTTTTCTGTACCTTTACATATCTGGAAAATCCTGACGCCTACAAGTGGACACAGTAAGTTAGAGTTAGCTGGAAGACGCATCACATATTCCACTACTTCTAAACAATAACGGCTGAGCCCCATGAGTAACGTTTGCTGCTTACTGCTTGGTGACTCTGATCTAGTCTGGCAAAATATGACCTGACCTTGCTTATTCACACCTTTGTCATCACTTGGCTAGACTATGCTGAGGCACTAGCCCTGGCGGCACAGCATTTACCATGTGGGAAACTCCAGACAGGATGAAAACCAGCTGCTGGTCTACTTGGCAACATGGACTTGCTACCTGTTGTCTGCTGCCTGGGCTGGCATCCCGTAGGTTGGCAAACCACACTCAACATCCCTGCCTTTTACTTCCAGGATGAGCAAGGGACTAAGTGCTGTATTTAATTGATCTGCCACAGCTTTGAGATGAAGCTTCTCATCAGCAAATTTGCTGCATAGGCTTTCTAAAATCCCATTTTTTGTTCAGCAAATAAAAAAGCCTAGGGTTTGGCACACACACACACTAAATACACATATTTAAGTAATTTAATTTTGTTAAAAAATTATTTACTTTAAATGTTTCAATAAAATAAATTAAAAGTAGAACTTCCACTACAAAAGGCTCTCACTCCTGAATGATAATTTAATAACAGTATGCCAGGTGTTATCCACGCTGCTTAGTGTATCCCTGGGATGTGTTCCAGAACCACCAAGAGTGAGTGGAACAGAAGAAACCCCAAAATACTGCAGTTGTTACTTCACACACAGAAATCTGTTTTTTTTTACCTGCCTAAATGTCTTCCTTAAGTCTTTAACTCTTTTAAAGAAACTCCCAATAACGAATAAGAACCTACAGGTCTGGAAAGTGATTGCAAAGAATACATACACTATACATTGTGCAAATCTTAAATCTGGGCAATAAATTATGAAATCCATATACCTGCATTTATGCAACTTTTTGTTCCCTCAAAGTTTTTCCTACTTGCAGATGTTTCTATGTGCAAAATATTTCAACATACAACAGCAAATTATGCTCTGAAAGGGCATTTTTCATGTTTTCAAATGTTTAGAGTTTCTCAAACTTACGATTTTTCTTATATTAAGTCTTTCCTGACAACTATCAGGGTCAGAACCATCTATTACACGATTTTCCTCTAATTCTTTCAGTTATGCAAACTGTCAGAAAAATCCCCTTTCAGTTAAGTCTTGTCTCCCTGAACATGCAAGTTACAACCATAAGGAGTAACACGGTGCTTTTGCTAGAATGCATTATCTTACTGGCATTTAATGATGCATATTTTAATGGTGAGGTTTTCATACCTCAGGAAAACATGCTCTAACATGTTAACTGAAAAAATCCAGGCCTGTCTTCGGCTTCTACCCTGACCTCTGCTGGCGGTAATTGAAAAATCACAATACCTCTAGTAGTAGAGCTGTTTTGTAATTGAAAGCTTTGTTTTTCCAAACTTTACTTTCACCTGACCTACTGCTACGTAGAATAATCCAGCTTTTGCAAGTCCTTCCTAACTAGATTTTTCAAATTGCTGTTTATGGGTCTTAACAGCACTTGGTGAGGAATTAACATCCCACAGCGTCCCTGCAAGCCAAGGATAAATGAGTCAAGGTTGTAATGGGAGAGGTTTGCTGTCCCTCTGCTGTATCCACTCTTCACCTGTACATGAGGGGCCCAAACCAACCTCCAGTTTACAGGACATTACTAAATGATAGAACTGGTAGTAATATTTCTGTGGAAGCCTGCTGGGAAGGAGGACAAAACCATTCAAATTTGGTGAAGCACAGTTCAAGTTGATTGTATTTTTGGCTCATCATCAGTTCCTTTTACTGTGATGTATTAAAAAAAAAAAAAGGTGTTGGTGGGGAAACCATCTTATTTAGTTCCTTGGGAATCATATCAGTTTTTTGAGCAAATCCTTTTCAACTGTGGTGTGGTTGTGGGAGGGCCAGATGGGTAACAGCATGGTATTCAGACGTTTGTTTGTGAAATATACTTATTTGGGTTGTGGACTTCTAGGTCCAGCTTAGATCAGCTTTTAGGCCATTGTAATTTAGGCCAGTGGTTGTGCCAGCCCCTGAAGAACCACTATTGGGTCAATTTTGCCCTATTTACAGACCTTAACTTGAGCATAGTTTAGGCAGATGCACGTATTAAGCATCTATAGAAAGGAGAGGGAGCAGAGAAGCAATTTTTTTCTGATAAGTTTGTAGTTACATTTTTGCTTTTAAAAACCTGTTTGAACCTTGAAATCCTACCCCTCTCATCTGCTAGGTGAAAACCACGATATGCTTCTCAAAATGGTGTTTAAAAACAATATTTCTGAATGAAAATTGAAAGCATCAGCAACACATTTTCTTCTCCCTGAGCTATTTATATATAATTTTCTCAAACTGGAATTCTCTTGAGACACCTCTCACTTTAGCAGCCTGTTTTTAGCAATATGCCCTGTCATACAGGCACATTTTTGGCAGTGTTAAAGGCCAGCCTGGATGGGGCTTTGAGCAGCCTGGTCTTATGGAAGGTGTCCCTCCCTGTGGCAAGGGAGTTGGAACAAGATGATTTTGAAGGCCCCTTCCAACTCAAGCCATTCTATGATTCTGAATGACACACTTCAGTTTGTAAAGTTACCCGAGCAGTAGGCAGTTGTTTTCCATGTGCTTGTTGTGCAGATGGTTTCCTACTGAACCTGTTCCCAGAGGTTTGTTCATAAAGCTGTTTGTGGGCACAACCACTTTAGTCACTAACCTGCAACTCCCAGCTGGTGGGTGGCGTACCCCGGCAGCCTGCTGGGCCCTTCTCCCAGCCATAGGGTCAAGGTGGATGAGCCCTGCTCAGCGTGGTGGAAAGTAAAGCCTTGTGAAGCGGCTGCTGCCGCAAACCCACTCTGGAAAATGGGAACATGGAGCCAGACAGCAGTGCAGCCTTCCTCCCGCCACTGGGCCACAGCACCTGCAAGAGAAAGTGAGCAGCGGAGGCTGAAAGCCACCGCCGCCTCTGAGACGCCCCTCGCAGTTGCTCCTTCTGGTCGTAAACCTCACCGCACACAACGAATTGGATTAATGCGTCAAAGTCTGTATTTTTCACCTCATTTACCGCTGGTCAAACTACCATAGGTGTGAGAAATGTGCCAGCGGCGACAGGTGGAGAGGCTGCCAGCTTGGCATTTTAAGCAGTAAATTTTGGTGTCAACACATAAAATAGGGGGATTTACGTTAGGATATGCCTTAAGGCACAGGAAACCGCATCTTTCCTCCCTTCAGCTGCCTCTGCCGACACCCCTCACCACACGACCACGGCTATGCGTGCGTGAAGGTGAGCTCACGGCTCATGGGAAGACTCGCTGCCCCCCTCCCCGCCCTGCCTCCCCGGGGCCCCCGCCCGGCACTTGCCGCGCAGCCATCGCCCGAAGATGGCCCGCTCCAAACAGAGAGGCTGACTCAACTCCGCCAAGTTCACGCTCACCCCCCCGAACTTATCCGGCCGCGCCTGCAGCCCCGCCAGAGCCGCCCAGCCCCGCGCACGGTGCAGCGCCCGCCACGGCCTCACCATGGCGCTGCGTGGGGCTGAGCCGGACGAGACGAGGCCACCCCATGGGCGGTGCCGGCCTCTGCTCCCGGAAGCGCTCTGCGACAGCTGGCGGGGCAGCATGGCCGCGTCTTCCAGAAGGAAGAGTAAGGGGCGGCCGGTCCCAGACAGCGGTGGCAGCGATGGCTCTCCGCGCGCCGTTCCCCTTGACGCTGCCGAGGGCGGGCCGCTGGTGCTGGGGGTCTCGGACGCTGTGGAGGCAGGTACGTGAGTGCTTGCGACGGGGACGGGCCAATATCTGACCCGGCCGCCGGGCTGAGGGCGGCTCGTTTAAAAATGAGTCCCTGCAAAACTGCGCTCGCATGGCTGCCAGAGCGAGCCCGGCCCCCCGTGGCAGGGTTCTAGCGGCTGCCTGGTCCTCTCACGGAGACGGGCCTTGCGGGAAAGTGAGGCTTTCTCGGGCAAGGTCGGCTGAGCCCCGTGTAATGGATTTTGTTTGTAGTTTTTTTTGTTGTTTCTTGTTAGTTAAAACGGGATGGGAAATCTGTCAGTCCACGTTGCCATGGGTGTTTTCAGACCGGTCGAAAACACGGTCCTCTTACAGCGCAGACCCAGGATGGTCCCTGCACTTCGCTCATGGCTGAGTGCTGCCATTCATGGGGCTTAGAAGGGTTTTGTTAGTTATACTGATTGGGGAGTGCGAGAAACACTGAATTAATCTAACAAGTAGGAAAAAATGATTTTTTTTTTTTTCTGAAAATATTAGGAGATGATAAAGTTCCAAATATGTTGCGAAGAGACCTCGCCCAGCTGTCACTGAGCAGCATGAAGTCTGCAAACGTATGCATAGGTCGTCCGGTCTTGATTACGTCTGCTAATGGGCGACAGGAGGTGAGGCTCTTAATTATTCCTACAAGTGCTTTTTCTGGGGCTTTCAACATGTTTCTCTTGTATTCAGCAGGGACCAAAATGGAGCATGCATTGAGAAAGATAGCAAATGGGCTTATCCATGTTTTCTACTCTGTAGTTACATCTTTATTCTCAGTACTGATTTTTTTTTTTCCCAGAAGTGTATGTCGAGTGAATATATGTATTGTGTTTTGTATGATATATGTACGCACACGTTTTATTTGTGAAGAAAGAGTACAGCACTTTTCTTTCTTCATTGATTTGAGGCATTTCTTACAGTGTATGCTTTTGGGTCATCTGCAAAATGTGTAGGGTCTTGGAGGAATTTTTTGTCTCCTGTAGGCAAAGTATAACCCCTTCTTTCTTGAAAAGTGTCTTGGATCATACCTTAAGAACTCAGTGCTACTCAGTATCTTACTCTGTGGCACCAAGTTTTGACCTAATCCTTCTTCCCTCTCAGCAGATGTTTTTTATAACAAAACATTGCTCCTCCTAAGTGGAAGACTGGAAATGGTGGGAAGAAAAATCCATCTTAACTGACAGTTGTTTGCTTGCATCCTCTTCCTAGGTCTGTACTGCTTGGCCCACCACAGGCTTTCCAGGTGGGAAAGTTGGGCTGAGTGAAGCCACACAGAAGAACTTGAAAGCAAATCTGGGTGATGCTGTCACTGTGCAGCCTGTAATTGGTGCAGTCATCCAGGCAGAGGAAATCAATGTAAAGTTGAGGTATGGAACTTGTTATAACCTAGTGAGGTGTCTGCTTTACACTGCCGACTCCTACCTCTTAGAAGATGCTATTTTTTTCTCTTGCTTTGATGGTATTAGTACCTACACAAAATCAAACAAGTGCAGATGTTTGCAGGGTTAAGATTAAAGTTTAGTAACTGTTGGCTTACTGCCACTAACTGCAGCCCCCTGTGTGCACAGTGGAGTGGCTCAGCTGTTGTACAAAATCTGAGCTGAGGTGCTGTTGTCTCACATAAATGTGAGACATCAATGTTAATGACATTAAGCTCATTAGTCTTAAGAGAGTCTTTGTTTCACGTTAAATTAATGAATAGTAACTATAGCCCAGCATCTCCTGAAGCGGAGGTCAAGCTACCTGCATTGCGTTTACATTAGGCAAGGGTGTGTAACTGCACGATCAAGGCAGATTTGTTGAACTTGTAAGTCACTTGTAAAGGATGAGGATAATCTCTCTGTGTATAGTTGATGTCAGGTTAGAAGGAGCCTGTGTTGCTGCTGTTGTCATTAGAAAGTAAGCTGCACACTGCTATCTGAGAAGCTCTTGTTGAAAAGTCCTGTTGTGGTTAAGAGAAATACTGGCTGACAGCTTGGGGAGAGTGATTTTATATTTTTTTTAACTACTTCCCTTCAGAACTTGCCCTTTGTATATTTGTGGCTTTATGCTCTGGTTTTATTTACTGGAATATCTTTTAGGATTGGAAATTCTGAGGTGTTTCTTTTTTAATTGAAATTCAGTCCAAAAAAAGAAGCAAAAGGTACAAATCACAGTTGTCTTGAAGTCGTGAATGCACTGAGAAATTAACATTTTGCCAGTCTGCAGAATACAGACTTCCTGTATTTGTCATTCTCAAAACATCCCACAGTCACCATTTGGGTTGACGCAGAACCTGATTATAGTTAATTCCTAGATAAAGTTATTTTACAGTTACTTTGAAAGTGTGCCAATACTTCAATTACTATAAATTTACTTCACTTCCCCGTTAAGCCTCTGTTTTCAAACATGATGTTGTTGTCCATTTTAACAGGAAGATGCTGTTTTCCAGTGTACTGACTCTCAGAAATGCTAGTGAGGCAGTCTTGCTTTGCGTCAGGAATATAACCAACTTTTATTACAGTTTTAGTGGTTAATTTGGCTGCACATTATGTGCTGACTTCCTGCCATCAGCTTGCGTTGCCCTCTGTGCCTCTCTCCTTACCAGAAATGCAAAAAAAAGATATCTTTTGATATGGTTAATTTAATCCTATAGAAAGTTTTACTATTATTACATACTGTTTGGTTATAGAAGTGTTTGAAAACAGTCATTTCATTAAAAAGTGAACCTCACGTTAAATTAAATAATTAAGCATAATCTACTTATATTTCCCCATGTTAATATGCATTTTTTCTTCAAAGCTGAGACTTTTACAATACAAGCAAAGGATGAGGTCAGAGGAATTGAGTATGTAATTTCAGAAATATTTGATTACAGTAATTTTCTTTGGAAACTGTTCCACAATCAGAGGTTTCCCTCTTGGCCAGTCAAGAGTCAGGCTCTGAGGGTTGTTATACGTATGTACCACCAGATTAAATGACTGTTTTTCTAGAATTACTCTAGGAAAAAAAGAAAATGGTAACTGGTCTGTTTTAATCCTGTTCACTTATTACAAACCTTAGTGCCATTCTACCATGTAAGAATATAAATTATTAAAAGAAATGGAAATCCCGTTATCTGAGTACTGCCTAGGTTTCTAGCCACTTCACAGTTGCAGCTCCTTCTCTGCAAATTAATACCTCTAGGGAGCTGCTTGCATACATAATTTAGCTTTTTTCTTCTTCTTTTTTTTTTTTTTTTCAAATCAGTCCCCAGCCTCAGACTCCAAAAACGTAACAAGATGTGTTTACTTGTCAGGAATGGCAATGATATTTTGAGTGAGCTCCTCTAAATTAGCATAATACACCTCTTTCCGTCAAGTTCCTTTGTTAGTAGAATTGAGAGCTGGGGGTTTATTTCTGGGTTTAGAGCGCCCCCCGTTGATCATACTTTTATTTGCAGTAGCTGTAACTTTAAATGTCTTACACATTGCAGTGTGTCTGAGGAGTGGGGAGAGATAATGGTGTCTGTGCTCTCAGTGGCGTGAGGTATTTTAATAGACACTGGAGAAAGACATTCTCACAAGACACTTTTTACCTTGCACTTGCTTTAGGTTAAGACCACATTTGTTCAGTTGTGTGTTAAATCCCAGTTGAGAAAATGCTGTAGGCCTGGCCAGGGCTGGTGAGGCTTAAGGCTTATCTGTTGAGTCACTTAAACTTGGTTAAATAAAAGATTAGAAAATATGTCATGGAGAGGAATTGTACTGGTTTGATAGTGGATATACAGTGCTTAAGGCATGCATGGTTTTGCAAGTGTTGAAGATACTAGTTTCATGAATAGAAGATGTGTATGTGTGTTTGCAGGGCTGGAAGAGACTTATTTTATCTGTAATATTTTTAAATTCAGTAAATGTAGCAATGGCTGTTTGCGTGGTGAGATGAGAAGCATGCATTTCATATATTTAATCTTTAAAAATGGTAAATATAAGTTATGATATTGTTTATTTCAGCATTATGTATAGAAAAACTAACCCAGAATTCAATATGCATGCTTCTTTTGTTGCTATGTGTCTAATATTCAGATAGTATAAAAAACAGACTAGGGACAATGTGGGCCCTCTCCAGAAGCTATCAGGAGAACTGGCTACCCTGGATTTGGAGAAGGCTGAAGCTCATAATGACTTCTTTGCCTCAGCCTTCACTGGCAAATGCTCTGACCACGCCACCCAAGTGTTGTAAGGCAGAGGCAGGGATTGTGAGAGTGAAGACCTCAGGCCCACTGTAGGAGAGGATCTGGTTTGAGACCGTCTTAAGAACCTGAATGTACACAAGTCCATGGGACCTGATGAAATCCATCTGCGGGTCCTGATGGAGCTGGCGAATGAAGTTGCTAAGCCACTGGCCATCATATTTGAAAAATCATGGCAGTCAGGTGAAGTTCCCAATGACTGGAAAAAAGGTAATATAGCCACCATTTTCAAGAAGGGAAGAATGGATGACCCAAGGAAATACAGACCAGTCAGTCTCACTTCTGTGCCTGGCAAAATCTTGGAGCAGATTCTCCTGGGAGGCATGCTAAGGCACATGAAAAACAACAAGGTGCTTGGTGACAGCCAGCATGGCTTCACTAAGGGGAAATCCTGCTTGACCAATTTGGTGGCCTTCTGTGATGGGCCTACGGAACTGACAGACAGGGGTAGAGCAGTTGATGTCATCTACCTGGACTTGTGCAAAGCGTTTGACACTGTCCCACACGACATTCTTGTCTCTAAATTAGAAAGACACCAATTTGATGGATGGACCACTCAGTGGATAAAGAACTGGCTGGATGGCCGCACACAAAGAGTTGTGGTCAATGGCTCAATGTCCAGCTGGAGACCAGTAACGAGTGGTGTCCCTCAGGGATCGGTGTTGGGACCGGTCTTGTTTAACATCTTTGTCGCTGACATGGACGGTGGGATTGAGTGCGCCCTCAGCAAGTTTGCAGATGACACCAAGCTGTGTTGATACGCTGGAGGGAAGGAATGCCATCCAGAGGGACCTTGACCCACTTGTGAGGTGGGCTGATGCCATCCTTATGTACCATGCCAAGTGCAAGGTCCTACACCTGGGTCAGAGCAATCCTAGGCACAGCTACAGGTTGGGAAGAGAAGAGATTCAGAGCAGCCCTCCGGAGAAGGACTTGGGGGTGCTGGTCGATGAGAAAATGAACATGAGCCAGCAGTGTGCAGTCACAGCCCAGAAAGCCAACCATATCCTGGGCTGCATCAAAAGGAGTGTGACCAGCAGGTGGAAGGAGGTGATCCTTCTCCCCACTCTGCTCTTGTGAGACCTTGCTTGGAGTATTTTTGTGCAGTTTTGGTGTCCTCAACATAAACGACATGGAACTGTTGGAACAAGTCCAGAGGAGGGCCAGGAGGATGATCAGGGGACTGGAGCACCTGCTGTAATCAAGACAGGCTGAGGAAGTTGAGGCTGTTCAGCCTGGAGAAGAGAAGGCTGTGTGGAGACCTCATAGCAGCCTTCCAGTATCTGGAGGGGGCCTTTAGGGATGCTGGGGAGGGACTCTTCATTAGGGACTGTAGTGATAGGAGAAGGGGTAACAGGTTCAAACTTAAACAGGGGAAGTTCTTTACTGTAAGGGTGGTGAGACACTGTAATGGGTTGCCCAGGGAAGCTGTGAAATGCTCCATCCCTGGCAGTGTTCAAGGCTGGTTGGACAGAGCCTCGGGTGACCATTTACTGTGAGGTGTCCCTGCCACGGCAGGGGTGTTGGAACTAGATGATCTTAAGGTCCTTCCCAACCCTAACTATTCTATGGTTCTATTATGTGAAGACTGGCAAGTGCTCATCCATCTTTTCTGTTTGTGGGGTTAAATGATATCCTGTAAAACAGGTGGTATTTGTTTGTTTGGTGCCTTAATGGTGTGGACTCTGTGTTGGTTTTGAAGTAGTTACTGCTTGGAAAAATGCTTTCTTTTTCCTTCCTACCACAGGGACAAAGATGCCACCATTAATGCCGAGGAAATGTCTGTCTGTCTACTGAGAAACCTAGGTACAAGTTTTGTTGCTTCTCTTTTGACTGTTTAATTTTTGTAGTAGATCCACAAGTTCTGGATGGAAAAGCAAACAGGTTCCTCTGGTGTTCTCAGTTGAGAGCTTATAGCAAAATAGAGTACCTTATCCTGGTCATGCTTCTTTTAGGGATTTGTCTTCTTTCGGCTAAATAATTTTGCCTTGCTGTAAATATGTAATTTACATTAATTGTGATCTATTTCTTCTGATCATTATACATACTACTGGTTCAGGTTACGGCTTTTTAGCAATCATTGCTGGCCTTCTGGCTGATATTGTGATGCTCTTCAAAATTTACTTGCAGTGTAAAAACGAGATAAAAGATCAATATTAACATGAAATCCCATACTCTGAATTACTTTTTTTTTTTTTTTTTTGTGTTGGTGATAAGTGAGGAAAATTGCTCTTTATTGGGTGGCGCATAAGTGTAAGTAAGGCAAAAAAAGCCAGTTAACCTGTGGAAGATATAGCACTACCCAAAGCACTCACTGCAAGTTGTTCTACTCAAAGGGAATATTCTGATTTAGGAATTAAGAAGAGTATTGCTATGCTAAGAAGCAGAAAACATTTGCATTTCAAATGTTTCATTTCAAATTCATGAGTTTGGAAATAATAAATCATGTTTACATTTCTGCCTTTGTTTTTTTTGTGCCTGTAGGGTGTGTTCAGATCACATTGCTTAATCTTTCTCTGTCAGTGCAAAGGCTAAAAACCTTGGCTTTTTGTTAGGCCAAGACTCTCAAAGAAGGTTGTCTAACCATGAACTGTTGTGAACTTATTAGGCACACAACAAATACAAAATTTTTACTTCTTACTAATTCCACATTCTCCCGTTGTATGGTGTGTGAAATTTAAAAGGGTCAGACTAATGATGTTTAGTGTGAGAGATTACATATGGTACTGGTGAATATTTACCCAGTAGTCTGTTTGTGCATAAAAGGATCATTGAAATGAACTGAAATTACATGGAAATTACCTGTCTTTTGTTATGCTTATTTAGAGCACTCCCTGACTAGTCTTCCTCACACAGAATTGTTCTGATACAAGAATGTCTGAATGTTATTGCTGCCAAAGTACATTGAAATGTTGTCTTTTTCTTGTCTTTTTTTTTTTTTTTTTTTAATCTTCCCATAGATGGGAAGATTGTTTTACCAGGAAATCTCTTGGCTTTCACCTTCTATGGCAGAGCTTGTAACATTGTGGTGATGAAAGTGAAAGGAACTGATGGTGGAGAGCTGACTGCCCAGGGCAGCACCGTTTCTGGTGATGTGCATGAGCCAGACCTTGAAGGATCAAATTTGGACACAAGTATGTTAGATTTGTCCTTCCAGCTCGGCAAGATGGATATTGACAATAGTCCAGAGGTTGCATCTATGAGCACACCAAGCAAACTGATGGATCCAAGTTCACCACTTACACCCAGTTCTGCTGTGATGGCCAGTGATCAAGGTGCTGGTCAGGCAGAGAAAACCTGCAGCAAGGGAGATGGCGCAGACCTCAGTAGTAATTTGGAGTTGTCTGGGAAAGGAGGCAGTGAGGGACTCCCACTGACTGGCAAAACTGGACAAATAAGCAGTGCAGACACTTTTTATTTTATTTCTTCAAGAACTAGAATCAGTTTTATTGAAACAAGGTCCAATGCAACAGATGATGGTGACTGTGAATCCCAAGTCACCTATGATATGATAGGAGGTCTAAGCAGCCAGCTCAGAACTATTAGAGAAACAGTTGAACTGCCCTTGAAGCAAGCTGAACTGTTCAAGAGTTACGGTATGATGCATAAGAGTTGGCTTCTTCATTTTATACTAGTTTTTCTTCTTTAACATGACTTTGTTTAATTTTTTGTAAAACCAAGCTATTGCAGGAATATGCACTGAATTTTATTTAATGCTGGTGTGGTATACATGTGTGTTTGAACAATGTCAAGCTGTTTTATAATGCTTGCTGTATGGATACTATGAAGATGTTATGATTAGGTCGTGAAAAATAATTGAGTAGGGAAGAAATACTTGTCTGTACAAAAAAATTCAGGCATGCATCAGCAGGTTTTACAGCAAATAGGAAAGACTTCTGTACTTGTGCATTTAAAGGTGCGGATGTTTGTGTCTTCATAAGATTTCAGTTTGTTCTGGTAGAGTCAACTAATTACATCTTTTTAAGTTGATAAAAACTCAGTTGGATTAATTTATCTGCTGTTTTTATCCCTGCATGTTGTAGGGTTCCTGCAAAATTTTAGGGAAGCTTTTGAGGCTGTTTACTCACTACTCAGTGTGTTTAGTAGGGAATGACAAGGTAGAAAAAAATAACATGATTACTGTTGCCATATATAAAGTCATACTTAACATATGTAGAAACTTTGGGGATTTTTGTGGCAAAGATAAAACTCTGTACTGTGTATTTATCACAAATGGATATGTATAAAGTAGATGCTTCTGCTCATTGTGCTTGTTTAGGTGTGGATCACTGTGAGACAGGCTTTTACCTGTAAATATTTCTTTAATATGATGTCTTTGAGGCTTTTTATTTCTCTTCCTTATCTATCCACACATAGGCTTAGGGAGGACATGATTTCAGTTATTACTGGGAAAATTCAAAAAGACAGTCTTTCGGTGTACATTGCTTGGGTGTGATGGGCAGGTGTCAATGGAATGGTGTGAGGCATCTTCATCCGCATGTGGTCCAGCTCAATTCACTGACATCCAACCTCAGCATCACCACATGATTTTGTGTTAGCAGAAAGTTTGCTTCAGCATCAGTGTTCTTCATACTTAGTCCCAAAACTGCTTGATCAGCTTCTGTATTAATTACATGAGAGATGATGATGTTTCCTCGTCAGTTGCAAACCTTTCATAACCATTAAAACGTTGAGAGCCCTTGTCTCCTCATGGGGAACAAGGCTGTCAGCTGAGTGAGACCTTGGTTCAGCAGCTCCGTTTCTTGCCAGTACCAGAAACACCGCATGAGGGAGCAGCACATACTTTAACGTACTCTTGTAAAGTAACCTCTCCTTAAAGACACTTCTATCCTGTGACAGTTAGCAGACAGTTTGAGTATGTTAGTTCCTAATATTTGGACTTTCTGTCTATGCCAGCTCTATTATTTTCCATCACCACTGGGATATGACCTGCCCTTCAAGCATTGTTCTCTGTCTGGTATTGCAGTACCAACTGATGTTTCTTCTTTGGTTGTGTTTCAGCAATGCCTTTAGTGACAGGGTCAGTCCTTTGTCAGACTTTCCTTCTTTTTGCTTTCTAATTTTTCATCTGTTTTTGGCTTTGTGCCCATTTGGTTTGGCTTTTGCTGGTCTGAAACTTTTTGGGGGCCTCTGCCTGGGATCATAATAGTACTTCATGCAGTTACCTGTAGTTTCTGTCCAGTTTTAACTGTATACAGTCATACCTTGTTCTTCTGGTGCCCCTTATGTTGTGTGCCTGAATGTTTCTGTCTGTTTTAGCTTGTAACATGTGCCACTAAAGAGGCAAATTAATCCTTTTGATGTGTGTTCTTAATTTTTTTTAAGTATTCTTGAATTGAACCTCAGTATTTCTGAGGGATTTTTCTGAACTGAACCTCACAGTATTTCTGAGGGAGAAGTGGTTTTCTGACATTGGAAATTCGTAATAATGACACTAAGAATCATTAATTACTTATTAAAGTACATTCATGGATGTTGGGTACTTGGTCCAATAGTTTTTTTGAAAAAAATCCCCAAAACAAACACCATAATGCATATGGAGAATTATAATGTTGAACTACTGAAAAATATAATGATTGAAATAGCTGCTTTTTAAACAGAAGCATCTGGACTTCAAAAGAAAAAATACAGATCTGTGCTCTGTATAAGAGTGCTCTTTCTACTGAAAGCCTACAATTCTATCAAAATGATGCATCTGTTAAAGAAGTTAATGCTGAGGTCAAGTTATAACTGGTAATAACTATGACAGTGAAAATGTGCACATGCAGGTTGTTCAGACTGGCATTTATCATAAATAACTTCCTTCTCTGTGTGCATGTGCTTGTTGAAAGGCATCCGTCCTCCTAGAGGAGTGCTCCTGTATGGCCCTCCAGGTACTGGGAAGACTATGATTGCCAAAGCAATTGCAAATGAGATTGGCGCTCACGTTATGGTTATTAATGGTCCTGAAATAATCAGCAAGTAAGTCCACCCAATTTATTTTCATTGATTCAAAAAATATATTGGCTTGAAGTCTGTCCTGGCGTCTGTCTGTTTGTGGGTAGCCCATAGCCAGTTCTACATCTATCTGCCCAGGAAGGTAAAAAACTAACGGGAAAGGGTTGTCTCCAGTAGGGCTTATGTTTCTTCTTGTAATAAGAGAGGTTTATTGGATTTAGCCAATAAATTTATGTAAGGCAAGAACTAAATTAAAGAGGGGATTAAAACTGCATCTGCAATTGCATGTTAGTTCTGCAACAAGAAGCGTGGCATATTAAAGCATAATTGAAATGAAGGTGACACTGCACCAAGAAATGTCTCCTGGGAATTGTTTGTTTGCTTTAAAAATATAGATAAAATTAACACAGAAAAGAGAAGTTTTGGCCTTTAATCTTCATTCTAGTTACAGGATGGTAATATATTTGCCTGTGCTCCATTTTACCTCAATTTCTTGTTCTTGTGGAAATAAAGTTTGTTGTAGATTCGCATGTACTTGGGGACTTTGAAAGGGTGTGCTATGGCTTTTTGGAATACACAGGGCTTTTCCAAGTTGCCTGGAAAAGACCAAAACATGATTTTTATTGAAGTATTTTAATTATTTTAGGTTTTATGGGGAGTCTGAATCAAGATTACGTCAGGTATTTGCTGAAGCTTCCTTGTGGTATGTTCTTTTGGATAATTTTTACTTTTACCACTTACTTGCAGTATTGATTCCAGCATTAATGTTCTTTAAGAAAAACATTTGCAAGAATGTTTGAATTGTAGTTTTTTCCTGCAGTGGTTTTTAAGAGGAAGTAAATTTGTTTATATAGAGCTTAGCTAGAAGGAAAGCAGTGAAATTTTAGTATGCCTATTAAATGCTTTTGGACACTACCCTTTTTAAGGGACTGTTGTAGATGGTGCCAAATCGCTCAACCTGTATCATTAGTGTGTTGTGCGTACGCTTATTTCAACAGATAGAAGCAGGAGCTAGAGTTTCACCTGGACCCAATTTTTTCTCTCTAGTTTTATCTTTGGAGAGCAATGCAGCACGCTGCTGAGCCATGGAAGCCAGTTCTAAATGAGCTAGTGTTGGTTCTATATAGCTATAGCACGCCTCTGGATTAAGCTGGCATTCTGCCCAAATTTATTAGACCTTGTTATGGCAGACTTTAGATTTCCAGATGATTGGTGTTCACAGTACATCAGCAAAAGACTCGCATACTGTATTTGTAGAAGAGGCAAATAAACTGCTGCCTTTTTTACTCATGTTGAGTCTTTGGGAGGAAGAAGTAAAAACTTAGATTGGTAGGTCATCTTGAAGGTATTAGTTGTTTGATATATTAGTCATTTTTGTTCAAGGTTGAAACTTTCCACCTTCCACCTGAAGGAGTGGAATGCTTGTCAATTTTTGTAGGACCTGGATGTTTTTCATAAACAGCTTAGTATTTCTCTGCCTTGGTGTTTTAAATCTTCCTGAGCACCTTAACATTAACTGCCCCCCCCCCCCCTTTTTTTTTTCCTCTCCAGTCAGCCATCCATTATATTTATAGATGAGTTGGATGCACTCTGTCCCAAGAGAGAAGGGGCTCAGAATGAAGTTGAAAAGAGAGTTGTTGCTTCACTGCTGACGTTAATGGATGGCATTGGCTCAGTAAGTAGCCTGTATTGCAACAATTAATGTCTGTGAGGACTAGCTGCCCAAAATAATTTTGCTTCTATAAAGCAGCCAATTCTAGATGAGTCATTTGGGAGAAAACAGGCTTAAGGGAGAGTTTATAATCTAATGCTTTGTTAGGTGCTAAGTGGAAGACATAGGAGGAGAATGTCTCCTGATAACTATGAGATTAAAAGCTTTCTTCCATTCACTGTCTTTCCTTTGCCTTCTTCCACTCTTGTAGTTTCGCACATAAATAGCCCATCATTGAACAAATCCAGATTTTCTGGATTTCTTTTTGCTCTGAAATCAAAGTCATGAAAATATTTCTGGTGATATGTAGGCTGCATTATTAAAGGCAACAACAGGTATTTCGAGATTGCCATAGTAATATTTGGCACATAAAAAAGCCTTCTGAAGAAGCAGTACATTTCAGTTGAGTACATTATGGATTAAGCCGACAAAGTTGGCAATCTCTCATCGATAATTTTATGATTATCAGCAGGAAACATGAAAGAAATCTCTCCACAGTATGAAAATTAGTTTTGTGCTGTTTTATGTGATCTGCAAGTTTCTCATTTTTTTTTCTGCATGATAGTTTGAGTTATCCAGTCTGGAGTTGTTCACAGGCAGAACATGTTTTCTGATGGCAAAGGGAGATACTCTTCACTCTTAGTGAATGAGTGTTTCATTCACTAAGAGAATGGTACTGCAAGAGACTTCTTAGCTGATTTTGCCTCACTCTAACAGTGCAAAAGCAGAGCCTGAGGAAATTGTTTAGGATTTTTGACCTATAAAGCTACAGGAAGCTTTATAACCTCCTGTCTCTGCTGGTTTTGATGCCTTAAATTATTTGTTTCTCAACCTTGTTTATTCAAGGTCTGCTGATACCTTTCTGTTCTTTGTGGCAATGCTGCCTTTTAGCTTAAACACTGCTTTTTTCTTTCCTTGGTGCTTACTTTCCTGATATGTAAAGCAAGATAGAAAAGTAAGCACTTGGGGATTAAAATGGGAGACACTAGAATGAGGGCATCTTGGAGGAAAGATTCTCTTGTATTATCGGTATGTGCAGCCTACAGTATTGCTAAATTGCAATTAAGGATAGGTTGGATGGGATCATTTGTGGGCTATATATTCTGAAACGTTCGCTTTCTTCCTCTGTAGGATCTCAGGATTTTGGTGTGTGTCATATTTGGGAAAATTAAGCAAGAAGTATTTTTATAAGCTGTGTATCATTTGATTGTATTTTAAAATTAATATTTTGCTTTGTTTGATGCCTTCAGGAGGGCAGTGAAGGACAGCTCTTGGTACTTGGGGCCACTAACCGTCCTCATGCACTGGATGCAGCACTGCGCAGACCTGGGCGTTTTGATAAAGAGATTGAAATTGGAGTCCCTAATGCCCAAGACCGTCTGGACATACTCCAAAAGCTTCTCAAGAAAGTCCCCCATTCACTCACAGCAGCAGAGTTGGCACAACTAGCTGATAGCGCACATGGTTATGTGGGTGCAGACTTAGCAGCCTTGTGCAAGGAAGCAGGTAAGACTTCATGCATCTTATTTAGGATCTTACTTTCTTACTTTATTGTTAATCTCTTTATTTTGTTTAAAAAATTCCACAGTCTGTACTAATAGCTTTTAAACCAATGAAATTTAATTTTTGTGTCAAAGAAAATATAGCCAAGCATGGAGCACAAGGAACACCAGTCTGCTCCTGGGCACATCAGAAATAAAAAAGCCTTTGAGTATTAATAGATTTGAAAAGTGAATGTCAAGATAAGTAACACTGGGGAGTCCTCTGTGCCAATTCTACCATATTAGAGAGCTAGCTGCCTTTCAGTAAACCAACGGTTTAGTGAGGTACCTGATATATCCCAGAGAGTTTTTCTACTCTAGATCCTGCCCCTTCCATACAAAAAACCTAAGTCACTCAGGCTGGACAGGTTGTCCTACAGATCCTTGTTCCCAGGAGACTGTGGGCCTGAGTGGTGTTTACTGTGTCTCCTTTCTTTTGTGCCTGTATTTCATTTGCCTGCCGATGCGGAGCTTGTAACATGAGTGAGGAGACCTTGTGCACCTGGGTCAAGTTGTGCCATGGAACTGGGAGAGCTAGAGAGCACGGCCAGTGCTGGGGCCTGGGAAGTGCCTCTGGCCTCCAGCACAGGCATAGCCTGGAGAATTATCCACACATTATACAGCCAGGGTTCAGTATGTTCCAGGGAATACTTAAGTTCACTTCTGTTTTCCTTGGATGAAATATTAAAAGCATCAATTCTTACATTTTGCTAGAATGCATCTACACGGTTTAAGTGTTGGACCATGAGCAGCCTTTTAAAACAGACTAATCAAAATATGACTCTTCAGCTCGGCTTATGTGTGTTTTCCCCCTTGTAGTTTGCGAGTATGTTTGCTGTATGTGCTATTTACTTTTATTTCCTTTGGCACTGGGACAGCTTCCTCTGGCAGTGACGCAGTGCACAGTTAATTCTTGCATCAGAATTAACTATGAAGATTACAGAAGTTTTATTAAGGGTGATGGCACCTGGAACAGCAAGGTTTTTACTTGCCAGTTTCCTGAATTTTTAAGGGATAGCTCTCAAATATGAATTTATGGACTTTTGTATGGATCAGGAAGAAAAAAATACGTATGGACACAGACCATATTATAGTGTGCTTCAGTTGGCCTCAGTTGTGTTTTAAGCTCTAAGTTAGCAAACATTCATTTTAAAACAAATATATACAAACAACAACATGAAAAAGATAAACTCCCTTTTTACTTTCCTTTCTTTGTTTTTGGAAGCCTCTCAATCTGCCTGTCTCACAGTCATCACATAGTAAACACTTAACTAATCTAAAACTTTCAGTGAGAAGTGTTGTGGTTTCAATTCCAAACATGACCCAGCCTGGACTTTCCTTGTGCACATAGATTCTGGACACTTCATAATCCAGCTGCAAATCAGTGATATTTATACACTTAATGAGGGCCTTTTAGAAAGAAATTTTGAATGTTGTGCAAATTGAACATTACCTCCTATCTAGAGTCAAAACTTCTGGCATCTACCTGTGACTGATTGCAGGACTATCCGAGAGCTTTGTAGCCAGAGCTAATACTGGGAATTGGAGAAGGAGGATGTCTCCTTTCTATTGATCTTTGTTCTTGAATGCTGTTAAAATTTCCTTGTCTTTGTTAACTTGGGCTGACCTCTGATGGGGACAATACAGTCCAGCCCAGTTAACTCTTTGTACCCCACATGTATTTTTCAAAGAGTTGCAGAAGCATGATTTTGTCAAAGTATGACATAAACTGAATTTAAGTTGCTCATTGTTAAAGAACAATCTCAGTTGGATTCTGTTTTTTCTGATGAAGCTCTTGAGTACCAATTTTTATATTAAGTTTTCAACACCCTGTAAAATATTAGTGCTTTCACTGAAGCTAAACTTAGAAAAGACTAGCTTTTATGAGATAATAATGTTACCTCATAATGATAAATAATAATATTTCTCATCAGCAGAGCAAGGTTATTTCATATAGAAAATTTTGCAGTGTTTTGTCTAGTCTTGTTTGTTGTTCCAAGCAATGGGCTTCTGTTGCTTCACTTAAGAAACTGAACTGTGGGCCAAGATAGCTTGTTGTCCAGGAATGCTCTCTGATACTCAGCCGAAGTTTTCCTTGTTTAGTTTTATTCCATTATTTCTATTTACATCCTTGTATAACCCGTTCACTCTCCCTCCTTAGTGTTTACACCCTTTGGATATCTCTAGGCTGTTCTCATGTCCTCTACCTCCTAATTCATTACTGAGCCAAGCTATAAATATTTAGCTGTTTTAATCTTTTCTCATAAATAAGTCCTTCCTGCCTTCTGAGAAATCATGTTCGTTTTCTCTGAACTCCCTCCAGTTTGTCAATAATCTTTTGCTAATGTGGGGCTCAGAACTGAACCTTGTATTTCGTATATATTGCAACATAAACCGTGATACAAACATATAGTTGACTGCTGGTGCACACTTTGAAATAACCAAAATGCTTAATGTTCAGGCAATAGCTGTGTTAAGAGTTCTTTTACAAATTTTAAGGTTGCTCTCACCACTTCTGCAGATGATGGGTGTGTAAGTACAGGTGAAACATGAAAACTAATTTAGAAGCAGGAATTCTGAACTCGGAAACACAAGTTCAGTTTTGGGTACAAGGTTATTGTTGCTCGCTAATTGTATTGCAGCAGTGGTCTTTGGGAGACTTGAGTCATAGAATCATAGAATCATAGAATAGTTAAGGTTGGAAAGGACCTTAAGATCATCTAGTTCCAACCCACTGCTATGGGCAGGGATACCTCACACTAAACCGTCTCACCCAAGAGTCCTGATTAACCCATTTATATCTGTAGGTACTTGAGTTGTGGCTAGAAAGCCTAAAAGTTTACAGGCTATGTTTAAATGTTAAAATATGTTTATATTCTTAATACTAAGTTTAGATCATTTCCAAAGGACTCATCCTTCCTTATCTGATATTTCAGCTCTTGTCTTTAGGGCATGTACTGTGTGTATACTGCTTATGTAAGCCAAGGGTTTGCAATGGTAATTAATGTAACACATGTAGTAATTGTAGGTCTATGATAGGCAAACATTTCACTTTTATTTCACTTTTGCATCTATAGTTAGGTTTTCTAAGCTACTTCATTATAAAATCTTTGATGTTTGTCTTCTGTGTAACTCTGAAGATGTGAAAAGTAAATAGCTATTGTAGAGTTAAACATACTCCAACTGTTTTGTTGGCAGAAGTTATTTGTTCTCCAGTGCAGGAACTGGTTGGTGGTACTTCTGGGGTCAGACAGGCAAGTTTTCTTTCCTGTTCAGCAACTCTGTACGTTTTCATGGAAGTCATTAAGAAGTTTTAGGAGCTTTTAATGTTCTGCTTTCACTGAGTGTTTCTAGGCCTCTGTGTATATCGTGTGTACAGACTTGCAGTGTTATGTATGCTGGAATGGGCAAGGAAAGGAGAGGTGGACAAGAAACCTGGAGAGTCTATGCAGTGTGCTCTGAGCTTTTTCAAACAGGGTATTATGACCAAACATTTGTGAAATATTTATATATAGACAGATATAATAATCAGTTAAGAGTGGTTTTTATTTATCTGCTGAATTTTTAAAATATGAGGGAATTTGTTTTCCAATGCTGCCTTTTCCTCTACTAAAGATACAATTCTGGTTTCTCACAAAATGAAATTGCAAAACTTTGACTTCATAGGAAGAACGCTAGGTATCATGAAGCTTACAGTATTGTTGCAAGAGTTGACATCAGGGTGACAGGCATCAGCTCTGTAAATGTATCTATCTCAGCCCGAATTGCTATGCAGAGTGCTTGTATTCCCTCTCACATGTTGAGGAAGTATTATTTGTCTGGTTTATAAATAACTATGGTCATTCCAGCAGAATTAAATGTAAACCTGGTATTTCTAACATGGCAAGTATCACTAACTTAGGTGCAGTGCTTTCAGAATCAGTGTACCTCGTCTCTGTCCAGTGTTACATTATCTGTAGTGACTGTGTTGGAGAAATTGGGATTTCTGTGACCCTCTATTGCCAAGCAATATACTTGCCATTTCCACAATTAACTGCATACATTCATGTAGGTTAGCAGCATAGTATGGAAAACCTGCAAGCACTTTGATGGGTGCTGGACATGTGCACATCACCAGGCTCCTTGTGGTAGACTCTTGAGGACTTGGGTGTCCTCTGAGGGATTCACATGCACAGAATTCTTGACAAGGGCTTAGCTATGTGTGCAGCTAGGAGTCATATTCTTAAAACTGGGAGAGGTCTTCTGTGTCCCAAGTTACTCAGTAGACTACCTTTTAGTGTGAAGAGCTGTCTTCTGAATTGTTTTATCTCAAGCAGAGGTGGTGTCTAGAAGAAGGACTTTGCCACATCCTTGTTCATATTGCCCGTGTTTGTATGTCCCTGAGATCTTGTTGCTTCTGCTTTAATTAATTTGCCACACAGTCTTTTTATTAATTCCCTAAGAAATGTAATAGTTTTGATTTAATGGCAAAGATAAGCCCTGCGCTTTTTTTTTTTATTTTTTTTTTAAACATATGAAATGTCAATTAGGTAGCAGGGACATGAATGGTATAAACTGTACTGAATGTTAGAAGATGCTTAGCAACAAGGTTTCCAAATATAGGAATTTATTATAAACTTAGCCTTCTATGGCTGCCTGTAGCATTTCAAGAGGGTGAATATAAATATAGCTTGATTTCTTCAAGTAGTGGATTCAGTCATACTGTTTACAGAGAAAGGAAGTATTTGCTTTATAATTCTTAGAATATATCTTGAACATCCTTGTTTATTACACATAATTTCAGTGTGCTGCTATAAAACACTTGGACTGTGATAAGGTAGCATCACGAAGAGAGGAAGAGCAAACGTCTTTGTTTAAATAGTGGTCTCTCTTGCAATAACATCTGTTTGGTTCCAGTGAGGATGCTGCATTGCAACCACCAAAACTTTGAAACTTCTGTGAAAGAAGCACTAATCACTTTGTTTGCATTGAAGTTTTTTTTTAAAACTGCCTGGTTATAATACAGTAAACACAGTTAAAGGTATCATCTTGCTTAGCCTTTTGGATTATAATTCTTCAGTGGCTTGAAATGGCTGTTACAAAAAATCTTATGGAAATAAGACACTGTCGTCGTTTAAACCCAGCCAGCCAGCTCATTCACTCACTCCCCCCCTTTTCCTCCCTCTTTCTTTCCTTCCCCCGCTCCGCTCCACTCCCAGAGGGATGGGGAGGAGAACTGAGAGAATGCAACTCCCACTGGTTGAGACAGGAATAGTCCAGCAACAAATGTACAACACAAATCACCACCGCTACCACCAGCGACAGCAATGATAAGAGAAAATAACAAGGGAAGAGAATACGATACCACCTGCTGAAAATGAGTCTGACCCAGAAGAGACCCTGTGTCCTTCCGGGTAACTCCCAGTTACCCCTCCGGGCATGACGTGCTGTGGTATGGAATACGTCTTTAGCTAGCTTGGGTCAGGTGTCCTGTCTCTTTTTCCTCCTGGCTTCCCATCCTCCCTGGCAGAGCATGAGACTCACAAAGTCCTTGGTCAGGGTAAACATTACTTAGCAACAACTGAAAACATCGGTATTATCAGCGCTGTTCCCAGGCTGAAAGTCCAAACACAGCGCTGCACCAGCTACCAAGAAGGATAAAAATTGACTGCTACTGCTAAACCCAGGATAATCTTCAGTCAGTATAAATCAGGATTATTCTGCTGAATCTGTGAAGCTGCTTGTGTAGACATATGAAATGGTCTGTTGTCTTATGTTCATAATTTGAGAGTCCTCTTTTTTTGAGATCTTATTGTCTATGATACTCATTTGGTCCTTTTATTACCCCTGCATTCTGATGAGTAACACAGCTAGGATGGAGAGTCCTTATGCTGCTTAATTTATAGCCCTGTATATTGATTATATGTAGCTACTAGATGTGTGAAAGTGTAAGTTATTTAAGGGGATACTCTACCCGGCTTTTCCTGCAGCTGAGAAACTTCCTGCTATATCTTTTATGATCCCCAAAATAGTTTGTGCAATCCATTTACATTAAAAAGAAAACAATAAAAGAATTAGGCAGTTGAAGGGCTGGCTCCTAGGTGTTTTGTTTTTCCCTGTAATTGATGGGTAAGTAAATTCTCCTGAAACTCAGGAATGTCTCTTTGTTAGATTTATGTGTTTGGTTTTTTTTTCCCCCAGCTTCTGCAGTTTTGGTAGCCTGGCCACCTGCAAAGAAGCGTGAGGCCTTTAGGCTAATGTGATTAACAGCGAATCTCTGTGTGCACTGAGCACCAGCCTCTGACTGGTGTTTGAGTTAGACAAACACTGTATTCAGTATGTGATTGCTCAGCCTTGTATCTCAAATCCGAGCTCTCCTTTTCAGCTCAGTCTCAGTCTTGATGAAACAGCCTAGTGTTAGGGCATCAAAAATATCTACCCTTTCTTCAGGCCATAAACACTCAGTCTGAACCTTTCCCAACATGATTTGGACCTGAGTTCTGCTGGAGGGTGTGCGACAAATGTAAATATTTTTCTTGGGCTTTAATCCTAAATGTAGGAATGTTGGCTGAGACACTGTTGAAAGTGTAGATATTGACAAAGGCAGTTGACAACCAAGACAGTGGAATTGTTTTTTAGCTTGTTTTCAAATTAACTGATTGCAGTTACAGATTTTAAGGGAAAGCAGTGCTTGACATGCTATAGGTTTTTTATTCCTGTATGGAAAGTGACTGGAAATACCATATCTATGTTGTGGTTTGTTTGGTTGTTGTGTCGTGTCGTTCCCCCCCCCCCATTTTGTAGCATGGAAAAAGATTGAAACCATGCTGCTGCAAGCAATCTGCTTTTGCATTCTCTAACTGAATAGTGGTTCCCATTGGATATTCAGAATGAGGTGAGAAAGGTCACTTGCCTTTTTATGAAAAGGTGATGTAGAAAATGTATTTTTTTGGACAGGAATATGAATAACAAATACAGTCAGATGGTCAATACCAAAAGATGTTTTGTTATGGAGAGATTTTTGCAGAAATAGCAGAACACTGGATTTTGAGAAACAGTGAAACGTTCAGACACAATACAGAAGTAAAGCTACAAATTGAGTTTTTTGACTGGAACAGTTGAGTTTTCTGACACTGTGTTGATGTTCAGCATTCATGAGTTTTAAGTTAGTGCTATGTTCTGTAGATTTAAAGTTGGGTCCTTAATGGAGAAGCTGTTTTTAACCCGAAGCAGCTGACCTAGTTTGCTGTCTTAACAGGTTGTGAACAAATGCATCCTTGCTTGTACACACACATAGCAAGCAATGTGGCTTTTTTGGACTCGGACTGGAGCATATGTTTTTCTTGTTCTTTCTTAGAGCGCTCACTCGGAATGATTGCTTTTGTGCAGTAGAGGCTACATGTGGATGCTGCTGAGCAGCTTGAACGAGTATGCTTGAGACTGGGTGGAGTGTGTTGCCCTTATTCTTGTCTGGGGGATCCCTTGGCCCTCTCTGTTAGGATGCCCTTCACCCAACATCCTGTTGGGCAAAAACAAGCTCAAATTTGTTTTAGAATTACTCTCTTAGACATTTAAAGTAGTTCAACTAACTTTCCTAAGATTCCACAAAAAATGTGTTATTTTAGCTGCATAGGGTTAGATCATCACCCTTTTACTTTAGTTTGATGTCATTCTGATGTGATTGCAAAATTTCTGAATCTCTCTTTTTTTTTTTTTTTAACCCCCTGTGTCTTTTGCATATGCTTAGTGCAGAGGTGTTTCATTAGTGCAACTGTCTTTGTATTCAGAGAGGAAAAAGTCTTGCTCTGTTTGCCTCTCTGAAGAGACACTGGTGCATGTTAAGTTTCTTTTTAGTTATTTTTCCTTATATAAAATCTTGGGCCCATTAGGTTGTGTGTTTTGGTTTGTTTTTTTTTGGGGGGGGGAGTGTGTGGTTTTTTTTGGTTGGTTGGGTTTTTTGTTTTTTTTTGCAATGATACTTGTTTTTAGTTTTAGTGTGGAGAATGCTGCACTTAACTGCAGTCAGGGCATGTGAACTTTTTGTTTTCATCATAACTAAATTTAACTTTTTATCTGAAACTGGCTTGCATTTAGTTGGATGATGGGATTGCTGACTTCATATACACCGTTGAGGGTTGGCTATTTAATAATCTGTTTTAAGTGCATCCCATTCTACCTGCTATATTTATATAAGCAGGAAATAAAGAATATATTCAGAAGAGTTGATCAATAACTGTCATTAACATTTTGAAATAACTTTCATGACAGAGAGACATCATGTTCTTGCTCCTGAAACTTGAGTGATACAGAAGAAATTATACTATTCATGTGTGCATATAGAAACCTCTATGCTTGAATGAGTGTGAGGGTCCACCCCAAAACAAGTTGTCTGGATTGAAGAGTGAGGGGGTGCAAGACACCAGAGTAGCCTTCTTGGTGCAGCCCTATCTGTGCAGACTGGTTGGCTATGCAATGGCAGTCAGAACGTCATTCCTCAGCTTGCAGATCCTGAAAATTTAGCATTATGTCACTTTGCTTAAGAATGGAATAAATTCAGGGTGGATACCGCCTCGGGCTGGGTCACTGGCCAAGATGTGGTGGGAACAGACAGTTCTGTTTGGTTCCTGTTTATTTTCTGGACCTGGGAGTCAACAGGGCGTTGGTAACCCAGCTCTAAGTCGCATTGACGTAAGTGGTGTGCTAGTCACTATTCTACTTATCAGGGTTTGTGTCTCATGGGGGTTTCGGATCTCTGGATGCAAAGCTGGATGAGAGCTGTTTGCCAGGCAATGTTATTCTTCTATAGCAATGGAAGAAATCCTCAGCTGTCTGTCTAGCACCTTTGAATGAATGAAAATGATTTAACCAAGATGAAACTGATTTTTGAAGACACTCTACAGTCTACTTAATCATTCAAATTGTCCTGTGGGTTTGGTGTTAGTTTTTTGTTTTTGTTTTTTTTTCCCCTACAGTGACCTGAGCTGCTTGCTCCCCTGTGTTAACTTTGAAGGTTTTACAGATTTAAGAACTGAAAACAACTTCCTGACCTTTAATCTCTTAGAAGGGTTTGGCAAAACTGTGGACTTTATTCTTGCTGTGCACAGAGTCGTTCATGTTAACTGGTGTTTTGCTGACTGAAAGGTATTCCACAGGTTCACACACTTCGTTCTTCCTCTCCCATCATGTCTTTTCTAATTTTCTACCTCCTGCCAGCTGAAATAGGATAACCATGTTCACTGTTACTGCTGACCTGCACACAAGCACCGTGGTGTTTTTCTCCTACTAACAGCATTAATGTTCATGCAGTACTCCAGTAACCTGACATTAAATTGTTGCAAGTGATTGAGACTTGGATCCTCATGGTGCAGACGGTTACTCCATTTTCTGATTCAGGAGCAAGATCTGGTTATTAATTTGACTTACATATTTGGAATAAAACTGTTTGTTTTTTTTTTTCCAAGATACAAACATACTTTTTGGCAAATTACTTGTTTGAAAGGTGCATTAAATTTTAAGGATCCTTTAGTAACACTTTGAATTTTGGAAAGGCAATTGTTTCTCTATTTGTTCTGTGTTCTGGAGTTTGGTGATTGTTTTTGTTTTGTTGTTTGTTGTTTGGTTTTTTTTCCATGATACTCATTTATGCCATTTTGTCTTGTTTTATGCAGAATTTCATTTGATGCAGTTGTGTTTCTAAATTCAGATATTTTTTGAATTTTGGCTAATGCTTCTCTCCATGGTTCTCTCCAGATTCTGTTTGATCAGTTGTCTTGCTCTTACATTCTTTGAGTGACCATAATATGAGAACATCTAGACCTCAAGTACAGTGCTATCTCTGTGAAGCAATTGGTGTGCATTTTTTTCAGCTTTTGTGCTGAATCTGGTTTCAAATGTAACTTGGATCAGCAATGGTAATAGACTCCATTTCAGATGTATTTGAAACACAATTCTTCCCTTTTTCTACTAAAAACTGTAGGAGTTTTGTTCCCCTCTTAGTATATAGGGAGGGACTGAACATGATATGATTTATCTCCCTCTATCTTGCTCTGCTGGCTGTAGAAAGATCCGAACTAGAAAAGAAACTTTAGAAAAGAACTGTTTAGAGTAGATGTTCATCTTCAAGTTACAAGGTGGCAAACTTTCTCAGTATCTGAGTAAAAACAAATACTGTTTTCAGAGCTCTGCCTTTTTTTCTGCATAAGGTTGCATCAGCTATACTTCAGACAAGCCATTGGTGTAAAAAATGGCGCTATAGAAGAGCTCAGTTTTAGAATTCTGACTCCCTGTCAGGCTCCAGGTAAAATGTCTTCCTGGAATATATAATGACGAACTTAGGATTTGAAAGCAGTCTTAGTTCTTTTGCTTAATCAATAAAAGATCTTCTGGTGAAATGTGGCTTGATTTGTATGTCTGTGTTAGTTCTGCAGGAGCAAAATCAGCAGTAGGCATTTGTATGTAGAATGAATAGCCACTATTGGGGACAGAGCGTCATTGTTTTCAGGCAAAGTTCCTGTAGATCTTCTGACTTCACCTTTTGCTGTATTCTGACTTGACAGTGTTCTTAATTACAATTAGACTGATACTTAGCCACTAACCATTGCTTCTTGTCTTTCTCTCCTTGCTGTTCTGGTAGCCTGGCAGTCCTTATTTTTCTTCTAACATATGTATGGCAAACCTTAGCTTAGCTACATTTATGTATGAGAGCAGGCTACAAACAGGCAGTCTGGTATTCCTTATTTCCTTCCATTGTCATTGTCTTAGGATAAATGATGTGTGTGTACCTGATCTGGGACTAAACTGTTTCCTGTGTGAAATAAGTTTTGAAAATACAGTTCCTCCTTCCTTCCTTCCTTTCCCTCCGCTGTCATACCTCTCGACAACTTTTGGTCTGCTCCATAGACATGTTCCAGCAAATGCCAGAGCTCTTCATGAAGGACTATAAATTGTGAACGTACTCCCTACAGTAGGTTAGTGTTCAGGTTGGGTGAGTGAATTTGCAATGTTACGGTTACAAGGGATTTAAGGGCATTATCTTTTATGTGCGAACAGGAAATGAAAGTTCTTCAGGGATTTTCCCATATACGTACGGGGTGGGGGTGGGGACGACACCAAACCAAAAAACACCACAAAACAATCAATCAAACTAAACTAAAACCCCAAGCCAAACAGTGGAACAACTTTTGTGTGCATTGCCTGTGAAGTCAAGTACACGGTTCTTACGGTTTATAAAGTTCAAAATTGATTTTAAGATATACAAAATGCTTTTCCTATGCATAAAACTTGAAGTATAGAATGTAAAGATCTGGAAGTAGAGGAAGATGCCCTATCTGGTGTCATTAGGAAGCTGAAATCTTTCCATATGCTGTTGAGCATTCCACTTGCAGCCATGCAGGGGAGAATCATGTTGTTTCTTACAACTGTCACAGGTAGAAATGGTATGCGCCTTCTTGGTATGGCTGTTAACAATTTGGGAAGGAAATGTCAGATTAGCAGTGAAAGAAAAAACATTTCCTCTTGTAAATAGTCTTACAAGAAAATTACAATTTCTTTGAAGCTACTTATAGATTCTGCTATTAGAATTCTGGTAGGGTAAGCCCAGACAAGATGGATTTGCAGAGGAAGTAGCTGATGGGCAGTAAAAGGTGCATGACTAGCAGTCTTGTTCAGTTTGTTTCCTCAAGTGTTGTGTATTCCGTTTCAGAAACCTAAAGTGTATATGTTCATTGTTTTGAGTGGATGCTTTCTATTATTTGCAGTAGTGTACAGTTATACACAGACTGGCAAGTCTAAGCGTTGTAGAGTCTATTTTTAGGGTCAGACATTGTGATTACGATCTAATGTGCCATACTTAGCTAAACTATGAGCAATAAAATCTTTCAGGGAAGCAATGCTACTGATCTGGTACCATAGCCTGATACCAAAGAGGGATCATCTGTACCAGGACAGGGTGTTCTGCTGGCTTTTTCCCCTCTATTCACTTAGTTTCCTCTGTTCTAGACAGACAGGGTGAATTAGTGAGGTAGAACATACAGTTGCCCGACTGGAACAAATTATTTTCCATTGTTTGTAATCATGCATGATTTATTATGTTTGTTTCTTTTCTTTCTTTCTTTTTTTTTTTTTTTTTTAAACAGGGATTTTCCATCTGTGACCTACTGAGAATCAGTGCTGTTCACTATTGCAGAGGCTGCCTTATGAGTTAAGTTTCTGCTCTGCACAGCATAGTCATAGAATCATAGAATGGTTTGGGTTGGAAAGGACCTTAAGATCATTCCAGCCCCACTGCCGGGCAGGAATGCCTCGCACTAGACCATGTTGCCCAAGGCTCTAGTCCTAGGGACCAGTCTTGTATCCCTTTACTAGAAATAGGTACCCCATGCCTGTGTGAACTATCCCTCTGACTATATTTGCATCCTTCCTCCCCTCACACACGACTTGTGCTGGAATAAAACAGTGAAAACCTAGCCGCATGTTTCTGGGCCTGGTCAGTCACTGCCAAAAGGCTATTGATATTCATGAATCCTGAAGAATGAAGTAGCATTGGAAAATGAGCAAGCAGAGCTGTAACAAATGCTGTGCTCAGAGACAGTTCACAGCGCTGATACACACTCAAACCAGAACATACCCATGAAGAGTACCCGACAGCTGAGATGCTCAGTGTTTTTTGAGGTGCTGTGTCTGAATCTTCAGTTTATATACATTATAACTCCAGTACTGATAAACTTGGCTTTGCTGTAGTGTTTCACCTCCTTTGCCTCTGTGTTGCTTCTAGCAGCATCTTTTGCAGCCTACCCTGCTTTTTCTTACATTAAATAAGGATCTTTCAGCATCTTGAGGGAAGGATGTGTTTTTCTGCCTCTGGCAAGCTGCTGCCTGTATCCTATTACTGAGACTTCCCACCTCCCTCTTTCCTCCCCACTCCCTCCTCCTTCTCCCTGCCCCGGGTTAGAGGTCAATCTGAAATGCAGGAAAGAATGATTATGATAACAGGAGGAAACAGGAAAAATCATGCTTTCTTTTTCAATCTGTTTTTTATTATTGTTTTAATGTAAAACATTGTTTCAATTAAATGCTGACCTGTGCAGTGGCATGTGCGTGCACATGCTAAAATCAATTCAGGCTTTGTTTGAAAGCTGTGACCTCTTTATTCCTGTTCTGGATCAAGGCTGTTGCACCTTAAACCCACTGCTGAGGACTGAAATTTCACTTGTACTCCTGGTAGCCCTGGCAGTAATGGTCCTTAAAAGTGGAATTCTCCTTAGGCATTTTTATGTCCTGTTGTCTCTCAATTTTCAAAATAAACTTGCTTGTTTTTAAGAATTCCTCGTGTCATGAAAAAAAAAGGATAACCACAACACCATTAAAAGGGATCAAATGAGACTGGTGCGTGATGGAGCAATGGAGCAGATATGTGTAGAAATGAGCAGAGTTCTTTACTAGTTGCTTGCTTTCTCTATGACTTAATTTCATAATATGCTATTTATTCTTTTTCTTTTTTTTTTAAGTGGAGTGAATTGACTTCATCTAAAAGGACCTGTAGGAGTCAACCCCAATACCTGCTCCCAGCCCCAAAGTATTAACTGCAGTGGCACTAGAATAAAGATACCCAGTTTGTTATTTGCTTGGATGCAAATTTTAAATGTGGGTGGGGATACATCTGTGTTGCCTTGTGTAAGTTTTTGTTTGCCTAAAAGGAACTCTTTCTAAGAAAGGAAGGGTGGGGGGAGGAATAACATGAAAATTGTCAGGATGGTTAAAATGAGTCAGTTATGTTTTATACTTGTCCTCTGGTGACCAGATTTTCATTTCATTCCTTGGCCTCTTGAAATGCTTTTATTATGTCTTATTAGTTCTGGATATTCGGTGCAAGGGGAAACCTGAATTACAAACTTCACCCTTCCCCTCTCCATTATTGTATTAAGAGCCTGGGTATTGAATGCAGGTGCTCGGACTCTGCCATAATTGGCAGTTTCTGGAGAAACACCAGCTGTACTGCTTCACAGGGGAGATATTACATCTCTTCACACATTGTATATATTGTCAAAAACTCAGAATTCCTGTCACTGTCAGAAACTTTACATGTTTGCATCTGCCGGGGCCTCTGTAGAAAATATCTGCTGGAAGTTAAAACCAGTTCTGTTTTCAGAAGTAGCTTATCCGTGTTATTGTCCTTTCATGTAGCACTAATTGATGTTTTGATTAGTTAAATATAGCAAAGGTTTATCTTTGTGTGATCATGCAAGATGCATTGGTTTAATACTGCCTCATTTTTTTTTCTTTTTTTTTGTAACACGTGCCAACAGATATTACATGTGTGTTTACCTGTATATAAGATTATACTCATCATGCAATAGTATACTAAATGACGTATTTGACAGTTTCAGTTCACAGAACAGGGCTGGGAATAGAAGCAATAGAACTCCAAATTATATTAGACCTTAAAAGGCATGATTATATAGCAGGAACACCATGATGCTTCTGGGCATCTTACACAACAGGGGCAGTAGTTGCTCTCTCTGAGGAATGCTTGGGTACTGCAGATGGTACTGCTTGGTCCTGCCCGAGGAGTACTGGTATATTGATGGGTGGGACTTGTGCAGGTTTTGGAGGATAGAATTAAAGGGGGAAGCTAGGAATTAGTATCAAGCTTTATAGGTATTGTATGCAGGGGATTTGGCCAAACAAAGGAGAAGGTAGAAGCTCTGCTTCTGTTTGAATCATACGATCACTGAAGGGAATGAAGAGCTGTTGAGTGTTGCAGGGAATGTTTCTTGCATATCAAGAAAAATATGGGTGTCTGGCGTCTTACTGAATAGCAAAATAGGGTTCCAATGAAAGTAAAAGAAATCTCATCAGTTTGTTTTTAAGAGCAGCTAGGAAAATGCAGTCCTACTAATAGAGGAATGGACAAGCTTGCAAATGTCTTATTAATGTTTGCCTTGAATATATCCTTCTTCCTCTGTGCTTTAGAAATGTGTTTGGATCAATGTGTGACCTTTGGAGGTTTTGTCCTGTTAGCTTCATCTCTGGGAAGGTCATGGCTGTTTAATTCTGTCTTTTGGAACAGGTTTAGTTTATATTCTATCTGTGGTCATTAAATACCCCTTTTCTTGTGCTCTCATCAGAAGTGTCTCACCTGTTCTTTGACCTACTTAAGGCCCAGCACTGATACATTCTTTTGAACAGAATTTTCTTTCCAGTGCTGTTGTGTTTGTATGTTGTACACTGTCTGTTTGTGAGAGAACCAAGAGGAAGTATACATATTTCCATTTTTTTCTGTTTTTAATAGGTTTGTACGCATTGCGGAGAGCACTGGGGAAAAGACCTAATGTATTAGACAACGAGGTGGCTGGGTCAGTGATGATTGCTTTCAATGACTTCCTACAGGGGATGAATGATGTCAGGCCCAGCGCCATGAGAGAGGTGGCAGTTGATGTGCCAAAAGTAAGTCTTTTTCTGGCAATATGCTAGCAACATTGTGAAAGCCATGTTAGGAGTTGCAGTTAGGCATTTAAATGCCTTACCAAAAGAGTAATTCTGTGAAGAGGAATCCTCAAGTTACCAATAAATGTTGTGTGTCATCTTTTTGTTTGCTTATTTGTTTAATTATAATTTTGAAGACCTGTTTACAGAAGATAAAAGTTCCTAATGCTTTAGGAAGAGTTGGTAATGCAGGAGTGTATCTTCTATTAGTAGTTTTATATACTGAGTGGGTTAATGGGGTAAAAATCTTCAGATGTCTGCTGAAAGCAGATCCTGAACAGTGGTGAAAGCTGAAGCCTTTTGTAAAGCAGACATAAGCAGAAACCAACTGCTAGCATTTGTAACCAATGTGTATTGAAACAAAGATGTGGAGAGATTGATTGCTATGATTTTTTATTTTTTTTTTTTTTTTTGTAACACTGATTAAATCTACATGCAGTTCATACTGCTGTGACCTGAGCCTCTTCAGTGGCATTATGTGATTGTAGTTGAGGGCAGAATTACATACTGTAGGTAGCTTATCACTGCTAAGTGGTTACCAGTCAGGGGCTGGCATTATATGAACAGTTCCTTTGGCTCATCTTTACCCTGCTCTCTGCCTTCTCAGTTAGGTGTTATGGCAGCTCAGTAGCAAAACCAACATAAATTGGGCTGGGGAATTGATCTGGTTTAAGATGACTGATCTGGCTTAAGAATATTCAGCAAAAGAAAATGTATTTAATCTTACTAAATCTTGACTCTGCAAGTGATTGTGTTGGTGTTTCTCAGCAGCCTCCCAAGCCCTAGAAGAAAACATTTACG
Organism: Pezoporus occidentalis; assembly: GCF_034315485.1. Lineage (NCBI taxonomy): Eukaryota > Metazoa > Chordata > Aves > Psittaciformes > Psittacidae > Pezoporus > Pezoporus occidentalis. The sequence goes on from NW_026914181.1 coordinate 359,471, forward strand.
CCTCATTGCATGAAGATGAGTCATCTGGGAATTAGATTGCACAACTGTAGACACTTATTCCAAAACTATAAGAATGGGAAGTAAAATCTGCAAACAGGATGCTGCATGCAGCCAGCTCGGATATCACACTTGAGTTGTTAAGAACTGTAACTGTGTAGTGAAGTGCTGGGTGGAAATGCTGGGGTTGGCCCCAGATGGCTTTTCCTGGAAATTGTGTAGTGGCTTCAATATCTGCAAGGGCTAAGTAGTTCTGCTGAGAACAGAGTTACTAATTCTCTCGTTGCTTATTGTGCTGTTGGCTCTTGGGCTGACGTCATTATAACTGTACTGTGTCTTTTAGACATACCAACCTGTTTGGAGCCAGATGGAGCGCTGCTAAACAGCACACTAAAGACAGATAGAAGCCAAGCCTTGAGGTACTGCAGGGAATTGTTTCAGAATCCAGGTCAACCTACTACTCAGGCGACTTGTCCACTAAACCATCCTGCTGGTGGCTTCCTTGATTGTCTGGTTTTTAATTTGTTAAACACCAGCTGAGTCACTAGAATACTACTGAAATTCCTTCTGTTATTGAAGGAAAGATAACAGCATAGTGCAAGATTACTTCTGTGCTGACAGGACCTGCATTTTTACAGGATAATGCATATTCTGTGAAGATAGAGGGTAAAGTTCAGGCCCAACTTTTTGGTGCCTGGGGTGAGTTTAAAGTGGAACCACAAGTACCAGATGCAACGGATTTTGCATGCTCCTATATCACCTACCAAAGGAAGTGCTGGAATTCAGTTTAACTATGATTTTAGGCTGCAGAGCTGCCAGCTTACCAAAATTAAGGTACCTGTGCATGCTAAGAAGCAGGCCGAATTTCTGGAAATGCTGATACACTGTTGAAGAATGTCACAGTCATGTAAATCCAGCATTGTAACACAGCCATCACCCTCAAGGCTAATTACTCCATTACCATTTGTATTTAAGGCAGGGAGCTGATGTGCCCTACATCAGTTCAAGTCCATGGGTTCGTTAAAAGAACTTGGTTCTGCTGTAGCTGGGTGGTCAGGATGGCAGAGCAGGGGAAGCAAGCAACAGGAATCCAAGCCCCTGGTAGGGCTCTTCGTTGGGAATTTGGGATGTGCTGCAGGAACACTTGCAGACACCTGAAACTCATTCATGTACTTTAGTACAGTGTAGCTGTTTTAAAAGTTGACCACTCTGTGTTTTATAGACATGCACAAGCAAAAAGAAATAATAATAAAAAATCTATTTATAATTTTTATTAAACTTAGACTAGTGTAATTTGCTCTTTATTAACAAATAAATATGCCTTATTCTCACCTGATTGTTAGTGACTTGAGTGGCAGGCACTTTGTATTTAATGTACTGGTATTTAACTAGTGCATTAAACCAGAGAATTTAATTGGTTGATTTGTTATTTTCAGTACAGATTGTAGCAGACAGTGTCATGCAGCTTCTAATTCCTTGGATAGCTTTTTTTTTTTTTGAGAGGAATATGCAACGTTTTGCATTGCATGCTTCTCATATTGATTATTAGGTATGTCTCAAATTTTACAGATTTATTTTAGCTTCTCTGAAGTTGTGTATTGAAGTGCTCTGGTTGAAACTGTGTGTTTGATTGCCCTAACATTTGCAAATAATTTGATGCTGGAGTACTTGTTTTCAATAGAAACTAGGTATCTAAGAAGCCAAATAAGTGCAACTGCAGAGCCATTAATCAGTTGCATCATTTTGTGCTGATGATACTGTGTCCTAGGCTGCTTTGCTATTTAATATTGTGCTTGAATGTCTGCTTCTGCAAAACCTGTGGGAAACATTACTTGCTTGCCATAGAACTGACACTTGTAGTCTCAATTTCTATAGGAAGTTCTTCCTCTTTACTAATTTACCCCTCTTTTCAGTGCTTCCACTGAGAACTGGAAGTGCTTTTCAGTGTGACTGGAAGCTTTTCAGTGCTTCCAGTCCACAGACTTGGGCCTTTTACCCGTAAAACACTTAGTTGGCTGTAGGCCATGGTGTACTGTGATACTTACTTCTATGCTCTGCAGTAGTTTCTTATCAACAGAAACTGCCTTACTTACACCTTTTGTTGCATTCTTATCAAAATGTAAAAAATATAGCCTGGTGTGCAGGAAATGAAAGCTGGACTCCTATTTGGTTCGCTTTTTCTGTTTCTTTTTCTTCAGGAAACCTAACACTTGTGGTTTGATTTGGTTTTGTTTTCCCTGTCTAGTGTATCTTTGTGCAGTCATCCGGTATTGGTTAATGTCCAGATACTTCGTCTGTCAGGATAGGCTTGTCTTTCCTTGCTCTCCTTGCCCCAGAAGCTATCCAGCTACACAGCTGATTGTGTAGGCATATTTGTTAGAAAATCAAGAGTGACATTCCTTCATGTTTTGAAGTCTTTCCTTAACACTCTTTGTCTTCTAAAAAGTCCTTGTTAAAATCAACTTCAAACACTAAATGATCATCTATGAGATTAATTTGGTTTTCCCCAGAAGACAGAAGTCTGAGCTACACTAATTCGTAGTATCAGCTTTATTGCTCTTTATTACAGTTATGTTATTTGCTTGGCCGCACCTGGGTGAGGGTAGAACTTCTGGGTGATGCAGTTAGTTACAAGTAAAACTGTTGATGTATGTGCTGATTTAAACTGAGACTTCTGTGATTTTTAACTCTGCTTTTCAGAAGGTGGTTTGTTTTGCTTTATTTTTTTCACATTTCATTACTTTGCACTAGCCATGTGTCAACTGAATGAAAAAAATTCAAAGTAACTTCTAAATAAAGCCACAAGTAAATGGGCTTTGAAGAACCTCTTCCCTTATGATACCTTTGTCATTTACTGCTGTTGGATTTTTTTGAAGCTGGTATCATCTCTGTTACTGAATGAAAATAATTACTTGTTTTATCAGACACTACAAATTTTCATCAGCACAGACCTTGTTCACTGAAATCTTCAGCACTTGGAGTAGGGTGTACAGAAACTTAATTTCCTAATCAATCTTTGCTTATTAGGTCGTAGAATTGAGTGCTAGTAACTTGGCTGCTTGGAAGGCTAGAGGGCTATATTGTCTCTTGCAGTCTTTTGTCTTACTTAAAACCTGGGAAAACCTCTTGTTATACCCGTACTTGAGGTAGTACCTAAGGAACAAGGACATATATTTTAAATCACTTGCTTGGGTGGCCTTAAGCATATTGCTTCTTGGTGTTTGAGGGTATTTGATAGTCTGTGTAGAATGCTTTGCAGTCTGCTTCTGAAAAGTGCTCCATAACAACCTAGTTATTAGGGGATTTGTCATTGACAGAAATTGGGCTCTTTCTTCCTTTTACCTAATGCATATTCAAAATTTCTAGTGGGATAAACAGCCACAATGGAATGAATTAGTGGCAACAGAGTGAAAGTGTGTGTGCAGGAGGAGTTGTTGGAGGCAGAATTGCCACCGCATGCTTTTTTTTGTTGTTGTTGTTTTCCTTCTTTCTGCCTTTTTTTTGTCCTTCTACTAGTGTCCGCATTGCTGTGTACAACCAAGGCAAATGCAGAATACTCACTGCCTGGTTCCATGTAGCATCTTGCTTTCTGTTTGTACAGAACCTTTCTTGAGCTTTACTATGCATTACAACCTTTTTTGATGGCTGCTTTTTTCTGCAGCAGGGATTTAGGAGAGAGGGGATTCACATTATAAATCAGGAAGTTAATATTCAATTCTTCAGAGAGTTTCTCTGTAGTTGCCTTTCTTCCCTCTCCTATGGGTCTTTCTGAAATTTTTGTAGAGTGCGATGGTTTTGCTTGCTTGTTCCACTCAGCTGATGCTGTAATTCAACACTCAGATTTGTGTCTCTGCAGCCAGAAGGTTCTGGATGAGACGTCCTTTGCATGTCTGATTTATTTCTTTGCTGCTGCTGCTGCTGCTTAGCGACCTCAGAGGAGTTACTGCTCTGCACTGTATTCTGAGCTCTGTTGACCTGGGGAGAGGTGAAGATTATTACATCAGTATTTAAATCTTGGTGTCTTGCACACCGTAGCAGAGGTCTTTGTATATGTAAGCTCAGCCCCAAGGCTTGTCTTTAAAACCACTTCTGCAGTGACAGAATATCAGACTTCATTGCTTATGTTACAAGATCTTTCCTTTGCATTGGTGTGCATTTGAAAGAAGTGTAGCTGGCTGTCTGAATGTGTTCACTAGAATTTATGTTAATGGCAGTCAGGAAGTTACTTGAGGATTTGTGTGCAAAAGCAGTCCACCTGGTTCTTCCAAGCTTTCATAAATCTAAAAGAATTCTTTTGAATGTTGTATCATTGGTGGTTTCCCCCTTCCTCCTCCATCTCTGTCCTTTTGAAAAGGGTGTAGAGGGGAGTTTTGTTTAGGACTTCAGGACTTGACCAGAATCTTGCCTTTGCTGGTCCTTCTGCTCTCAGATTCTTCTTAGTAAGCAGTGGTGATCAGCTCTACATATTTCATGCTTCCCCTGGTTTGTAAAGTAATTATTTAAGAGCCAGAAGCTGTTGGCCACTAAGAAAAAGAGTTTAGTTTGTCTTTTTTCTAGAGCTCCTGTAACATATTCTTGGTCCAAGAGAGATGATGTTCTGCAGACAGCAGAAAGGCCAGTTAGCTTTTAAACTCTGAGTATTTCTGAGGGGTTGATCCATGCATGTTGATCTCTGCTGCGTGCTCTCTGCTGTCTTTGTAATCTTATTCTCTGTGACAGACTGACAATGGAGAAGTTTTATTTGGTTTGCTTCAACTTACACAAAAGTGCTTGCACCACATCCAAATGCTCTTTTACTTCCACTTCAATAGCAGACTGAATTGCCTCTTTAAGGGAATATCTACTATTAGTTTCCACTCTATACTAGCATCAGGAAAATAGCAATAGGGACAAGCAAGGAGTGACCCCAGTTTTCAAGTCAGGAGGAATGTGATAAATCGCCTTCTAGTAATACTCTGCTTGCCTTTCAAGTGTAGTGACTTCCCAGAGCTGAAGGGTGATTTATGTCTAGCAAATTTTTTGAAGAGTGTTTTAAGGCAGAAGATCATTTGATTTAGCTGTGTTTTGACATGTTTAATATTTGAAATGGACAGGAATGTATGGTGACAGGACGAAGAGCCAGCTGGGGGATGTGAGGGGAAGTCTCGGTCAGGCTTGTTGACAGCGATGTGGGGAGAGGTGTATCAGGTTTTAGATCTCTCTGCTCTCTTGGGTAGGACATATTAGTTCTGTCCTGATGTATGCCTGCCAAGCCTGTCTTGAATCTTCAGCAGATCAAATTTAACTGCATTTGGGCTTGAGTGTTGCTTTTGTGTGTGTATGGTTGTTTTTGGTTTGTTTTTTTTTTTTCTCTAGATACTTGTCTAATTGGAGAATTGTTTGTTCTCGAGCTTCTAGTCAAATCTCCATTGCCCAAGTCCTATATGGTGGCAGGTGCTGGCAAGTGGAGAAACTACCCCAAAACTCATAATACTTAGTCCTTTTCAGCTTAGTGGAATAGCTGGGATCAGGGCCTTACTCTGCAGCTATAAATAAAACCAGCTTGAGCTCATAAAAGCCCTTTCCTTCAGGGAAGACATCAAAGTAATCTGCAAATTCTTCATCAGCATCACATTAAAAATCCCAAGAGAATGGAGCAGAGACTTTGCTAGTGATCACCCCGTGTTGCTGCCTGTGTGATCATGCTGTCATTTTATTGTTGTTTTTCTATATTTTGTTATTGACCTTTGAAGTAGATACAAAATATTTGCTTACATCCGCCAGCATAAAGCAATTCTAATACCCTCTTGCTTTGTGTGACTTTATTAATAATTGCTTCTTAAAAAAGGGAAAAGGACTTTTGAAGAAGTGACTGGTTAAAAACATGTCATGAAATAACCAGTATGCATTCTACGGAGCATTTTTTAAAAATAGTTTTGCTCCATTGTCTGAATTCAGCAAAATGGTCTGTTTTGCAGGTATCTTGGTCAGACATAGGAGGACTGGAAGACGTCAAGCTTAAATTGAAGCAGGCAGTTGAATGGCCTCTCAAACATCCTGACTCCTTCATCCGAATGGGGATTCAGCCTCCGAAAGGTGTGCTGCTTTATGGACCTCCTGGATGCTCAAAAACAATGATAGCAAAAGCTTTGGCTCATGAAAGTGGCCTCAACTTCTTGGCAGTGAAGGTAGGCCATTTAGTCTTACATTTTCTTAACTCATGCATAACAACTGATAGTTTACTAATTTCCAGTGCTAGAGTCCAGTGGCTCTTAGTATTTGTGATTGTTGTATATGCCAGAGGAAACACCTTGTCAATGTCAAGTAAAGTTTGTGTTTTCTTATGAAAAGGACTAGTGGTTTCTTGTATGCTTTTCAAGAAGCTAATATTTATTTTTAGCAGAGTTACATAGGTGGGTAAGCTGTCTACTGGCATATTAACCATTGTCATTATTTAAAATCTTAAAAAAATGGAAACAATGAAATTCTTAAATTCAGCTCTAGATAATGGGTAGGTCTTCTTACTGTAATAACTATGATCATCTCATCTCTTACATTCCTTTTCATTCCTCAGGAAAGTAACTTTTTTTTATCATACTGTTCCTGTTTCAGTACAGATTTTTTTTGTCCTATTTGCCTTTTTTTTTTTCAGGAGAAATAGTTCTACTTCATCAGTTTTCAGAAAGTTTTCAAAATCAGTTATGTCTGGGTACTCTTCAGGAACCTGCTTAGTAAGGTTCCATGGGATATAGCCCTAGAGGGCAGTGGGGCCAAAGGCTGTTGGTTGATATTCAAGGATCACCTACTGCAAGCTCAGGAGTGTTGCATCCCAACTAGAAGGAAGTGCAGCAGGAGGGCCAGGAGACCTCCTTCGACGCATAAGGAGCTGCTGAGGAAAATTAGAAGGAAAAAAGAGGCTTATAAAAGGTGGAATCAAGGACAGGCAGCCTGGGAAGAATACAGGGATGTTGTCCGGGAAGCTAGGGACCAGGTTAGGAAAGCTAAGGCCCAGTTAGAATTAAACTTGGCTAGGGATGTGAAAGATAACAGGAAGGGATTCTATAATTACATTGCAAATAAAAGACAGGCTAGGGACAACATGGACCCTCTCCGGAAGCTATCAGGAGAACTGGCTACCCTGGATTTGGAGAAGGCTGAGGTTCTTAATGATTTCTTGGTCTTCCCTGGCAAATGCTCTGACCACACCACCCAAGTCTTGGAAGGCAGACACAGGGACTGTGAGAATGGAGACCCTAGGCCCACTGTAGAAGAGGATCTGGTTCAAGACCATCTTAAGAACCTGAATGTACACAAGTCCATGGGTCCTGATGAAATCCATCTGCAGGTCCTGGAGGAGCTGCCAAATGAAGTTGATAAGCCACTGTCCATCATACTTGAAAAATCATGGCAGTCAGGTGAAGTTCCCGACGACTGGAAAAAGGGAAATATAACCCCCATTTTCAAGAAGGGAAGAATGGATGATCCAGGGAATTACAGACCAGTCAGTGTCACCAACCAGGGCGGTTGGAACTAGATGATCTTAAGGTCCTTTCCAACGTTAACTATTCTATGATTCTATTAAGAAACGCTTTATAGAAAGATTTTGAATTTCATTGCTTATGAATCAGTGTAAGTCATTACTGTGGGTTGTATGGAAAATGCATGAATGGAAGTTATTTAATAATAATACTGAGCCTCAACATGTAGGAAGGAAAAAAAGAGAGCAGAGTGATTCCACATGGGGTGGCCTTGCAGATGTGTTAAAATGTTAATGAAGTGCAATAAAAAACATTTAAGTATTTTAAAAGTATCTCCTTCTCAGCAGTAAGATCACAAACCCTTGTCTGTTGGCCATCTCTTTACTCACAAAGCCTTCTGTGGTGGTAGTTTCTACACAGCTTCCTCCTCTGCCTGTCCTTTCAGACATCCTGTAGCTGTAGCTCTGGATCCTGTCCTCTCTGGGAGCAGAGGCAGTTGCCTTGCCCCTAAAGCCAGCACCTTTTCATTGCCTGCTTCCCGGGATTGTAAACATGCCTCTGGGTCACGTTCACATCAACAAGAGCAGCCTTGGAAACCTCAGCCCTTAAGAAACACTGCCTTTACTCTGCCTCCTCTGCAAGGACAAAGTAGTTCTTTGTACTCCAGAGTTATTGGTAAACAAGGTAACCTTTTCTTCCTGCACTGTTTAAAAAAAACCTTTTTCTTGCCCAAGGCCCTGATGCCTGAGAGCATGGGGAGGGATAAAAGGTGGCAGTCTGAAAAAAAACCCCAAACAGTTAAAAATGAACATTGTTACTATCCTGTATTCATCAGTCATAGCTACATCAGGCATTCTTACTGATGCAGTTAATTGTCCAAAAAGAAAGCTGGCTCATGCTGAATAGAAGTATCCAGAGGCACACTGATATGAAATTATTTACACAGTAATGCAATGTTTCTTCACAGTGGAGATCTGCAAAACCCAGTCATTGACAAGCAGTAGTAGCAGTGGGTAGTTTGGGGAAACTGCCTTTTATTCCCTGTGCATTTAAATCCCTTGGCCTGGAACTGGTCAAATATTCCATGTACAGGTGTTCCAAGAAATACATCTCTGGAGCATGTCCAGCCCTAGATATGTTGACTCCAGGAAGGGAGCATAGCCCACTTTCTCTAACTTCACATTTGCTTCCTGGACAGAAAAGGCAACATCCATTACGTACTAAATGTGTTAAACTTCATTGTCTGCAGCACTTATTCAGGCAAAACAGGCATGAATTAATTTCCACTGCATGTGTTCCTGCAATGAATCCAAAGTAGATAAATAAGTGGGGGGTTGGTTTTTTTGGGTTTGTGTTTTTTTTTTTTATGTGCCTTTTTTTTGTTTTCGGCTTTTCTTTTTTTTTTTTTCCCCTGAGGGAGGGGATTTTCCTTGCTTATAGTCCTATTAATTTTACTGTTCTTTATGTTAAGTCTCAAATATCTGTCCATGGAATAGGTATCAGGATTTTTGAATGGAAGTGTGTTTCTTGATAATTTAATTTTCAGACTTGCATTTTTCTCCCAGTCTGTCCTGCCCCAAATAAATAATTTTGATGAAAAGTGTCTGCTGTACAGCTTGTGGAATATTTGTAATCTGTCACGATAGTCCAGGTGTCTCAGGTTCTTGGGTCCTTCTTGAGAACAGGCTGTTCTATGGGAGCCTGTTTCTGGATGCTGAATCTCCCCGTGTCTGAAACCTGAGAGGAAATTGAGTACGTTACATGCAGTGCTTACTTGGTCCAGTGATTTTTTGGAAGATGGACCGATTATGTCTGCACACTACATTTAAGATACGTGGGCACAGTAAATCCAGCTCTCTTGGAGTGCTGCATGTACTCTTACTTCTCTAAGTTGGCTGCCCTGCTTGGGTGCAGAAGGTATTGCTCCTGCCCCAGCCTGGCTCCGGGAAAGCTTTGTGCTGTTTTCCAGATGTGTCTATGCAATGTCTGTGCAGTTTGGACAGCTGACTCTGCTCAGCGAAGTTCTTCAGCTGGGTTATATATAACCTGTTAAAAAGTGAACGTTTCCATGTGTCTTGGACATGATGGGCTGTCATCATGCTGTATAAGGCACGGTAAAAACAACGCAGCCTCCAGCCCACATCTGACTTACCTCTAATAAGGTTTGGAAGATGGACAAGGTCTAGATATAATTTCCGTGCAGAGGAGCTGAAGAAAATAACGTGATAACAGATGTTTGACGTAGCATCCTCTTCTCTCCTGAAATCTATTGTGATGTTTGAATGGTTAGTATTACAGTGAATGTGGCTCTTTTGTAAACATGTTCTTTGATATTTGGCCAAAACCTTTTATAGTTGTATTTTCACCAAGATTGGCAGCCTTTTGCTTTTCCAGAGAAAAGCATTTGGCTGGTTCGTTTGTTTTACAAAGCAATCTTGCATGTAATTCCTAAGGGGAATTGTTATTTTTACTCCTTCACTTGACTTTCTTTGTCTTTAATACAATATATCTACCAAATTTACTGGGGAGGAGGTTTTCAATTACTTTCCAGGGGATGGCTCTTCCTGCTCCCTCCCACCACCCCTTTATCTGTATCCCTTGCTGCACTGAACCTTTTCAGGTTTTTAGTGGTCATCTTGCTTATTTTCCCCCATTCTGAACCTCTGTTACAAAAAGACAACTGAATTGTTCTCAACTTTTTGAAGACTTTTCAGTGTTTTGTGATCATGGATACAAGAGAGTGCAAGACCGTGTGAATTTGGATAACTTTTTAATTCTTTGGGATTGAGCATCAGTCTTATCAATAGTCTTTGATCTGATTAAATTCTTATTTCAGTTAGCCTTCTATGCACTTTTGTGCTTCTTCACACTCCTTTGTGCTTGCCCCAGCTTTTGTAATTTTCTACTGAAATGTATTTTATGCCTTTATTTTACCAGTAGAAAAGGAAAATTCTGCACAGGTACTGGAGGTATCAACGTTAATATGATGGAGGATATAATTTTCAGCTTTTGCCAGGCTGATGACACCTCTCTGATGTATACAACTTTCTCTGTGACACTTTTGCTTTAGATGTCATCCAGATTTCTGAAATTGAACATAAGGAAAATGAACCCCTTTGTCACTGTGTTATTTCTGTGTGCCTTTTTTCCTCTCTTTGACTGACTGTGGTCGGTATCTCTCCATACTGTTTTGACAGTTCCTGTGCTTAGGGTCAGCTTTGACTGGCTGCTTTTTTGATGTATACATATTGATTAGACCACTAAGCTTTTGTGGTGATAAGAATATTTCTGTGGAAACTTCCGTATATTTCTGTATGGCATAGATTGTTATATCTGCGTTTGTCTTGCATCTCAGTTTATTTAAATTTGATATCACTGTCGTCTTAGTTTTCTGTGGGTTCCCCCTCCCCCCCATTATTTATTTGATTTATAGGAAATCCTGTGTCACTGTGTTGTGCTGAGAATCTAATGAATATTTTTTTCTTCATGGATTTTCTGTTGCTTGCCCAGGTTGCTAGATACTGGAGAGGTTGTATGTTACTGATGGTATCCTGCATTGCATTACTTTCTACTTACGCGGACTGCTAAAACCAGGGAGAGACTTTCTGCTAATTTCAGGAGGCTTTTGCTCAGGATTATGTCAACAGGGAATCTTGAGTTCTGTTTTTTGTCCAACAAGCAGATTACCTGAGTACAAAATAAATAACAAGAAAAAATATGTAACTTCTATATGCTTGTAATGGGTTTGGAAGCATCACTTTTCCTCTTGCTTCTTAGTGCTTTTTAATACTTGTTTGTTTAACATTACAACTAAAGCAAAAATTCACTTGGTGATAGTGACAAAAAACAGCCTCCAAAAGTTAAACTCCCTGGAATTCAGCTGAGAGACACACTAATTGTTGTAAACATGATGAAACAATACTTCAAAAAAAAAAAACCCAAACCAACCCAAAACCAAAGAACCACTCACCCATGCCCATGCATTACAGGAGGTAGTGTTTATGGATGTTAACACTGAGCAAACCAATGGTTTGCTTTGGTTAGGAGTTCCAGCTCTGGTGTGATAAAAAAAAATTGTTGTGTGTTTTTTTTTTTTTTTTTTTTTTTTTTTTTGCGGTTGTGTTTGGGTTTTTTTGTTGCTTTTTTTTTTTGTTTAGGGGTTTTTTGTTGGTTTTTTTTTTTCCCTGAAGGTAGAAAATATTCCTGACATTTTATTTGCTGTTAATGAAGAGCTTGGGCTGAAGGAATCTTTTATTTTTTCAATTAGCAGTAATTGCAAAAATACACACTGTTCTCAAAGCTCTGACTTCACCTTGGCTTGATTTAACTTCCCCTATTCCTGTATCACCCTGCTGATGCTTTTGTACCACTCTCTGTGCTTAACATGTGCCTAAGCTTAGTTTGTCATCTGGGTCAATTATGTCAAAATATTTTCCTATTGAAGTTTCCTCTGCTTTTTCCTTCAGCTCTTGGCTGTGGCAGATCAAACAGATTAATGAGACTTGGAAAAGCCAACTGTTTTGCTTTGTGAAGAACTGTCATTGAGTTTTGGGAAGATACTTTAGCCTTTTGGTGGGGATTTCAGTGGGCAGAAGCATGAAATAAGAAAACTTGGTGCCTGTAGCTAGTTTAAGATGAAAAATGAAGAAGCATTGTGGTTTTATGAGAAACTCTGGCAAATGTTTGATGAAATTTCCCAAAAGATCCACAGTAACACATTCATAGTAACTTGTGAGTTAATTGCAGATAGTAAAACTAACTGTATTTGAAAATTTGTTTAACATTTTTAACAAAGGATAACAATTTGGGATACTTTAATGAACTCTTAATCTGGAGAAGAGGAGGCTCAGGGGAGACCTTAGAGCAGCTTTCCAGTACTTAGGTGGGGCTACAAGAAATCTGGAGGGTGACATTTTACAAGGGCATGTAGTGACAGGACAAGGGGGAATGGCTTTAAACTGACATAAGGGAGATTTAGATTAGCTATTAGGGAGAAATTCTTCCCTGTGAGGGTGGTGAGGCCCTGGCACAGGTTGCCCAGAGAAGCTGCTGCTGCCCCATCCCTGGCAGTGCTCCACCCCAGGTTGGATGGAGCTTGGAGCCACCTAGTCTAGTGGAAGGTGTCCCTGCCTGTGGCAGGGAGGTGGAACTGGATGAGCTTTAAGGTCCCTTCCAACCCAAACCATTCTGTGATTCTATGGTTATGGCTGATATTTTAATGTCTGTTTGATCACTTCTACTTTGCACGTGACAAAGAAGGAATTGCGTGTTTTCTGTTGTAGAGTAATAATCTGTAGGATGTGCTATAAATTCTCTAATTAATTGGATTTTTAAAAATATGAACTGTTTCTGTAGCTAAAATGGCTCAGTGCGTCTGTGTTAGAGCCCAGAACCTTGCATGTGTTTGAATGGCATTATTTTTGAAGAGAGCATGCAGGGCTGTATGCTGAAGAAATCTGGAGCTGTGTCCATCTAGCTCAACAAACTTCAGTGTGTAGCTTACCTGATTGTCAAAATAGTAAAGAAATTGTATACAGAGGGATGTCACCAACTAGATTTCTGTTATATTGAAAGTCGCTACCCTTGCATTTTCATGTGGAAAAAATTTGCAAGTGGTTTTAAGCACTGCTTAGAAAAACTACTGATACTCCAACTTCAGGGATAACCAGATGTTCTTCTTTTAGTTGAAGAACACCCTGAGAACTTCTGTCATAACCATGTGTACACAAGCTTATGTGGCAGCCTGTATACAAGGATCTTATTTTTGTGGAGTTAGAGAGCTTATTCTGATCATATTTTAAATATAAGGAATTTTCTTTTATTCATGCTTTTTTATAAAAAAAAAAATAAAACAGGCATTAATACAGACCATAAACAAGTGGAAGTTTTCATCATATAAGGGAAGCATTTCTTGTAAATGAGGATGGGATAGTGTTTAAACATCATACCTGGGAACTATTTCTACTTTTCAAGTTGGAGAAATAAAACTCAACAGTGTAGAGTGGGCCAAATTGGCAGTTTTTATACTATTAGTCTCACATGGCTAAGCTACAACTACTTCTGCCAATTTCCTGCTTCAGGTCTTTATCTGATTTTGGAGTCATTGTGCAAATGACCAGAAAGAACAGGTTTTAATTCTTCACATCCCTTTGTATGAAAGATGGGTTGTTGCAGATGCTATGTATCATTAGACTGGACCATTTGTTACAAGCACCTCTTGGTCAGTATATCCACAACTATAAACAGCTTTTAAAGGCAGTATGCTCACCTCTGTGCCAAAAAATGATGTTTCGACAAATGGCAACTTACTGACTAGTTTAGCATTGAAAAATAATAATCCCCCCACCCCAGTGTTTTTTGAGTGGCCTTCAACTTCCAAGAAACCTTCTTAAAACAAGAAGGTGAGCTTTGTGAAAATTAGAAGCAGTGTCAGCTGTCAGCAGGTGACTCTGCAACAGCCTATGCACTGCTGCCCGTACAGTTCTGTCTTTTGGAAGAATGGCCATCAGTCTTTGCTAAAGGACAGTCCATTTGCAGACAGGGTAAGGCAGAGGTTCAGCTCAGGAGGGACCAGAGCTAACCCAGTTTAATTGCTACATCCAGCTTCTTTGAACATTTCAAGGTTTTGTGTTGTGGTTTTAAGTGTTTGCATGAGATGAAATGTATATGGATTCCTCCTCTTTTGTGCGTGCTTTCTCTTAATTTGAAGTCTTTCCCTTTATTGCAATATGTAACAAGAGCTCCAAGCCACTTGTAATAAAATACATGGTCCTCAATGGCCGTTTTGGTGTCACTCATGAGTGGTGAACAAGGAGACCATCAAATTGGTTTTTGCAAAAATTCCCCATGAAGAAGCACAGGTCATTACTTCATGGAGTCAAAACTTCATGTCAAAGCTTACAGCAAAACCATATATTCAAAATAATTCTCATTGGAAACATTTTAAACAGTAGTTATTGCTTTGATGTTGCCTTGGTCATATTTTAATGCTTAATTAAAAATAAAACTCCAAGCATCTGAAATTATATTGTACCTTAAAGCTTAAAGAGAGTGGTTTTGGTTTTAAGCAATTGTTTTTACTCAGGCAAAAGAAAATATCAGGCTATTTGATGTTGTGTCATACTGAAGGAGTACACTGTTGGCACTGATATGTATATGGTATTGTTTTCCGTGAGAATACTGATGTGAATAAAAATTACTTAGGAGAATAAGAACATGAAGGAAAAGGTCCACAGAAAAAGTAAAATCTGTTATTGTGGGTAGGATCTGCAGAGGTTTGCTGGTCTGTCATCTCAGTTTAACAGATAGCTAGACAGGAAGACTGTGCCCTTGTTTCTGAAGGTTTTGTTAGGTCCATGCTATTTGATTCTTCATCTGCACTAAACCTGATGAATGGCCAGGGCCGGGAGCAGCTAGATGCTGTCTCTTAAGCTGCAAGCCTGTTCTGCACTAATGCTTTATTTTCCTCATGTTTAGCGTCCACAGTGGGTAGTAGAAAAGGACTTTGTGTTTCTCTCTCTTACTTTGTTTTTTTCTTCTTCTCTCTTTCTTTCCTGCATCCATTAGTTATATATATGAATAATTCTGTTTCATGCAAGTATCCAACAGACTCGAATTCTGAAGTTGTTGAAAGCCTGCAGGTGACGCTTCAGCTACTGCAGCAGTTGCTGTAAGGATGGATGTTGATGAAAGGAAGCAATGCTAGTTGTTTCATTTACATTTCCTATGGGCGAGGCATGCAGTGCTGCTTTTCCAAGGCTTAAAACAATTGTTTTTACCTGTGTGGTACTATAGGTCTGGCTGCTGCAGTATCTTGCCTGGTCCTGTGGATAATGGACAAGTCTTTGAAAATAAATAAAAATAGTGGCCTAGCCTGGATGCTTTGCTGATATCAGATGACTTGTGCTTTTTCCCATACATATGCACAGGTACTTTCCAGTGGTGCCAGTATCAAGATAAGTCAGTCCATTAACTGTTATTGTAAGAGTGAAAATCAGTATGGAGAGAGGAGACTGCAAAAAACAGTGTGCTGTATTTTCAGAATAGCGAATCTGTATTCTTCTGATCTGGGTACAAAGACCAGATGTCCCCATTACAGAGGGGTTGTAACAGAAGCTCTGTCACTGCCGGTGTATAAATGTACATTTGCCATAGTCTTGATTCTAACATGCCTGCTGTTTAAAGCTGCCTTACTGCTCTGCCCCTTGTTACTTGAAGGTACTTGCAGCTGTGAAACATGGGAAGTGTTGGGTTTTCTGACTGCGAAGAAGGGTGTAGTTTCTGCTGGTGAAACCATGAGGACACCTGTTCCCTGGAAAACAGATTGAAGCCACTGGCTCTTTTTGTTCATGGCACAGATAATTGTCAGTCGTTGTGGCTGCAGGGCATGTTTGATGCAAACCAGGCTGAACTCAATGAGTCATTACCAGTCCCAGGAGACTCTTAGTCCCATGAGGAAGCATTATTTAAGCAGCCTATCCTACAGGGTATAGCAGGACAGAAAGTACTCCAAGAATTCTCCATTGTTTTTCTTTTTAATAATTGTAAATACTTGCTCAAGGCCTGAACACTAACCCTGTGGTCTGCAGACACTGAGCAGCTTTCTTACTGGGGATGGACCGAGATCCTCATGGATGGGTGTTGGGTGTGCTGGGATGGTGGCAGCTTCTTTCTGGGCCTGCAAAATGTCAAGTTCAAAGAAATGCTGTTAAACATTGGTTTAAGTCACTGTTTTGGTGCTTAGCTGGGCAGGATATATGTTGAGAGTGCAAGTAAGCACTTTTTGGTGGTTCCTCTTTCTGCCTGATTTACCTTGTTACTGTTGTTGAGCCAACAACTTTTAAGAGCCCCAAATTCTCTGTGTGTGTGTTTGGTTTTTGGTAATTCAGTTTCTTATGAAAGGACTAGGAAAGTATTACGATAAGACTAACTTACATGCATAGTTACAGGCATGCACAGTGCCATAACAAATGGAGGAGCACTTGGTACAGGTAGAAGGTAAGTCTAAAAATACACAAATAGGACTTGCAAGTGACAAATTATCAAAATTCCTTGTAACAGCACATCGGTAATGTAGCACTGGCAGATGTCTCAGTCATTTTATTGATAAATGTAATGTGGAATTTTATATTTTCCATTTTTTTTAACTTTGCAGGGACCTGAGCTGATGAATAAATATGTTGGTGAATCTGAACGAGCAGTGAGAGAGGTGAGAAGGGGCAAAGCATACGTAATACTATATGTTAAACATTCTTGACTTTGAAATTCTTCTCTGCTTATAAAGTTACCTTTAAACTTTAAAAAAGCCCAACTTCTTATGGTTTAAATTTGAAAAAGAAAAGAAGCAGAAGGGATGTTTTGTGTTGTTTAACTTTGTCCTGTGTTGGCCTAGTGATGAATGTTGAATTTGGGATCCAGTAGCAGCTTAACTGTATGTCTGCATTGGGCAGTATCATGAATAACTTCTGAAACATCTGTTCTTTTGTTCTTTTATAAAAGACAACAAGGCTTATGTCTGGTTTGTGATGCTCTGTAGCTTTTGAGGTGTGCACAGGGTGATAGTATTCTGTAAAAAGTTTTCCATTCCCTAGAACTCAGTGTTTTGTTGTTATTTTTCTAGATATTTAGGAAAGCCAGAGCGGTGTCTCCTTCAGTTCTTTTCTTTGATGAAATAGATGCCTTGGCATTTGAAAGGGGCAAGTAAGTTATCCTGTTACAAAAATCATAAGATGTTTTCTGATAAATGATTCTTACATTGTGCAACCACATTACTTTTCTAGAATTATTTCATTAAATATATTTTCACAGTATTTGTCAATTCTACTCGAGCATATTTAACTTGGCATAAACGGGTAAGCTGGTAGAGTTCTTCCTTTCTCATCTCATTAGGAATGATTCTACTGGTTCTCATGCCATTTGGCTCTTTTCTGTGGTTTTAGCTTGCATTTATTTCTAGCAAAGAACTCCTTTTTTTTTTTTTTTCCCAGGCTTGGTGCACTGGCCTAATATAGTGTCTCCATCAAGCAAACAGTATGATCATATGTTATATGAAAGGAATTTCCATGGAGGCTACTCATAGCCACTTACATTAAAACATTTTGCCAGACTGGGAAGAACTTCATGAAGAGATTTGGGAACATTTTTAGGTGCTTTCATGTGTGACATTAAAAGGGGGTTGTTGTGCAAGCAGCTAATAATGTGTTTGTTATTTTTTTTTTAATATCCTGCTTTGTAATGATACTGAGAGATGTTTAGCTCGTCTGGAGGAAGATTATACCTGGTTTTACTTGCTACTGTAGCATTTAAGATTTGACAGGCTTGGTTAGTGGTCTTTCTTGGGGGATACCTTCTTATAATATTTATAATGTTGTTATAAAATACCACTACTTGTGAGCAAGTACCTGCTTATGTTTTGGTTTGCATTAAAATATCAAATCTGTGCATGCAGAAATTATTTGTCCAGTTTAAAGATGCATCACAACTTCATCTTTTTTCTGCAAAAGAAGCTCTCTTGGCATCCATACAAATTCTTTTGTGTTGCAAAAGGGATGTTTGTATCAGCAGGAAAGGATAAAAGGTGTTGTTCTGACATTTCATCAACACAAATAAATTGTTTGTGTTACAGGAGGTGGCATCATATGTAGCACAGAGCTGCCCTGTGAAACTGCTAAGAAATAAACACATTTTCTCATAGAATACGTCTTCATCAGCATCCTTCTCATATGCCATGTATGCAAGTGTGAAATTTGTAACTTCCTGAAATGCCAGCCACTCAGCACTATGCTCTGAAACACCTGCCTGCTTATCACAACAGAGAAGTTGCAGAAATATGTGCTGGAATCAAGCCAACGGGGGGGGAGGGGGAGAGGGAGATCTCCCTCTGCTGTAATTCTGAATGTGTTTAGCTTTCAGAAACACCGCTTCAAGATAAAAACTTTTGGAAGAAAAAGCCATAATATATTTTACTCAGTCTTTTTTCACACAGTGCCCTAGAGGTGTTGAGTTTGTTTGCTTTATTCTTTTAAGGAGTAAGCAACAGAATTTTACCTTACCTGGAACCATCTGTGGGGGTAGTAGGCCTGGCACAGCTTGCTGAAGAATGTGGTATGACCTGCTGCAGTCATGTTGTGCTGGAGACATCTGGTTTTGGAGCTTTAAAAAGAACAGGGTGGGACACAAATATTTCATTGTCAAATCTGAACCAGATGGGAGGTAAAATATGTAGCAGAGTCTTCATAAAATTCATCTGAAATTAAATGGTGTAGGAAACCAGACAAGGCACTTATTAAAAATGGCCTTTTTTTACAGGCTGACTTTGCACAGTAGGAATTTGCAAACGCATTAGGGATGCTAACAATTTGTGGCCTCTGGAGATCCATTTCCTGTAGTATTACTAACCATACTGGAGTTTTCAAGGAAACACCTGTTTATATTGTCTCCCTGTTCCCTCTGTTGGTTGAATTAGATTTTTCCACCTTGGTGGTGATCACTGTATCACACTTGACTGTATCACTATGTGATACAGCTTTGTAAAAGTTTTTCCTCTAGGTTTAAATCCTTGTTAGGATTCTGTGAGCTTTGTGCATAAAATGCTGTATCCCAGATCTCCTGGATAGGTAATGTCTCCTGATCCTAACGGGACATGTCCAGAGGTATGGAGAAGCCTAAACTATGAAGTTGTGAGAGCAATTTTATGCGTAGTTCAGATCTGAAATACAGGTGTGAAATAACAGTCAGAAATTGCTTAATGCTTTTCATCTTCAAAGCACTTTGCTAAGTATTCATTAACCCTTTATTGCTTGTTTAGATTTGACCAAAGCTTGTGGGTTTAAAACACAGATGTTTTGCTTCTGACCTTCTGTAGAGGTCACTAACAGTCCTTTCTCAGCAGCAGCCACCTACAAGCTGACTTTGTAATTAATATTATAGCGGAGTCTCTGTCGCTGCACAAACCATTACTCTATGGCAAACACTGATTGCATTCAAATATAGAATCATAGACTAGTTAGGGTTGGAAAGGACCTTAAGATCATCTAGTTCCAACCCCCCTGCCATGGGCAGGGACATCTCTCACTAAATCATGTCACCCAAGACTCCATGCAACCTGACCTTGAACACTGCCAGGGATGGAGCATTTCACAGATTCCTTGGGCAACCCATTCCAGTGCCTCACCACCCTCACAGTAAAGAACTTCTTCCTTACATCTAACCTAAACTTCCCCTGTTTAAGTCTGAGCCCATTACCCCTTGTCCTACCACTGTATGCCCCAGTGTTTTATTTATTAGACATTCCCAAGCCATGACTCCTTAATTGTAATACGTCTAACACTCTTCCTAACATAACTGTCTCATGTAGCAATTTTACAAAATGTATGTGTATTCATTTATTAGTTTTAAGAAATAATACCTTGAAGTCAGCAAAAATTACATTAATTGGCATTGTTCAGTGTTAAAATCTATTATTTTTAAAAAGACTATTTCTTGTCCAGGCATCTTAGAAGTTCCATATGTTTTTTTCTATATGAAATAAGCTCCAGGGTTTTTCTTCTTGTCTGTCCCCACCTCTCTCCCCATTTGGCCTGTAGGCAACAAACTAATACATATTAATCAGGAATTAAAAATGTGGGCTGTATACATACCAGCCTTAAAGAGAAATATAAAAATCTAATCCTGCATCTCTGAAGAAAAATAGTTCAGTGTCACAACGTGGCAGTGAATTTGAAGATAATTTTAGCTGTATCCAGTTCTGCATTTCGTCCTGTTACAATGCACTTCTAGTGCTCTTGGGAGGTTTTTTTTTTTTTACTTTCCTCTCTTCATCTGGTCTATGTTGAGGGTGTTTAGAAAGAATTGAAAATAAAAAATTAGGGTCTGAATGGACTGGCTATAAAGATAAAGGGAGGCATTCACTATAACTGGTTGGAACGAATAGATAAACCTGCAGAAGAAAAGATGGTAGAAAGTTAGACATGTCACAATGAGTTTTGAGTAGGAAAAATGATTGAGATAGGAGAAACTAATGAAGATTGGAAAGGCTTTTCATAGAGACTTCTCCTTTGCTGCCAGTCAGTCGTACGGGAGAAGCTCCAGCAATGTACCACTTTATATCTTTAAGGCAGAATGGGCATTTTGTGGATTAACATGCAGCCAGGAGCAGTTGTGCACCAGGAGAGGTGAATGACATGATGCGCAGAGCATTTCCCACCACTCTGTGGTTTGTATTTGCATGTGCTTCCATGAGTAGGTTATGGCTGTTTTTTATTTACTTTCGAAAGATGTTGTTATGACTTTGTATGAGAGGCTGCGCTCAAGTGAGACCTGTAGCATTTGTCCAGATATAGCAGCGCATGAGGAGGAAAGTTTGCCTTGCAGTAGTCCCTTGCCCAGACAAAGCTTGAGAGGCTTTACAAATTGCACAGCTGCAAAGAGTTATGGGTATTTGTTATCCCTTGGTATCCTGACCATGTAAAACCTAATTCTTCTGGCCATTAGAGGTTGCCAAGAGGGAAATGGCTTGGTAATTAGACTTGAAAGTGATGAATGAACATGAGTCTGTGTAAATGCAGCACAGTCTGTTTGCTGAACTCAGAAAAATCTCTGTGCTTTGGAAATGGGACATTGTTTATATAAGTAGGATTTTTAGAATTTTTGGGCAAGAGACATATTTGTTCCTTTTCTTATTTTTCACAAGCAAAGCATTTTCCCCTTTAACTGCAAATCTTTGTAATGTAAGATGGAAAATGTTGTAGACTAATGTGAAAGACACAGATAAATTCCATTTTCAAGGCAGGAAGTTGGGGGGGTGGGGTGGTGAATGGACAAAATAAATACCTTGCATTTGAATTGCAGAGACAAAAACAAGTTTGTAGATGAATAATGCTAACCTTTTCAGAATGAGGGTAGAAATGACAAAATAAAGGGACTTTGGTTCCAATAACCCAAAACTACAATATGATGATGTTTTCTTGTATACTGGGGAAGATAGCTACATTCCTAAGCTACAGTTTAAATGCTCAGAACCTCTGGAAGATGTACTGTTTTCACTTTAGGTATTTAAATATTTGCAGTCTTAACTTTTAAGGCCTTCAGGCTTCTAAATGAAGCTGTGAAGAACAGCAGCCTCTCTGCTGTGCCACCTCTGCTTTCAACAGGGACTGTGATAAATCTTCCAGTATTAAGCCAAGCTGTCTCTCTGGAATATTTTAGCACATATATTGTGCGCTTTAGCACATACTACACTGTACACCTGAATATACCATTGCATTTTCAAATCTGTGCAAATTCCATGGTGTAATCTTCAGCCTCTGTCATGAAGGAGGTCACTGTATTGAATTTTATCAATGAAATCTAGGGGCTGGAACGCGCAGGTATGTAGTGAAGTGACATTAGGTAGGATAGAAAACCTATGGGGCAGAAAACCACCTTGCACAGGGTAAATTATCAGTGGTATAGCTGGAGAAGAGATATTGTCACCCTACTGTTACTCATGCTAAGGCTAAAGAATACACGGAAGAAATGGAGTTTCCCTGTGCCATGCTTGCATTGTGAGTGACCCAATTCTAGCAGCTGGCTCAGTTAGGTAAGAAGCTTTGTGTTTCTGGCTTCTGTTGGCACTGGTTGGCCCTGAACTGGGGAACATCAGCTAGATTCCCTGCAATATCTGACTTGTGTTTGGGTATGATAGAGAGTTGAGGCATTCAAAACTCTTGTGACTGTTGTCTGAATTCTTCAAAGTTCTGGAATTTGGTATCCAAATACAAATGATGTCTGGGAAAAAAGCTGCATATCCAGTGCCAGCTTTCTATTTTAGGCCTAGCAAAGAGTGGTGAAAAAGTAAGGTTTTGAAACAATTTAATAATGTAATTTGCTTTGGAATAGCAATTCTAATAAATAGCATTACCCACAGGTTGTGTGTATGTATGATAAATATCTGCAGTCCTTTAATTTTCAAACTTGTTCATGCTTTTTCCCAGCAAGAATCCTTTATGACAGTGTGTTTTAAATCTATGTTTCATTTTTCTTGTTTAAGAAAAAAAAAACCCAATTATTTGTAACTTTGCAGGTCTGTATTATAATTTGGACATTTGAAGTCAATGTAGACTTTCACTGACATCAGTGGAAGCAGGACTGGATATATAAACCCTTTTCTTGAAGTCATTCAATTGCATGGATAAATGCACAGGGTTTAGAGGAATTAATCAAGTCTGTTAACGCAGGTAGGCATGTTCTCCAGTGCTTGGGAGTGCTGTGGCAAAACTGACCTGCAGCGAGATGCTTCAGCCAAAGACATGAATTTTAGCTTCTGCCTGGATTCTTGCCAGAGGTCTAGTTGAAACAGATTCCAGGATTGGAAAGGTCAGAAGTAAGCATACTTGGTGATCACTTCAGTTCCTAGGGTGGCGGTGGTTATAGAAAAAGATCAGCTTACCCACACTAAATGGGCCCAAGCAGGCTACAGCTGCCTGTAGGGTTAGGACTTCAAGTGGAGGTCATCTTTTATTTATTTTCATTTATGTATTTATTTATTTTCATTCAGATTAAATACAAGGGGAACATAATCGTAACTAAAACTTACAAATGAAATTTATTCCAGATGAAAGTGAACTACTTCAAATATTATTATAATGAAATGAAATCCAGTATAGTTACTAGTTACTACTACGTCTTTAGTAATTCCAACTGAAACTGTACTTGCTTCCCAGGTAAACATGATTGATGACAGTTTTCAACTTTATTAACTTCCAGGAATACGCAGAGGAGAAACTCTGAGGAAAACAGAAAGAAAAAAATGGGAAATTTACTGTGCAGCGGGGGGGGGGGGGGGGGGGGGGGGGAGGGGATGTGTGTGTGTGGATGTGTGTGTTCGGGGTTTTTTGGTTTGGTTTTCTGGTTTGGTTTTTTTGATTTGTTTAAAGGCAATGCCAGTGTTTACAGAAAAGGAGAAGAGAACCCTTGCCATTAGCATTCTTCCTGTTTCAGCTAGGCATGCCAGGGCCACCAGTTGAAGGCCAGGTCTAGTGTCTGTCTTTTATGGACATGTCTGGAATGAGTTGCAGGCAGAGTGAAATGGGTGATGGATTGCAACCTAGACACTTAAGGGTTTGAAGATGTGCTTGGGGAAGGCCTTCTGGAAGAAAGCCTGTTGATTCTAAACCTGTCTCAAACCTGCTCCTTTCCTCCTTTTCTGTCTTTTCATTGCATTTCATTTTTTCTGGGCCTACTTCACTGGCTTCTGGAAGCTGCAATAATAAGAAATTTGGGCAAATGGAACAGGCTGGTTGCATGACTATGGAGGATAATTAGGATGTCCCTGCAGTGATCTATGGGCCATGTGTTTTGACATCACCTGCTGACAGCTGAGCACTGTTTCCTTTTTTCACAAAGCTCATCTTTTCTTTTTAGGAAGCTTGTTTAGAAGTTGGAGACCACTGAAGGAGTACTGGGACTTCTTGTATTTTTCTGTGCTTTTCTCATGTCTTAAAAAGCAAACAACATGAACTGTGCTTAATTGTTGAATTGGCAGTGGGCAAAACATTTTTTTGTCCTGACATTAAAGCTAAATGTTCTACACAGTCTCTGAATTTCCCAGACTTACCCATGTTTCCTCTGGAGATTTCCCTTCTGTAGTACTTGCTCTTGGGGAAACAGGAAAGATGTGAAACAATATAGTGTGTAATAGCTGATACAGGTGTATGCAAAATGTGACAGCATCTAATTGTAGGGTACTGATGCAGGGAAGGGTTTAGGATTATATTTTTTCAGCGTTCTGATAACGCAGGCAGGAAGATTCCCTGCAATGGGAAACATTTCTTGTCTTAGCACTGAAGAGTTAAACATAAAAACTGATCACATACATAAGATTTGCATGCAGTATATCTCGTCTAGATTTTTTAGTACAGTCCATGCCTGTAGTATCTGTAGTGGTCTGAATTAATAATATGCATTGAAATTGTACCATACATGTGCCAGAAATGAATTTGGCCCAGTTTTTAAATAATGCTTGCTTAGGCCTAGGTGTGCTTGTTATGCCTTTTTGTTTTATGAAATACCTCCTTTGTTGTAAGCATGTGTACGTAGAGTCAGATAGTAATTGTGGATGACAGTTTTGCAGCTCAGAACAGGAATCGTGCTTGTAAACAGAAATAAGTATGAGATGTAAAAGGTATTGTGATTTTAAGGGGGAGAGGGAAAACTCCTATAGGGGAAAAAGTAGTGATATTGCGCTGCCTATGTAAACATGCATGTCTGTAAACTAATACATTTAGTAAAGTTTGGCTTTTGAAGCCCTGGTAGCATTCAAGGGAGAAAAGTTCAAAGCTAACATAAGGGCCCACTCTGCTATCTTTAGATATAAGAATATTCTGATTGAATTTAAGTTTCAGCAGGGTACATCTGTGTGGGAGAGAGTGCTTTCTCTAAATGACACGTCAGTGTCCATACTCACTTGGAGTATTGTGTGCAGTTCTGGTGTCCTCAACATAACAGACATGGAACTGTTGGAACAAGTCCAGAGGAGGGCCACGAGGATGATCAGGGGACTGGAGCACCTCTCATATGAAGATAGGATGAGAAGGTTGGGGCTGTTCAGCCTGCAGAAGAGAAGGCTGCGTGGAGACCTCATAGCAGCCTTCCAGTATCTGAAGGGGGCTTATAAGGATGCTGGAGAGGGACTCTTCATTAGGGACTGTAGTGATAGGACAAGGGGTAACAGGTTAAAACTTAAACAGGGGAAGTTTAGATTAGATATAAGGAATAAGTTCTTTACTGTGAGGGTGATGAGGCACTGGAATAGGTTGCCCAGGGAAGTTGTGAATGCTCCATCCCTGTTGTGTTCAAGGTCAGGTTGCATGGAGTCTTGGGTGACATGATTCAGTGAGAGATGTCCCTGCCCATGGCAGGGGGGTTGGAACTAGATGATCTTAAGGTCCTTTCCAGCCCTAACTAGTCTATGATTCTGTGATTCTGCTGGGCAAAATACCCCACTGGTAGAGTTTTTGAGTGAAATTCAGTATCTGGGAAGATGCTGCAATTACTGTTTTTCTGGCATTGCTATTGGAGTAAATTGTTGTGTTTTTTTTTTCTAATGCTGTGGAAAGCCTTGAATTGCCAAAGCTATATTTCACCAGTGTTTGTGAGGGAAGGAAATAAAACAGTGTGACAGTTAATTGCGATCACAGCAGTTGGACTGACAAGACAGACTTGGTGGTTGCTCCTTGCTGACAGGTTACCCCTGCAGAGCCCTGACAAAAATGTCAGACTTAATAAAAATCCTTCAGGCTCTGCGAGCAAGGTGACTCTCACATGGAAGCGTGCTGGCAGGGGGCTTGGGTATTTCAGGAACCTTTTACCTCCATAGTTTGTGGGGAAGTGGAGAGTTCTGCCAGAAAGTTCTATTTCAACGTAAAATAATTTTTTTATCCAACCATTTTGTCATGTCAATGAGTTTTATATTTGCTTTGATATGAAATTCTTTCCAGCGATTCCAGTGAGATAAGGATTTGAGATGATAGCACATCCACAAGTGTTTTTAAAACCCTGAAATTTTGATTATGATTGTGATTCTGTTGTCGTGAGGAAAAAAAAACCCAAACAAACAGCTTTCATCTGTATGTAAATCTTGCCTGATAGGACATTTTGGAAAAGAAGCTGGCCTGTACTCCCTTCTCACAAAACCTGTGTTACAGATTTCAGCTGTGTGGCAATTAATCCCTCTGCAGTAATTTATCCAGGATATTTCTCCTGAGGTCTGCCTCTTTGACCTCAGGGATCTGCCTGAGGTAGGGACATCTGTGCAGAAATGGGGCTTTTCAGGAGAGGGGCCCTCCCCAACTTTCTTCTGGTTTTGTAGCTTCACAGTTGCTGTGAATTTTAGAGTGCTGAAAATGTTATTGTGTGACTGTTTCTTGAATTTCCACATTTACAGTTTAGCAACATAACTAAATTAAGGTCCTGATTCTGAAGCTAAGGTGCTCAGACAGGCCTCAGTGCCTGTCTGAGTAGTGGGATGGAGAGTCAGTGGTTCTCCTTAACAGGATTTAAATGGTGATTGAAACTGAAATACATTTTTCAATGAAAATGACATCTAGCGTTGTGAAAAAACATTAATTCCATTGGCTTTGTAAGTGTTCTAGGTTGTCAGATGATGCAAGTGTACATTTGCTTTAGCTCGCAGTGGTGATGCTTACCAAATTTCACCATGAGGTGAAACCATAATGAATACATTTTCAGACTGTTTTCTGTGTTTAGGTTTCAAGTGTTAAAAAAATCTTTTATATAAGGGAGATAGAAAAAGAACGTAAGCAATTAAAAGTGCATGAAAGAAGTCAGTTGCTGTCAAACAAACAAACAAATAAGCCTGTAGCATGAAGTGTAACAGATTTAAATCAAGTGATTTCATACATCTGGTTATGTCCAGAAACAAAATCTCCTTGGCTTGAAGAGCTATATAAGCTAGGGAACTGTATATATTCCATGATGCAGTGATAGAATCAGGCTGCGGTTACTTTTTATGTGCCCAGGAAGATGTATGAGAGTGGCTTAAGGTGTCTAAGGGGAAATGTCAGTGCCCACTGAGATCTGAATCCAGCTGGTTAGAACAGTCTTTGGATAAGGCCAGAGGAGGTAAGAAAGTGTTCTGTGGAGTGCTCTCACCTGCTATATTGAATTTGGAGCTGGGGCTCATGATCAGTCAGTTTCATCAGACAAGGCCAGAGTTAATTCAGATTGTGAGGCTTTGGTACACTGTAAAAGTGTTTTATTCTGTCAAAATGTGTTTTGAAAGTACCTTTAGCTAAAATAAAGTACCAAGAACAGGTTTTGCTTTTCATATTTGCCTTCAATGGTTGTTTTAATCCATGGATAGTCTTACCCAAGAGGCTTTTGCCATCCAGGAAGCTTCTCTGATGGTCAAGTGAAGTGCCCGAGCAGGAGCGCATATGTGCTTGGTCTGAGACTGGTGGGACACTTGCAGGATTAGCTGAAATATCACATACAGGAGGATATCTGGCTCTAAGTGATGTAATAAACTAGTAAGCAAAGACTTTTTTTGCCTTTAAAACTCCTTCATCGAGGGTTGGCGAAAAGATTAACACATAGCCTACAGACAGATGTATTTCATGAGGGCAGCATAAGAGATGACTTGAAATTCTCATGCCTTTACGGAGCAGCCAGATTCCTTTTTGCTCACACATTTTTTATTTTGAAGTTCAAGATATTTCTGGTTAAGGGCACAACTTTTGCATATGTGCACCTGTGCACATGTCACCCTGTGTGGATTATGTGAGAGGCTTAATTCTGACTGCCTGGATTTGCAGGTGGTGTGTTGACAGGAAATTAGAGTGTACCAGGACGTGCCTTTTGAGGACTATTTCCATGCAGTTGTGATGATGACATCAATGTGTGGAGGTCAGGTGGTGGTGGTGGTGGGGAAAACATGGCCCCTTAGCTGGAAGTTGTTTTTGGCAGGGCCTCCGTGGGACTGGAGGGTTAATCATAATTTGTTTCTCTGGCTGCCGTTTGTGTCAAAAGTCTGGGCAGCTTTAATGAATGTTGCCTGTGTTAATTTAAAATCCTTGCTGGGAAAACATGGGGAAATGGAAAAATGCATACTTGCGTGTCATCCTTCAGATTAACAGCTTAGGCAGCACTAGAGGTCTCGGAGTGCATGGTGCAGCTCCGAGCAGCTGCCGTAGGGATCTCACTGTAAACCTGTGCCTGACTGTGACTTTTATAGGGTATCCTATTCAGCCAAAAGCTAATTTGCTGTAGACTCTGTTCTAAAAATGGTGCATTGTATGGCAGCTTAGTGAACAATGTAAATAAAAGTGGTGAAATTGGAAATTCCTGGTGTCATAGGTCCCAGACACCTCTTCATTTGGTACTGTTTGTGTTATTGGTATTTTTGCATGGCTGGTTTTAGACCTTTTTCCCTCCACTTTTAGCAGTTAATAATAAATACCCAAACAATGCCCTGGTATTTCCCTTCATTGTTTGAGCTGTATGATGCCATCAGTGTTTGCTTAACTGCAGTTTTCTAATTATTTGCTTCATAATTGCATGGAAGTCTTTGCAATGTACATTGCCCTATAACAGTGTGGATTTTCTTTACAATATACATTAATTTTACCTTTTTTTTCAGTGTGAAGCTTCCAAGAGAAATGTTTATATGGGGGAAAGATGAGATGTAATATCTGTTCTAGCCACCTCTCTTTAAAACCAAATATTTTTTCCTTTTCCCCTGAAGTCCTCTAGTGTCAGTTTCAGGTCATCTCATTTTTGACTTTGCTTAGCTTTTTCTTGTGTGCAGTCTGCTGGGTATAAAGTTGAGTAAACGTGAAATTTAAGCAAAATGGGAGGCCTGACTCCCTACTGAGACAAGCTTAAGTTACAAAGTTGATTTTAATTTCCTTTAAGCTGTGTCCTTCAAAAAAGCATTTACTATCCATGTCTAACACCTGAAGTGTTTTATCGTTTTCAACCCTCTATAAGTCAATAGGACCGTGACCAATGGGTATGTTAGAAATATTGTAATATCACCTGGGAATTTCTGACATGGCCGCAGCAAACCAAAAAAGCCGACAATTAGCTAACCCAAGTCCCTTCTCTAATATACCTTAGCAACCTAAATATTCTGTTAGCTGACATTTCAAAGATACTTTCCAGACTAGGTCTGTAAGTTAACTGTTTTGCACTGGAAAATTATAGAACCAGGTGTTGAATAGGAGAACAAGAGAATTCCTTTGGAGGACATCTGTAGAGGAACGACAGAGTCGTTACTATTGCTTTGGCTCTGAGACATTTACGAAGCGCTTTGGTTTCAGGCATGCTGGTGGTGGATGCCAGTGCTGCAGCAATATATGTGTGTAATAACAATGCAACTATCTATGAGTATTCTCTATCTGCTAGAAATAATTGCAGGGCTTATCTTTATAATCTAATATTCCTTCATGCAAACCAGTGTTTAGGTTGCTGGGTACTGCAAGAAACACATATATCATTTGTGTAGTGCATCTGCCAACATATGAGTGTATACAGTTATCTGTGTGTGGTCCTAGTATCTGCTAGGTCTAGTGTCCTTTCAAAAACAAAAAACGATATGGTGGGTGATGACCTGTTTTTTTAATAACATTTCAGAAATAAAATCTCTTTATGAAGAATTAGAACAATGTTATAAAGAACACAACGCTCATGAGATGTATTATTTATCACAAGTGCTTGTTCTCTTGGTTTGATTTATGCAATGTCTTCCTTTTCTGTGTTCTTTGTTTTATGTGTGAATATGTGCAGACACACACATACGTGTATGTGTGCACATACTTATATGCATTAAAGAATTGTCTGGGAACAAGGTGGTACATCCTTTGCTTATTCTTTTTAAAATATTGGAAGCTTTAATGGAAACAATAAGAGTTTATTTCTGGAATGCTTTTTGTTACATATAGTTAAGCAATTTGAGTGAATCTTCCATAAACTTTAAGGTTATCAGAGTTGATTCCAAATTAAAAAAACCCAAACAACAAGAAACCAAAACACCAGAATAGTTATGCTTCGTCTGTTCAGGGTTTTCACATCTTGGTGATTTCAAAACTGGAATTTTCTGTTTCTCAGTCTTGATTTTTTTTTCTTTTGTTTTCCTGGTATCTGTAGAATCAGCTGAGTTAAAGGACTGACAATGCTATTAGAAGGCACTTGTATTATTCTCATTTGATGTGGAGAACATAAAATGTAGAGCAACTCTGCAAAATACATAACCCTATGCAGTACAAAAATTAGGTAGTTATGTAAGCACTCCTTTGGATAGTGCTAAAATAAAAGTTTGTCTGACTAAGAAGGAAATCCAGTTATTTTAGAAATATTCCAGACATCCACATTGTCTTAAACACTTTATAACCTACATAGCAGGGTTGGAAGTAAGAAAACCTCAGTTGCTTTGCTGAATACCAAAGCAGTATTCAGCAGTCCTTTAAAGGACTAATTCTGCAGTTTGCTTTTACTCACTTCACATGGCTGATAAAGTTTCAGGGAGTGAAGGTGAAAATAAGAACCAGAAGGAATGCAGATAAAGAGATGGATCCCTGTAAATCGAAAAGAACAGGACGTTCTTTCCTTTCTCCAGTTTTCTAGGAAGGGAAAGCTAATGCTGGGACTTTTTTTTTTTTTTTTTTTTCTAAATCAGCTCTTCAGGTGCTGGAAATGTAGCAGATCGTGTCTTGGCTCAGTTGCTAACGGAAATGGATGGGATAGAACAGCTGAAGGATGTGACAATTTTGGCAGCTACAAACAGACCGGACATGATAGACAAGGTACGAATAGACACACTGTCGTATATCCTGTTCCCTGGAGAAGACCAGATTTTGCTGTAATTCCTTCCTCTGTTTCTCTCCAAACTGTTGTCTAGTCAATTTAATGATTAAAAGTAGAAGTTTTCAAATGAAGAAACGGCAAAAGCAAAGATTGTCCCTCACTTTTTTTTCCTCTCTGCAGAATATTTAACAGAAAATGTTTTGTGATAGCCTTAAGTATCTTTTTCCTAGAAGAAATTTTCCTTAAATCAAGCTCGTTGAACTTGTGCAACAACATTTCTGTCAAACTGCTTCTGTAGTTTTTGCTTCTGTTGTGTTTATTTATGCATGAGTTTGTTGGTTTCATTAGTTACTTCCTTTTGAAAGATTAACTATCTCAATAGTGCCATTAGCCTGCTGCTAGCAATATGGTTTCCAAATGTAAACAGTGCAAATTCTCTTTAGGTCCTGCAACATCTCTTCTGGAGTGACAAGAACATTTCAAGTTAATAAAAATGTGAGGGTTGTAATGCTTACTGTGGAAAACCCACAAAACCAAAACCAACCCAGCAGCCCTCTACAAAATCCACTTTAAAACTGTCTCCCACTGCTGTGGCTTCTCGCAGCTAAGTGCAGTAGATAGACCAGTCTGAAGTGATTCCCTTTGTGATACATTTTGTAGTGTTAGTGTGTTTCTTTATTCCACATCTCTTCACCTTCACAACATTAATGAATTTGATGACAGGTTAATGCAATTGATTTTTCCTGAACTTTTCTAGGATTTCTTATAGGTTTCTTAAATCTTTTTAATGTTAACAGATTCTCCCATTTTAAGATGTGTCTGGAATAGATTTTCTGTTTGTATTGGGGCATTTGGGCATAAAACATGTATGAAGCACACATTTTAAAGTAAGGTTCATATACAGTGAAATCTTGGGGAAAAGAAAAAAATTGCTTTTTCTGATCAGAACACAGCCTTTTCCCTGTTGAACCAGAGGAAGACATACAGCTGATGGGGTCCTGACAAAGTGTGCCTGCCAAGGCAAAGTAGAGTTATCAGAAAGTTTTCAGTAAAAGATAATAAAAATATGAAAAATAGTCCGTGAAAAATATGCTTGTGCAAAAATGAAATTTTCAAAATTCCACTTTTGTCAAGCAGATTAAATTTTTCTTTGGTTCCTATTCTTTGGGTTTGGACCGAGCTGAATTTGAAAAAATTCTGTTTGTTGAACAGAAGGGAAATTTCCAAGTTCAGCATTATACTGTGTTATCTGTGTCACCACCTGGGAATTCAGCTCGCTGTCATTCTCCCTGTTGCTGGATTTCTCTTGGGCCTACAGGGAATGCTATTTTTTTATATTTTAGCTTTCATTTGAAATATTGGTATATTGAGACAGTATATATTTGAAATATTGGCAATGTTGGGGCAGTACTACCATGTGTTAAGGGTACCACACCTTGATACCTAGGTTCTTGATATATGCCAGCTGTACCTACATTACTGGTGCAAATCCAGACCACTTAGTCCGGTGCTGAAAGTTTTCATTTTAATATGGTGGGTAAAAATTTGGCATTTTTTGTGCATCTGAATTTTGTGGGGTGGTAAACTTTAAAGAGCTAACAGCACAATTGTGTTTAGGTGGCAACATATCTTATGTGTTCTTTTCCCTAATAAAGTCGGTAGTCTTGACTCTAAATGTAAAGAAGTAGGAGCTGCCTGAGACAGTGCCACCCATAGCAGCAAGCTGTGTGATTATAGGAATTTTATTAGCAATAAACCATGAATGGATATTTTAGATTTTTATTTAGAACTATTTTTACCAAGGTATAATAACTTATGGTAGCTTTGTAGAAAGCATTTGTTTACAGAGTAGCAGAACAAAATTCCACAGGTCTGGAGGAAGGGGAGTTTTAAACTGGGATTTAAAGGACTGGAGAGTCACATGAGTTGGTATTGCTTGCGTCATGCTTCATCCAGGCCAGATAGGCTATACCAGCCCACCACCATGTCCTGGGTCTGTGTAATATTTGCAGTGCATGAGTTGCACATTTTATTTTATTTTTTAATCCTGGAACAAAGAAGCCTGGCACCGGAAAATTTGTGCTGTGAATTTCACTTCATGGGAAATCTTTCAGTATGGGCTTTTAGTTTACTTTGTGATCAGTGATCCCTTTGAAAAGGTAATATCAATTTGATATTTTATATATTTCACCCATATATTACAATAAGTGCGTGTCCTGTTTTCGTAGGTGTGTGATGACTCTACAGTAATTTTAATGCATTAACTTTACATATGGTATATAGGCTCAAGGCAGTCTGTGTTCTTTCCTTCCAAGGACTGGGAAGATGTCTGGTGTACTTCTTGCAACTACCTTTTCACGTTTGAAACCAATAAATGTTTGAGGAATGCATGCTTTGTAGGTTTTACAATATACACTTACAAATTTGGTAATAATCCATTCAGGATCTTCATTTATGTGACTGCTTCTTAACTGACAGATATGTGATGATTATTCTTTTGTAATTTGAAAGCAGTATTTGGGAATATCAAATGTAAGGGTATTCCCCTGAGCCTAGTGCAGACTTCACCATCTCTGTAAACACTACAGTATGTTGTTTTGGGTAGTGAATAGCTTTTGAGTCAGACTTTATAAAAAGTTGTGTTTAACAGTAAACGTGTTTTGACTTGCTATGAATGTCTAATAATAAGGTAATTTCTCTAAGATATCATCATAGTGTTGGAATAATATTTCAGTACAAGGTTGTGTCCCACGTTTGTAGCACTTAGCTATTTTGCATCTCATTCATGTGATGCTGGAAATACTTGAGGATGGTTTCTGTTCTTCATAAGAAAACAAAACCAGCATGTACGGTTTTCAGCCATGTATGGTACAGAAAGTGATTCCTCTTAGAAGGGAAATATTTGAGAACAAGATGTTCTGAACATTCTTTGAAAGTGATACAGAAACAAAACACTCTGAGTCAGTAATAATAGTAAAATCTTCCCTTTTATTCTTCATTCTGTAAGTAGAATTGATAAGTGATTAACTGGTAAATGCTTTTTGTTTCTGGTGACTTACCCACTCAGGAGTGATTTTTTTCATACCTAAAATATTTTGCAGTAATTTTATGGAGCTTCTTATGTTTCCAAACTTTCTGTATGTTCCCATCTATCAGTTGGCCTAACAGGAGAGGTCACTCATCCCCATAAACCTTGCATAAAGTATTTTGAAAGCTATCATTTACTTAGCTTGAAATTAAATGTTCTATTCAGACATATATGTAGACAAATTTTCAGGTGTAGTCTGAAAAATTTACATGAAAGAAAACCTGGACCAATTCATCAGGGTCTCTGTGTCTTTTTATTCTTTTCCAGTGGAATCTGTTTTCCCAGCCTTTTAGTACTGGGCTTATTTCTTGGGTGAGAAGGGTGAATTGCTATCATTACCTGCCCATGCAGATATCTTTTTTCCTCTGAAGAAGTTTCAATCTCCATTAGCAAGAGTACAGTGAAAGCAGAGAGTCTGTCCGACCTGGGGACCTTAGTGAAAGTTTTAGCACAGGAAGCAAGATGCATGTTGCTGGGGGTCAGATAGTTTTAGCTCCTGCTGAGCCAGATTTGAATGTCAGACACGTTAGCTGTGATGTAAAACACAAGGCGCTGAGTGAAGTGATGGCCTGTGGTGTAGGATGACATCCTGGTGCTCCTGACAGCTTCACTTCTCCTTATTGTGGGGTGCAGAAAAGATGTATCCTCAAATATGCTATTTGCATAAGAATGACAGGATGTGATGGGACAAATGAAGATTGATGAGATGCTGTGCTGTCAAGTGTTGCCTGTTGTCTCTAGATTGATGATGGTCTGGATTTTGTCTGTGCTCATGGGATTCAGTGTAGTTTAAACCAGAAACTGTCCTGGTAGGCTGAATACTGAAGAGCTGTATCTTCGCAAATTCTCTGTTAGTACAGGAGGGCTTGGCTCCCACTTTTAAAGTATCTTGTGTATTGGTATATGAAACATGTGTTCTGTGTATTGTATCAGTGCAGATTTTTGCATATTTATTTTGCTTTTTAAAACCTTCTTCCTCACTTTGTTCCTCTTTCCCCTTCTCTTCTTTCACCTGCAAGTTTTGCTGTTCCTTAATTAAGCTCCATTGGTTTTAGTGTATTAACCACTGTGTTTGAATTCAGCTTATTTAATTTAAAAACCACATGGATACTACTGGGTTGTCTGTTCTGCTTACGCAAACAAAATAAAGCAAAACTGCAACCTATATTCTTTGTAGTAATTGCCAAGTGTGGAATAAAACTTCCTTCCCCTCTGGTTCATTTGGATTTGGAGGAGTCGTTTGGGCAGAGAAATAAGAGAGGTTCATCAAGTTGATCTGACCCCCAAAATTACAGTGTAGTTATGGGACAACCTTAAATTAAAATGGCTTGTTTTGATGAAAATAAAAACCCCATGATATAGCCATTTGGCAGAATCAGTAAAGAAACTTTTAATTTCTTGCCTGTAGCAAAAGTAAATAATATTTCCTTTTTAAAAACATCAAAGTTCTGTCTTTCTGAAGGCTTATGGAAGAAATTCACATATTTAGGTTTGCAGTTTTAAAAGTTAAAAGGAATAGGAAGGAATCTTGCATATTTATTCATTATTGTCTGGAAGTGTGTATGTGCTGTTATAAAGCAGGTGATGCTACAAGCATATTTAGCAGTCAGATGCAGTGGCACAAAATTAGCTCACTACCATGTGATAAATTTTCCCATTTACATAGCTGTTTATTTGTGATTTTCGTTTTGGTCAGGTACATTTTGCTAAAGGCTCTTTCTGTGTTACAGCTTTGACTTGGTGAGATTTCAGTTTATCCCAAATATGGTGTAGGACTGTAGAGGTACAAATCACATATCCCGTCAGTCATGTGCTAAGTTTCCACCCCTCACTGTTTTGATCAAAGATCATAAAACACAATAGGTTGGAAGGGGCTCCTGGGGATCTTCTGGTCCAGGCTCCTGCTTGAGCAGGGCCAGCTTCAGTGCTAGGTGAGGTTGCTCAAGGCTGGTGCAGCAGGGTTTTGAGATTCTCCAAGGATAGAGATCTCACAGCCTCTTAGCATCTGCTGTGCTGTTTGACCATCTTCACCAGGAAGATATTTTCCTTGCAGTTAGCAGCCTAGCTCTGTGTCTTCTCAAACCATCCCACCGCTCCCTGCTCCTTTAGGTACATTAATGCAGATAGGGTTGGTCATGGATTTTTGAAGGAGAGCATCGGGGTTTTTGTCGTGGTATGATTTTTTCCCCCTCTTGTCCCTAGTACTCAGGTGGGAACCCCCCCCAACTGACTTGCGCCTGAAAGAAGGCTTATGCTGAGTGCTTTAGGATTCTGGAGGAGGAAATGTAAATATCTTGCTTTTCAGTCTGCTCTGCATTGGATTTGGCTCAAGGGCGAGCAGTCGAGTGTCCCTTGGCCTCGCAGTGATACATTGTGAGGGAAGTCCCAGACAGGGAAGGGTGGTATCTCTCTGGCTGTCATTTCTCAGCATTGCTTCTGTGCAGTTTTCATCCAGATTTGGAAGACAAGGCACAAGATTGGGTGCTTTAGAAGGAGGTGATGCTGGTACTGCTTCATAAAGTATTTTATGACAGTTGAATAAATTAGTACTAAGTAAACACTAGTTAGAGTGAAATCTTTTTACATTCTTAATTTTGCACTGCTAGGTTACTGGAGATGGAGTCTGTCCTTGGGACTGGTAGAGATAACTAACAAGTAAGTTGCTAAACTGCTTTCCCTGCCTGGTACTGTATTACTGAGATCAGTTTTCATTTGCAGGTGGGCTTTGTAGGTGTCATGACAATAGAACAGGTGGGAAAGTGTTTCAGAAGAGGAATCAAAGTACATAAACACAATCGCCGTGTCTCTTTATGCTGCTGAATTATTAGTTTTTTACTTTAAATGCTGAAATCACTCTCTGCTAGTCAAAGGGCACTCCTCATGTTCTTGTAAAGCCCTGGGATTAAGAACAGAAAGTGAGATTTTGTGGGTCTCCTCAGTCAGCCAGCACCTACAGTAGTTACATCATTTTGCCCAGGTGCAAGTGTGGGTCTTTGAAATAACAGGAGATGTGGAATTTCTTTTGAAGACAAGATTGTCCTCAAGCATATAATAAATTTTCAGGAAATAAAGCTTTAGGGAAAAATGATATCAAACTACATGCCATTGGAAAGAGGATCTGATATTCTAACATAGTTTCACAATCTTGGCACCATCGTATTTTCCATCAGTTGTTTTTCTCTGGTATGTGTTTGGGTTTCTACCCTTAATCTTGTTGAATTTGCAACTCTGACTAGGACAAAGAGGTGCTCTGGAACGTAGCTGTTTCTCAAAGGACTAATTTTGCCATTGTTAATATAAAATGTATACACTTTTGGGTGATTAAGAGCTTATCAATTTTATTAAAAAAACAAACCAAAAACCAGAGAGAGAGCAAAAGTGTGACAACTTTTGAATCACTTAATTCATTCTTTTCACCTTCCAAACTGAAATGACTGCATAGACACAGATGATGAGCATAGCTGATTACTGGCCGAGACTTCCAAGCTGATGATTTGATGCTGGATTGTACAGTGAACCCATAGTCCCTAAAGAGCCTGAGCACTCTGTTTGAATGCAGAGGTAGTTTCTGTGTTCAGGTACATATGTATGAAGTTTCTCTTTAAGTCCAGAACTTGTTTTTAAGATTCACCTGAATTCCTCTCTCTCCCTTCCCCTGCCTCCTTCCTCACTGATGAAAACTTTGTTTTCTCATGAGTACAGCAAATATTTCCAGGTGTGCAAAAGTGATTTTTGTTTCCAACTATTTGATTGTCAGAGTGTGGAGAGCTGAGTAGTAAATCAGCCTTAAGGCTGCTATGGTTTTAAAAACCA
The DNA here is from genome assembly GCF_034315485.1 of Pezoporus occidentalis. Lineage (NCBI taxonomy): Eukaryota > Metazoa > Chordata > Aves > Psittaciformes > Psittacidae > Pezoporus > Pezoporus occidentalis. The sequence continues at coordinate 397,127 of NW_026914181.1, forward strand.
AAATCTTAGTGGTGACAGCTGAAGAGCACAGTGACTTTTTCACTCAAGATTTATTACTTGCCTGAAAAGAAGGGTTGGAGGGAAAACTTGCTGGGCTGCATATTTTCTTCTTTGACAGATAGACTATAGAGCCAGGATAAGTTGGCTTCATTTTGTCTGTGAAAACATACATCCAAACAATGTATGTAAAAATATAATAGCTTTACTTCAAATAGAACAGAAAAGTAAATATGCCTGCTCCTATCCTGTATAAGGGAAAGCGTTCCTTACATTGACTCAGTCATATATTTTAGCATCACTAATACCATAAACTTTTCTGCGACACATACCAGAAAACTTTTGAAGGTATCAAAGCTTATTTGTTTCATTAGGAAAAGTACAGATATGGGATGGTAAAGGCAGAGGGCCAAAGTTTGTTCTTACTCATACCTCCTAGACTCACCAAGTCTGGATGAGGAACGCAGGGTGTCAGAAAGCCTCCAGGTTATTAGCAAAGTGGAAAATTCAAAAGGTATTAATGTTTGCTATGTAAATACCACCCCTCAGTTCAATGAGTCTGTAACTTTGACACCAGGTGGGGTCTTTGTTTTACTTTTTCAACAGTAACATGGAAATGACACTGTATTTGTGAGCTAACCTGGGAACACAGAGTAGAACCATAGAATCATTAAAGCTGGAAAAGACCTTTGAGATCATCGAGTCCAACTGCTAAGCCAGTGCTGCCAAGTTCACCACTAAACCATGTCACTAAGCGCCACATCTACACACCTTTTAAATACCTCCAGGAATGGTCATACGGGATTAAAATGAACCAAGCTTCTAAAAATGGGGTGCATTTGAGCAGTACGTGAGGACTGGGTATTAATTCGTAAGTGTTGGGTTGGGTCAACTCTGTTTTTCACGACAAAGCAAACAACTTCATCTAGAGAAGTAACACTGATTTTATGGTTGAGTTTCATGTACCCATACAGATTTTAACTGCTAAAACTTTTGTGCATGCTTATAAAGGTACAGGTTTTCACATCCTACTAGAGAACAGTCTACATGATGATAAACCATTCCTTCTAAATCCTTCCAGTTCACTCTTCCCACTTTGTGTCACTGTTTGGATTGTGCAGGGGAGGAGTACAGCTGAGTAACCCTCCAGAGACATGTGGCTTGGCTATGTTCCTGTAGAAGCATCCTCAGGAGCTGTCAGGGCCTTGGTAGTTTGTAATTGGGGATACTGGGTTTCACAGCAGATAAGCAAAGCTCAGCAAGGCATATTTCACAGTCAGGCGTGTTGGATGGCATGCATCTTATTATATTTAATAAGCCTCATTAGGCTACTGATAACAGCTAAGGAAGAGATGTTCCAAAAAGTTTTAAATATTTATGGAAGTGATGCTGAAAAAGATGTTAGTATAGTACTGTGAGCTACAGAAGCTAGAGGAACAGCCGCAATTATGGTACTTGGGCTGTAGCCACGGACACACTCAGGACTTGCTTTGCAGTTGGTCTTCTGCCCAGCTTTCCTCTTTGTGGATGCAAAATGCACAGTATGTATGGAGTTTATTGTGTATATTATATTGAAAGAGAATTATAGAGAATGTTGTTGTTTGAGCACACATGAGTTAAGAACTGTCATAGGTAAGATTGTGTGTATAATCTTAATTAATTCTTCTTTGTGCATATGCATCAGAATGCAATCTTTATGTACATTAATTAAAGTGGTATTCATTGTGCATGATTAATTAAATTGCATTAATTTAGAAAATTATTTTTACAAGTCATTATGATTGCCTCTCGTTACTTTAATGCCTAATTTACTTTAGAGGGCTTTGATTTACACTATTTAAAATCAGATGAGCAATTTCTGGGGGGAGCATTCAGGTTCCATTGTTCAGTGTCATATTGAGATCTTTGTGGTTATCAGCAGTACTGCACTCTCTAGGTCTGCCACAGAAAACATGCTTGCTTGAAATAGGTGATAAATTGACAAAGTTATTGATAATATATTGATAAATTCTTTTGCTGTTCTCTGTGGGGTGTAATGTGAAAGAATGGTAATGGGTAGATAAATTACTTTTTCAGTGGTAATGTTTCTTCCAACATTCCATAAACATAACTCCTTCTTTATATTCTTTCTTTGGTATTTCTCCATATTCAGTTTGCCTGCTCTCTCTTTATGCAGTATTCTCTTGGTCTGTATTTCCTGCGTCTACTGACTTCATGATCTTCAGCAAACTGTTAATCTAATCTCAATATGATTCTTGATTCTAGTCATTTTGCTCAGTTGATACCTTTATTTCCCTCTGCTTGTGCTTCTCATTGAATGTATTCCTGCCCAGCCAGAATCCCCCAGTCCTCTTTTTCCTCCCAGGTTTCCACATGTAGACTTCTTTCTTAATGAGTATCAGTTTTGCCCCAGTGTCCACCTTGGCTTTCAGTTTGTTCACATATCAAACTTTTTTTCTCGTGGAGTCAGTTCTGGTGTTCTTCGTCTGCTCCTCCTGCTTGACTTGATTCACGTAGCTCCAGTAAGGGGAGAAGTAATTTTCCTGCTCTCATTTTGAGAGCCTGGATCCATCATGACCTGAAGAATCCTGAAGCCTTGGTAAGGATCTGTCTTTGAGTGGTCAAAAGTTGGAAAATGTATCTGCAGAATGTCAACAAACCTCACAAAGCTATTTCAAATTGAGATGTTTCGAGTCTTTCTAATGTGGTCAGGTCTCAGCACCTCCCTTCAAAGGTTAGGGTGAAAAAATTTTATTTTTATTAATTTTTAAAAATTGTAAATAAAGTAACGTTTTCCCCTGTCTCTTTCTCATGCAAGAGCTGAAATGTTTTGACTGGAATTTTATAAAAAAATCAGTTGAAGGCAGCCAGCCAGCTTGGAAAGGACAAGAAGTTCAAAGCTCAGAATAGCATGAGGTACTAAATGCATGATCTTAGAATGTAGAATGTTGACTGACTTTTATAGTAGGTGTTGATACTTCTCTCTCCCCTGATAAGGTGGAAGCCATTTCAGTAAAAATGGAAGCCATGGTGAAATAGAAAGCCCAGCATTGTATATATAACTGATTTAGTATCAGCCATGCTGGAGTGCAGCCTGGGAGGTTGAAGTGGCCAGCGTACAATTTCATTGTTTGATGGAATGCTTTAAGGCGGTGACGGTTTCAGGTTTAGGTTTAGAAAACCTCTGAGCTTTATAATGAGCAAGTTGGAGTATGATCAAGCTTTATATATTAGTAAAGAACTCTGAAGAGATGTTGAATTTGGGGATTAGTTGATACACACTTGTTTCTCAGTAAGGATATTAGTAATCTTTTGCTTAAGGTTCTTTCTGAATATTAGATGCTATCATTAGTCCTTTCAGTTGATTAGGACTATTTTTTTTTGTTTATGAAACCTGTGTGGGGAGAAGGAAAATAGGACATCATAGGCAGAATTTCTGATTGATTTTTCTTTTGCGTTGAAGGAGATCAGGCTTTACATCATCAATGATGAAAGCTGGATGTCTTGCACATGTGATGTACTTGCTGCGTAAGGATAAGTGAAAATACCATTTATGTGCAGTACATATAACAATAAAAGATAATAGCTTCGTTCAGGAAAAACAGGTTCCTTCTTAAGATTTTAATTATTTAAAAAAGTTCTTAACATTCAAGCGAAATGAAGGTAGTACTATTATAATAAGAGAAAAAGGAACCACGAGAGATCACTGATTCATAATATGTCATTTTCATAAGGTAGGTGGAAGGAGTGCAAAGCCTGGGCTATATAAACATCTCTTGTGAACAGTGGAAACTTGGTGGATGACTATTTAGGTCACTGGAGTACCTCAGGGTTGCATGTGCCAATGTAATTTAATAACAAAAGCTTGTTTGAAGCTTTGTATGATTTGATGTATGTACAGTTGTAAGAGTTGGCTCAGGATCTCAACAGTTTGCTAGATTTTTGGAATAACCTAGAAAAACGTGTATGTTATAAGGTATTTGAAATTGATTGAGAGAGAAGGGTCTGAAAGTCAAATGAGTATTTTGATTGGGTGGTGCCAGAGAATGGCTGGTAGGACTCAACAGTTCTGGAAATCTGGTGACTGCTGCCTTTGGGGGTTATGTTCTTACTTTGTTGAAGAATTTAATTAATCAGGGTGTAGTTACTTCTTTGTTTTAAATGTGTGGCCCTCTGTGGCAAATTAAGCTTTGTGCTGCAGAGAAGCATATACCACATGTACGGCTTTTAATGCCAAATCATCCTTTGTGCCCCCATTCCACACATCTCTGTTCTCTGTTTCTGGCAAAGCAGCTGGTTCTTAAAACAACTGATACGCAAACCTGAATCTTTCTCTGGTTCACACCCCTCTACCTTTCTATGAGTTATATAATCTTTTCTTAAAAAAAAAAAAAAAAAAAAAAGAAGACTAACAGTAGAGAGAAAAAAACCTTCTGAATGACTGGAGTCAGTGAACAAGGTGCAGAATGAAAGGAGAGCCACTGTGCCTTAAGCAGAAAATGTCTTGTGCCTTTGATCATCCTTTCTGTCCTTCTCTGAACCTTTTCCAGATCTATTATATCCTTGCTGAGAGAAAGGGACCAGGACTGCTTACATTATCCAAAATGTGGCTGCAACATGGGTTTGTATGGTGCATAATGATTCTTTCTGGTTTGGTCTTTACTCTTTTATTAGTGGTTCTGAATTTTTAACACTTGGTTTGCTTATATTTGATCACTGTGAATAGCTGAGGTAAAGTGTTCATCACTGTCTATTAAAACTAGAAGTGGTAATGATTCATCTTGCAGCCCATCCGTTTATATATGAAGGAAAGATTGAATTTCCCAATTTTCCATGTTCATTGCTTTGCATTTACTTATATTGAATATTATCCAATTGCTAAGTCTCCTGAGAGTCTTGGACAGTTCTTTACCCTTAGTCTTCATTCTTGTTGCTTTGAATAACTATAATCAGGAATGATGGCTCCTGTATTACGTAATTCCTGTGGTATTAAACCTCATAAAGGAGATGCAAAGTAGATGAGATGAAGGGGTCTGTAATGTGTCACGATAGAGAGGTAGCACAGGAAAAGTCCTTACCCTGCCAATACATGCTGTTATCTATAGACAGATCCTGACAAGCACAGTTGGACTCTCACTGAAAACAGAGGAATGAGAGATAAAGCATCACACAGTATAATGAGATTAAGACAGTTTGAATTCCTTTGTACACAGGTTCTGTGGAAGTCTGGCATTGGTTTTGCTATGTCTTGTCAGAAATGAGCATGATAGGTGAGCTGCAGGTTCTGATGTTGATACATTTGGAATTAAGTACTGTGAAGGGGGGAAAAAGCCACCAAACCAAAACACAATAAAAAGCACAGATTAGTTTCCAGCAGGCTAAGAAATACATTGTTTTGAACAAAGCATGCCTTTCTGTTAGAGCTCTTGCACACTAGCCAGCATTTATTCAAAATAAGCAAAACAAAATTATAAAACCCAAGTCTTTTAAAGAGAAAAACTATTCTAAAAGAAAGCTGTCTGTGCACCACAGTGTACCTTGTTGTGTGGAGAGCATGAGCATGCCCGTATTTTCATAATGAGAAAATAGTAAAGCAGGTAGTCATTGAGAGAAACTAGCTGGTATGCAAAAAGCAATCTGTGAGGAGGACTAAGTCTTCACAACAGGCAGCAACACACGCAGAAAAATGCTGAATGCCAACCAGTCTGGGGAAAACACATGTCTGACAGTGATATACAGAAAACGGAGGTTATCACAGGGTTGGGTCTTGCAACGGAGAGTGTGTACTTGAGATTGCAGATAGCTTAGCTGTGTTTTAGAAGTTGTTTTTCTTAGCAGTGAATATTTTTTGCAGAAGTCACTGAGCGAGAAGAGGCAGTGTTAGCCAGTTTGCAAGGCAAGTCTTATTCCATTACTTCACAAGGAGGCACGTGAGATATGTAAGCAAGAACACACACCAGGGTGTGTGTGTTCATCAGTCAACATATGAGGTGTGTGTAATTGGCAACCACACATCTTGGAACATGTTACTGCACCTATAAAATGGCCATTTACATTAGTTTTATTAAGGTATGTAAGTGCTAGCTTACAAAATTCTAATTTTTTTAAATGAAATTGGAACACCAATCTTCTGTGCATTTAATGATGAAGTGTGTTAGTCTTTAAATGCCTGTTTTAGTGCTTAAGTACCATTTTGATCTGATATCTGAACTTCTCTGTTGAATTCATGCACTAATGATGCCATTTGAGTGTGTGTGAGAAAATGTATAGCTGGCTTCATCCTAGATTTCTCCACTGATTCCTATTCCTTGCGCTCCTCAGAACTTCCCTGCCTGTATTTAGAAACAGTGCATTTCCCGGGGGAACTAGAGTGCAAACTTTTTCTTCACTCAGAAACATTGGCTGCAGAGGATATTGTTTTGGTTCTGTGCAACTGAAATCAAGATAAGCAGTTCATTTCTTAAATGAAAGGTATGTCTTAGCTAGATCAGAGTACTGGCATGTGGTAAATAATGCACTTACATTGTTTGGAAAATAACTAATGGGTTTTTATTGTCTTGCTCGTGTGCATTTTGCTATCAGAATGTAGACTTGCCACATGAACAGGAAGTGTTTTATGCTATTGCTTCAACTGCCTCCTCTCCAGAAAAAGTGTTGTCAACGAATGAAAGAGCGCAAAGAATTGGTGTGAAGTGGAAATAGGTTATGCTCTTCACTGCAGTTTATTGCTAGCGTTGTGCCTTTAGAAGTTTGGCACCTTCTTCTTGAAGACGTATATATCCTTTGTGCATGAAGAACAAAAATGTTTGTAGTAGTGATGGGAACAAAGTAAACCATCTGTAGTTGCTGTAGGCACTGTGGGACGCTGTTCTGTCACTGCTTCTCAAGAAAATTGTTGATTTAACATTCACAGAGGACAAAATTCTTCCCTCTTCTATGACTGTGAAACCCCACTACATCTGAAGAGATTTCAAAGTTCTGACTGAAGGGAAAGTTCTGTGTTTCCTCTTTCTGGGTTACTTTCAGTTCTTGTGGTCAGAGCAAGAAAAGGAAAAAAGCCACCACTGAAGGTCCTAGATTGTTTGCAGGATTTCTACAAGATCATTTAGTTTTGTAAAGAATAGGAATTGGTTCTGTTTTGGTTTTTCATGTGAAAATAGTGTATGTTTCACAGAAAATGCCACATCACAAATAAAGAAACTGTTTAAACAGACACATTTTCACAACAAAGGCATATTTTGATGTGATCTGCCAGCAGGGCTGTGACAGAACACAAATAATGTAAGTTCTTGGAAAGAAAAAATATGAATTGGAGCCTTTAACCGTCTGTGTCACCAAATATATTTTAAAATAAATTATTTTAATTAGTACTCTTCTTAGAGAATAGAAGTTGTGGTTTGCTTCAGAACCTCCAGGATTTGTGTACCTGGTGTGCCACCTGAAGTTCTGGGCTTTTAGAAAAACCCAAACTCATTGTTCAGATATCAGCCTGTTTTTTTTTGTGTCTGGTTGTGTGGGTTTGGGTTTGGTTATGTTTTCCTTTGTTGGTTGGTTGGGTTTTTTTGTGTGTTTTTGTGGGGTTATTTTTTGGTGGTAGGATTTCCATGGGTTTAGTTACCTTTATAACTGTTTTCTTTTCACCATAAGCTACTGTATTCTGTGAACTGTTTTCTCTCTCCTTTGATTCCAACACTTGAATCATTTATGCATAAGCTTTGCTTTAAAGATAAGCATTTGTTTGAATGTTTTGAGAACTGGAACTTTAGGTACTAGGAAAAAAGTGGCTAAAGTAAGTGTCTGATTAGCCAGAAATACACCATGGAATACAAACTGGGCTGAAACAGTCATTGTTTTGGCAAGTCTGAACCCTTTGAGTTTTAACAGTCTTCTTATTAAAATATATTTATATAATATGTTTAAGTAATAGCTTATTTAGGTATAATCATTTGATTCCTCTCCTGCCACCCATTTTTCTCATATAACAAAGGAATGAAAGAACTACAGCTTTGCTAAATGAAAAATTAAAAAGGAAGGTAGGATATAAGAGCTCTCCCACCTCATTAAAAATTAGGGAGAGAGTGAAAATAAGCAAGGTATTTTCACAGCCAGATGGTTGTGGTGCCCTGAGATTATGACTTTTTGTACACGCACAGTTTGCTCAGTCACTTAACTGCAGACACTTAGATAAGCTAAAGCTATTCTTACATGCAAGAGGAGAATAAATTTCTTATTGCTTCAATTTGAGATGAGATATGCATCTAAATCGTGTGTTGTACTCATAAAAGCGTTCTTGGTTAGGAAAAAATCCCTACAAGTCTTGTCCTCATGCGCAGTGTGGTCTCTTGCAAAGTGGCTGGTAGGTATAACTGTATTCATGCCTTGATTCCATCATTTCAGCATCAGCAATCAAATCAGCCCTTTGCAAAGTATTTGCCATCTTGAAGGAAAGAAACCAGCAAACTATGAAGGTCTTGAAAGTGAGTTTGGTTTCTTTCATGTATGTATGTGTGTGTTTCATTGGGATACAATGAAACGAAGACTTTACATAATATCAAAAATTTGTGTGGCAAACGGGATTGTTGTGATGTTCTGCCTTGCAGAAGAAAATAAAGGTAGTCTATCACTATTTTATATTTTCCTTATTTTTTTAGTAGTTGCTTCAGCTATGTTTCTCTTTAAGGAGTAGCTGTTGTACCTAATTCTCTGTTTCTTCATATCACAATGGTCCTGTGTGTTAAATACTTTTGTTTCAATAGTCATCTTATTAGTCATCTTACATTTTCTGTGTTTGTTTATCTGAAAGTTAGCTGAAGGATGCTAATTATCAAGACATCTGGTGTAATTTGATTTATTTAAACATAAATACCTGTTATCTCTAATTTGGTACCAGGAAGTGGAATAAGAAACTGGACATTTTGAAAGCTTTGTGCACGTTTTTAAATGGCTCTTCAGGTTGCCAAAACATGGGGTCAGCAGATGGCAGTCAAACCAAAGTTCAGTCTGTTAGCTTGCATGAAGATTTCAAAATATTCTGCCTGTAGGAGAAAGTGGAGAGAGAGAGACTGTGTGACTGTGAGAGAGTTGTGTCAGAAGAGATGTTCTTACACATTTGTAAATAGATATCTGTTTGTCAGACCCTAGGAAAGAGAAGTTTTGATTTCTGCCTGTCTGGGATTTGCATGTGGTTTTTGTTTCAGGGCTTTGTACTTTGGAAGCTCTTGATTGTTTTTTTGTTTTTATTTTTTCTTTTTCACTACAGCTGTGAATATTTTGAAAAGAGCAAACTAAGATGAGGTTTTCTCACAGTCTAAAATCTGTCTAGTGGCTGAAGACTATTCAGTATTATATGGCATTTTTATTTCCATCCTCTTCTAAATAGTTGTGACACTTGCACACCAGTACAGATGCATTTGAGTAGTTGATAAAGTAGTTTCCTGAAAGTGCGCATTCTGTATGACATAGTTGTTACAATGCTTAGCTAGTAAAAGCATGAGAACTGAAGGGAGTTGCAGAGTGCAAAATATCATTAAGCATTTATGGAGCTATTATTTTATTACATTTTCATGTTTTTGTTTTTCACTTTCAAACACATCATCAATCTTAAACCCCTCTTTTTTTTCTCATTTCACCCCTCATTTTCTCATTTATATTGCAAATTCTGTCCTCTGTTGTGTTCTGTCTGCTATTAGGAAGGGAGGGGAAAAAAAACCAAACCAAAACAAGAAAACAGAAAACCTTGTGGGAAAAATTCTCAAAGGTTTTATCATGAGTCAGTATTTTCACTTCACACTTCACATCTCCCTTTCCCCTAAAGGGATTAACACTGCTTATTAGTTGATGAGCACAGTTTATACTAAGCATTATTTAACATATACTGGTGGTATTACTGTACTTCCTGTTTTGTATTCACAATAATAGGTTTCTGAAAAGTTGCCTTTGTATAAATACCTCACTGACATTTTAGGCAAGTATATTCATGTCTTGGACTAAGCACGAAAGAGTAATGTGTTGGAACACTGCTAAAGAAGGAAATCTCTTTATGTTTCATAAATGATACCCCTAAAGCCTTTTATGTTTTTTAAATGACAGCTATGCATTTGTTTTGTTTCTTTACTTCTTGTTATTCTGGCTTAAATTGGCTCTAATAAGCCACAAAGGGAAAACTGTCGTTTCAGCAAGGAATCTTCTTTATGACAGCTGTCCTTTGCAAGCAAGCCTGAAATACTGTCATATGGAAAAGCAAATCTGCAGCATGTATCAGAATGTGTTAAAAGAAAGTGAAAGCTTCAGAATAAATTGGAGCTATTAATGCAAGTACTAATTTCCTTGTATATCTATTAGTCCCATTTAAAGTCGCTTGCAAAGAGTAAGGGAGGGGACCTAAGGAGTAAGGGTTTTCACCAGACTTCATGGCTAAGGTTTGTCTGTAGTGGTTATGGAGCTGCAAAGTTCTTATGATTGTAGAATCATAGAGCAGTTAGGGTTGGAAAGTACCTTAAGATCATCAAGCTCCAACCCCCCTGCCACGGGCAGGAACACCTCACAGTAAACCATGTTACTGAAGGCTCTGTCCAAGCTGGCCTTGAACACCGCCAGGGATGGAGCATTCACAACTTCCCTGGGCAACCTATTCCAGTGCCTCATCACCCTTACAGTAAAGAACTTCTTCCTTATATCCAGTCTAAACTTCCCCTGTTTTAAGTTTGAACCCATTACCCTTTGTCCTATCATTACAGTCCCTAATGAAGAGATCCTCCCAAGCATCTTTATAGGCCCCCTTCAGATACTGGAAGGCTGCTATGAGGTCTCCACGCAGCCTTCTCTTCTCCAGGCTGAACAGCCCCAACTCTCTCAGCCTGTTTTCATACGGGAGGTGCTCCAGTCCCCTGATCATCCTCGTGGCCCTCCTCTGGACTTGTTCCAACAGTTCCATGTCCTTTTTATGTTGAGGACACCAGAACTGCACACAATACTCCAGGTGAGGTCTCACAAGAGCAGAGTAGAGGGGCAGGATCACCTCCTTTGACCTGCTGGTCACGCTCCTTTTGATGCAGCCTAAGATACGGTTGGCTTTCTGGGCTGTGAGTGCACACTGCTGGCTCATGTTCATTTTCTCATCGACCAGCACCCCCAAGTCCTTCTCTGCAGGGCTGCTCTGAATCTCTTCTCTGCCCAACCTGTAGCTGTGCCTGGGATTGCTCTGACCCAGGTGTAGGACCTTGCACTTGGCATGGTTCATAAGGTTGGCATCAGCCCACCTTACAAGCATGTCAAGGTCCCTCTGGATGGCATTCCTTCCCTCCAGCGTATCAACCGAACCACACAGCTTGGTGTCATCGGCAAACTTGCTGAGGGTGCACTCAATCCCACTGTCCATGTCACCGACGAAGATGTTGAACAAGACCGGTCCCAACACTGATCCCTGAGGGACACCACTCATTACTGGTCTCCAGCTGGACATTGAGCCATTGACCACAACTCTTTGTGTGCGGCCATCCAGCCAGTTCTTTATCCACCGAGTGGTCCATCCATCAAATTGATGTCTTTCCAATTTAGAGACAATGATGGCCAAAGCTGATAATGCACAATGGAGGTCATGTCAGAACTAAGTAGGTTTTATTATTGAAAGCTATTTTCTAATGGTTACTCACCATCTGGTTATTGCTGAAATTTATTTTTAATCTCTAGAGAAGGAGAAAAAGATTAGAGATAATGGTAATAAGGACTTTGTTTACATTAACGTTGAAATTGATAGAAAATATTTGGCCTCTGGTAAGGGATTTAAAGTCCTCTGATAATGTTCACATTTATTATTTGTTTAGAATGCGTAAAATATACATCTTTACTGAAGTCCCTAAAAGAATAATTTTGCAAATGACCCTTTTTAAGTCTTATCTGCCCGTCAGGTGTCGTTTACATGTACCATTTGCAGCATCTGAGCTTATGGGCGTTAGTGGTGTGTTGCTGCTGTGGTATGGAGAAAAATGAAGTGAGGGAGCCTCCTCTCATTCAGAATATTTTTGGAGATCAAAGCCAGACTACATGTCTGCTGTTGAATTTGGGCCATCCTAACATTTGCCTTTGCACCTTGCCCAAACTGAAGATGCAGAGGTGTTTTGCCCCTTCCAGAGTGGTCCAGTCTGCGTAGATGGTAAAGTCCAAACGATAAGTTTTTTGCTCAGGGAAACATGTTTTAGTTGAATTCTGCCACCCTGGATTGACAGAGAAATGCAGTACAGCTTTTGTAGCATTCTTAAGGATCTTAAAGTGTTGGTGCTCTGGATGTAACCCCTACAATTCTTCCTTGAAAAAAAGCTGAATAGATGAAGGCTGCTGGAAAACCTTTCTCATAATGGCCACTTGACGAGGCTTGAAAAGCATGTGTCTATCCATCTCTCTTGCACTAACTTCTGACCAATACTTGTGTAATATGAAAAGGTTACACAATTTCTCATAAATTGCCTACAGTTATCCACAGTTATGGCGAATGCTGCTTGCCCTGACAGCAAGTGATACCCTTCATACCCTTCCTTTCTTGCTCTCCTTCAGCTTCTTGCTGAGGGAGCATAGGTGGAGTTTTTGCCAATGTGCAGTGGCTGCCCAGTATTCTCCGTGCAATCATGTGGTGGCAGTGAGAATCCTGTCTAAATAGATGTCCCATCTAAATAGATGCTCTAAAAATAAGTCCTTGTCATGGGGCAATGGGAAAAGATACAAGGGGCTGAGAAAATGAGTCAAAGAGTAGGAGCAATTGAAACTAAACAGAAATAGTTTCCTTTTAGTTGGAAGATGGTGTTGCCATTATGGTTGTGTTTTGTAGTACTGTACTTACATCGATGGAAATGTTGAATTGTGCAGATGAGACAGCGGGACAGTAGGGTGTATCCAGATGTTGGTGGCAGGAGAAAGCAAAGAAAGAGAAGTGTGGATGTAAAAGACAGAAAATAAGTTATGTGAGGGTTACTGGAACAAGAATATTGCTGTTGTCTGACAGGGCACTGTTTAGACTGGGCCATGTCTCTGGATCTGTTTTTTTCACCTTCTAGTTAGTAACAAGGGATAGTACAAGAGGAAATGGCCTCAGGTTGCATCAGGAGAGGTTTAGACTGGGTATGAGGAAAAATTTCTTCATTGAAAGGGTTGTCAAGCATTGGAACAGGCTGCCCAGGGAAGTGGTGGAGTCACCATTTCTGGAGGTATTTAAAAGATGCGCGGATGTGGCGCTTAGTGACATGGTTTAGTGGTGAACCTGGCAGTGCTGGGTTAGCAGTTGGACTCGATGATCTCAAAGGTCTTTTCCAACTTTAACGATTCTATGGTTCTGTGTAGGCACACAGTTGCTCTCTAGGATGTGTGAAGTGGTTTCTTGCATTCCAAAGTGCATAGAAAAAGTAAGCAAATAAACAGATATTTTTTTCTCCTTCATCTCTAAGCTGTTAGCTGTAGCTTTAGATATTTGCTGGTAAAAATCTCTGATAAAGATACTGTGAAAAAGTCTCCCATCTTTATGCTGTCAGTTTCATTTCAGTTTTCATCTGGTCCCTGACATCCCAAAGATTTTGTGCGTTAATCCTGGAATTTTCTTCATCCCGTTTTATAGTCTAGGGGAAAAAAATGTGTGGAATTTCCTTTTAAGATACACTTGTTCCCTGTTTTCTCTTTAATCTCTGTACAAGATACGCTTCCTAGAGAAATGTCAGCTGGCAAAAGGCTAGCAGTAGCAAAGTTGTCTGTGCAGGCCCTGAACTGAAAAGGAATTAAGTCATTGACTTTCATGCAAGGTAACGCAAATTACACAAACTTGAATGAACAGAAATTTAAGTAACTTGTCAATAAATCTCCCTTGTGTGCTAATTTAAATTTGCCTCTCTGAAATCCAGCTTGTGTCTGATCTGCTCACAAAGTTTGTACAGTTCTGACTGTGGTGGTGTAGCTGAATGTCCCCAAGAGCTGTATTTCTCTGGCTAAGCTGGCAGGAGACTCTGGTGGAGTAGCAGTGTACTCTGACAGAAAATTCTTTGCTGATGTACCTATACCTTTTCCCTGAATGATGTAAGCCAAGACAACAAAACCACCCCGAAACTCAAAATACAGCCCCCTCAAAAAACAAATACCCATCCGGCACTCAATTCTTTGACGGCTGTGGTATAAAAACCTCTAGGTACCGCTAGGAAAATGATGTCCAGCATTAACTAACTGGAATATTCTGGGCTTGCTCTTTGTTTTGGGCAGACCTGTTTCTTTAAGTTTTCATTATAATGTTGTAGCTGATTCTGAGAATTGAAAAATAAATTAAAATTGTCAAGATTAAGTCAAGTCTCTGAAAAAATCCAGTCTCTTCATCTTTGGAGTACTGATGGTGATCCAAACAGGAGAATTGCTTTCCCTGGGAAGATTCACCTAGATTTGGCCATGGAAAATATATTTGCTCAGCAAATTTCATCAGCTTATCATGAAATTGTGCAAACATCTACTCTTTGAGTGGTCTGGACAGCATACTGCTTTCTGTGTGCGAACTGCGGTCTTGTCTTCCATGATGTCATTTGCCTGCAAAGCATGAAGTTAGACTTTGGGTTAGTGGAGAGGGAAAGATGAGAATTCAGAAGCCCCCCCCGTGTCCTTCATGGTAAGGAAAAGGGCAGAAATACGTCAGAAAAGCACACATACTAGTCTTTTGAGTGAATGTTAATCCTCTGTATTTTATGGTCGTTGTAGCATGGTATCACAGAAGGCAAGCATGGTGCGCTCACCCTGTTTGCAAATGACATGATTGAGATGTTGCTTGTGGTCATACTAGATACTTGTGCAGAAGCAGAGGTCTAATTAATTGTAACTGTACCAGAGCTCTTAAATAGCATCCATTTAGTCACCCAGACTTTCAGAAAAGTCTGTGTTTGGTTGTGATGCTAGTAACCACTGGACCACATTTTCTTCTTAGAGGCCAGAAAAAGAAGCCAAGTCTTGAAAGAAATACTTTCTCTGTTGCCTTGTAAAGAGTAGTATAATTCACAGGCTATGTATGTGTGGTAGGGCTTTTAAGTGTCCGGTCCATGTATAGAATAACATCCTTCTGCCACCACAAATTGTTCTCTTCATCCAGATAGAAAGTGTCTGGTCTGTGGATTGGCCATTTGCATTAGTATATGCAAAGAGGCTATTGGGAGCTCTGGTGATAGACAGGACCACATTGTGTTGGGCGCTGTACAGAAAAAAAACTGTCCCTGCCCACCATAAGAGGTGAGGACATGAACTGCTGTTTTTTCAGCAGTGTGCCATGTGATAGACTCTCTTATTTTCCTTGCAGGTAGCTCTTTTAAGCTTCAGAAAAATGCACACAGATAATCTGACAGGTTGTAAAGCAGGGTGCTGGGAGTTTACCAGACCTGCACGGGTAGCAGCCACCTTATTTTGTTCTCGTTTATGTGTATGTTATAAGGTCCTGCTGAGATTTCATGAGTCTGAAGTATTTGTTTGAGTGATTGCTTATGGATGGCTCAGTGCCAGTGAAAATATCTGCTCTGAGTACAGCAACAATCAAAAAACAAACAGACAGTTAAGATACACCCTGAGCAGTATAGGGATGATATAAATATAGTTTTGCTCTCAAATGGAATAATGTGGCCAGTACTGATACAGTGCTGCGAGTGCTTCAGAGATCAGCAGTCTCAATTGTTTGGGGAATACAACAACTTTCAGATAAGGGAACATGTCATTTATTGTTACAATTTTAATCTTGGCTGAATGTCAGCAAGAAGGATGAATGGCAAAGAAGATGGAATTAAAATAGCTATATGTATTCCTTGTAACTTGAGGGAAATAATCATGTTGAGTGGGTAAGTGGCTGACTGGTGGCTAACAGTGCTAAGTAAGTGTCTAATAAAAGTACTGATTTTTTTAAAAGTATCAAAGAAGAAAGAAATAGCTCATAACAGTCGCCGTCAAACAGTGTCACTGAGATGAGCAGTTTAACCGGATTACACAATGGAATTTCTTAGTAAAACTATCCAGGCTTTAAGAAGAAATATTATATACATATAAAACGTGTATGTTTTAAAATGAATTCAAGTCCTTATAAGTGTTGATGTTAGTCACCCTTTGCTTCCTGGAGCTTTGAGGATCCTCACCAAGTGGACACTTGAAGGTTTTTATTCACAACCAGCATCAAAGGTAGTCATCTCTTGGGGTAACTCTTCCTTTGCATGGCACATACTTCTTTATTTGCTGTGGTAAATGTGGGGTAACCTACCTATCTTAATTTGAGTTGTAAGTTGCCTTTCAAGGAAAATGTGCATTCTAGCCACCATGGCAGGGAAGCTGAAAGGCAAAATATGGTTGCCACATAGAAAGCATAAAGATAATGCGACTTCTTGTAATCAAATGAGTCGTAGTGGTTCCAAGTCTGTACGTACATGCTCAGCTTGAAAGATGGGAAGTACGCAGGTAATGTTTCTGTGCTGATGGCAACATCTCTGTCAAAGATACATGTGGTAAAATAGACAGGTACTGTTTTGTATAATAATGGCTATATGTGTGTTGGACACATACAGCTTTTTTTTTTTTCTAAGACATAGAGAAAAAGTATTTTCTCCTAAGCATCATTTTCAGTAAAGTAGATTGATGACATTTGCTGAGGTACATGATGGTTTTGCCATCATAAATTTGACATGGCTATATTATTCAAACTCTTTGGCTGTAAAGAGGTTTATCTAAATGTGTGTCAGTAGAACTTTTAAGCCACGCTACGCAAAACAAACCATGTAGTGCCACTTTTATATGTCTGTACCATATAATTTTTTCAAAACAATTTTATTGAAGGAAAATGTATCATGTGTTTTGATATTTTTTTGTTAATCATGAGATATACTCCTCCCTGTGCCTGTAAGAAAGGACAATATTTAATTAAGATACTGAATATAAGAACTGAATTTAAAATACCTTTTCTGTTTATCAGATTGCTGGACTAAGAAGGTCTGATGCTTTGCAACCTTCCCAGCCTAGAGAAATATCCAGAAAGCCAGATTTCCTCAGTGAAATGCTCAGGATCCTCAGTGAAGACTCTGAAGGTTGCCTGTGGTGGTTTGCAGATTTTTGGTCCTTAAGTTTAAATCTCTGGCCAGTATTTAACTACAATTTCTGCCCCCTGCAAGGAGGAGGGGAAGTGTGTATATGCAGCAGGGAGGCAGGACAGGGGTTTTGCTGTATTTTGTCTCTTAGCCATAGCTGTTGGGAATGGCAGACGAGATTTTGAGGGCGACTATAAGGGAGTTCTGGGAAGGCAGAGGATGGTGCAAGACAGATATGATCCATCCCTTCTTCCTCTTGAAGTTGGTTGCTTACGTGATTCTGGAAGGCTTGCTTGCAGGTGGCAGAAGTAACCAAATGTAGATAGTGATTAAGTTATAATTCTCCAAATTTTAATAATGTAATTCTTCATATTTTAGTGGGTATCTGTGAATTTTTACTCTAGTTCTGATGTTCTATTGTTCCCCCTTATCTCAGCTGTTTTATTTCAGCCTGTCAAGGAAGAGGGAGAAAAGAGACTGCAAATGTGTAGGGACAGTCTTGTGTCTGTGGAGCTGATTACCTCTGGGACATACAGCTGAGATGTTTGAAACACTTTTGAGTTTGGCAGCTTTGTGTTTGCTTTCCCTTTTCCTTCCTTTTTTTAGTCTTCCAGTAATAGGCCCCTTGTTCCAAAGAACAAAACCAGCACTTAGCGGTCATTCAGAAAGATTCATTAAAACCAGGAATGGAGTAATTGTAAACAGACACCCCACTTCTACCATCCCCCCCTTTCATTCTAGCTCAGGGCATAGCAGCCGTGTGTTGTCTGGCTCCAGACAATTTTGGGGATTAGAAAAGGAACAATAGCCTTTGGAGGTTAAAATAACCTTTCCTTATTCAGCTGTTACAGTACTTTCTTAGAAAACTGAGACAATAACCCCCATTTTAATTTTTTTAAAACACACTTTGATAAATGTTCTCTTTGTAAAATCATAGCATGACTCTTACACTAAAGTAAAAAGTAAAGTAGAAGTAGTAACTATGCTAAGCTTTTATCACAAAAGGTAAGAAGGGTGGGAAACAGCAACATGAAGGTTAATTATGGCAATTTTCCTATAGACTGAGGTAACGGGTGTCTGATAAAGCTGTGATTCACCTATGGTTTGTCATTTTTACAGCAGCTATCCAGTAACTATTGCAGGTTTGTTAACCTGTGTGCTTGCCAAGAATTGTTTGCGTGGTATCAGTTGTGGGCAGTAGCTGTCATTTGCTGAATTGGTGGCACTTGTGGAAGTTGTTTCATCACTGAGAGATTTTTTTAATTATAGAATTATGGAAGGGAGCTGAAGATGTGCCCCAGGTCCCTCTCCTCCCTCCCTTTTGACTCTGCAGCTGCAGAGCCCTTGCAGGGTGCATACTGCCTTCCCCGCCCTCATCAGCTTTGCCCAGGACCCAGCTAAAGATGCGGCTGCTGAAATGCCAGGCATTTAGATGCAAAAACAAGTGCAGAAGTATTTTAACACTTGCAACTGCTCCAAAATTTAGGTTTTTTTTTGGTAGCAACCAGAGTGCATTGAACAATGGGTAGATACTTATTAAATAAGTGGGGCATTTTAGGGAGATGGGTGGTTTGGCAGTGCTTCTTGTATAAACTGTTTTGTTACCTGCACTTGTGTGAGGAGCACATGTGAGCTGGAGAACCAGATGACTTGAAAGCAGGACAATCAGTCTGTTTGTCTGACCTGACATTGTGTGGCACAGAGAAAAACTGGACCCGAGCCAAACCAGGTATGAGATACCAGTACGATCGCAACAACAGGCGTGTTGCTTTACACTGGTGTGGAGAAATGGGTCTATGTTTAGTCTGGGAGTTGAGTTAATTGAACTGTATGACTGGTACCTGAATTACCCAGGATAATTCAAAACAAGTTATCTTCTCATGACCCATTAAAATAAGTGAGGGGTAACTAAATGGAATTGCTGTGAGAGGATTTTACTGAATGGTTCAGGTGCAAAAGTTGTTAAGGCCCAATTACAGCACTGTTATTGCCATTGTGATTGGGTAGTGTAACTGCTTAAAAATAAATACCATCTAATTATTCACTGTTTATAGGCAAGTCATTGGGAGGAAATTAAATGGTTGGTGTGCTGATGAAACTTCGTTTGGTTAAGATCTGTTCTGTGTATTTTAAAGCTTGTCAGAGTGTACTTTTTTCTTTTCCCTTTTTCTTTTTCCTTTTTCTTTTTTTTCCCCTCTCTTTTTTCCTTTTTTTTTTTTCTCTTTTATGTTTGTTTTTTTTTTTCCCCACCCCCTTAAGGCAGAAAATACCAAAGTAGGAGGAAGGACAGCTCCTGTAGGGTCTGTTCACTTAACAAATGCAGAGAGACAGGTTCTGTGTGCACGCTGCCAGATTGATAGGATGTGGCACTGTTACTTTCACCTCCAGCCTAACCTTGTGGCAGAAGACAGTATAAGTGGTCCCATAAGTGATAGGTGTATGGCTGTTGAGTCAAAGCTCCACACCTGTTCTGTGTCATAACAACTTCATTTGTGCATGGGGGGAGCAATGGAGAGGAAACCAAGTGCCCTACTTCTCACAAGATCGCCAGAGGCGTAATGTCTTTGAGTCAGGAAAACCTCTGGGGTTAAGTGCTGGCATTAAAGAAATTAGATGGTACTCTTCTAGCTCCCTCTTTCTGTGCTCAAGATAGAGCTTCATAACTGCTGTTCTGTCACAGGAGTGGCTTTTAGAAAAATGTTTTATTATGCATTCCTATCTGAAGTGCTTTGGGTTTCTGCAAAAACTACTATCAATGAAAGATATATTCTGTGAGTTAGTTATTTATTTTAAGTATTAGCTTAGTTGGATAACTAGGTCCTGAGGCCTTTCCTCTTTCTGGAGAACCAGAACAGTTTTCTGTTTTGTCAGCAAAGCTTTGACCTAACTCTCTTTGGCTTGTCCTCGTGAGTTTCCTTGTAACTATGAATGTCTGCAAAGACCGTTATTACAAACACCTCTGAAATCATATTGTGATGAAGGATAATTATTACTTTTTACCAAGTCTTCTGTTTTCTTTTGACTTTACTAAGTGAGCAAAGATTTCTCAAGAAAATGTTTATTTTTTATTTTACTTTTTTTTTTTTTTAATAATGTCAGTTATCTTAGTTTTAGTTAATAAGTTGGTGCTTCGGTGAATGGATCTCTTACCTAATGAATTATGGAAGAATATACCAATCTCACACTTGACTTGCAGTGCTGTCGTGACTTTTTGCCTACCTTTAGTTCCGGAGTTGACCTGATTTGCCTGTCCTGGGACAGTGTTTTCCATCAGAGACTGAAACAGCATTGCAACTTGGCAGCGTGCTCACCCCCACAAAACCGCATTTTTCTGTTCTTTGATTTACTGATCTCAGTCCTTCATTGGTTCATTCCTCTAAGTAGGAGGTTATGGTGTTTCTGCAGAGAGCATTGTCAGAGCTGCGTGCTTCAACTTATGGTTAAGGAAGATGGAATTTCTCCCTGAATCTGTTCAAATCATATGAAAAGTGAGTGGGGGAGGTGTGTTATTATCTTAGTAGCAGTATTAGTTTGGGTCAGTGTCAGGTACCATAAAGCTATTATGCTTTGATAATCAGTCATCAATACGTGCACAGCCAGCGCTGTGAAGGGCTTATGCTGATGTGACTCAGAGTGGTACTTGAGGGCTTGAGGGCTTTCTTTTCTAGTAGTACTTGTATTCAGATTCTTCCCGTACAAAGATCTTAAAGCTCAGATTAGTGTGGTACTATATATTTGTATACCTCGTACTCATCTATCTCTTTCTTCACCCAGATTTATTTTTAATTGTGTTACCTTTTTTTTTTTTTTTGTGTTGAAAGACACTTGATAAGAGTGATGAAGCTTGGGATTCAGTGATTAGTGCTATTTTGGATCTGCAGATACCCTTTATACAGGTGAGCCTAGTTGTTTCTGTCTGATTTTATACTAAGCTGCTGATTACTTATGCAGATTTATTTTGACTACTATGCTACTATTTATAGTCCTCGTAGTTGTAAACTGTCAAAATATCAGGGGGTTAGGGCCCCGGATCTTTGTTATATCAGAATTGAACATACCACGGGTGGGATGTTTCAGGGATCCTCTTGTTCTAAGCTGTGGATGTGAGGAAAGGGAAGGGTAAGACACATAAGGAATATGGAGTGCAGGCATCTTTAGGAAAGAGGATCATTGGACCCAAAAATCCAAAGATGGAACTTCAGCAGCCTGACCTCCCTTCCATTTTTAGGTATAAGAAATTTGAGAAATTGAACTCGTGTTGAGAGTCTTATCAGAATTTCTAAGTGTGAAATTGAGAGAGTAAAACATGTTTTAAAAAAATAGTCATTACACATTATTGCTAAGACTTAGTGATAGTCCAGTAATGTAAAGCACATGATTTTCCTGTCATGGAAAATGGCTGTGCTTTCAAATATGAAAACACTCATGGAATATCTCAGCTTTCTGCATTTGGAAACCACGTTTCCACTTTTGACTTCCACTGTTGACATTGTGCACAATGGCTTCTGTAATGTGTAAATATAGAGAGTCCAGTAAATGGGTGAAGGTAGGTTGCAGTCTTGCACAGAGGAGATAAAACTAGATTTAAAAGAGGTAAACAAAAAGCACACAAGCAATGTAAATTATACCGATGCAGTTACTTTTGAAGTGGTAAGTGCTGTAGTATTACCACAGTTGCTCTTCCTTGCCTTTGTTCTGTCATTGACTAAGAAAAGATTGTTGTTTGATAAACAATGTGCAGCGTTGGATGCCAGATGAAAGCATAGCCAAGAGATTAGATTACATTATCAAGGGACAGAGGGAGGAAGATGCATTGAAAATGGGTCTGTTACAAGTCACCAGGTAATTATCAAGTTTGTAATTATAAAGGGGTAGCCTTTCCTTTCTAATGTCTGTTTAAAATGTTAGTTATGATTAAAAGCAGATCATTTGGGGGGGAAGGGGGAAGAGGAGGAGGGAAAGAGGAGAGGGCTTTGTTTTTTTCTCCATCCAGACTGTTGTTGAAACAAAAGCTGCAGAAGTGCAAAAAGACCTCTAATAGCATGTACGTACATGCATGTTTGGAGAGCAAAGACAAAGGGATTGTGAGAGCTCTGAACTTTCGATTTCTCGGCGAAGTAGGTGTAAAAATCAATCTGAAAATAATTCTGTGAAGAAAATTACTTTTTTTTCCAGTGTAACAAAGTCACAGGTCTAGTTTAACCTATGTGAAAAGATATCATGTGAAACCAGTTTTCAGAAAATGGTGTAACTTTTTGAAGATCAAAGAGACAGCAATCCTAAAGGCCCCTAGTCTTGTGCTCCCACAGATCCAGTGATCAGTAGTGGTGCTATGTGTTGGATTTCTCCACTTTTGCTGTCAACACAGGTTTTAAAACTGAGGGTAAGATAAAGTTCAAGTTGACAGGTAGCTTATTCCATATTACACCTAATGCTAGTATCTCTGCTGATAGACACTATAATTTTGCCATGTGCCGTGTTTTTTCTTCTGTGTCACAGTTCATTGTAAACATCAATTAAATTTTTGATAGCTGCTATGACTGTAATTTTAAATAATATATATTTTAGAACACAAGCAAAATCTCAGAATATAACTCAGGGAATCCCTAGCATTGTGCCTGCTACTGTTTCATCCATTCTGTCCATCTCTTCTATGTTTCTAATCAGGTATTCCTGATACCCTTTTTTAATTTCAGAAGGGCATTCTTTATTTCAGTTGCAGTACTCATAGTAGCAGGCCATCTTCTGTTGATCAGAGCATAAAATGGTGGGGCTAATTTCAGCATTCTTCCTGGTCCTACCTTATGCTTTGTCTTCTCTTTATGGCAGTCTTAGATGTTAATAAAAATTTTAACTGCTGTATTCTTGGACCTAAAATTCTGAGGCTCAACTGTGTAGCTTTTACAGTGCGAAGGGCTGAGCTCTGCTTCTTGTGGGTTTAGGTAGTATCTGGAAATAATGGAAGGAAAACTCTTCATTCTGGTAATTTTTGGGTTTGTACCATAAGACTGAATTGTGCTATTCCATAGAAGAGTAATTCTGGATTGATTCCCTGGACTTGTGGTGCAGGGGCGTTTGAAAGGAAAGAAATCTAAGTGAAGTGTGTGCTGAACTGAAAAGCTATCTGATTCATGCAATTCCAGGTTAAAGCCCCTGTGGCCTAAGAAGTGATAAACACCAAGTTGTTGTCAGCTTGCCCTCTCTTGCAGAATTGGCCTAAAACTTAGTGTTATGTCTGAATTATGCGTGAAAAGATCTATCATCATTTGCTTACTGGTCACAGGGACAGCAGATGCTGACAGCATAGTGAAATGTCTTTACAAGTTTTCAACTTTAAAATTCCTGGATTAAATACGTAGCGGCCAGTATTGTGTGAGAGATTTCAAGTGAAACCTGCAAAATATCTCAGGCTACTTCCTCAATTAAGTTCAGCTGCAAAAGAAAATAGTCACAGGACTTTGGAAGCCAAAGAGAAATATTGATAAATAAGCTGCACTAGATGTTTTTCCATTCCTAACAAACAATGTTGTTGAAGAGGACAATGAGGGTGCTGTTTTGATGAGATTCTAACACATGACTGGAATAGCTTTGAGTAAAACATGGAATTTTGCTTTGTTGACAGTCTATGAATGGTACTGAAACAGTACTTACCTTCAGTGCTAATGTGAGGTGGAAACACTGGAAAATGTGAACCTTGTTATGAGTTTTCACATGCTCTTTTTATGTGCCTTGTGGCTCATGTATGAAAAGCCTTCTCACAGTTTGAAGAGCAGGGAGCAAATTAACTTGCTAGTGGCAGGGACTCAGGCTTCAGGTAGCACATGAATTGCTGTGAACTCAGCAGCATTATTGCATGGTCTTACTCTAGGAAGAGTTTGGAAATACTTGAGTCCTGTATTAGATCTGATTCTCTTTAAATTAATTAACAAATTACAATACAAGGTATTTTTGACATTCACTAATATACATTGTCCACATAATGTGGACTTGTCTGTGGACAGCTGCCTGCCCTAATAAAGTAGTACTTAGTAAGGTCCCAGCCTTACTGAAAAGGTTCTCTCTCCCTCCTCCTCCCCCTAACATTTTTCTTTCTTTTATCTTTTTTTTTAGAAGTATATTTTGTAGGAGTTAAGCATTACTATGGTATTTCAGAGCAAATTGTTCAAATCTTAAAAAAAAGAAACACAAACCAAAGCCCAGCCAGAAAAAAGGAGTTGGAAGTAGAGAGATGGAGGTAGAGAAAAGCTCCCCATGGTATAGCATTGTCTCCAGAAATCAAACATGCCCACTAGGTATTTTCCATTGGGAACTATTGAATTAGTCCCCTGCATCCTGATCAGAGAGATTGTGAATGTAGGACTCTTGCAGTGAATAGACTGTTTTTTGTCAATAGCTTTGAAACTGCCTGCCAGTGCTCACGTGCTTTTGTGCAGTAATTTGTTGATCATTGCTTTCTTCCTATGAAAATAGAATAAAAGGAGTGACAAGCAAAATACACATTTGGGTGAGATTTAACAGTTTGAAGACTGAATTTTTTTGTAAGAGTAATTTGATTTGTTCTCTTATGCAGTGGGGACCTGGAGAGGAAAAGCTGCTGGGGTGTGCTCTTCAGGAGATGGAAAAGCAGCAGGATGCTCCGTCTCTGCAGGGGACAGTCTCTAGTAAAACATGAAAGAGAAATAGACTTCATTGAACTAAGTTTCTTGAAATACTTCTGCATGATGCAGAAAAAAGGTGCTTGGCAGCACAAGTTAGCTGCGTCTCATGACTATAGCAATGCAATACTGAATGCAGTTAAAGTATGGATTGGCAGTCACAAGCCATGGAGTTACCAGGCCATGTGACTTTCCTACCTCTGAGCTAAGAGTTGCTGCTGAGATGAAGAAGTAACTGGATTACGTGTGCATGGTTCTGCTATGCCAAAGCAAGCAACATAACTTGAGCCATGAAGGTGGTTTAATGGAAATAATTTTACTTGGGATTAATTGCAGTGGGTTAGGACTGATGAGGTCAATCACCGTGTTTCAGAGGAAGGGGAGGAGCTTTGCTGAGGCTCAGTAACTCAAATAGCTTTTCGTTGTTTGTCTGTACTTTCCCCAGGTAGTTAAGACCTGGACCTGCTGCCGCCATGTGAAATTTGAGTCTTGAAGCCTGTGAGAAGTGTTTCTGGGCTCTGCATAGGAATGTGCCATTGTTCTCATTGTCCCCTTTGGGGTGGGGGGGAATTCTTTAGACGAATTTAATTTAAATTCTGAAAAATGTAAATATAGCAAGGCTGAAAAATTAAGCATTTTCTTCAGTTCTCTGCTTTCCTTGCTCAGCCTTGCTAATGAGTTTTAAGGTTAATTTGAGAAGACTGCTTCCTACATTGTACAGGGTACATTTTAGGATTCAAATACATGGGAAGGTTTGTCTTCATAGTCCCCTGTATTTAGGCTCTCAGGGCTACTAGTTCAATTTATCTGTGCTTTTGGCCTACCTCAGTTGCCTTCACCAGTAGTGGAAGTTAAACTGAAATACATACGTCTTTAACTGGAACATGTCTGTGTGCACAATGTTAAATTTAGGATTTAGGTCTAGGACCTGCGTGATTATTTATCACTGGAAGTGCAGATTTTAACGGGGATCAGAATTAGGCCCTGAAATGTGAATTTAGATGAAAGATGGTATCTTCAGGAAGACAAGACTTTGGTTGATCCCTCTTCTTTGTTGTGTTTAAGTGAGGAATCTCACAGTTGATTGGTGGCAGGGGTGGTATAAAGGAACACCCATTAGTGCTGAGCTGAACACCAGCGCTTTAACCAAACAGCTCTGAGGTGGCACTTAAAGCTTTAGATTTCTCTTGGCCATTGGCCACCATAAGTTGGTGACAACATTAAGCACTCCCTACCCCGCCTCTTGAGTTGCCTTGTCCCTGGAGGGATAGGTGTGTTCATGTTTGTTTGGATTTTTATTTTTAATTTTTTAACATTTAAAAGAGAAGGCATCATTTCAGTCAGCTCTTCTTTAACAAAGTATCTTATTTTACAAGCAAGTGCAGTGCAGATGTCATTAAAAAAGTTGAAAGTACCTTTTGTTATTTTGTAAGTATTTTTAGCTGTTCATTTCTATTCAGATAGCACTTAATGCCTGGTTTGTTTGTGTTTTTTTTTGTTTATGTAGGCTTGGCATGGTCAATAAAAAGGCTATATGTGAATAATGAAGTTGTAACAAAAAAAAAATCTCTTGTAAAACAGTTCATTTACCACGGTATATTAGTGAAAGGAGAGGAAGTGGCATGGTTGCCACATGAATGTGTTCAGTGGGTGGCGACAGAGCAAGTGGTACACTTGGTGGTGAGACCATTGTAGCTTTACAGCTCTTGGTGCCAGCAGTAGAAAGAGAACCTGGGAAGTGTTTTCCATAGCATGTCATGGGTGATTAGCAGTTGACAGTGAGCTGGTATGAAATGATAATGCAAGAGTGGCTGTGGTAATTGTTGTGTTGTCTGTGTCTCAGGAAGAGGTGTGTCTGCTTCTTGCCTGCAGTAAAATTGATGGCATGGTCTGATAGACAAGTGCTACATAAAGACTGAGTGGAATTTATAGGCACCTGAAGGCAATACAAGCTGATGATGAAAGGCGTTCTCAATGTTAGACACTAATTCACAGTGAAGTGAAATCCTCACAAGGGCTTTGTGTCTGCTGTATAGCTTCCCATGATGAAAGCCCACCTAAAGGGCAGTAGGTTGTAATTCAAACATGGTTTAGTGCCATGCTGAAGTTCATGAGAAAAAAAAAGTAGAATTAATTAGACCTTAGCTGCAAGCTTATTGCAGCTCTTTTCATAAGAATCTCCTCAACTACTGCACCTTTGACTCACATTTATTCTGTTAGTCATTCTAATATCTGCTTTTTTTCTGCTTGGTTTTCCTAAAGATGTATGTTCAATACACTAATATCAGAAAATACTTGTGAAGTATCACACAGTATGCTAGAGATTGGAAGGGACCTCAAAAGATCATCTAGTCCAATCCCCCTGCCAGAGCAGGAACACCTAGATAATGTTACACAGGAATGTGTCCAGGCGGGTTTTGAATGTCTCCAGAGAAGGAGACTCCACAACCTCCCTGGGCAGCCTGTTCCAGTGTTCTGTCACCCTCACGGGGAAGAAGTTTCTTCTCAAGTTTAAGTGGAACCTCTTGTGTTCCAGTTTGTACCCATTACCCCTTGTCCTATCATTGTTTGCCACTGAGTAGAGCCTGGCTCCATCCTCGTGACACTCCCCCTTTATATATTTATATACACTAATAAGGTCACCCCTCAGTCTCCTCTTCTCTAAACTATAGAGACCCAGCTCCCTCAGTCTTTCCTCATAAGGGAGATGCTCCACTCAATCATCTTAGCTGCCCTGCGCTGGACTCTCTCCAGCAGCTCCCTGTCCTTCTTGAACTGAGGGGCCCAGAACTGCACACAATATTCCAGATGCGGTCTCACCAGGGCAGAGTAGAGGGGAAGGAGGACCTCTCTCGACCTACTAACCACCCCCCTTCTAATACACCCCAGGATGCCATTGGCCTTCTTGGCCACAAGGGCACAGTGTTGGCTCATGGTCGTCCTGTCATCCACTAGGACCCCCAGGTCCCTCTCCCCTACACTGCTCTCTAACAGGTTGTTCCCCAACCTATACTGGAACCTGGGGTTGTTCCTGCCCAGATGCAGGACTCTACACTTTCCCTTGTTATATTTCATCAAGTTATTCCCTGCCCAACTCTCCAGCCTGTCCAGGTCTCGCTGGATGGCAGCACAGCCTTCTGGCGTGTCAGCCACTCCTCCCAGCTTAGTGTCATCAGCAAACTTGCTGATAGTACACTCAATTCCCTCATCTAAATCATTGATGAATATATTAAATAATACCGGTCCCAGTACTGACCCTTGAGGCACTCCACTAGTTACAGGCCTCCAACTAGACTCTGCCCCATAGACTACTACTCTCTGGCTTCACTCCTTCAGCCAGTTCACAGTCCACCTCACTACCTGATCATCCAGACCACACTTCCTCAATTTAGCTGTGAGGATGCTGTGGGAGACTGTGTCAATGCTTTGCTGAAGTCAAGGTAGACCACATCCACCGCTCTGCCATCATCCATCCACCGTGTTATTTCCTCATAAAAGGCTATGAGATTGGTCAAGCATGACTTCCCCTTGGTGAAGCCATGTTAACTGCCCCTCATAACCCTCTTATCCTTGATGTGCCTTAAGATGGCACCAAGGATAAGGTGTTCCATCACTTTCCCAGGGATGGAGGTGAGGCTGACCGGTCTATAGTTACCCGGGTCCTCCTTCTTGCCCTTTTTGAAGACTGGGGTGACATTTGCTTTCCTCCAGTCCTCAGGCACCTCTCCCATTTCCCAAGACTTGGTAAAGATGATGGAGAGTGGTCTAGCAATGACTTCCGCCAGTTCCCTCAGCACCCGCGGGTGCATCCCATCTGGACCCATGGATTTATGGATGTCCAGATTGCTCAACCGGTCTCTAACCCATTCCTCATCGACTAAGGCAAACTGCTCTGTTGACCTGACTTCATCTAAGGTCTCAGGGGTACAGGGCTCTTCAGGACTGCCTGCAGCAGAGTAGACAGAGACAAAGAAGGCATTCAGTAACTCTGCCATCTCTGTGTCTTCTGTCACCAGGGCACCCATCCCGTTCATCAGTGGGCCTACATTGCCTCTGGTGTTAGTTTTGTCTGCCATGTATTTGAAAAAGCTCTCTTTGCTGTCCTTGACCCTTCTCGCCAGGTTTAATTCTAAGGAGGCCTTAGTCATCCTAGCTGCCTTCCTACATCCTCTAGCAGCAGCCTTATATTCCTCCCAAGTGGTCAGCCCCTCCTTCCATGACCTGTAAACTCTCCTCTTCCACTTGAGCATACCCAGCAATTCCCTATTTAGCCACGCAGGTCTCTTGGCCCTCTTCCTTGACTTCCTACATGTCGGGATGCTCCGATCTTGAGCTCGGAAAAAGCAATCCTTGAATGCCAACCAACTATCTTGGGCCCCTTTACCTTCAAGCAGCCTTGCCCATGGGATTTCCCCTAGCAGTTGCTTGAAAAGGCCAAAGTTTGCCCTGCTAAAGTCCAGGGTTGCAATTCTACTTGCTATTCTACTGGTCCTACCTCACAAGATCCTGAATTCCACCATCTCGTGGTCGCTGCAGCCAAGGCAGCCCTCAACCCTTACTGCTTCAACCAGACCCTCCTTGTTAGTGAGGATGAGATCCAGCAGCGCTCCTCTCCTGGTTGGCCCATCCACCATTTGCAGGAGGAAGTTATCATCCATACACTGGAGGAACCTCCTGGACTGTGGCTGGGTTGCTGAGTGGTCCTTCCAGCAAACATCAGGGAAGTTAAAATCCCCCACAACGACCACAGCCTGTGACTGTGAGGCTGCTCTCAGCTGCCTGTAGAAGGCGTCATCAACTTCCTCACCCTGATCTGGTGGCCTGTAACAGACACCCACAGCAGTATTGCCCCTGCCAGCCTGCCCCTTAATTCTCACCCACAGACTCTCAACTCGCTCGTCATCTGTCCCTGGACAGAACTCGGTGCATTGTAGCTGCTCCCGCACATAAAGAGCAACCCCACCACCCGCCCTGGCTGGCCTGTCTTTCCTGAAAAGGACATAGCCCTCCATGACTATATTCCAGTCATGTGAGCTGTCCCACCACGTCTCTGTAATTGCCACCAGATCATAGTCTCCTGACTTAACACAGGTTTCCAACTCCTCCTTGCTTATTTCCCATGCTGCGCGCATTGGTGTACAGACATTCCAGGGAGCGAGCTGAGCACACTGATTTCACCCTAGGATTATAGGAGGCCTCCCAGTCTTCATCAGTTCTGGAGTGCTGCCCCACTGGGGCAAGCCCAGCTACAACCCCATCCCCCTTCAAATCTAGTTTAAAGCTCTCCAAATGAGCCCTGCTAATTCGTAGCTTAAAAGATGTATCTGAACTCATTGGCATAGAATTGTACAGTTACCTCTTTTGCAGCTAACTAAACATTTGTTCTGTGGGAATAACATGTTTTCTCAGTTTTGTCCTCTTTCTCCAGAGCCGTGTTTATGTAGTTCATTAGGTTTCTTTGAAATGATACTCAAAAGATTCAGTAGAGTTTAAGAGCAATTTCATGTAAAGACTGCTATGAGCTAGTACTTGCTTCTTTATTTGTTCTTCTTTCAGAAAATACCAGTTTCCAGTGTTAATAATTCCAAATGCAGAGTAGAAAATTGGGGTAGTTTATGGGAGCAGAATAATTACTGTTATGTCCTGTGTTATAATTGTGTTGTTATGGTCGTCATGGTCTGGGTCTGTAAGAAAGGCATAGCTTGTAAAGAGATACATTAAAGAAATGTAAGAACTTCCAGGCACATGTTCCCTTGATCTGGAGAGTGGTATGTTTGCCAGGAGCCTTTTTATTTTTTCCCTTTGTCAGCTGATTCATAAAAGGTAGTGCTTTTCCTGTATTCTGTTGAAGAGAGAGTTACAGGTTGCATTTTGCATGACTGTAGCGATCCTAGCTCTAGATAGTGAAGACTGGCATCTGTCTTTTCAGAACTGTCATATCAGTTGTTTGTTTATTGGTGAAAGTACATACTCTATTTCTCAAGACAGTAGCTGCTGAATGTCAATGTGTACTATAGTTCTGAGACTGCATTTTTGTGTATGTATAAATGTAATTACATCATGTAATTATTGTTGTGCTCACTTTCCCCACAGATATTAAGGATGTATTTGTTTGCCTGCTTATGTTCTGTATCAGTAGTTTTGCTTCCAAATCAAAAAACATTGAATGGACAGAATTCTTTGAGAAACGTTAGAGGTGCCAAGCATTATGGTGATGATACAAAGTTCATAAATTTGTTGGTTTTTTTTTTCATTTGAAAACTTACTTCTTTCACAGTCTGCCCTTACGCTTTGTTTTCTTACAAGTTTGAAAAAAAAATCAGGCAAAGTCATTATGAGCTGAAAAAGGAGGCCAAGTTGTACTTTAATGCCTAAAGTTATCTGAGATTCCTCTCAAATATGCAAACTAGTTCTCCATTTCCAAGGTCAAAACCAGCTAGATCCTAGTGTCTCTGGAATCCTTTTTTTTTATTTTTGAACCGTCTTGCTGTTCTCTTGCTGGCATCTCCTGTTCACTCCTTCAGTTCATTCACTTGAGTTAGTCTTTACCAAACTCCTTGTGTGGGTGCCTCCCTCCTCTCCCCCCGTCTTTCTCAATTGTTTTTCTCTGAACCACAACCTTGCCCTTTTCTACCACTAATGATGCTTTTTCTTCTGATTTGCTCCTTTTGTGAATGCTGACCTATTCAACAGCTGTATTTCTCCTTGCTCCCAGCTTGACCTTTCTTCATTCTGTTGACTTCATGCTTTCAAATTTTTGCCTGCTCTTCCTCCCTCTCTTCTCTTGTCTTTTCCCTGGCACTGTATTTCGCTATCTTAGTGTGTCCTACCCTTCCTGTTCATGTTAGCTGTGTCTCGTTTTGTCACTTCAGACGAAATCAAGCTCATTCCTAAGGAAATTTACAATTGTATTGTGTTTTCAATATTTTGCTTTGTATATGTTTCTTTGATTCTGTTCCTTTTCCACTAATCATTTACTATCTGAGGTTTTACAAGTTAGTTGGTGAAAGAGTTAGTGAATCAAATTGTTATTCTCAAAAAGTGAAAAATAAAAAAGTTGGGAAAAAAGTATCTTGATAATAATTTGTGGCAACAGAATCAGCTTTTTCACCTCAACAGCCTTTCCTTACGGAGCTAAACCAAGCAGTTCCAGAAAGCTGCAAAAAGTTAACAAAACCTCTGATTGGTTTGGTTTGTCTCCTTTTTAACTGAATTCTGCTGAATTTTAGGAAACCTGTAGCTGAACTTGTGGTGTCTTAAGCCCCACAGAACCCATTGCGGGAAAGAAACGTTATGCCCCATCAGCAGGGAAAATAACCTGAATGGAGTTAGTGCCAGACTAGACACCAGGTATTTAACATGCTAGAGAAGTAGTGACTTTGGGGGAAATTCAGAAGTATCTAGTTAGAGGGAGAGCTCTGGTCACCTACTTGCTGTTGGTACTGGTATAGCCCTTGCTGTAGGAGATCTCGGACACATGGTGAAAGGTGGGAAGGTGCTCTGAACTTTCCCTTGCAGTGATTTTTCTGTGTTATCTTCTTTCCACTCTCCTCTGGTCATGGCATGTGCAGAAACATCATAGCTTTGATCTTCTGATGCACATGGGTAATGTGAATAGGGATAGGTAGGGATAATATTGGCTCAGTTACGCTTGGACATGATATGATGACATAGACCTAATTTTTTATGAAACCAGACCAAAATACTGCAGTGGTTTCACAATTTTGCAAAATACAATTCAGGAAGCTGAAGACTTATGTATGTTGGGGGTTTCCTGCTTGTTGTTTTCTGTTTAGTTGGGTTTGTTGTGGTTTGGTTTTGTTTGTTTTTTTGTTACTTTCTTTTTTCTTGGTTGAGTATTTTTTTAATTATGTTCCAAATTTTAAGGCTTTGGGTATTTTTTCTAGATTTTATTTTCCTCTGATTTCTTTTACCCACTCCAAAAATTTTCTTTAGTTGCATTTCTTTCTTTACTGACTGTTCCTTCCCCACCTCTACACCTCCTTCCCAGATTTCCCTTTCCTGGTATTTCTTGTTTTGAACTGGCAGTTGCTGTGTTATATATAAAATCTTTCTGGTCTGGAGGGGTTTTTGTCCTTAAACTCTTTTAGTGAGTTTTGCTTCTTATCCTCCAATTTCTACTCTTCATGACTTCTTCCTTGCTTCTCCCTATTGCCTGTTAACACAAAGTCATTGTGATTTAAATTCATATTACCAATGTATTTTGATTGTTCAGATCCTTTTCTGAGATGGATGAGTGGTTTCTTTAGTAACAAAAATAGTGATGCCACCCTGCTTCTCCTTCCCCCTCCCTGCAATACCCAGTGAATTAAAGTTACAACAAAGTGAGAAATAGAAAAGAACTTCGGATGGCAGAAGTGTGTAGGAGCATTACTTTCGTTGTCATAGAAATGAAGTTGCCTGTTTTTGTCATGTGAATATCAAGAGATTTAAGTAATGACATCTATTGAAGTATATTATGGGTTTCCTGCAAGTTGGCCACAGAGTTGCAGGGTTACTCTGAGCTATCTGGTTTATTGTCTGCTCTCTTAACCTTCCTGATTGACCCGTTTGCAAAAACAAAAGCATCCAGTCTCTGCCTTCCAGTCGGCCACAGCCCCGAGGGTGAAGTTCGCTGTTTAATTCCACAAGTGCTTATGGACAATGTGGATTATAAAGGTACACAGAAGACTGGTGTATTTGTTCTGGAAGTGTTAATAGAACTAGTGTATTTGTTAAGAGGGGAAAATACATCTACCCCAGTGTGGAAAGCAAGCACACTGACTTGGACTCTGTGGAGAAAGATGCTGTAAGAAAAAGAAAAAAAGGAAAATTAGTAAAAGAACATGATTAGTTACATTGATTCCTTCCTGGTCTAAAGGATATACATAGCTGGTGAAGAATAAAATAACAGTTTTAATTTTACATTATCATTTTGAAATGACAGCTAAGACCATGCATCAAAACCAAATCACAGAATGAAAATTACTTTACATGATACCTTATAAAGCATCCCATTTCTTATTTACTGCACTAGTTCTTATTTACTGCTACTGTAGCTTTTGCAGAATTTCTCATACTTCAGATATTCAGCTATTTAGGGAGGTGGTAGGAATAAATTAGGAATGTGTTTTATGGTAGAAATGATGGCTATTAATTTGTTAGGCCAACTTCTGAGATAAATTTTTCTGTCAATTTGTTTTTTTGGGCCTACTTGCAGATATACCTGAGGGTATGTCTTTTCACAATGTGATTTTTTTTCCTACATGGTAATGTTACTTATATAAATATGTAACTGTATTTCATGTCTTTGTACTTTTGAATCTCATTATTTTTGCCAGCAGAGGGAACCTTAGGAAACAATTCTGGATATGATGAAAACATAATAATAGTAGAGTCAGCACTGTTTTTTCTAATCTAATCTACTCAGTAAATAATGTGAATGGAAGGAGCGTTTTCACTTTGTGAATACTTTTATTTTGTTTTTCTATGCTTACGAATTAGAGTATTAAATGTAACTTTTATTACTTAAAGCCCTATTATTTTTCTGCTTGAATGTGTACAGCATTTGCTGTACTTAATTAAACAGCAGCAAATTGGATCTCTGCTGCCTGATACAGCTGCTTGCGGAAATAAAGGTAAAACTCAGGCTGGATGGTTGAAGAGAGCATGAAAGTAGCCGGAGCATGTTACTTGTTCTTTAGCATGAGCCTGATGAACAAATCCTGCTTTGTGTTGGTAAATGTCTTAGTTCTTGACAGGTGTTGCAGGAGGAATCTGATGGATATGACATCTACACCTTTAGAGCTGCAACGATAACAAATAATCTATATCTTGTCATCTTATGGTAGAATCAGACCTCTCTTTTAGTAGAATGAAACAGTAGCTGTTTCCCACTAGAACTAACAGATACATACGTTTTTGGTTGGTTGGTTGGTTGTTTTGAGCAAAAAGAAGAAAAAAAAAAAAAAGGCAACTCTCTCCCATAATTTGAATCTGTAAAGTAAGTTGTAGTTGTTAAATAAACTTACATTAAGTGTTTGGATCTATAAGCATGAGGAGATAAATATCAGTATTTGTCAGACTTGGAAGGCTAATTTCTAGGTCTTTGTTTTATGCACCCAGACGTTTTGGATTTACTGGGTCTACAGTGAAAGTCATGGGTGAATTTGGCCCAGAAACTACATGACTTAATCATAGAAAGCTGTGTTATCTTCTGAGAAAGACAATTTTCATAATAGATGTAATAATCCCTAAACTGTTCAGCGGTTCCCAAACTAGCAGTCAGGAGAATTGCTGGTGTTAGCTTCCCTCTTCCAGTTAATAGGAGAGGAACAAATGAGCAGTGGAGATAAAGGCGTTATCCTTAAAGGAAGTTCTTTGATCCTGTGGTAGCTATCCCAGTAAAACTCCTCACAAGGACACTTGTATGCCAGGATGAAGATTCCCTTTTTTCTGCTTTTGCTGTGTACAAAATAAAAGCAGAAGAGAGCAAGAAGCATTAATCCTGGAGTACAAGTGTCCCAGCAGGATTAGTGTAGCCATTAATGTCTTTGTAGACAAGCCTGAGAGGAGAGAGAGTTAAAGCAGTCTGTATTCTCTTAATTTTCTTTTAAAAGTTCAAAACACTCATTATCATGCCTGAAGTAAAGTTCAGAGTTGAGGTATACTTCATTGTGATAATTTTCCCATACCTGCCATTGTCCCTGTGGGTATTGCAAAAAGGTTCATGCATATCGGGAAAGATGAGGTGCTGTCTACTGAAATGCTGCCCTTTACTATGGAGTGCTGTGAGAAGCTGCTTGTATCTCCAAAAGCACCTGTATAGGAGAGGGGCAGGACCTACCAAACTTGGTGAAATGCTCTGACGTGTGTCATACCCAAAATTTGCAGCAGGCAGTTCACAGGCTTCGGTGGTAGGGAGTGTTTGCTGTGAGGTGCAATAAGAGAGAATATATCAGCCTCACTTCCAGAGTTTGGGGTTATTTAGCATGGACAAGTTTTCCCAGTTTTCTTTTTTCTGTGAGGATGTGTCCTTAAGGGTAGAAATCACAGTGGCCTGAAAAGGAAGCTGCTGACAGCTTTACTATTCTTTTAAATTGGTGTTATTCTCTGCTAGCAGTGTTACTTTTCCAAAAGTATTTCTGTGGGTAGGGGATTCTGGCAATCATACCCTGAGTGTTTAAAAGGTGCTGTGTTTTGTTCTTTTCTTTTTTTTTCTTTTTCAAAATTATGCTAATGTAGAACTTGATTTTCACTTTGTTTTGGAGCATATGCTACTCAGAAATAGTTCCCAAACTCCTTTATAGTTGACATTCTGATTTATGCACAGCTGTAGTTCCCTACAAATATTGGATCTTCAGTAGTAATGGCCTAAGTTTTAAAGTATTTTTCCAAACTGTTGTACAGGCAAAACAGTATTCTTGTTTTATAAAGAAATGGCAGAATAAGTCATAATTGTCAATCATGGGAGCATTCTTACAACTTTCGTGACAAATCTAGTTATACTGAGGGCATGAATCTTTTTCAAGATTTTCATGTTTTAAGAAGGAAGTCTTTTGAAGCCAATTATGTTTGTAATACATACCATGTGTGGAGCACTGTCCTTTATTCTTAATTGTACTCTGCAGGTTGCTGATTGCACATGCCTTTTGAGTATTCCCTTTGGCATGCACAAGCATAAACAAAGCTGCAGACACTGTGTTTTCTTCTACCAGTATCATGATGTGTTTGTGAATTAAGTAAGAAGCCTTGGGTTTACATGGGTTTCCCCATCATTGGAAAGGAAATTTATTCCTTTAATAAGGCTGGTGATTAAGGATTGAATTGAAGATAAAATATTCTTGATAGAAGAACTTAATAAATAAGTGAAATTAATGGTCTTTTCAGTTGAAGGTTTTGAAGGAACAGTTTAATTGCTTATGACCTGTTTGCTTTCTTTTGACAGTACTGAACTGTTGGGAGTGATTGTTTTCTTAGATTATAACCCCTAAGGACCACTGTGCCTTTGGTTTTTGGTAGCTGAGAAACGAAGGAACTATAAAAGAAACCAGCTCCAGAAGTGTGAATGTGTGATTTAGGAAAGCTCATATGAAGATCCTGTGGTTTAGAAAAGATCAATCTGTGGGGAGGAGAAACCACCAATTTTTCCAGAGTGCCACAAAAGGAGTCTCAGCAGGAGGGGATATATTGCGGCCGTATCCTACTGCTGAGTGAATCTCTTTAGCTAAGTTAGGTATGCAGCCACATGGAAGTTTACATAGGGAAGACAAGCCCAGCCCTGGATGCATCCTAGAAATGATCAGGTGTTGGCTAATGTACCTTATTTTTGTCTCACTCCTGTGTACCATGCTATTTCTTTGCCACATTGTGCTTTTTCATATTCTGAAGGGAATCTTATCTCACTGCAGGGCACTTTATCTCCCATTGCATGGGTGCTTACCCCTTCCGTTTCCTCTGGGAACACACACCTTTTTCCTTTCCTCTTCCCTGCATCTCCCTCCTTAAGAGAGGGACAGTTCAGAGCCAGCTGCTCTTACTGGAACTTCACATGGTATCTGGCAGTAGAGGGGGATAGCATTTGAGGTTGTGTGTTGGGAGGAAGAAGGGCCCTCTTGAGACTTTG
Source organism: Pezoporus occidentalis (assembly GCF_034315485.1). Taxonomy (NCBI): domain Eukaryota; kingdom Metazoa; phylum Chordata; class Aves; order Psittaciformes; family Psittacidae; genus Pezoporus; species Pezoporus occidentalis. The sequence goes on from NW_026914181.1 coordinate 434,467, forward strand.
GTATGTGTTCCGTTGGCTTGATCACAGGCTCTGAAGGCAAGGATAGCTTGGAGGAAGCTCCTTTGTGTGAGCTAGAGGCCACCTTGTGGGGCAGGGAGAGGAAGCCATGGGACTTCTGAGGCATCTGGGACCAGTTGTAGTTGCAGAGGAAGTTGCTGGCTGGAGATGAGGCGTCTGAAGATCTGGACCAGATCAGACTGCGTGTCTGGCACTTGGCTGTACTGCTTGAGGAAGTCTTTCAGCCTCAAAGTGAAATGAAATGCAGGTCAGAGACTATGGGGTCAGAAGACAAATATTGCAAAGTTACCTTGACATTCCAGGCCAAAAGTTTTTCCTTCTTTCACTAAACAGAGCAAAAGGCATTTCTGATTACCAGTGATGCTAATAAAGTAGTAGTGTATAGAGATCTGAATCCTTTTGTGCTTGGCCTCGCACTGGCTGCCCAGGCTTTGATGAACTTTCCTGGCACTGAGGCTGATGCATGAAAGCATATTGTGTTTTTTTTGTGCAAGTAACCTATGACTTACCTTAAAAGAAAAAAAAAAGACCACTGAAAACCTTAGTACCTGAATGGTTTGACTCTGTTTTTAAATTATTATATGTAATAAAAAATACTCATCATATGCAGCGTGAACATAAATATGTATTTTCCAGAGCCCACTGTCTCACAACCAGAACCATCCTGGAAAGGAGAGAGGGACGTTCCCCTTAATACCATTCTCACTTTCCTTCCTTACTGTGATTGTGTAGCCTAATATCCCTGCCAGTTGCTTCTCTTTGTCATCTCATGCTCGTGTTCTCTCCTTGCCCAGGAGCTACCTGTGTGCAGGGACATAAGCATTTGCCCTTATTGGAGTTTCAGTCCTTTTTTAAGTCTCTTTTCCCCACCCCCTTGCAAAAGTGACTTGCTGCTGGTCTGTAAAACACAACCTGATTCTGTTTGTCTCTTGAATAGTTCAATCTGCTGTCTTCAAAGATCTGAATGATTTAGCTTTCTAAATCATTTGGCTGACACATCCTCTTCAGGTTTTTTTGTTAGTGGTCTGAATTATAATAATAGTAGTATAGCGTGTTTAGAATCAGAATAGAGTATATTATTTTCTTAGAGACACTCACCCTTGCCATTCTGTCTTGTTGTGTACAACAGTGTGTTTTTCTTCACCATTAGGAGTCAAATGTTTTGGTTCCATTTGGATGAAACCCGTAAAACTTTCCTTTCTCAAATAGTAGGGACTTTATGTTGCTTAGCCACATACGTTGACTCATCCTTTTGAATTTACCATTTGTTACCTGTCCATGTTTATCTGTGAAGTAACATACTTGAAGAGACTGCAACTTAGTGGCAGTTTGCCATTTATTCTTAAGTTTTCTTGGAACATTTAGTTTAGGAAGTGGACTAATTAGTGCATAAATATTGTTTGGCAGAACAACTCCAATTAGCACTGTTTGGCCTGGCTTCAGTGATAAACAAAGTTAGATGCATGTTGGTGTTTGTCCAACAGTTTATAGTGGTCCTAGGGCACAGCATACACCAGATACATTACATAGTCATTGCAGTCAAGGCCATGAGAAAAGCCATACTGTGTCAAGCTTAATAGGCTGCGCATGATACATTGGCAAGCATGTGTACATTGGAAGCCCTCAATTAATCTTAATTATTCTGAAACACTGAGTATTTCAAAAGTATGTCTATCTGCTATCGTATTTTTTAAAAAAAAAGACAAATGCACTCTTCAGTTATTGTAAAATAATGGAGTTTAGGTTTCCAATGTGTATTTTAGTGTCATCGTGTTTTCCTCATTTTGCTAAGACTAAGCTCAATTCTTATCAGCACAAGTGTAGGCAAGCTTCTTGCTCCAGTAAAATCATATCCTCATTTTGTCATGACAAAATTAATATTGATAAATAGGTGGAATAAGGTTGGGCTATTCTTACAGTAATACTGCAAATAGCCAAGTGTAGTAACATATGCGTACTTTTAAGGGAGGGGTATGTATTCAGCTATAGCGGGGTTACCTATAAGAAACTGAGGACTATAAGGTTGCTGAAGTGTAAAATAACCATTCCTCCTCCTTTCCTGCTCCATTTCACACCCACCCACCCACACCCCCCCCCCCACCCACACCAACACACGCCCGTTTCTCCTATGAATTCCTTAAGCCTGTAAAGATGCGGGGGAGTTGGGGAGATTAGGTAACTTCATGTGTCAGGCCTTTGTGTTGTGACTTTTAATTTTTGAGACGGGCAAACTGCAGCTGTGGTTGAATTCAGTATCTTTAGATTATACTGGATATTAGATGACTAAAGTAAATATAAAATAGTCTATGTGTACTAAAAATACTTAAACTAATGGAATTAATCTTACCTCTGTGTGAGAGAAGGAAGCAGGGAAGCAGCTCTTTTGCTGTATCAACTGTATTTTTCAGGACTTACTCTAACTAGGAGAACCAAACAGAACAGGTCCATTCTTTGCTGTTTAGTGGTTAAAAAAGCCCCTTTATTCCTGACAGCAGTACACAGACCACGGAAGCAGCCCAGATGTACAGAGCTCTGTTCAATCTTGAAAACCAGACTTTTCCACTGGAAATGTTTTCAACCAATTGAAAGGTGTTTGTAAAAAATCAAATTCTGTTCTTATCAATCAGTTAACTGAAAAATAACATGCAAATAAAGTAAAAATATTTCCATCACCTTCCTCCTTTGGACAGTGAGGCAGACCTGAAACATAGAGGCAGCCATGCAAGTGTTTCTATTCTTCAAGTTGGGACCCTGTACTGCACGCATATTACTTGTCATTAAACAGTGCAGGATGCCCAGCTGCCCATTTACTCAGCCTTGTGGGGTTAAGTAAGAGAGTAAAATTGTCCACTCACCAGGAGAGAGGAGAAGCAAACCTAATGTTTAACTGTTTATTGCACTTTACTGTCACCCCTGCTCCACTGTGCCAGTTTCCTTGTCTGTGAAATTGGTTCTTCATGACTGACACTCTTGATACTCCAGCTGCAGAACGATCAAGGATCATGTGTTCCTCAAACTAAATGTGTTGCAACATCTTTATAGTAGTTCGAGAAAATCCTTCTTCCAAAAATAAACACCAGAATCTACCATTGAAACCAAGTTGTTGCTGAAGAGGATGGGATGTGATTGTTGCCCCGTAGGACATGGTTTAATTTACTTACTAGATTTGACTAAACATGTTCGTATTATCTAGCATTTGTTTTCCCTTTTGTGAACATTTTACTATCATTTTAATATTTTCTGAGTTACTACTCTTTCTTATTCCCTAGTGTTCTCTCATTGTCTCTCTCAATCCCTTTTCTCCTCTCATTGCTCCCCTCACAATCTACTAGTAATAGCTGTGTGACAACAAGCCAGATTTCAGTTTAACAGGGTTTTGTGTCTGATACGTTACTCAGACACTTGAGGAATTATCAGGTGAGTGGTGCTCAGGTCCCACAGAAAGTAATGAAGATACTTCAGGGGAGTAGCCATGTACCATTTAAAATTATTTATTTGGCTTATAGTAGTGAGTTCATGAGTTTAGCAACAGCACATCTAAAATTAAGAAGTCTTTCAATATATACCGTGTTAAAAGATGTGCAGAAATTGATTCCATTTTAGATGTCCAAGTTTCCTAAGTATTCACATTTCAAATTTAGTTTCCACTTGCTGAGACCTGATAAATGGTGTCTCATTAATTTCCAATTTGGTCAAAGTTTTAGTTTGTTTGTTAAACTACAAGGGACCGTTCATGGGAAATACCACAAAGATCAGGTTAAAAATGAGCTGTCATAATAAAGTTCCCATAAAAGATGGGAACTGATTGATGTCAATTTAATAAAACTTAATAAAATCGGTACCATAGTAGGAAGTAAATTACTAACTGCTTGACTTTTCTAAAGGTTTACTTGCTTTCTCTCATGCCATGAAAACGTTATTGGCATTTGAAAACCAAATACGCCCCTGATTTAATTCCAGCACATACCAATATTGTGCTGTGTTCTCCTCTTGCACATTTTAAAAAGATTGTAGGTGTTCTTTCTTATGGAAAAGCACTTGCAATCTTAACTGTTAGGAAGCTGCTGTGTGACTGTTCTGGAATGTAACTTTAGGAAAAAATAAATGTTGAGTAGCAGAAAAGAAAGAGACCGCTAGTGGAAAGCATGTGAGTGAATGTAGGGTGGTACCTAAAGATACAGATGGTGCTCTCCACTAAAATATCTGAAGAGGTTGCAGTCATTAATGGTGTTTATACACCTAAGAAACAGGTGAAATGTTTAGCAGCTGTGGTAGCACAAGTTAAATGCCTATGCAAAACTGTATGGGAAAATAAAAGTGAGCTAGGAATTAGATCCAAGTTGCTTTAAGTCCAGTAACCCAATTTGCTTGACTACTCTTTTATGCTCTTTTCCCTCCCTGTTGATTTTTTTTTTTTTTTTTAAAGTCAGCTATACAGCAGGGTTCTAGGGAATTGAGCAGCAACTCATTTCCTCTGCAATCATCAGGAAATACACTGAGCAATTAAGGACGGTTGGATGGGAAAAGGTCTTTCATTTCACTGTCATACAAAGTTTCCCAGGCCTTCCTGGCTTTTCAGCAGCCTACCAGGTGGTCTGACTTGAAGCTATGTCCCCCATATTCCAGTGTCCATGGGAGCAGTAAATTTAAGGAAACGGGACAGAAAGCTTGAAGGATATAATTTTTTTTTTTTTTAATATGTTTCACTGTTTAACAGCTCTTTTCAAATCTGTTTCTGTTTCCTATCTGTTTCTTTATTATATAGATCAAGAGCAGAGTCCAAGAATTTCCACCAACAGCGTATAGGTAGACACAGAGTAGTTCCTAAGGAATATCTAGTAATCCTTGAATTCTCGGTGTGTGTAAGGATTAATAAGTATGCTGGATATTTTAAGGGAAACAAAGGGAAAGTGACCATTCACTTGTCCTGTATTGCGGAGATGCTTAATGGCTATTTTTCCTTCAAATGTGAACCTAAAAATGTAGCATTTCCCCAGCAATGCAAGCTGTGTTTGACAGCAAGTTGCAGCTTGTTGAAATGCAATATGCCCACTGGTGTAAAATAAGAATATTAGTATTTCATGTGGAAACATGACTTTGGCTTGAAACTGATACAAGAGATGTACCGGGTGAAACAACTGACAACTCCAGCAAGTCCTAACAAACTGCTACTCTCTTTAAATAATGCACACTAAGTAAATATTGTTTATTGAAAACCCTTTCACTGTTACTTTTTGCCATTTAATTCTGCAGGATCTGAATAACAACACCAGTGCTATTTACTAGGAGACAAAAAAGAAAATCTCAGTATTACATTCCTGAAAAAAATAGGATTTTTTTTTTATTTTTTTAGTGCTGATTTATCCAAGCTGAAAGAACTGAACTACACACATATTCAAAACTAATAAGTAATTTGACCTGAACTTCTGGTTCCTTATCTCCATTGTTATGAACTTGCTGCCTTCTTTTAGAAGAGATCTCACAGACATAACAGATGCTGTTGAGCATTTTGGATAATTTTTATGTTGATCTTTTTTTTTCATTTATTGATCAGTTTGATTGATTGGTTTTTATGTGTGAGTGCGCATGCATGTGTGGATTATCTTGCTTTTTCTCTCCTTTACTTCTTGTTTCCATCTCTTGTTTTAATCTTAGTGCCATGGCAGTGTTTTCACTACAGTTTTGAACTTAAAGTTCATAGCCAAATACTACTATTCTAAATGTTAATTCTTTTCTGAACAGGAGTAGAGTTTCTGTGTCCTTCAACTCCATGGCTCTTAAATGTGCTGTGATCTGTAAAACTCACTGCAGGATTAAGGAACAAGAAGTGCTAATCTTGGTTTTGCCCCTTCCTGGCTCTGTAGTTTAGGCTAGTCAATGTATCATCTGCCTGTAAAAGGAGAAACCTGATCTGAGTGTCTCAGGAAAATGGTGTGAGGATTAATTAACTGCATACACAAATTGTTGTATAGGTGCTAGGAATGTTTTCAGCAAGATTTTCTGATGGTGGAAATTGGTACAGTTCATCTGAGTAAAACACAAGCTCAAACATCAGTGGAAGATATGTAGATACATTTTACTTTGCAGTCTGACACCATTTGTTTTGAGCTGCTTGCTGCATCATCATAAAAATTTGCATTTTGTTACAAGAAATATGTAATTGTTTGAAATTGATCTGAAAATCTTTTAGCTCTGTAAAATGTACAGGACAATTTCATTAATATTTCACCATCAAAATACATACCAGGTTTCAAAGTTTGCCTGTGCCTATTTTGGCATCCAACTAGGATTTTCTTTTTAAGTAACAGCCTGTTATTTAAAATTGTAAAAATCTTGTATTCATGTGAAAATATCCATCTCGGCATTGAGATCAGTGTCTTATCTATCAGGAAAATGATTCATCAGCCTTCACAAACAACAGGGATTTGCGAATGTAGTTCCCAAGAGGTCTCCGCTGCCTGGGACATCCAGATGCTCTGCTACAAAAGTTCTGACACAGTCCAGTAGAAATCCTGGCCTGGAAAAGTGTTTGTATGTTTTAATTTGCCACATCAATTTTCAGTACATACTCTAGTTTACAATAATACTATTTGTTAGTTGGAGCCAAGAACAGGAAAACAGGAATGCTGTGGAAAACTCTGTAGGTATTCTGGAGGTTTGGTAGCATTAGACACAGAGAAAACTGTCCTTTTACAATAGTGTTAACATCATTGAAATACCTGATTTTTGTATAATCTTGTATTTTAGAGAGAAAAAGAGATAGAGGGTTCTATATGCATGTGCACATACTAAATGTCAGCCTGGTTTATTCTTTCAGCATTAATGTATGTGGAACTGGAACTTCTGTAAAAAGCATTAGTCTGGGTAAATATTCTTGCCAATACAACATTTGTGTGATTGATGAATGATATCTTGGTCATGCAAGCCCTTGAGGAACAGCGTACAAATAGCAGAATGATATTTTAAATTCTTACTCTTTCAGATTTTACAGGTAAATCGTTGAATAGAGTGGAATTTAAAAAACGTGTTCTTTTGACCACAGTGGCAAAGGGTGCTACATTTCCTTCTCATGAGTTCCTGTTTGGGACAGACAAAGCAGATGTTTGGCTTGGAAGCAGGCTTTATTTGGCGTGGTGGCAGGAAGCACTGAGAGATTTGCTGTTGACATTTAATCCCCGATGTTTCTGTAGACTTAAGACCAATAATTTTTTGCTTAATTTCTCTTTTTTTTCTGTCTTTGCCTTTTTTTTTTTTTTTGTTGTTGTTGTTGTTGCTTGCTTGAATCTATGTAACATGAACTGAAGTCATAATAATTATTTGGCAAGGGAGCTGGAAATACTGTATTCTGTTTCTTATACTCTTGACAGTTTTACTCATAAATCCCAGTCCCCTGATTCATTTGATCAGAGTGAGATTTTTTATGCAGGTGTTTAAAACGTGAAATTGGATGTCTCCCCCAAAGCTGTATGTCTGATCTCCATCACTGCAGCAATCCAGGTAAAGGCCCTGTCTTGCAAATCATTCTGGGTTAGGAAGGTTTCTTCCTGCATCCTGTAGTAGTAATCTGTTAAAAAAAAAAAGGGGGGGGGGAAGGGGATGAAGAGAACCTAGCTGGGAGGATAAGCGAGTTACAGAGGCAACCAAGCTGGTTTGCACAAAAATAACTGAAATGAATTCCTGTTTGAATAAATTCTCGTGGTTTTTTTTCCCCAGTAAAACCTCCAGGATGGGGATTCTCATGCACAGAGCTATTCTGCAGACATTTTTGCTGCAAAAATCTTAAGTGTAAGAAAAAACATGAGCTGCTTTTCTATACTTGTATGTTCCTATAATAGACTGTCATGGTACTATGGGTCTTGATAAGTTAGATTAAAAAAAAAACAAACATTTTTTTTAAATGATGAGATTTAGCAGAATACTTGGGTAACTTGCTTCTTTTCTGTGTAAACTTTACTTTCACTTCCTGGTGATAATCTCGGTCCAGGGTGGCTCTGAAATTGTCTCTCTGCTTTCTCTCATGTGGAGAATAACACCCCAGGCCATGCTGAAGCAAGCACTCCTGTACTCTTCTGGCAGAGATGAAGTGATGCTCTGAACATTTTACACGCAGCAGATTTGAATCCTGCAAAAGTAAAGTTATTGGGGTTGGGGAAAGAAACTCATGGAAGAATTCAGCTAATGAACTTCGTTTTGTGCTGTTACCTTGAAATGTTTGGTTTTCAGTGGGCTGGATTGAGATGGTTTGAATGCTGCACTGAACTTTGAAAAATCTGATGCTCTGCAGAAGTGAGGCTGGGGGCAAACTGAACTTTTTGCTTCATTGGTTTTGGTGACTGAGAAGAGATGCAAAAGGGAATAAGGGAAGAGAGAATGAGAGAGCTGTACCCCACCTGCGTGATAAATACACCTCGCACCTTGAGCCGAGGACCCAAAGGTCAGCATGAACAGCATGCTACTGTGTTAAGTCCAAGACTTCCATTCCTAAGGCCGCTGCTTACTGGGAGAGAACCCACCTGCTTGGCAGGCAGGATAATGCCTTAGAGCTGCTGCAAGCTTGAACTGTGTCTCATGGGGATATGTGAGGGCTGCTTATATTGTAATATGAATGCTTTGGAACAAGAATATAGCTCCTGCTATTAGGCAGTCAACAAAAACTTTAAATGCCTTTTGTTCTTACGGGTAGTTTTATAAAATCTTAACAACCAGTGGTTTCCCGTTTAATTTGAATATAGTGTAATTTACTAGCTTGCCTTTCAAGATAGTCCTGGATTTACCACCTGAGGAACAACTTCCTTAATGTCATGCCAGAAGAGTTTTAAGGGTAGGATATATTCAAATAATGCGGAAAATGTGTCCAAGAGAATGAGTGTGTGATAGCTCTCAGGTTACAGTTTGCAGTAGTCTGTTGGAGAGTGGCATTGGCCGTTAACACTTTGAAAAATTTAGTCCTGAGAAAATAGTTACTGACTAGAAAAAAGAGTAAAAAAAAGGCTAATGATTTATTTTTTTCCTCACTGGTTCTATTTTTCACCCGTTCCTGCTGATTCTTAGAGTGTGGGTACTTTATTTTAAAGAAGAGCTTATCTGTATAATTATGCAATTTTTATTATATGATGAGTATAAGGTTGTTACTAGTTAGTAGAAGTAATTCTTCCACATCAGTTGTAGCTGTTCTTTGGTGGCACTGAAGAAGAGAGTGGTTTTTAAAAGCTGTTTGAAGAAATAGCGAACCTACTGAGCATGTAGGGCAGGAGTACTGGGGGTGTGAAAAGCTCCTCCTGTTTAGAGCATAAGGCTTCAAGCAGTACACAGTGAAATGGAAGTAATTAAAACATGGTAAAGGCCTGAGACACAATGCTTCTCCTGCCCTCCCACAACTGGAATATTTTCTGTTCTCTGTTTTAGTCCCAGGTCTTGGTTTTATTTAAGTAATCTTTATATCAGGTTTCAGGATATGTTCCTGTGCATAGTTTTTCCTATTTATAGTTTTTCTGACAGCCAGAAGTGGTTTCCAATCCATTGTTTTAAAAACTTTTCTATGGTATCTATGAATTAAATGAACCTGCCTTTGGTCCAATAAATTTATCCATTAATGGCATTAGAATTAGTTTTTGTAGCGTGGTGAATTTGCATTATTCCCATTGTAGTCTCTGGATTATAGTCTATCACCAGGCCTTTCTGTGCAGAAAGAGCTGCCAAAAAATCAGAATATGAAAGAATTCTATGACTCAACGTATAGTCACATTGTTCAGAGGCACACTGACGAAGCCAGCCTGCTGATGGCATTGCCAGTCCTCAAGGATGGTGCTGCACTCCAGGGCAAGGGTTGGCAGGGCAGTGGTTCACCTTTTGCATGAGCTTTGCCTTTTCTATTTTCAAAGCTGTGTTTAAGGCTGGCTTTTTTTCACAAAGTTAAAGAAATCCCAAACAAAACAAAACCAACCTTCAGGCATGTGTCTACTGTCTGCGTGAGGAGCTGGAGCACATTAAGAGCATGCCGACCCCCAATGGAATTTGACTGGTGGCCCCTGGACTTTTTGCTTCCTTGTCCACCAGTCTTGCTGTACCTGGAAAGCTCCAGGATTGCTGCTTCCTAAGTTTTCTTTTCTCTCCCAGCTTGTGGGAAAATAAAATAAAAAAAAATTGGCAGAAAACTCTCCTCCATTGCTCAACCAAAAAATGGCTGTGCCAGGAAGGAGAACTTCCCTGTTCTTGAGAATGAGGTTATCCCATCTTTTCTTCCACTGCTGATCAGCTGTGCCAGGCCTGCCCACAGCTCCTGGTTGTTTGCACATAGCTGCTTTGATGGGAGGAGATCTCAGCAGCTATGGCATCTGTGTTCTCTCAGCAAGGAGTACATATCTCTTGGCACAGACCTGGCTGTTGATCCCCAAAGCAATTAGGATTAGCATGGGAGGTTCTGGGAGTGTGTAGCGTATGCAGGAGGCTGTGGTGTCTAATGAGCAAGGCACTGCCTGTGGAATAGAAGCATAAAATGAACAGTTAAATTTGTCATAAAAACTGTCAAGATCTACAGATGAAAAACATCACATAGGCTAAGTTAGAATAATAGTGAAGCTCTGTGGTGGGTTTGGAGGCTGCTCACAGGCTGCTCATGTTGGTTTGTGTTAGCGTCAGACTGTGGAAGTGATGCTTTGCCCCAGTGGCAGGGGAATTTAATTTTGGCAAGTGGGTTTTGAGTCCCGAATGCGGCTGTGCTCCAGCAGCAGATGCAAAAGGGCACCTCTCCCACTTTGTCTGTGTCCTTGACTGTATCAGCAGAGGTTGGGGGCTGTGCAGAGGGGGCATGTGTGCTCAGATTAAATCAATGCTGCCCGATTTGGTCATTTAGCTAGCTAAGGATATAAGTGATCTTAAGTGAGGAAGGTGATCACTATCTGTTGAGAGAGGAAAAGGCTTCCGTAATGTCCCACAGCATACTGTCTGTGGTCCTAGGCATGCTAAAGCAGTGCATGTCGTACATGGTAGAAATGCTTTAGTGGGGACTGTGCTGCTGGCATCTAATGGACCATCGGAGACTTAGGCATGGAAAGACTTGAGACACCTTGTGGGAAGGGGTAGAAATTTTTATTTTTTTACTATTACTCCAGTTACTTTTGATAGGAAGGTTTTGCTACAGAGTGACTCCAGGACTTGTGTCTGGGAGCAAAAGGATGGCAAGGAGAAATGTAAAGTGGATTTGAATCCGTTTAATCTGATTTTTATTTTAATTTCCTTTTTTTTTTTTCTGTGTAAAACAAGTTAGCGTGCTCTGATGTTCTTATTTGCAGCATTAACACAAACAGTGATCATTGCCAATACCTGTAATTATTATTTTGTGATCCGTCGAGAGCCATTCTCTTCCCGTTGTTTCAGCACCTGGGAATTCAGGCTCCAATGATATTTTCCAGCAGATGTGACTACCAGGGCTTGTTTATTTTTAGCTGGGGATTGTGCATCTTGATCTCAGTGGGAAGCTTCCTGTCCTCATTGTCTTTTACAGCAGGTTGTAAAGGCAAGTGGCTTATAATGACCTACCCTTACTTCCCCTCCCGGGTTCCAGAAGACACAGGAATGTCATCATCATGTTATAATTTACTCAGGGACTTTCTGATGAGGACCTCACAGGTTTAACCTTTCCAAAAGCTGTGTTTATTCAAGAGGGTAATAGTGTTGGTAGCTTGAGAGTTGAGGCTGGGAAGTTACTGGATTGTGTCAGTAAGTTCATTGATTTTTGTCCATGGAACGGTTTTTATTTTGGGGCAAGTGAATCTGTGTTTTTCATGGAGATGCATATTTTGATCACCTAACATAAAGAATTTCAGAGAAAACCGTTTTTTTTTTTTTTTTTTTTTTTTTTTTTTTTTGTGTGTGTGTGTGTGTGTCACATATTAAAGTATTTGAAGTTCTAACTTAATTTTAAATCATGGAGAAGGGGGAAAACATTCCAAAATTGTTTATATTTTTCCATCATAAATGTCAGAAACTACTTATTCTAAAAAGGTCTTTTAAAACCTTCTAAGCCTTGTTTGTGTGTGTGTGCATGTGTTTGTGTGTGTGCTCCTTCATATAGGTGCCTGTGTATATTATGTGTGTTTGTTTAGATTGGTGTGACATGACTGTGTAAAAGCCTTGTGTATCAGGTTGTAATGGAACATTTTACTCTTTTGATTATAAATACCTTAATATATATAATGCATAATATAGATGCAAACTTAGATAGGTCTGCATTGTTGCTGAAAGTGATCCAGTTTTAATTTTTGTTAAAGAAAAAAGCATTTTGCAAGAAAGACCTCTAATTTCAAGATCAGTACTTCTGCCTCTGTGAATGTTACTGGTGTGGTGCTATTTTGTCTGTTTCCTGTTTTATGAAAAACAGTTTCAGAAGCAGATTTCCATCTATTATATTCTTTAGAAAATAGATGTGATGATCCAGCTGATGGTTGGGTTTAATATATAGGGGGTTTGGAATAAAGCCCAAACTTGCAAATCATTTCATCTTGCTCACATAACTTGTTTTGCCGTTATAGGGAAAAGAATGTTTGTTTCCTAAATACTCCATGTAGTAGATTGTGGAAACTCTATGCATGTTACCTTTCCCCCAGGAATTTCTTTTCCACTAGGGATATACAGATTGTATTTCTGGCAATTATTTGGATTTTTGGATTTGGAATAGGGACATGATACAAGGATTCCCTTTTAGTATTCTCTTGTTAATATGAAAAAAAAAGAAAACAGATGGGTGCCTTTCTTTGCAAGGTAAGCAGTTAACATGAGAGTGATACTGCTGTTGATGCTTGCCATGTGTATTATTGGGCAGCATTGTGGGAAGAAATTGCCCATCTAATTCTTCAGATTGTTGTGGAATGCTTAAAGCTTGTTTACTATTTGCTTTGAAGGCAACAGATACGATGATAAGAGCACTTTTTCTAATTGTTTTGGTACTTGTCTTGCCATTGCATTATGTTGTATGCTGAGGATCTTAGTTGCATTTTGGGGAAAAGGCTCAGAAACCTTCAATTCTCTTGGATATTCTTAAAAGAAAACAAAATGTATTGTTTAAAAAAAACTGTCCCAGGGCTTCCTTCAGTGAGTTGTTATGATTCCCTGTGTACATTTGATCCCTCAGAATAGCCTGCAAAGCTTTGACACTTTCCTAATTGCTATTTCACAAACATTGCCATATCAGGGCTCCCCAAACATCACATATCAGAGCTCCCCAAAACCCCTACAATGTTTTTTATTAGAGCAGAATATTATACAGAAACTTCTCTTGTCTCAGAATAATTCTTAATTAGGCCATCCTAATTAAGAGATGTCATACCTAATTAAGAGACTAAGAGACGTCATACCTAAACTGCATTCTGTTGTCAATGTGGATGTTGCAGAAATTTTGGGTATGTAAAAAAGTCAATATTTTTATACCATTGCATCCTAAGTGTGTAGTAATACTGCCGTATTTATCCTTTCTCACTGGATTCTGAACGTGCTTGCTTCTTTAGCTGTAGAAAGGAAGACAGGTTATCATGCAGGGTAAGTCTGCTTATTTTATTCCCTTTTAGGCACAGGGAAGCTGATGGGAGACTTGCCCAAAGCCTCATTTCTGTACTCACTCTTGTCAATACAGGGACTGGTGGAAGGGGCCTATTAGTCACCACTGTGTATTTTTCACACCTAGTGGTGTTAAAGTTGGTTGACTGAAAAGTCAACTAACTTGTATAAGAAAGATTCATCTGAGAGTGTTGTTCTTTTGTTTTAAATAGCATTGCTGGTGAACTTATATGGAACTTTCTCCCCTCGGGGATCTGTTGTAGTTAATGTGTCAAAAACAATGATAAAAAGTGAGCATAAGAGAAAAATATTGGTGTAAAAGTGATCAAATGGTCTCTGGGGGCCTGGTAGGCTGGTAAAGAGACCTCCCTGTTTTGTTCTTAAATCACTTCTGTGCACTCTTGGTACTGATGCTGAAAAAACCCTCCCAACATGTACCTGCAAAGTTTTGCTGAATATGAAAGGAGAAGTGGTAAGGCTGAGCTACCTGAAAGAATGTCTTGACATACCTGTGGCTGAGAGGAGCTGCTTTTGTGGAAAGAAGGAAGGTGGGGAGGAGCCTGGGCAGTGATGAGTGTGTGTAGGGTGGTCGGGGAGGTTGGCCCAAGCTAAAAGCACCACATCCGTGTTTTTCCAGGTGTCCCCTTTTTTTTTTTTTTTTTTTTTTTTTGGAGAACCAGAAGATCAGGTTATTCAGAAAAATAAGTGACAAGAGAGGGAAACCAGACTTGTACTGGGCTTTCATGAACTGTTTTACTGCAGTTCTTGCAAGTGGTACCTCACTTCAGAATGCTTTCTCAATTACAATGTCTCCCACGTGCTCATTGCCTCTCGTTTTATTCCCCATTACTTTATTGATTTCTTTAATCCTTTCTAATGTGCCTAACCCACTGCTGCTGTTGAGATATTTCTGCTTGAAATAAATCAAATGGTTCCAGAGTGTCTGTGGTTAGCATGACAAGAGGAAAAAAAAACTTTCTGAATCCTCAGATTGTGCCAGAAGTGAGTGACTTCTTCATTGATCAAACAGGACTTCCAGAATTGATGTTTGCCTTCTACCTAAATGATTCAGGAGGCCCCCTCCATGCTTGAAACATATATAAATGATGAAAACAATTAAATGTGTACATATTTTACAAGATTTAACTTGACAAGCCTGAATAAACTAGCTTCTGCTGTGCACCTTTGTTCTTGCCCTAGGTCTTTCTGTGTACTTGTGATAGACTTTCAACTCAGAAAAAATTCTTTATAACCAAAAGACTTGGCATCAGAATTAAAACACAACTGTTTAAAGAACTGCTCATACGTTTCCCATTACTTTGGCAATATGACAACTACAGGTAGAAAAGTTAACAAAATTCTTCAGAGCCCCTTTTGTTGCAGTTCTTTGGTGTACGTATTTTCACAAAAGGATGCAAGCAACTTGCTGAAGAGGAGAAAGTTGAGTGTATGCTTCACTAAAGGACTGTGTGTTTTTCAGGTGAAGTTTTCATCTTTACCTTGCATTGTTTCAAGGTGAGTTTCAGTTATAAATAGCAAACCTGCCTGGAAATCTGCACTGGTGTATCTTGCGGGCTAGGTGTAGTTGTTGGCGAGAACTTCCATTTTGTTACCTCGCCCAAATTTATTTTTATTTTGAATTTATATGATTCCTGATTAACCAGAATATATTGGTATGTGGATGTTTACGTTCAAAATATTGCAGCCAGTGATTTCAGAAAGGCAAATACTATGCTGAGAATGTTTATTCAAACTTTCTCAACAAAAGCGAATGAAATTATTTCTGTGGTACCTAGCCTTGCACAAGTGTGTGTGGGGGTGTTTCTGTTTTTCTTCATAGGTGAAGTTTAGTTCCGTGTTGCTGACCTTTTGACTTTGGCGTTTTCAGCAATGTCCTGGGTTCAGCAAGTAGTTCCAATAGCTGAATTCATTGTATTGCTCATGAAGCTGTTCCAGGTGCTCTGATAATCAATCTAAATTAATACATCAATGCATTAATTGACCTGGTGCAAAGGAAAAGCCACTGGTGACTCTCAGTGATATAGAAGCTGTTTACATTTGACTTTACAAGTGCTTCAGGTTTCTGATAACAGGTTAGTGGTAGACAGTCCAGATGACAATTACCTCCAAAATCTCTCACATTGAATTTATTACTAAGTTTAGCTCCCAGCAGTAGTAATGATGAAAAATCCTTTCTGAGTCAAGGTAATGGCTAGATTACAGTACCATAAATGAAAGAATTTGTAGCATCGTGTTTCTATCCTAATTTGCATCTTTCCTTTTTATGTTAAATAGAATAAAAGAAATTTTGAATGGCACTTTTATCACCTAACCTTTCTTTTGCAACTGAAGGAAGATCCTTTATTAGGTTAGTGTGGTGGGTTAACGATACCCTCATTCACTATGTAAAAATCAGTGTGTGCTTGGTGTGAAGCTCCTGCAGCTGAACTAATTCATTTTGTTGAATGGGCATGGAATGTTATCAGTTGTTATCAGTCGAGCAAAGCAACAGGTTCATACCAACTTTTCTTTATTTCTTTCCCTGCCACCATTTCCTGTTAAATAGAGTGATCTTAGTGGCCATGAAGCATAATTTCCGTGTATATACAACTTTGTAAGTGTCAGAACTATTTATCTTTGTGTATGTATATATATACACACAAAGAGAATCCAGTAATATAAAGGTATAAGGAAGATGCCTGGGGGTGTTTCTTTTTATTTGTAAGTGATGCTGTAAACTTCCCTGACAGCTGAGGTTGCTTATCTGTTTGTAATGGTTTCATAGCTTGTGGAAAAATAAAGGGGCTCTATTGCCAGAGTAAAGGTTCATCTGGTATGAAGGACATTACTGTTTAGTAGAAAATGATAAATAGCATGGAATACCGAATGCTGTGGGAATTAGTGTGTTTGGGGATACATTAAGGAAAAACCTTCACTGGAATTGCTTATAGGGCAAGAATTGTTCCCTATCCCCCAGCTGCCCTCTATGTTCTTTTCTTTTAACTTGGGTATTTTTGTAGCATGAAAGTTTTTTAAAAAATATTTTTTAAAAAGTCATAGCTCAAAAATTGTCATGTGCCCCAGTCTTATTAACCTGTAGTCCATGACCTGGGCTGGAAAACTGACAGAACCATCTTGGTAGCAGTGCATTAAAGGATTCCTTTCTCAATTATTATATGTGTATTGTGTTCTTTATCACTTGATGACAGACTAGGAGATACCCAATGATTTAAAGGACATAATAATTTGGAGGAGAACTTGTCTTTAAAATAAAAAGTTGTTATGATTGTAAAGAAACCTGAGACATGAAGTTATTCAAGTTGCAAATAGCATTGATCTGGGTTTATAGCTTATCTGTGTGTGATGCTTCTGCCTCTCGTATTACTGTAAATTAGGATTACCTGTCAACAAGTAGTTATTCTGTCTGTTTGGCCTATAACTATTATGGAGGAATCAGGGGGGAAGCCAGCTTTGGTCATGACCCAAATTCTGATGGAGATAGTGGAAAGATTTTCACTGATTTTACTGTGGTTGAGGTCAGATTCCTGGATTTTGAAAATATCCAGGAAAGGAAAACAAAACCAGAGGTTTGGAAAAGAATTATTTTCAGTTACTTATTTGATTACTGTGTGAAATTGTAGCTTAGTAGAGAGCATGTCTTTTAACCCTGAGTAAAGAGAAATAATTTTGACATTTTTCATAAGGGAAAGCTTTACTGAATAATCATAATATTAAAATTGTTGTATTTTGAAGACTTAACATGCAGCCTTATGCTGAAGGCAATGCTGTGTCTTACAATAGGTATTCGTTTAAAAGAAACTGAGCATGCATTAATACATGAGGCTACAATTACATACTTGCTAGTGTTTTGTTGCTGCCCCCTGCACTGCATTTGTGTGTCTACGTGGTAATACCTAGGGAGGAATTCAGTGAAAAAGAGTCTAGTGGAAATAAACTTAATGACCATTTCCCTGTATGTGGTGTGCACCAGAGCTTATGACAGCAGAGGGCTGGGAGGATGTGGTGGTGATGGTTGGGATGTCTGGCCAGGAGAGGAGCAGCAGCAGCAGTTCCCTGCACTGGCACTGCAGCTTGTACAGTATTCACTGTGCTGCGTGCAGTGCATGACTGCTTCACCAATTTATCAGGTTATTTTAAAGTCCTGGGAGCATTTGAGTAGCCAGACTAGGGATTCATATAGTCTAATTTCCAATTTCCAGCAGTTGTCAAAAAGTAGATGCCTAAGAAAGAATACAAGAATTACTTAAATTCCCAATTTGCTCCCCCTTATAGGTACGGAACACCAGCATGTTTATTAGGAATATCATCTACTCTGGTTTTAATCTTCTGTTTATCAGAGCATTTGCCACAGTGTACACAACCAAATGGTGTATTTACCAAAGGAACAAACAAACAAACGGTAGTGGAGCTTTTTGGTAAGACTCTTAAAAATGGCATAGGACTCCACTAGTACAGTTTTAGCATTTTCCCATAAAAATGCAAAGTCGGAACTGCTGGTTATTGTTTTGCAACTGTGCCTACTTTTTCATTATAACCATTGTCTTTTGCAGTTTTGTTTTCAAATATTGTTGGTTCAGCTCTGTTAATAAAGGTGACTTCAGGATATTTGCAGCTAGTTAGGTGGTGTTCTGGGTACTGATCTAGCGCTAAATAAGAAACTGTTACTTTTTTGTATGCAGCAGTAACAAGTTTTAACATTAAAGCATTACAGTATCTGATTGCCTACAGGAAAGGGGTATAATATTCACTTGCAGCCAATGAATGAATGATTAAAATCTTAAAAGCATTTAATAAGATTGAAACACAGAGCAGGGCTGTTCTCTGGTGTGAAGTTACACAGGAGATTCACTGGGTCAGAGAAAGAGTATCGGAGATTGAGGGGTTTTTGTTGTTGAAAAAATAGTGCTGCTGTCAAGTCAAGACAGCTCCGAGGGGAAAACCTATGGTGGTATGTTAAAACCAGCACAAAACAAAACAAAACAAAAGGATTGGTTCCACACCTGTACTATGTTAAAGAAAAAAAAAAAAGTCATTATTACACAAAGATAATTCTATCCTGCTCATTGGTTAAAAACTCTCATACCAGCCTCATGCACACACTCATACCCTTGTTACCCACACACCAGAAGACTTTGGAATCAAATAGAAAGCTGAGTAGCCTGGAAGCTGATATCTCAAGTGCTTTGACAGGAAGGATGTGTGGCAGCAGGGCAGGACCATTCCCATCCATCCCTTACTCCTCATGTTCTGGCTGTGAGACTCTAAATATTTCTCTTGCTTAATGAAACTGTACCTGTATAGCCCTAGGAAGATCGTATTCTGGCTGCAACCATTAGGGAAATGTAGCAGAATCTGAATTTAATGTATGAACTCAGTTGAAACAGCAATTCCAGGACTTGGTTAAGCACATGGACAGACTTGTTGCCTGTGACAAGCCCTGCAGAGTGTGACAGCTGTGTTGTTCTTGTTCCCTGTTCAATACAATGAATTTCCTAAGCATTGCTGCCCATACTGTGGAAGACTCTTGAAAGGATGAAGTAGTCTGCATTTTCACACTTCTTTCTTCTAGACTTAAAAACAGACTTTAGAAGGTGCTGCCTATTCAAATGAGCAGAGAGATTTAGGTGTAATAGTTGCATTTTGTAAATAAGTGTTGAAGCATAGATGCTCCCAAATAGCTAATGAAAGAGCATAGGCTTTGTAGCAACAATAGTAAAGGATACAGGTAAGGAAAAGTGTTCTACATTACATGGAAAAAATATAAACTAGCACATGTTCACCATTTTTACAGGGCTCTTCCTCCTTCCCCCTAAAATGAATTTGAAAATGACAACCTGTTTATTAATGACATCTGAATACTTCAGTAGATGAATATATATTGAAAGTGTTTTGTGATATTTTGTGTATTTGGGTTTGGCCAAAGAATTGCATCGCTTCTGAAGATTAGAGGTTCTGTAAGGCCCTTAAGCTTGCCAGAGATTCCTGCTAAGCAATTTCTTGTGATCAAGGAGAGCGCTGCAGTGGGCAAATGTGCCAGGCCTGCCTAGCTGTCATCTGAGCCCCCTGCTTTCTCAAGCCCCCTGGGTAAGGTGCAGACTGAGACACACTGCATGTTAAATAGGGACTTTGAGGGGACTTTGGAAAAATGAAATTACCTCCATTTAGTCCTTTAGCTTGAAGAAACTTAGTGTTTGCAGAGTAAGTTATATTGGAAGTCCAGCCTCAGGACTAGGGAAACGTTTCTCTGCATTTGAGAACTGCAGTTACTTTCCTGGGATTATTGCTCTCCACCTTCATGCCTAACGCTCAGTGGTGGAGAAATCAGGGCTGTGCAGTTTGAAGTAGGAAGGTTCCCAGGAGCACTGAAAAGCCTTTGAATACCATGGTCTTCATCTGAAAGTGCTATTAAAATAAATTACATGGCAGTTGTTTGGTTTGGTGTGTTTTTTTTCCTGAGGACTCTAATCTGTAACATTTTTGCTCCATTTCAGTCTTTCTGCCCTCTGGAACCTGCATCTTGAGTAGAGAGATTGGATTTGGGTGGATTAGGATCTTCATTCATTAGTTTTTGTAAATGACTTGATCAAACCTGCTAATTGCCCATATAGGAGCTTGGCAGTCTCACCAGTGGAGGAGAGCATGTGTGCGCTGTGGCCCTGGTAGATCCATCAACCAGGGCATGTGAGCAACCACAAGCTTTTCAGTCCGTTTCTTCCCCCCAGGTAACTAACATCAGTCTTCAACTTTAAGCAAAAAGCTTACCCAGATAAGAATCTTAGTCCTGTTGATTAAAATAAAAATAAAAAAACCCCAAACAAACAAAACAAAAAAAAAAAGGAAAAGAAAAGGCTGAGCTAACAGGTTTTTCTAACCCAGGAGTCTGTGAGGTATTAGAACTATGTTTTTCTTCACTTTGTCTGTCTCCCTGGCCCTCACTCATCATGAGGAGAGCATCATTGCTTTCCCTTTTCCCATCAGTGTTCATGGTGGCAGCCAGTCTGACCTGAAAAGGAGCTGAGGCTCCAGAGGTCTCTTTTCAGACCCAGAAATGTCAGCAATTCACTCCCCCAGCTCGCTCTGTTTATTCAGGGCACCGAGTGCCTGCTTCACCAGATGACACTGTCAGGAGGTAGCCGGAGGCTTAGTGCCTGTGGCTGGGTGCGGTGTTTTGGTACACACTCAGTGCTATGTGTGCATCTGTCAGGAAGAGGAAAATGTGAAGACTTTTCTTCAAAGCGCAGCACAAATCAGAGGGAGAGCAGTGTTCCCAGCAGAGGCTGAGGTCCTCTCCTGGGCTGCTGCCACAGCCTGGAGCTGGAGGACAGTGGCTGGGACAGCATCTCTCAGGCTCCCCTTGGGAGATGCACTGCCAAATGTTAGCACTGCATGAGCCATGTTGAGAGAGGGCTGTGCATATCCAGTGGGCTGAACTGGCTAGTGGTCCCAGCTTGTAGGAAGGCCTGAGCTCTCCTTGTACCTCCATCCTTTCTTTCCTGAGTTTGGGCTGATTTTTTGGCAGCTCTGTAATGAAAGTTCAGTGATAGGAGCTCTGGACAGGCTCACTGGGAGCAATCTTGCAAGGTGACTTATTTCACTGGAAAGTATTAATTTATATTACCTGTGCAAAATAATTGTATCAGCTTAGTTTCCACTCTAGAGATGACTGTGATTTGTTGCTGGATGTTGTGCTTAATGAGTCTTTGGGATGAAATGAGACCTTGTAATATTTTGTTAGGTCCTACTGCAAGTATACCAGACTGTACAGTTACTAGAAATAACATGGTCCTATTGCTTCTTGGTAGATGGAAAAGCACAAGCACAGCTTGTAATGTTATACTCAATTATAAGCTGGCACTTGCAAACAAGAAGTTTCACGTCTTACTTTCACTAACTTGAGAATATTCTTAGTAATCTGGAATTCATTCTCAGTAACTCTGATTTGGGATAAAGTTAATTAGTTTGATTTACCAATATGAATTGGCAAAGAATCTGATCACAACCAGGAGATCACGAAGGTATTTCTTCATCTGGTTGCTCAGTTTCAGGGAAGAGATTTTGTTGCTTTTCATATGCCTTGCTCACAAAATATTCTGCATTTTTGCTCATTATGAAAGTGGTTATTTTTCTACTGCTTGTTTAGTATTTTTTGCTTAAGTTGTTGGGTAATGCCTGTGTGCAGAGATTATAGTAAAAGAACATCAGGTGGGGTTCAATTTTAAGGTCTGTTTTTCAACTTGCATGATTTTGCTAGTAGAAACTAATTGATTTTCTACCTTCCATTATTCCATCTGTTAAAATGGAAGTTCGGATGGTTTTAGAAATACTTTTGCTTCTTGAAAATGTTGGTACTTACACTTAGAGAACTGAAGTTGCTTGTTTTCAATTAGTGTGAAACACTATGTGGCATATTTGCTTTGTTTTTATATTTTTGCTGTAGGAGAAAGAGGCGTAACACAGGTATTAAAGGGCTGCAAAAAATCTCAGAAATGCAGATTCTGGTTAGCTTTTGATAGCTAGCATACAGGAGAGAACTATACATTAATTACTTGTGAAATATTATAATTAGGCAGAAAGTTTCATTTTTCATTATTTACCAGGTGTTAATACCTTTGGACTTTATTTGGATACTTGAGCCCATTTCTCAGAGGCAGAGCTCAGTAAGGTTCCTGACCAAAAGAACTGATGATCTTGAGGCAACAAATGACTACAGACAAAAGGGTGAAAACAGCAAAGCAACAAAGACACCGTGCACTGGGCTCAGCACGCTAATGGACCAGATTTTGTAAGGACTCCAGAGTTTAATGTGGGAGTGTGCATTTCATAGCTATGAAGAGTCTGAAGAACTGCAGATAAGACATTCAAAATGGCAAAAAACACTCCAGAGTCCCAGTGTTGGAGGCAATGTAACATGATTTAGATTTTACTCTGGTTTTAAGTATACGAAGCATCTAATGGGTCAGTGATAGAGAATGTCAGTGTGGGCTGAGGTGAGGCAGGAGCTGGTATTTTGATAGTCAGTGAGTCTGTTTTAGAAACGTTTTGCAGAAAGAACCTGTGAAGTTTAGGTTTCATGTAACTGTGAAGAACTCAGGAAATGGTCCAAATAAGAGGTGATTTGGTTATAATTTTTATTGACAGGGCAATTTTCTGATTCACAATGGGTGGGAAGAGTGATGGACAGAAATCAACTGCTGCATCATGCCATTCCGAGCTGACAGGCGCTCTCTGCAAGGATTTTTTGCGATATTGCTCAAGAAATTTGAAGAAGAGAGTGAAAAAAACAGAAGATTTGAGTATTCAGTATGAAGGTGCTACCTGTATGTATGTTTGTGGCTAAGCATGCTGAAAGACAGCTTGCTTAGCCACAAGAGGGGACAAGAGAAGCAAAAGCAGTGAATTGCAAGACCCCTATAGGAGATCAAGATACAGGAAAGTGGTGGAAGGGATGCCTGCAGCCAAGTTTCAGGAAGGAAAACATGCATAACTATATTGATATCAGCTGACATCATTGGAAGATGGGGGAGAATAGTTTGAATATTGGTGAGGAGCATGATATCAGACAATGTGTGGGAAAGAAAACTTAGTGGAAAAATACCAATTAGAGACTGTCTGGAATGAGGACTGGAAGAATGGGATGCTGCACAGAGATGGGAAGGGGCTTGGGACTGGGGCAGAGGGCATGCAGATTGGGACTTTTAGGGTGGTAAAAACTGGGTGTTTGTTTTGTGGAGTGAGAGAGTCACAGAACTGAAAAGGCTGTGGACAGGACAGATGTGGATTTAAAGGACCCAGGCAGATGATTTGGGGGAGTCCAGAGGTACAAGTAGAGGAATGAAAGGAGAAGGAAGAGACTGGATGAGAAAAGGGAAACTGTAGCTGGGACCAAAATGCAAGAGGAAAGACTTGTAGATATAAATGATGGTGAAAAATGGAAAGATGGAGGTGTTATGTTTTGATATTTTCTGTGGGTAGAAATTTTCTACATTACATGTGGGAAAGAAGTAGAGGCAAGGAGGAACACTGAACGAAAAGTTGGTAAAAGGGACATAGGATTTTGGAAATTGTTTTCACATAAGTTGGAGAAACAGAGCTGACTTATCTAGGCATGTGGAAAGGGAAAATGAACTTGTAGAGGAGGACATTGGCCAGGTCTCAAGATTTGCAGCAAAGACAATCCATAGCACAAGAACAAGAGCAGAGGAAATGGGTGTTGGTCAGGTTGCATGCCAGATGTTTGGCTATCAGTTTGTCAGTGAATATACAGAGAGTTTCTTAATTCACTGTTCAAAAAGCCTGTTGCTCTGAAAAAGCCTTAGCCGTGTTGTCCTTTTACAAAAAGTTATTCCTGTCCTAACATGCTGTAAGTTGGCAGGAGAAAGTGTGACTGTTCCTGCACTGTCTGGAATTTGGACAGTTTTTGGCTGTAGCCTTTCAAATAAAGGTAACAATAACAAAAAGGAATTGCTTTATTATTTTTTTCTAACTATAAATTACAGGATTTGGTTTGTACTGTCAGGAATTTAGAGCTGGAAGCTAGTTTCTGCCACTTTGTTCCATTTATGCTTTGCATCTTATGAGTAATAGGACACTTGAAGCAAAGCAGAACTGAGTATCAGGAGGGAGATTTTTAAGATTCACAGCAAGACTGTACTGATGCAAAAAGAAACACAGGTGAATGTCCTTCAAGTAGTTGTGCTCAGAAACTTGCCATTAAATAAATCAAGAAATTTATTTCTGGGGATGATATACTGTCTTAGTTTGCTGAGTTCTGGTTGGTGGGAACAATAATAGTTTTTGCTCCCTCTCACACTTAGATTTTACTAGAATTCTGGAAGTCCATCTACTTGTAGGCAGTGAAAGAAATAAAATGGTACTAGATAGTATATATATCCATGAAAAATATTTGTGTGAGTTTGCAGATATAATATTTATTGACTCTCAGTAACTATTTTAGATTTACTGAGACCATCAAATACTTGGATATTGGTTTAAGTGTGAGAAAAATGAGGCTTACCAGGGGATAATGTGAAAATCTCTTAAATTTATTAAAATCTTTTGGACCATAATCAAACCTAGACTTCCCACACAAATTGCTTCTGTCTTGTGGAGAGCTTCCTTTTCTAATGGAAATGGGGTTTTTGAGAATGATGCTTGGGCATACTGGGTGATATATTCCACTGCTTTTTGAGTTTCAAACAGGTGTGCTTGGGCTTTCAAGTGTTCTTGTGCTTTTTCTGTGCCCAGTTTATCCTTGCAGAAATCACAGTGTGTAAAAGCCTTTTTCATCCTGCTTATTTTCTGCTGGTGTCTTGGCAAAACAAAAGAGATTCTCCATAGCTAGTCTAGGAGAGGGACTAGCGCTTACATTTGACATAGGGTCTGCAGCCACAATTAGAAGTGTGACCTGTGTGCGAGCTGGAGCTCAAGGTTGCAGAGATGTGTTATTTAAGTGGCTTGGGCTTGCAGTGGAGCTTGTGTCCCCGTCTCTGCTGGGGTTTATTTGGTTCCTTCTAGTGCTGAAGCTCAGATCAGCCGTCTCAATCAGACGAGATCTGGAACTGGGGTACATAGAGCTAGCCTGAGATACATTCCAGGGAAAGCTGTTTTTCCTGTGATCCAGGTATGTCTTTTTTCTGCTATCCAGGTCAGAGCTGGCCTGCAGTGTTGTGCTGTTACGTAAGCTGCTCATCAGCAGCTTGTTACTGCTAAACCAGCCGCTGCAGCTTGCTCCTCCACTTTGATGCTATATCATGGAGCTAGAGTTGCTTCTGATTGCTCTGTGGCAGTGATATAGAAGTTTATAAGACCTTAGGAATTGCTTGAGGCATAGGAGGATTAAGAAGCTGTACACATAAGACTAGAAGCAAAAAAAAAAAAAAGGATGCTAATTTAATGTGAACCCTGACTTCGTAGGATGCTTCTGACAAAGCACTTTTAAAACTGAGTTGGGCCTTGTTTTGCCCAACACATCAAACATAAACTATTGATGTTAATATCACAGTGTTTTGAAGATGTAGAGTTAGAAATTATTAGTTTTACTATCTGATACTGTTTTGCACCATCCTGCCAGCATTCCTATGCATCATGTGTGTGATTGTAGCTAAGTGCTGTAGGGTTAACAGAAATGCCATGGAAAAGCAAACTATTTGTTTGATTCTTCCATAGTCCTGACTGCAACTTTGCATCTTCTATTTTGATTTCACTTGAGGAGGAGCTTACCTGAGAGAAAATCAGCTGCACAATGGCAGTTTAAGACTAGGCTTCAACCTCAAGTCTTGTGTCTGCTTGGACTTCAAGGCAGTGACCTGTCTAGGGGCTGGGTTTTCAGGGTAGCATGAGAAAGGAGAGTAGGAACTCAGATAGTTTTTACAGATGCAAATACTGGGGGTTTTACCTTATTGTCTTCCTGCCTCTCCCCCAAAGGAAACATTTTCTGATGATTTTTCTTACCCGGTAACACATTTCTGTGTGTTTTGTGTGAAGTTGCAAATAGAAGTGAAATACTGTTTTATAATGTCAGGAGTCTGGCTTTCACACCCCCTCCCTTTCTAAGTTCAGGCCTGCACTCTGTCCGCTGTGTATCTGATTCATTTTAGTTACTCCAGGTATGTGTTTATATAACCTTTTAATACTGAGGACCTGGGTGACCTTGGCATAACACCATGAATCATATATGGGAAATGTAAAATTAGCAAGAAGAAATGAAGTAAGTGTATTTATGGTCAGAAAAGTAATTGCACAAATCTCTTCTTAAGCAGCAGATACACTTCCTGTGTATGTTTTGAGTTGTCTCTGCTGACTTCCCTAACAAAAATGAACCCACAGGGAACTTAAATCAGCTTGGGCTTTGAGAGACAATTTGCAGGCTGATAATTAGTTGTGTTTCTGTGAACATATTTATATTAATGTTGAATGTAGACCATATCCGATTTAGATGCTAGTGAGAGATATAAGACAGGGATATCCCATGTATGATTTCATTTATATTTATTTATACAGATTCATAGAACTCATTAAGCATTCATTCTGTACTCTGGACTCCTGACACATAAATCTATGTGTGCATCACTACTTATTATTATTTTCTGTAAAGACTGCTCAGCACATCTGAAATCAAAGCTGTGCATCACCTAACAGTAAAACAAGTCCATAACTGCATAAATCTCTCCAGCCTCTGTCCATCTACTCTTGTGAGTTCAGCTGCACTTCAAATACAGGATGATGTGTGGCATATACCTGAATTGCAAGCACTTGGGAATGAGATATTTCCCAAACAATTTTTGAACATTGCTTTTCCTGAAAGGACTCTTCTTTTAGTCTGTTCCCCTCTGCCCTCCAACTGATGAAACTTTGTTAGCAACTGTTAGCTGAAGGTGTCCCAGAAAATTGCCTGGGATGCAGTGGTTTCTTTAGGTAATAAAGATATTTCATGTTATTAATTCATGTATGGTACGACCTTACTGAAGGTGAAACGTTCAAAAATACTTTGCTCAAACTTTTTCAGATTGGAGGGCCTGTCTAGAACTAAGAAACAATCAGATGTTTGAGACTCATACTCCTAAAGTGCCTTCAAAAATTTTGAAATGTGATATGAAATTTAGATGTACCTTCACTAGCTGATTTATTCCAGTTAGGCAAACTATGGTTATGATTTAGAGGATCCCTGCTGGTTTTTTGGTGGAATGATTTGGAGAAAACAGTATTTCCTGCTATTTTACATACATTGGTTGTCATATTTTTCCCTGCCTTTGCCTCCCTCCAGGTGAGAAGTTAATTTTCTTCTAACAATGCTATGTAGAACATTTCCTGCATGTGACAGTTAAATTAAAATGACTAACTAGTGGTTATTTTAATACGTAAAAAGTTTTTAAAAAGCAAAAACTCAGAAAAGGCAGTAACACCTATGGGGTCCTTAAAAAGCTGTTGGTGGGCTAGTTGATTTAGTAAACAAAGAGTCACAAAGCCAAATTCATGCATTTGTGAGAAAAGAAGATGCAACACCTGTGCATACACAGTTACTGATAGGCAGCTCTAAATTTCACCATTGGAATGCAGAGAGAAAAACAACCCCTTGGGTCTTGCAGACCACCTGATACATGACTGTTCTCCTGTGGTTGAAGCAAACCGGAGGATAGCACTGTCTGTGCTTAGTGCAGAACCTTCCCTTGTGTCCACCAGCATGTTAGAGCTTTAGTCGGGCTGGAGCTGGCACCTCTTCAGAGAGATGACATGGACAGGAACACATAATTGTTCTAAGTCACAGCTTGCTTGAAGCAAATTTTAGTTACCCTGTATGTTGCAGCTTAATTCTACTGTCCTTCTCTTTTGGAATGAAAATCCTTTCAGACTTGACCTTTCCTACAGAAATACAAATTCCTGTATAAAACCTGTGAATTGTGAATTCACGCAAACACTGAATTCGCGGGCTATGAATAACTCACCCTTTATACAAGAACAAAGTTATCAATATCATGTGCCCAGCTTTCCATCCTCTAGACCCTCCCTACACTTTTTAAGCTTTGCCAAAACTCAATTATTTTTTAAATTTTTCATATGTTTTGCCAAAATGTGATTTAAAAACTGGGCAGGGTGTGTACAAAAACATGTGCATGTGGAAGGAAGGCTTTCATGTAAAATTTTTGGTTTGGGGGTTTATGTCATGTTGAAGAAATACTTGGAGACTCCAAACGTGTTTTTTCCTAATGACTTCTTTCTTCCACTTAGACAGCTTGGAATGAAAAACCTACTTACATCTCTTGTCTGTCCTCGCCATAGTGTGGATTAACTTTACCTGTGCTTGATACAATGCACATGGGCAAGATTAGCAGTGTTTTGTACGAACATCAATTAAGGACTGTCTTGTCTTCACAAAAGAAGCTGCAGAGCAAAGCAAAATGAGAGTGCTTGTGTATTGCAGAATATTCTTTCTTCTGTGATATTTTCAGCTTTCAGGATTGTGGAGTTTCCCTGAGCAAACTGGTTTTGCTTCTTTTTCCAAGATTGTATGTGAAGGCATAGAAGGATTTAAAAGCAGTGGCACTTGATTTTGATTTGAGAACATTTTTTTTTCCCAGCAGCTGATTCATGTGCTGAAGTTATCAATAATTAACTGTTATTTTGATTAGGAGGGAAACAGACCCATTACTTAATTTGAAACAAGCGGTTCCGTCTCTGGTTCAGATGCATTTGAAAGCCTTTTGCTTTTTGCGTAGCCTGTGAAGTCTCACCTTCTCTGAATTTTTTTCATATGTTTTGTTTTGTCAGACAGATATTTAAACAGGCAGGTGGAGAGAAAGGGTTTACAACTACCAAAGCCTGCGTGTTGAATTGCACACCCAGATCCTTAGTTTCTATTACCCAATATGAAGTTAGACAGCAGTATTCTAGGCACTGAGAAATCAATCTGAAACATTTTAACGGGCTTAAGAAATAGTTTGATTAGTGTTCTAGTCTTCTAGGTACACCAGAAGCCATTGTGCTCCTTGGAAGGCCACATTATGACCACAGAGGTAAAGACTGTGCAAGAGCATACCTTGCTTACTACATCTGCTAATCATTTATCAATTGAGGATTCCTGTTTTTTCACACAACTATGAGTAGTTCTACATTGAGAAGGTAGTTGGTATGTTTTACTGTTTGTCCAGCTCAGCCATTTTCCCCCATCTACTTCTTTCAGACAGCTCAAGTTATCTTTCCTTTATGGCAGTGTTCATATGTAGTGCCTTTTACACTTAGTCAAGATTTGAGTGTTTTAGTTAGAATTTCCCCATGTCTTCCTCAGTCCTTTATTCTCAAATACAGGCTCTGGTGAGATCTTAGAGCACTATTAGATATGTTGTTGTGGCTTGAAAAAGAGAGGAGAAAATTCTCAAAATGGGAACCTAAGTCTTTCCTTGGGCCTTGGTTGACCAAAGTGCTTAAGCAAAGTGTTTAAGTCCTTTATTTTAAAGACTTATTGACTGGCTTTTAAACATGGAAAGACTTTCTTGGATGACAGTTCAATCTCCTTAGTTATGAGCAGGAAGTAGCTTTCTTGAGCTCTGTCTGGTTTTCTAGGCTGCTGATTTATTCTGGAAACCAGAGTGGCAAGTCTACATCTTGTCTGCTGCTGGGAATCCAAACACTTTGGGGAAAAGAGTGTGAATTTTTATGTCTGATGGATAAAATGAGGACATGCTTGTATGACTCAGAGATTAAACTCTTAAAATGAAAAATCTGAGTGCAAAGGTAAAGATGTAACAGTCGTTAATTGTATTTACAAAGTAGAACTTGTTCTCTGTCCTCTATAATCTGCATAATATTTAAAACAGAGCCAAATAGTTTGCCAAACTTCTGTGGCTTCCAGGCGCCTTAAGATGTTCCCTCATACTCAGAGAGAGGTGATTACTGAAGTTCATCATGAGTACAAAAATAAGAGAAGTAACTGCCCTGTTTTGTCAGGTGATGTGAGGGGACATCATTGGTAATTGGCCAAAAATACTTTATCTCACTCAGGCCTATAGGGATGCTGGGGAGGGACTCTTCATTAAGGACTGTAGTGATAGGACAAGGGGTAACAGGTTAAAACTTCAACAGGGGAAGTTTGGATTGGATCTAAGGAGGAAATTCTTTCCTGTAAGGGTGGTGAGGCACTGGAATGGGTTGCCCAGGGAGGTTGTGAATGCTCCATCCCTGGCAGTGTTCAAGACCAGGTTGGACGAGGCCTTGGGTGATATGGTTTAGTGTGAGGTGTCCCTGCCCATGGCAGGGGGGTTGGAACTAGATGATTTTAAGGTCCTTTCCAACCCAAACCATTCTGTGATTCTATGATTCCTTATGTCTCTGCTACTACTTCCAGAGTGGCTAAAAACATCCCAGTGGGGTGGCAGGTCTGGGAGTGAATACGTTTATTTGGGCATACACCCTTTTGTTAAAGGCTGCCTGTCACTGTGTTCTGGTACAGACTAGGGATACCCATAACCAAGCAAATGATGGAAACCTTCTTCAGAAATCTGGCAGTTCCAGTAAATATTTCAGGAAATATCCAACAACAGTATAAACACTGTTGTCGGTTATTCTGTAGGAAATATATTTTCTCTCATTTTTTTAAATGTTCTTGATAATTCTTGATACCTGAGGATATTCAGAAAATAGCCATATCTCATTAGATTGCCCCAGTTGTTTTCCTAAATGTTTCCCTCTGACATCCTTTTTTTAGTTTTTTTTTTTTTTTTTCTAGTTTCAGAGGAGAAGAAAATCTTGCAGAAATTTCCTCTGCATTTCTTCTGCCATGGAGATGTATTTACATCTGTTTCTTTGCAAATATCTGTACTTCTTTAATTGTTTATTTTTCTACTTATGCACAAGTTTATAGCCAGAAACCATTTTAAAAGATGTCTCTTTAAGAAATAGTCTTAAAATGTTTGATGTGTGAGAGACTTTGATGTTATGCTACAAAGCATAAAAAGCTTTGTTGGCATTTCTACCTGTATGTTGGAACAATTTTGACAGCACGGTCATGCCGCTTCTCATTCACGTGATAGCCAGTCGTTCTCATTATCTCAGAGCTGATGGCACAGAAAGAGTCCTGCTCCTGCACCCCTCCAAATCCCTGCCTCCCTTCTGGAGGTGACAGGGCTGGGAAGAGTGGTAGGAGAGGATAGGATGCACTAAGGACCTGGCCCTCATAGCATTTGCTTGTATGTGTGAATGACTGAAGGCCAGACTTTCAACTCCTCCTACAAGTCTGTAGGTTTTCTGTGATTACCTGAATTCCTTGAGGAGAATTTTATGTTCTGTGGTTGCATATATGTGAATACAGTTCTTCATGCTGTATTGCACTGTCTTCAGCACCACTGATTCACCTTTGGAAGTCACTGTGTTTTCATCTCATTCATCCCACAATGTTATCTAGGCAGTGCTGCAGGAGGAACCCTGTTATTTCTGAGAAACAGTCAAAGCTAATAAGCAACCAAGGCATACCAATTTAGTTAACAGAGGAAGGTCTGGCCTCACTTAGCAGAGAGTGTGTGAGCGTACGTGTAACTGGAAACATTTGTTTTCCCTCTGTTTGTGAAACTGGGGAAGGCTCATGCCAAGAGAGGAGCATCAAACAATGTTGTAATGTCTTTTGATGTTTCTTTCTTGGTCTTAAATCATGCTCTGATGTTAATTAGTTTGGTGGGCTGGTTTTTTTTTCTTTTAATCATTTAATGATTCAAGTATATAAAACTATTTTCTTTGCCTACACCAAAATATTGCAGACTGGTGAGACGCTACTTGAGGTTAGAGTGGCTCTGTGAAAGCCAGGGACTTGCTCAAAAAGCCAGTTGGTAACAGAACAAGTATTGCTACAAATTCTTTAGCAGCTTTAGGGTCTGTAGTACCAAATGTTGATAGGAGCTGAAAAGTGCTTGCTGTAGCGCTGAGAGAACCAGAAGCAGCCCAAGGCAAAAGGTTAAGAGGTAGCAAAGGGTTTGTAAAGACCTAGGAACTAATATCTGTGCTCCATAATACGGTTTTCTTCTGAACCTTTCCAGTATTTCTTTCTTGACTCAAATTTTCTTCCATCCTCAGAGGACCCTTTGTTTTCATGGAGTTTTAGACTTTCTGTAACCTGTTACAGAGTATTTGCATTCAGTAAAATTTCCTTAAATAAGCCACTATAGAGAATGGCCTTTAAATGAAGAACAGTCTTTGCAGAAAATTGTCCAGTAAAAACTTAAATAAAATGAGAAAAAACACGAGACCTGAATTGTATTAATTTATCTTGTGACTGCACAAACCAGAATTATGTTCATTGCACTTCAGGACTTTCATCATCTATATTTTAATTAAATATTACACCTATTTAGTATCTGTTGTTAAATTAGCATCTTGCCACTAGTCAGATGTTTTAAATGGGGTTTGTTCTTAGTTATTATTCATTATGTATTTTATATGCATTTATTATATATGTTAATTAATTAACCAGGGGGTAAAACTATTTTGTAGGAGAAGTCTTAATGGGTACACAAATAAGATGATCATTTTATTATTGTAAAAGCGTGAAATGCTAAATGGTTCTGTTTTTCTTACATATTTACCTTATTTATTGCAGTGATGAAGGTAAAAATATTCCGATAGTGAAGAGCCAAAAAGTACTAATCTAAGCTAATCAAACTGATTCCCTTTATAGTCTATTGCACTTGTGTAGTTATAAATTTAAGGGCATAAATAACTTGATTTAGGTATCTTTTTTGATATCTTTTATGCCTCAAGCTCCCCTATCAGTGGTGTGCAGGGTGATTAGCTCGCTGACAGGCAGATGATACCCATTTTGCTGTGGTTTGTTATCTGACACTTAAAATATTCATGGTCATGATGCAAAAGTCTGACTTACCCTCCTCTTAAATAAGAAAAAAAATAAAAAACAAAAGAACTGGAGTATTTGGAATATTTTAAAGAGAAGTTTTCTTTATGCCCTGGTCTCAGATGCTTATGCTATTGCTTCTCTCTCATAGAGAGACAAAGCCCCTGAACATTCTGTAGAAACTTTCATTACAGTGACCACATTCCTGAGAAATACATGGGTTAGCAAATTTATCCATTTTAT
Organism: Pezoporus occidentalis; assembly: GCF_034315485.1. NCBI lineage: Eukaryota > Metazoa > Chordata > Aves > Psittaciformes > Psittacidae > Pezoporus > Pezoporus occidentalis. The sequence continues at coordinate 467,630 of NW_026914181.1, forward strand.
TTGTGAGGCAGTCTATCAAGGAAAACCGTTACCATCATTAATCAGTTTAATATTTCTAGATCTTGTATCTAGATGCTTAGATCAGCAGGCATAATATTGCTTGCACAGGGAGATGATGAATTTTGAGTGTTTCCCTTCTTAAAGTTTTCAAAAGCTTTTGCCTGTGTAACACTTTTCTGAGAGACTGGAAGAGAAGTGCCTTAAGTATAGCTAATTATTTACTTACCTCATTAAAGGTAAGCAATACATTTCTTGGAGGTGAGTATGTGACTCATTACACTTATCTCTGCTACCTTTTCCTCTGTTTACTATAACCTTTTAAACATTTTAAGTAGAGATAGTGGAATGTGAACATGCTTCTGGAGCTGTCAGTTTGCTGGAAAAATACATAAATTAAACCCTAAAAGGACCCCAACATCCCCAAAATACGTTGGACACAAACTGTCAAGGGACTTACATGCCGTTTGTTTCAGTGTGCAGAAGTGGGTATCTACCCACGATGTTGTTAATGTGCATAAACTGTGGTTATAAACTATATAAACTATGGCATCTTAAGACCCAGTGGCATCTGTGGAGGCTGTGTTTGTTATGAGTGACTGGTAATAAAGAAGATTCGTATTGGGGAATACTGAGTACCTCTTTGCATTCTTTAGGTTTTTGACTGCTGTTGAGGCAGCAAGCATTTGCCTGGCAGTGGGGCAAGGCTCTTGGGAATAACCTACACGAGGTGCTTTGGTTCAGTGAACACATATAGTGCCAATTTCCCTGACATTTTGGTTTTCTCATCCATATCGATTAAAAGTTGAGAGTGAAGCACCCAAAGATTATAAAGAGTGGAGAGCAAAGGCATCCATGTGGCTAGGTATCAAGTGGCTAAACAAATTGAGAGAACTGATGTAGAAGTCAATACCGGTACATTAAATGTCACATGGAATCTAGATTTCTCAGCGTACTTATGAAGTCAAAATAGAGCTGTGAAACTCAAAGACACATTAGATTCTTAATTTTCCTCTGGTGATTGGCTCACCTAATAGACTGCTACTGCTTTATTAGCTTTGGTGTTTGATGTCTGTACTGATATTTTGCATATAAATCTGTATTATTCCACATGATGGAGGGCTTTTCTACTATGTGAAAATTCACATAAATGTTGGAAACGTTCCCCCAAACAGTTCGTAATAGGAACATTTTTCCTTTCTCATCATATGAAGCAAATTGGATAATTCTGGAAAATGTTGACCTACTTCTTTCATGTCTGAAAAAGCACAAAAATGAACAATACAGTTGATTCCATGTGGGTCATCTTTTGCATTTTTATATATAGAATAGCATTATGGACAATAGTAAATAGGCTTTTAATGTGCTACGGATTTATCCTCCGGTATTTGGCTAGCTTCCCAAGACCTGCTCCTCATGCTGTGTCAAGTATACAAGTATATATACTATACAAGTATAACCTATTACTGTATGTTACACGTGTAGATGATAGTGGGGACTCCAGGGTAACAAGTTTAGACAGTAGGAAGGCTGGGCATATTCCCTGAAGGAGTTCTAGTATGTGCTTATCAGAGGGATTTAAAGAATAGGCATTGCTACACTGTTCATCTTTCAGATTAATTTTTGTTTATGGTTATATAGATCAGGTCTTATGTACCAAACTGCTGTGCTTTCTTTTATCAGCTTCTGTACATGTGGAATAGTTTGAAACAATTTTATCTTCAAGTGAAATGTTAGCAAATAGCTTCCATGCTCTAAAAATTATCAAAAATAATTTCTAAAATTGTCTGACCTTGGCCAGCCTGAATATAAAAGGCTATAAATTTCAAGCCATTCTTATTTCTATAAAGCTAACAGCTTTACTTTGTGTTAATAGTTCCCTTTAGCATACAAAAGACCTGATATAATTTCTTTATCTCAGCTGAAGTTGTCAAAGTGTCATTGAGATACCCAGAGCCATCTGACTGAAAAAAGCAGGTTACATTTTCCTTTCATGTCAGATAACTTTTTGAAGGTGGTCCTGTGGTTAAAAAAAAAAAGAAATCAATGTTTCTGATTGGTTTTGTTTAACAGAAATGTGAGTTTCTTTACTAACCAACTGGATTTTTTTACACAAAATAACTATTTCACTGGAGGAAGTACTTTGGTTTGAAAATGCTGCTGTGTGCTTGCTAGGTACTGCAGCTCAGGTGCTTCACCCCTCTGCTTTTGGAGAGTGCTGGGGGTCCCCAGAGCCTACATGCAACTGGCGGATGTTGTCACAGCACAACAGCATGAACAGCCAGCCACCTGCATCCCAAGGGACATAGCTCAGCCAGGATGTTCACAGTACATGTTTTTACCAAAGTTTATGGTTTCAAAGCAGAAATTCTAGAGAAGCACTATGTAACTATATGTGAGTCTTTACTTGCTTTTCTGACCCAAAAGTTCTTAGCCTGACGTCTTCCCTGGAAGATGAAGGGAAACAAAGGTGTGGCCAGCTCTAGCTGCTGGCATTCGTTTCCGGTCACTGTCAAACTGCAGTGCTAATTATGGCAGGTGCTTTCAAGAACAGCTCATGTGCATGAATGCCATTGACATCTGTGGCTCTTTTGACATATCTTAATGGAAAATATTCTCTTTCTACTTTTTGGCTTTTTCTGTTCTCTCCTTGCACTTCTATTTTTACACTTTTTTGTTCCCTTCTCCATGGTCTGGCTCCAAATCCAGGTGCTTTCATTCTGTGGTAGAAACAGTTAGTGCTGGTTTGCATTTTAGCTGCAATTCCTGGATAAGGAAGCTCTTTAACCTGGGCTTTAATTCCCTAGGCAGAATAGAGCTGTCTGTGATCCTTGTGTTGATCACAGTAAGTTAGAGATAATTTCCACATTCTGGAATTCCCTGCTGGCCAAAAGGGCTCAGTGACAGGATAATGAGTAAGATTCAACCACCGAAGTTTTAGGATTTTAAGGTTATATAAACTTGCTGATTCATATAATGGAAAAGCCACTGGCCACTGTTTAATTTCTGGGACCAGCCTCGGCTGCTGTAAATATTAGTAAAGTGCTGAAAGATGACAGTGGAGCTGCACTGGTTTACAACAGCAGGCTGGGGCTTTTATGTCTTTTATGTCTTTCACGTAAGAAGTGGAAGTGTACACGTGATTCTCCCTTCAGTAGAATTGTCAGTGAAGAATTTGGGAATGTAGTGGAAGGGTATGATGAATAATCTGAAACTAGTTCTGAAAAAAAGATCCCTGTAGTCTTAATTCACAGAACTGAGCAAACAGCACACCAGTCACTCTCAATGCATGCAAACATGGTATTGCTAACATGTATAAAATACAAGCTATATGTATTATGAAATGCCATATTAAACAACAGCATTTCTGCTGAAGAGGGTTTTGTCGGCAAAAAAAATATGGACATGATCCAGTTTCCCACTGAGAGAGCTAAAATCATAAAGATTAACAGCTACTTTTCTACTTTATGCATTTATAAATATAAATTTATAAATTTATAAGTGATATTCTCCCATCAGTTATAAATGGTATTTGAATAGCTTTTTTTCTAAATTAATTCTCATATTTTTAGAATGTACTGTTAAACCATTGTTTGTAGAGATTTTAAAAAGTGGAGTGGGTATTTTAAGAGCATTGGAAAATGGGATTTGGAAATCTGGTCAGGTCTTCAATTCCATGGTTTTCTCTAAATATTTTGCAGCTGTTTGTAGCCTCTTGGAACTGATTTTCATTAGTTTTATTGCTTCAGTCCATTCCTGCCAAGTTCGATGGAGGCTTTGGCGTATGTGGGGTGGGTTTTGTGCAGGCAGCGAGTCTGTGCGAGAGCTGTGTCAGTCCGGTTCCTGCCTGTGGTTCCTAATGGGATGCTCATTAAACTCTCCTAGGAGTACTGCAGAGTAAACTGGATCTATGGTACCCTTCAAATAATATATTGTAATTAATGTAAAATGACTCACAGAGAATAATTTTCTTTGATAATCGTACCATTATTTAACAATAATTCCTGTGGGTTTACTTTAAGTAACTTCATATGAAGATTGTATGTGCCCACAGGTACTGTTTAAAAGCTAGTTGGGTAATTAAACATTTTTGCTGTAATTGTTACCTCTTACAGCTGCTGTGCTGAAATTCGCAAGAATTAAAACCAGAAGGAAAAACAGCAGGAAATATGTAATTGCGGGGAGGAGGAGGGAAGAGAGGAAGTAAGCTGCTGGGATATTCCAATTGTCTGTCTTAAAAGAAAATACAAGTAGGAAGTTGGAGGATTTGTTTCTGAATAACTTGCAATATGTTAAGTTTCATTTCATCATCATGAATAGTAACATCAGCTGTATTATGATAATTTAGCATCCATTTAGTATATACTAGTTAATAGAAAATTAAAATACTTTTTATTCCAGGTTCATTAAGGCGTAATTAAAAAAATATGATTTGATAAGTAGTCCTTCCTTTTGATAGTCAGTATAGTTTTGAGGAGATTATTGTAAAGATGGTGGGAAAAGTGTTTCTTACTGTTTTAGGAAGGTAGATTTTGCTAATGGATCACAACCGTTTTCTGCTTACAGTATATTACTGTCTGCATGAGTCTCTAGGAGGTAGTGTTTATATTACCTTGTAACCATAATTCTAACAATCTCAAATCTAGTCCTTAGGAAATTGATTATTTAGGGCATTTCTAGTTTGAGTTGAAGAAAGAAAGGTGAGTAATTGAGACAAGGATCAGTCTCTTCCATAGCTCTCCATAGACAGAAATGCATTGATGTGGTCATCTGTCAAACTAAAGAATTTTGAATTCACTGTCAAAAGCTATTTTTCTGTGTGCATGTTATCTAATTCCAATATTTATTTTACCTAAAACTGGTCCTTTCTTTGTGAAGGAAATGTCAGATGTGATACTGAAGTCTCAACTAAACAAAGAATTGGAAAAACTTTTTGAGACTCAGCCATTAGCCATTTTATTCCTGTGCTTAGCACTTCCATACTTGATTTAAAAGGACACACAAGGGCACAGCTGCAATTAAGAGTACCCCCCCAGTTCCTTTGCCTAGTCCCCCTCCATCTCCTTTTTTAAAAGTAATCTAATGTAGATCCACACAGACAACATGTGACGGGTTAAATGTCCTGTTCCACAGGTGGGCTTTGACTGGGCTGTGCATTGTGTGAAGGTGGCATGTGTCCGCATACGGCCATGAAAGCCTGCTTGGACTCTGGGTGGGGTCGGTGCCTTACATCATGATGGTTGAACTGGACACTGAAGTAAGAGACCATACTATTAATATTACCTACTCTAAAAGAGCAAAATTGCTTTTAGGGGAGTTCTATGCACCTCCTGTGGTACAGAGTATCATAACTATTTTACTACCCTTCCCACTGCTTGGAATTTACTGTTAAGAAATAGAATTAAAAGGCCCAAGTGGCTGCATTCATGTTTAGAGCACAGTAACTCTTGCTGCTTTCCCAGGTGCAGGCTTTTGTATTAGATACCGCATCCCTCCCAGAGGTTTGGGAGGGATGTACCATTCATCTTTTCTCTCCGCCTCCTGTCACTTTCTTGTCCCATTGGCACAGGCAGGGATATTGCTTGTTTCCATTGAGCCTAGCTGAGCAGGTTTATGGAAACAGAATTGAGGAGAGCACATCTTGGGCAGGAGGAGGGAAATGGATGCCTCATGATGAAATCTGAGCAATTTATAAACAGGGAAGCCTGGTCCTCAAGAGGACACTTCAGCGCTCCCTGAACTTCTGCAGATAAATGTTTTCTTCTCTCTGGTTAACATGATTTGCAGGCAGAGGGCCAGGACTGGGATTGCTCACCCAGTGGAGCCCTGCAATTGCACACAGCTGTAGCTGAATAGGCTTTTGTCCATTTTAGGACTACAGTGATGTAAGGAAATAAAATGTAAAGTACTGTGCAACAGGAGCAGGCTCTGCATTGTGTGCAAACATTTTGAGGATTTTTCTGGAAGCATTTGCTATGTGCTAAGTGGGATAAAAAAAGCAATGTTAATTCTGAGATTCATTTCCACCCCTGCACCACCCCCCCCCCCCCCCCCCCAATTTTTAGTTTGTGGATGTTTGTGCTTTCAGAAGGGTTGAAGGCTGTCATATTGGCTAATAAATCTTCCAGGAATCCTGAAGTTCAATGAGTTATGAAACACTTGTGTTGGTCTAGATGCAGGTGTACCAGAAATAAATATAAAGTGTGCAGAGATTTTGAGTACTGCTGTTGCTGGAGACTGTTCTTGCTGCTGAGAGAGCTCTCCAGTGCAGATCTCAACACCCATCTGTGCAGATTATTCTAGTGTGGCAGTTTTTTGATTCACTTTCTTTTGAATACTGTCAGGTTGCATTTTAAGAACTGAAGGTTTCTGAGTTTTTAAACAGTGTTCTCTGTTATACAAGACTTTTCTTTAAAACATCAGCCTCGAAAACAAGATGCTAAACCAAGTGTGTTTGCAAAGGGGGAAGAATTATGCATCAATGATTGAATTTTAACTTACCTTGGGCAGATGAGGAGTCATAGTTGCATTTTACAGTCATAATCCCCAACTCTGTCCAGGGAACAATTTATTTCAGCTTATATTTTCATTATCTTCAATTTTGCATTTAAAAATGAATTCTGATTCATTGTCAGCACCGTTTGTGACAGAAATTACAGCACCAAGAAATCTTGTTAGTAATTCCTGTTGGAAAGCAAACTGTTGCCTGTTTTCTGCACAGTAAAAATAGAAGAAGTACAGATAACGAATAAAAGAGTAACTGCTGGGAAATGTCACTATGCGCTGTGCATATGTATATATACTTACATATATATATGTATAGGAACGTTCTCTCCAGAAATCTTGTTAGTATGTTCTTTAGTTGTAAAGTTTCAAGAAGCAGAGCTTCTGCCATTCAGTGTAGAAAGATGCTCCATAGCCAAACATGTTTTGCTGCCTGGTAGTCTACAGTAAAATGGTGTTATAACTAGCCCAAGTTCAGCAGTGCCAGGCTTTTGAAATTTTAGAAGGAAGGTTCAGTGCTTTGAAAGTGAAGACAAAGAAAAGAAACCCTTTTCTTCATTTGAGAGAAATAACTTTCAGCAGTTTCACGTCAGCCCAGTCTATCTTCACATATCAAGTCTATTTCAAGAGTAGGGAGGCCTCACAGAATGGTATTTCACTATTTTTCTGTTGTGACCCTGTTTTATTTTGGGAATCCTACTTCTGTCAGGCTCACAACTTCAGGTATCATGACTGTGGCCTTAGATTTTGGAAACACTGATAAAGTTTCTTTTTCTCCTGACTTTATTCTTCATTTCTTTGGGTCCCCATCACCATGTGCCCTCAGGATGCTAAATCTTTTGTGCATGTCCTGAGTACAGTACAGCAGGACCCTGTCCCCTTTAAGTGGAGTTCCTCATGGGTGAGTGGCATCTCGTGAGTACACTGTGGTCTGTCAGAAACTATATTTGGACCAATGCGCTTCACTGCTGATGGTATCTGGTGTGCAAGAAATATAAAATGGGGTCACTTAGGTAAGTGATAGTGTCCAAGAAAGGGCTGTAATCTTCTGTTTAGCTTCTCTGTTTTCCCTTTCAGTTCATGGAGGGAACTTGGTTTTAGGGTGCATTCGCTTTAGTCTAGTGTTTTCCCAGAGTACCTTTGCACAGGCTGAGCCAGTGATGGGACAGTTATTCACTGGGGTTTATGTGCCCAGTCTGCATTCTGGGGGTATGTGCAAGCTTTCAGGAAACACCCAGGCCATTCTCCCAGCTTCTGTGGTCATTTTGATTCTGGTGCTTATCAGGAGAGGAATTAAATATCCTGGCACAGACGTCCCATAGACAAATTTCTGTATGTGTGTGTTACTGGTACCAAAAGATTATATCTTTGCATCCCCAGAAAGAATCTAAAACTCTGATTTTTCCATCAGAGCAGCTTGAGTAAAATGAAATTCTCTGTTTGATCCTGCATATTCTGGCCTTCAGTCAAAGGATGGCTTGATGGATTCAGAAACTTGAAGAATGAAAGAGTATAATTTTGAAAGCGAAAGAATGTGTGGGAGGAAATTTTGGTACTTCTGAAGCTCTTAGTGTTAGAAATGTTGTAGCTACTAATGTGAAGTAGCTTTGTTGTTTTTTTTGTTTGGTTTGTTTTTTCCCCCCCCCTGGTTCCTTTGATAAATCCTAATCCTAGAGCTTGAGTTGTCCATATTCAAAGTCCAGCCATTTGTATTTTCTCTTCATTAGAGGGCTGTTTTGAGTACTGGTCTCCCCATAAAGTAAATTAGAGCAATTTAAGTTGAAAATGTCTCAATACAGTTTCTGTAATTGGCAAATGCTTCAGGAAATCCAGATCAATAGGAAATAAAGATAGGCGTCTCCTTATAAACCACACTGCCCATGGGTAACATCATGCTCTGGGCGCTTTATTCTTAAACTGTATCCTGAACTGTGCTATTGTCTGTTTCAAATGATACATTGCATGTCTACATGACACCTTGAGAGCATTGCTACAGGAAGACAAATGGAGTAATCAAATGGTTATGTTAAATTTACTGCAGTTCAAATCTATTTCTAAACAGTGATTAGAGCCAGAGATAAATGTAGTAGTTCAAGGTGACTCCCAAGCAAATCACTTAATAAGCTTTCAGAATCAAATACCACTAAGTTCTGGGAAGACCTTAGCTATAAACACCAAAGATGTTCCCTGTTCCTCTTTGCAAATGAACAACAACTCACCAGTGAAGTTTGGTAGGAAAAACACAGTGCTGCTTTTTAATGATAATGCAATCAATTAATTTTTTGTTGCTTGGCAAATATGTTACAGTTCCCCAGTGCTGAAGAGTACAATTCTGTGACACTGGCAATAGGATGGGACTGCAATGGCTTCTCACTATGTTAGCTGAGAAAACGTACAGCTCGGGTATGGCAATAATATAGATTTTTATGTTTTGAAGTTGCTGAAGGTTTCCAAAATTTGCATTCCATAAGGAGAGTAGGTTTGTCTTATTTGGACACCTGTAAACTGCATAGTGGTGAAACTTTTTGGCCAGGTCAGATGGGGCATTGAGCAACCTGGTCTAGTGGAAGGTGTCCATGCCCATGGGGAGGGGTTGGAGCTAGATGATCTTTTAGGTCCCTTCCAACCCTGACCATTCTGCGATTCTATGATTCCACAACATTTAACAAGAACACCTATTAGAAGAACAAATTTATCTCAGGAGCTGAGTGTGTCTTGTTTTGGTCCTTTCTGCCCAAGAGCTTCACAGCTGGGACAATAAATGTGGCTTTCCAGATATTCAAGTATTAATAAATTCATAGTCAATTTATATATGTAAAAGTTATTAAAATTGTGTAAGTTAACTGTTCAAACATATCTTTTCAGGGGGAGACCCCTGATTTCTATAAATTATACTACAAGTAAATGCAGCATAAAAAGAGAAAAGAGATATCTTGATGACCTTATGAAAGAAGCATAAACAGGTGTTAACAAGGTGATAGGAAAACACTTTACCAGCATAAGTTTATATGCTTCAGGAGGCCTACTAAGGAAAAAACCCCAAATATTTATAACAAAAAGGAAAAAAAATAAGCAATGGTAATAGTAAACATCTGAGCAGTGCAATGATGTATTCATGTCAGCAAATAAAAGATCTATAAGTAGATATCATCATAAAGCTCACAGTGTGAAGGGAAGGACTTGATACAAAAGCATAGAACAGGGAAGGCTATAAATGAATATAGCCTCAGAAAATGTAAGAAGCTGTTGGTCAAAGTAGCTAAATTTTTAAAGTATGGAGTCAGTAGAAAAAGTATATAGGAGAAATAAAAGATGGCCTGAACTACTGAAGTAGTTAGTGTGGTGCTCTGTTTTTTTTAATGTTTTTTGTTGGTAGAAGAGGATTTTCCCGTGCTGTTTCAAGCAGAATAAAGGGATCAGCTGAAGTTCAGTAGGATAGAAGATGATGTATGGATCAGATTTAATCACCACCATAACTCAACAAGGAACCCATTTAAACCACCTCCCCCAGTGTTTTATAGCGTAAATTATGCCCATAGATTTAAAGATAATATTTGACTGGGTCCCTCAGGATTGAGTCTATAACATCTTGAAATGACAAGGTACGTTAAGAGGAGTGTATCATCAAAGCTCTAGATCAAGGTGCAAACCTTACTTGATTGAGGGGCACATTGACAGGATAGCTCCTTTACACAGACAGTGGTATCGAGCAGAGGTGCAGTCTTGCACCTCTGCTATTTGGAGCCGCTGTTCATTTAAGTGGGAGAGAGAAAGTTGACTCAGGTAGAGCATACCTTATGTTACTTAACAGAAACCACAGCTAGGTTGTTTTCCAGTTAACCTGCAGTCACGTACAAAAGAAAGAAAAGACAAAAAGGAAAGGAAAGGGTGAAAGGTAAATTAAAAACCAATTAGGCATAATGAGAACTACAGTAATTTTCGACTCTGATAATGTGATAGAAAAGCGAGCTACACACAAACAAGAGTCTTCACGTTGCATGGCAGTAGGATGTGAACAAACAGGATGTCCAGAAAGAAACAGTGTAATAGATCAACCAGACAGCAGCTGCAGTTACCAGCAAAAAGAAGATTTAGGCGTTGATAATCTACAATTTAAAACCTATCTATGAGTCTTCCACTGAAATCTTGTTTCTACCTTAACAGTTGAATGTGAAAGCTGGAAATCTAGCAAAGGTACAGACAGACATCTAAAAGCTTTTGAAAGTAAATGCCTTGGGGAAACAGTAGGTATGGAATGAATTTGTAACAAATACTGAGAATCACCAGGGAGTTGAAGACTTAATCTCCTAAATTATCCAGAAATGAAGATGGAAATATCTAGGATGTGTGGTAAGAATGAAGCCAGATCTGATACCAGACTGTCTGCCATGGCTGGAATGCCCTCAGGCATAACTGTAGAACATGTAAAAGGGGCTGACCAAAATAATTCCTCTACTGAAAAGTGCTTAGAGATGAGAACATTATGGGTGACTTCAGAAAGGGACAGACAAGGAGAAAGCCAGATGGACAGCAATCAGCAGAGTCTCACTCTGTTATTGGAAGGAACTCTTGGCAGTGTGAGTTGAGTGGCATGAAAGATTTTCATCTAATATTTCATGTCTGTTAGGGGCCATAAACTCTTGGCAGACCTGTAAAATGATTTTAGCTTTTTATCAGCACAGCTCCAGGCCTAATGACTAGAAAGTACATATTTTAATCCTAGAGTCCAAACTCTGTCACTTGCAACTGGCAGCTTCAGTAAGCACTATAATTTATGTAAACTCAGCACCACCCACAAGTTTCTGGATCAACACACAGAGTGGTTTCTGCTGGTATGAGGGAGAATACCACCAGGTTGTCTTACTGAATCCGGGTGGAGGAAGTCAGTGATTGTCTGCTTGCAATAAGAAAAGGCATGTCTGCTGGGGCCTTTTCTTCAAGCAAAGTGTCTTGGCTTCTGACCCACCCGGTGCACTGCTGTTCTTAATTAGCCTGTATCTTGACTATATTAGTATGCTGGCATTTAGTTAGCTGGGATTTTATAATCAAGCATGTGCAGCTCTTCAGTATTCCCTGCAATTTCTCCATCTCTGGGGGCCTGTCACCTGCACTGTTAGGCTGGTGGTATCCTCAGTGACTGTATCTGGCTGTTTGCAAAATGTCTTCTTCCCTGATATGCTCATCTGGCCCCAGAAAAGCTCCTTAGCTGTGTGGCCATATTTAAAACTCGTGTGTCTGCAGCTACATGTCCTGCATCAAGTAGTGCTTTGTTTATGTGAGCACCACTTTGCAGATGCTAGTTAAAGGCCTCTTTCCTACTGTATATGCTTATCTATTTCTTTTTTTTCTCCTCAGTCTAACTAAAAAAAATGATTAAGAGTGCATATTTTGAAAAGGGGAGAGGGCTTCACTGGTATCTAGGCATCTGGACTGGCAGTTCGTGTGTTAAAGCCAATAGTGTATCTTCTAGTTGTTCTTATATTAAAAGCATGGTTGGGATTTGGTGGCATGAACTGAGCCATCCTGTGTGATTTTTTTCTGCCCAGCAGGTTCCTGTCTGGCCACCAGCTATCCCCTTGGCAGGGAGAAGCCAGGGAGATATCCAGAATACCTTAGCTGGTCTCAAATGGTATTTGCATCTGCATTGTACCCAGTATGTTTTAGTTCCGGAGGAGCAGGGGGGGCTATGCCTCCCAAAGAGAGGGGTTTAAACCGGGATTTATTTGGTTTACTCAGTGTCTTTTTTTGGAATATAAGCCTAAAGACAGAATTTAAAAGGGCAAGATCAGCTTGGTTTCCAGGTACAAATAAGTGATATTTCTTGTACTGTGACTTTATTCTCTCAATGAGTTGAACGACTTTTCCTTTAGCTTACAGTTATTTTGACCAGGATCTACTTCATTCCTTCAAATGGTCTTCCAGAGCCATGGTAGTAAAATAAGATCTTTCAAATAATGAAAACCAGAAGCTTTTTTTTTTTCTTTTCCTGCCACAGTGTTGGCTGTAACGACAGAAAATCATTGATTTCCTTTTGAAACTGTTTCTTGTTTCCTTGATGCTGCTTACCTCTCTGCTGATCTTTCCTTTCTTTAGGTGTAGCTCATTTTGCATACCTGTTTGTTCTGTGAACGTTTCTTTTACACTGTGTTTATCTGTAGTTAGTTAGGTCTGTAAAGTTTGGTCACAAGCCAGGTAAAGTCATCGAGATTTTTGTGGTAGGGTAGTCACTGAAATAACCAGGTGCAAGCAATACAGAAACTGATATGACAAAAGATTATAGATAATGGATCATGCAGCCTTGCAAATCCATCTTCCTCTGTGCAGCACAGTTTTACTGCTGTTTGTCACACACTGAAGTATTGAGTCTCAAGAAGTGTTGAGAGCATGTCCTGTTAATGAATCATATGAAAAGAGAACGCAGAAGATGAAAAGCTGTTACAAAGCAGGTCCTGATTGAGCTGACCTGCTACAGATTTTTGTCATTTGAGGTTAAGCTGTTTATCTGAAAAGAATCTCATCCTGTGCTGGTAATTTAATCAGTCAGAGCAATAGTAATAGAAAGGCATAGTTATGTATGGAAAACATGGTATTATATGGTAGATCATTGTTACAGCATTCAAAAGCTTCTGTGGAGAATTGTAATATTTTGGCAGGAGTTCAAAATTCTCTTTCCTACAAGGAGCAGGTTTGGTGTTTGTTTTTTTTTTTAACATGTCATTTTGAGGTTACATGGTAACATCTGTCAGAGCTATGCTAATCTCTGTCATCCAGCTGTTATAATTGAGGTATTTTCCTTCCTTTTCCTTCTCTTTCCTCTCCTTTCTGCTTTCTCTTTCTCCTCCCTCAGAAAAGAAAAAAAAAAAAGCCAATAAAAACCACCTCCTTTTATACTGAAACTTCAGGTGGAATGAAGTGGTTATAAAAGCATCTGTCAACACAGGAATAGTTTGCCAAGCCAAGTATTTGGGTTGGAAGTCATGCCTTCCCAACTGCTTGAAAACAGGAAGTATCTCTGTTAAGTGATGGATAGCTCTACTTTGCTGAGAGGAAGAAAAAGCGTTTTTTTTTCTTTTCTTTTCCTTTTCTTTTCTTTTCTTTTCTTTTCTTTTCTTTTCTTTTCTTTTCTTTTCTTTTCTTTTCTTTTCTTTTCTTTTCTTTTCTTTTCTTTTCTTTTCTTTTCTTTTTTTTTCTTTTCTTTTTTTCTTTTCTTTTCTTTTCTTTTCTTTTCTTTTCTTTTCTTTTCTTTTCTTTTCTTTTCTTTTCTTTTCTTTTCTCTTCTCTTCTCTTCTCTTCTCTTCTCTTCTCTTCTCTTCTCTTCTCTTCTCTTCTCTTCTCTTCTCTTTTCTTTTCTTTTTCTCTTTTTTGCCTCTGGGCTAATAAATGAGTTCTGCAGTTGTTCTATGTATGTAAAGAAATACTCCTGTAGAAATGTATATATGGGTGCACAGGGTTCTGTGTGTGTTTATGTATGTGTGTGTATGAATATACAGACTAAAAAAAAACTACCTCAAAACCAACAATTCACTTTGTACGTGATCGGTCCCTGTGAGAAGCCAGTCCAGGCACATCTCATCCCAGTGATTCCTGTAAAGCTCTCAAAATCTGTCAGAAACAGCCTGCAGGATTGCAACGGCTCCTGGGTGATTAATTGCCAAAAGAGTCTGGTTCCAGGTTCCATTACATGTAATTGTTATCTTTTCTAAAGGGGTTCTTTTATTAAACCCCCACCCCCAAAAACAGGGAAAATAAAAAAAGAACTGACATTCCTGAGGTTTTGCGCCTCTTAGACAGGAGCAGGGAAGACTTATGTAAACATACACTGAAGAGGGTGTGTTATGTTGTTCATTAGCTGATGATAGGTGGGGTTTTTTTTGCTTTCAGTTAATTTTAACCTTACTAAAAATCGTTTTGTTAGAAATGGGGGAGGAAGAGCAGCACAGCATTTACAGAAGAGGGGGAGTTCCTGAAGATGGAACATCAAAACTGCTCTGTGAGACCCAGCAAGTGGCAAAGGACTTGGTGGCTGCTGCTCCTTACTAACATTGTAGGAAAACAGCCAGAAACTGGAATATCCTTTGTCCACACACCACTGCGGTGAAACTGCTCATGTTGGACATGGGGAGAGAGCAAGATCTTGTGTCTGAAATCCCCCTTGCAAAGGAAGCCAGTGCTGCAGCCACTCAGGGCAGGTGCAGGGAGAGGACAGCAGAGCAGCAGCCTGAACAAGCAGACAAAGAAAGATTGGGCACTGTTTTTTATCCAGTTTGTGGCTTGAAAACATGTTGTTGCGTGTCGTGAAGGTATGGGCAAATTGTGGAGACTCTGCTGTAAGTTGCTTCGTTTTTTTCTGAGACCATATTCACAAAGCAGGCAGGAGAGCCTCGTTCCCTGTCAGTGCCTCCATGTCTTTGAATCCGCCACATGAGAGGTTTGATTTGGAGCTGAATTTATGTGGTGCCAAACTGGAATATCTGTAATTGTATCAGTAACGTTGCTTGGATTTGCACTGCTTTTACTGCATTGAAAGTGTGCTGTGTTACTGACAGGTTTAGACTTTTATAGACAGAGGCCTGGGCAAAGCATGGCTCCCAATGAGCCCTGTAGTAATTTGTGCCAACTGACCAATTTAACTGTTGGAAATATCAGGGGAAAAAAGCATGGAGATACTGGTTCTGCAGCTGCAGAGTATCTCCCTCCAAATGTTCCTGCCAAGAGAAGTGATTGAAACTCAGTTTCTTGAGATATTTTAATCCCATCTGAACAAAATCACATAAAAACATGCTCTGGTATTGTCTGCATGGGCCAAGGAGCGCATTGTTCCTCACAGTTGTGTTTACACGGTCTCATTGCTGCAATGAAACAAGTCTCCTCAAGTTTTCTTTCTCCGTGATTCCCCTTGAATTAGCTATATTAATCAAACTCAGTGGCAGGACTGCAATGTAAAGCAGTTGGAACACTGATGTTACTCTGGTTAAAAAGATGAGTATATTTTGGTGCCTACTGGTTTGGAAATACAAGCCTGTTTTTTTGCAGAGTTTTTTTCTCCTCTTGCATCCACAAGCTGTTTCTACTGCCTCTGGAGAGGTAGTAACCCTATCACTCATCCCTCTTCTCTGCCACCCTTTAGCCACATGGAACCACAGCTGCTGTCTGGTGCAGGAGCTCATCCCGTGGTGCAGGAGGGACCATGGGAGGGGAGCTTAGGAGGCAGGAGGGCACAGCAGCCTCTTCCCTGTGCTGGATAGGCAAGATAAGGCAGCTGAATAGTCACTGGTGCTGCATGCTTGGTGCCGTATCCCCAAAGGAAGCAGAGGCACAGCTACTTCCAGGCCAGAGCAGCCTGAAATCCCATGGTTTGGCAGTGAGGTGAGGCTCTGGTGAGGAGGCCAGACTGCAGGCAAGCACTCCCGGGTGCTGTGGCACACAAGCTGTCTGTGTGGCAGGCACTGCATGGTGGTGGTGGTTAGGGACTCAGCACAAAGTGGGACCTGATTCTTGCCTGACAGCAGATGTCAGGTAAAGAAAATCAAAGCAGCTCTGAGCACTTTTTGGCTTCTGGAGGCTGAATGTGTTTTCACATCAACTCTGGAAATTTTTGCTTTCTTGAGGGAGTTTGAGCGCTGCCTATTTATAACTTATGTAAGTAATGCTCATATCTGTTTAAAATTACCACCATTAGTGAAAATGACTGATTTGCCATGAAACCTGGAGAAGCAGCGTATGTCATTCAAGCAGGTGATGCCAGTGGTTTTTATTGATTCGAGGCAGTTATTTTTCCAGGTTGCATTTGATAAGGGAAGATGAATTTGTTATTTCTCTGCATACTGCAACTGTAGGATAAACCATGTTTTGTTGCAATAATTAAAACACTGATCTGTAGTGATAGCTGAAGGTGTTAGTTCCTGTTGGTTGCCAGCAAAAGGAGCAATTCTGAAAAATATTTTTTTGAATTGCGCAGAAAAGTTTCTCTCTTTTGATGAGGTGAACTGGAATGAGCAAAACTCAGTGACTGAAGGAGAAGGATTAACTAATGGTAGTAGGCCCGGAGGGTAAGCAGAGTAGATGAATCCTACAGAAGCTGGGACATTTTGCTGCTCAGCAGTGAAGGGCACATTGAATTCTTGTTTTTCAGATGGTTAATTCTCTGCTGCTTCATCTAGATTTGGACTCAGATGATATAAACTCTCTCCCTGCTGAAGTTGGTTTACTGTTTGTTGGTGTATCAAACCATGTGTTTGTTCTCTGCCTTTAATTAGTACTTGTGGTTAATGCCTGAGTAAAATGTTTCCACTGTGCTCACTGCTACTTGATAGTGTTCATTCTTCCTGAACACCTGCTGTCAAACCTGTCGTGTCTTTTCTTGTCAGCTTGCACAATGCTCCAGGTCTTGAGCAAGACTGTCATGATGGAAGGGTTGTACAGCCTGATTTTTAGAAATCTATGTGGAAGGTGAAGTCTTTTTGTAGGAACTGATAATAGGAGACTGCAACATTTTGTTGGAGCTTGCTTCCAATAATATCTAATAAAATGCAGTTTTTGAAGTCATGGATATATTCTAGGTTAAAGAAGCAAACTGCTGCACCCTGAAAGGAATTGTAGATGTGTAACAACAGCAGAGAGTAATGTGCACGAATCTTGGGAGAAGTACAAGGGTGGTGACCAGCAAAGAAGTCATTAGAGGGGAACTGGTTGGAGGTGTTGGCATGTTCTGACGCTGGTGACAGACATTGGCATGGAAGGAAGAAGGTGGGGAGAAGGAAGAGTATGGAGAAAGGGGCTCTTGTCAAGAAAATATTGCTTGACTCAGGAGCCTGTAATTACAAGACACAGCAAGTAAGGGTGTCACCTAAGCCAGAGGAATTTGGGGTTGCCTCCTGAAGCAGCTTGTGCCAGAGGGAGAGGGAATAAAAATCTTGTGGAACAATAAAATTTATCTTTACAGTGGGCTGTGTTTTTTAAGTCCTTAATAGTGACACTGTAATATGTCTTTTCTCCTCAGCACCTTTTAATTTTGGTAATAAATCCATGACTGCAGAAAGCCTCCAGTAGCTTGTCTAGCAAACAGGATGGATGAGCTTCCTGTACTTAACACTTTCGAAGATCCTAAAATGCCAGGCACTTCCTGGTCTCTCATGCTGGGAGAGTGACCTGCTCTGGCACAGAGTGAGAGCAAAAATATCAGGCACTGAGGTGACCCTCAAAAGCATAGGAGAAGCACCTTTATGGGAACTGACTTCACTTCTGCAAGAGATAAATGTGATGGCACAAGAAGGCCCTTTCATCATTGCTAACAAGTTCACTTCCTCAGCCTATCTTTTTTACCTTAATACTTTCCACACGGGCAACACATCTGTCCTGACATATGGGCAAACTGCTGAAAGGATCTCGCAAACAGTTACTGCTTGCACAGACTGCAGGAAAAATATGACTAAAATGCTTCTGATACATTCAAATACTGTAATCATGAAAGTAAAAAAGGAAGGCATTACCCAATTAGGTTACAAGATACAGAGTACCTCTGATATTTGGGAGTCCGTGTAAGTAGGGACCACAACCAGGGCTTATGAATTGCAATTGTTAATTGAAGTTGGAAGGATTTAGCTACAATGGAAACGGATTGTTCTGTTATTTCCAGTCCTCTCATTTTCATCTGTGGTCTAATCCCAAGGGGCTCCAAAGGCAGGATTCAACTGTTTGTTCAATTTTTTAGGTTCTGTATTAAAATAAATGTCTTGACAGGAAATGTCTTAAATTTAGTCTAAAAATCTGTTCTTACTTGTGGAGGTCAATTGCAGCAGAGACTATGCAGTAGCATTGATTGTCCAGATGAGCTTCATTAGCTGTTGAACCTACTTGCTTTCTCTTACACACCTCAATATGCCGTTTACTGTGTGGTTTATGTTTTGCTAAGGAAAATTTTGTCAGTTCGGCACCATAGTTTTTAATTCTGTTGTTTTTTTTTCTAATGTCAGGTTACCCTCCTGCACCCTTTCTGTACGTTGTTCTGTTAAAAGATTGATTCAGAATGATTTTGGTGAGTTAGGCATGGCTGTAAAAGTATGTCAGTAGAAAACATATTTTTTCTATCCCACAGAAAGCTCATCAGCCAGGCATGCTTCTGTCAGTGTTAGAGTTCTGCATTGTTTGACAATTTAGTTCTTTGGAAAAGCTAACTAAAGATGGATGCTTTAAAAAAAAAAGAATAAGGAGAAGAGGAGGAGGAAAATTAGCAAAGCCCTAAGGTTAATTCTTGTCCATTCTTAACAGGAACCTCAGATATTTTCCTGGCTTTACTTATTCAAGGTTTCTTTCATGAAATAATTATCTTCATAACTGCACACAAAATACACATCTTTGATCTAGCTATCTTTTCCAATGATAATTTTTGAAGTAATAATCTATTTTAATTACCAAAAAGTTTAAGCATTTCTTTTCGAAAGGGGAGCAGTTTCTTCTTAATTAATATGTGGTTTTGTTATCGATGGTATTATGTATTACATGATGATTATCTCACTTTCTTAGTGCTCCTCTGAACAGTATTGCATCTGTGTACCACTAGTAACCTCTCAGTACATGTGCACTTAGACCCTTTCTGTAACAGTCGTGGTAATAACAAAAAAATTACATTAACTTGCAAAGGAATTGCTTAATGGTATGAAGCATTCTGGTTTCTACCAAAACCCCAATTAGTTAATTTTGTGCCCTTCCTGGCCTACATAAATTATGCAACCCTTACATCTCAACATCAGTGAATTATGTAGCTCTGCTCACACATCAATTAATTTTGGCCCCATCAACTTCCCACCTTCTGTGTGCTCCCAGCCTCAAATCAATTTTGCATCTCCCAGCCGCGAGCGGTTAATTTTGTACTCCCAGCAGCTCATATCTGCCTAAACCTGCAGCCCTGCTTCAACTCTTCACCCTCCCCCATCTGCCTCTGCTCCTGCACAGCCAAGCCACTGCCGCCTTCTGCCAAATTTGTCCTTCTCCAGCTCACAGCAAGGATCAATATCAGGCAGCTTCACCTCCTGCCTCACCAGTCAGCACTGCATCCCAATACACCCATGGGCAGCAGAGCTGATCTGGGGGTGACCTGGGTGGCCTTGTCACTCTCCTCTTGATTTTCAAAGTGCAAATTGCAAGACTGAAGCTCCATCTTCTGGAATGGCCTGTCAAAGTCATGGTGTGCCTGGAGCAACCACCTCCAAAACCCTTCCAGTGGGGAAGCCTGCATCACACAACACCCCACTGAGAAGAGAAATAGCTTCCAGGTGTATAAGAAAAGCAGCGCTGAGGAAAAAGGTGGTGCCAGCATCCATCAAACTTAGCACTGCTGCCAGCAGCAGAAGTAAGTGTGACCTGGGCCTCGCTGTTAAAGCTGACACTGCTACATTTGTCCCTATTAAATGCCACAGTAGGCTTCTCTAAGCAACCTAGAAAGACCTTATTTTCCTCCAGAAGAAACTTCAGTGTGCAAAACTATCAAGAGGGATATATTTTCTCTTATTGCCAACCTCTATGTGCAGCTTTGGTCTGAGTCCTCAATTATTTTCCAAAAAGGAAAAGTATCTCCATGAGAAGTATGTAGAGACCAAAAGCCCAAGAGGGCAACGTGATGTCCTGCAAACCAAAATGGCCTTGTGTCCTGGGTTCAGCAGTAGCAGTTATTTTTCTCCTTCTTGGTAGCTGGTGCATTGCTGTGTTTTGACTTTCGGCCTGGGAACAGAGCTGATAACAATGATGTTTTGGTTTGGCCGAAGACTTTGTGAGCCTCGTGCTCTGCCAGGGAGGAGGGAAAGCCAGGAGGAAGCAGAGACAGGACACCTGACCCAAGCTGACCAAAGAGGTATTCCATACCACAGCACGTCATGCCCAGGAGTTAACAGAGAGTTACCCGGAAAGGCTAGAGGGACAGGAGGGTTGGAGGAGGTATCAGTCGGTGCGTGGTCAGGCTGGGGGGGGTGAGTTATTGGTCGTCTGGGGGTGAGGTGATGGATTCTTTTCCCTTGTTATTTCCTTTATCATTATTGGTGGTAGCAGTAGTGATTTGTGTTATACCTTACTTACTAAACTGTTCTTATCTCAACCCGTGGGAGTTGCATTCTTTTCGATTCTCCTCTCCATCCCTCCAGGAGTAGGGGGAGGGCAAGAAGGGGGGGAAGTGAGTGAACGAGCTGTCTGGCTGGGTTTAAACCACTACACCTTGCCGAGCTGTTGCTTGATGATTGCTTTCAGACCAGGAGGCAGCAGGGCAGCTCTGCATCCCACTTACGGTCTTTAACCAGGGATTTGCATTCTAGTAATGCAGGATGGGTCAAGACAGGCCCCTTCCTTACCATCTTCCTCTGTATTTAGTTCCTCAGGAGCATAGAGGGGGGGGTCCGGCAGCTTTTGCCAAAGGGACAAGGGTGGTGACAGCAGAGTGAGGAGCAGTCAGGCTGCACCCAGGGTCACCCCATTTTCCATCCAGCTGGACTGGCGGGAGGGCTGGGGAAGAGCAGTTTTCAGTTCAATCTCCTTTTCTCTCCGGGGGCTGGAAGGAATTTAACTCCTTTCCCAAGTGGGGTTACAGATTATTTTCTCTCCTCTCCTTTTTGTCTGTGTCTGTTTAAGCAGCAAGTTCTGCAGAGGCTGACTTGTGCTTTTCTTGTACAATTCCCAGCACATCTGGCCATCTTGGGTAAGGTCCCTAGGCCTGATTGTAGCAAAAAGTAATGATAGCGTGTTTAAAATTTGGGCCTCCAACTATAACTATATATAAAACACAAAGCATTTGGGACAAACTGAAGGAAATACAATTTTTAGTAACTGAGCAAAATAAATATATATTCACTCTTTTATATCTGCAGTTGTGCTTTGCATGCATGAGTGCTCTGACATTGTGTTAGAAGCCTGTATCTCAGAACTGAAAGCCCGTGCAATGCAGTGTAGGGTTTGCTCCCAGCTGGTTGGCATCAAGCATTTTTCCTGTCTCACTTGTACAACAGCCATGGTCATTCATCAGCGTGAAGCTAAGCTGGCTCTAGAAAATGTTCAATTTATCTAGGTGTCCTGATTAAACCTGCCTTGATTTAAAAGAGGCACACCACTGTACTCCTGTGAACATTTGTTATTTCTTCAAATAATAGAATTAGCTATCGGCATTTCCTTAGGAGGATGCAGAACACAATTGCAGTATAATTCCTCTCCCTCCAAGCCTAGTCTTGAAACATGCAAATTTCTCTTTCAAGTGTATTGGCAAAAAATGGCAACAACCTGATGCACAGATGATTTAGACACTGAATTACACACTGGTTGAGTTATCATCAGGGAGTTGAGTTCTTTGGGGAATATAGAGTGCTGTGGAAAGTAGCACAGTCTGCAGGGGAAATATCAGTGGATGTCTTGTTTCTTGCTGTCTTTTGTAGGGATCCAGCACTGGCCACTGCCATGGACAGTGCACCGGGCTGCATACAGGCCTCTCATCTTCCTAGTACAGCCTTGCTGTAACCTTACAGAGCTTGATGCAACAGACCACAGTGCTGTGCACTTTCTGCTGAGGGTTTTCATGTTCTGTTTTAAAAATAACAAGACATCTCTTAATATTCAGGATACATTTTTCCACTCTGAAGCGCCCCAACAGTCTTTTTAAAGAAACTTTAGGAAGGGTGTTAACTTGACCAATGCTGTGCAGGAAGGAAAGCTCTTTCCTACTATTTTTTCAGCATGACTTTCACTGACATGATCAGGCTGGGAAAAGACTTATTGGCTGACAGCCCAGGACAGCCATGCAATATCTCTAGTCATCTGGAACTCAAACTACTCTGCCCAGGGGAGAACCATAACGTAAAAACAATTTAGGTTACATGCTGAATCATATAAACATTGTTCAGTTTTTAGAAAATAGTTTAAATACTATTTATGTGCATTGGCTATGCACAGGTTTGGGTTTTTTTCAAATATCAAATAAGAAAGGCTGGGATGGGGTTTACTTTTTTTACTGTAGACAGTTTTCAAAAAACTTGGCTATTGTTAGAAGTATTAGGGACATGAACTTCCTCTCTTCTCACAGATTTAAGAGCTTGGCTTCCCCTATGTATCGGATATAATTGTTTTATATATAGATAATGTTTGCTTTTTGACCCTGTCCAGAAAGCTCAGTGACAGGCACGCTGGTCTGGTTGGAGCACGAGCACCACATTGGGAGGGCTTGGCTTCATCAGGCTAAGCTGCAAAACCCCCGAGGACAGAGTTTCTGCAGCCGTACCGCTGACCTGCACCGAGGCTGCACTTCTCTTCTACAGATTTATTTCCACGCCATTCAGCCTGAGCCCTCCATGCTACCCTTTGTGGCCATTGTCCCCTCTTAACAGTTTGTTATTGCTGCCCAGAGTTTGTTCTGTCACCCTCCCACCCTCCCCAGTGTATGTATAATCTGAGTAACCCTGGTAAACCAAAGCGCAAGGGCCAATATATGTGTATGAAACTGAAAAGTTGAGGCCTTAGCCTCCAACTGTATTAATATGTGGAGTTTTCAGTTGTCTTGTGGCACAAGAGAAGGAGAAACCAGGATATTTCCAACAGTTCAAAGCCGATACTAAAATGTATTAATTATAGTGCTTTTGCAAGTCTATGGTTCTTTTCTCTCCCTTTTGGAAACTATTACTGGCCTCTGTTGTTACTTTATTTTGCATAAAATCCTGCTAGAGTAAAATGCTCCTCAGTAAGCATATGCAGTTCTAATAGCCTGGGACAAAGCAAGATGAATTCAGTGTGTAAGTTTCACTTCAAAACCCTTTTTTTCCCCTCTTGTCTTAATTGAATACCTGAGACTGGGATGTGTCCATTGCCACCTGTCCTTCTGCCAAGTCCTAATATTCCAGCACACCTTGCAACAAGCCTAAAATTATTATTTTAGGAAAACGGCTATGGTTCTTTATGATTCCTTTTTTCCATAAACTGGTATTTAACAAGCTGAGTAGCCTTACTGTCTTTTCAGCGACTGGTCCATTCTACCAGAAGAGATTAACCGCTCTCACACATAGCTTGGTTATTATTGTGCAGCCTCTTGCTTTGCTGAAATTGGTGGTTATTTGGTGGCATTGTTGTTTTTAATTGAGTTGTCATTTTTACTTTCTTGATGTGATGTGCCATGTGCCGTAACTTTTCCTCTGGTGCTTTCATTGCAGGCCTTGCTGAGACCAGGACGAATAGATAGAATTATCTATGTGCCATTGCCAGATGCAGCCACTCGTAAGGAGATCTTCAAACTTCATTTTCAGTCCATGCCAGTCAGCGATGAAGTCTGCTTAGCAGAGCTTGTTCAGCACACACAGAAGTACTCAGGAGCAGAGGTAAAACTTATGGAATGGTAATTGCCACAGAGTTGGTGCACAAAATTGTGTTTTCAAAATTGGAATCAAGTATCAACCAGGTATCGTCCTTAAGGCTTCTCAAAGTGGAGGGAGGAATTATGAAAAGAAATGTTTGTGAGATTTATATGTTTCTGCATAGAAAACAATACAGTCTGGGGCTTTTTTCCTTCAAGATCTCCATCAGATTGTTGCCAGGGGGAGGGCCTTTTCCAGGGAGAGCCATAGTACCATCATGGGTGGCCTCATTATAAGGATGTGTTGCCCTGAGATGTGGAGGGAGGTGGGGGCAAGTGCCCCCAGACTGCCCAGACAGTTCACCTGGGTCTCTCCACATCCCTGGGGATCTTTTTTGCATTTAAGATTGTGACTGAGAGCCTCAGATGGAGGGAGGATAGACAGAGTTATGAGATGGTGCAGGGGAATTGCAAGGAAGTCACTGGTCACTTTGAAGCTCATATTTTCCTATTCCATATAATCAAGACATAATACACAGCAGCACTTATTGTTATAGCTCATTGCTATTAGTTGGTCAGCTTCTGACAATGGACATCAGACAATTATTTCCTGTCCATGGTAGAAGGAGAAGCTTTCCCAGGTACTGATGCCTGGCAGTTAAAATAAGTATTGATATGTTAGTGGTCATCACTCTGCTCTATGAATGTTTTTCATGTCAGTGTCTCATGAAAGGATATTTCATTCTTTTCTCATTTTGATTAGTTGAAAGGAATTAACATTACTTCAAAAATTCAGAATGTTACTAAGGTTGCAAGTTTGAGCTCTTAAAAGGTAAGAAATACCAGAATTAAAATTTCCACCTTCCTGTAGCCTAGTGTATGCATTATCGTACCATCTTTAATTACATAGTCACCTTCTGCTTTTTCCATAGCAGAGTGGAAAATGTGATGTGCTTTCCTCAGCTCCTCATCTTTCTGTGTGCTGTTTACAAGGGCAGGGAAATAAGTTAAACTTTTGTCTTGGCTCACAAGAGAGGGTAACTGTGGAGTGTTTGTGTGATTCCTATAATGCTGAAGGCTTTCTCAACTAGTCATTGGATATGCTCCCAGGCAAGACTTTTGCTCATTTAGCTGTCACTATAAATGCTGGTACACTGTAAAATCCTGCATTGCGTACTGGCTGGTGGGGGCACTGCTGTTAGTGCTGCAAGTCCAAAGGATGGGGTCCGACCTTGCCAAACGCAGCAGCAGCAGGGTTTGGCGAGCCTCCAGGCTTGTTCTGGGAAGCTGTGTCACAGTGGACACCAAAGTCAAACCCGCAAGAGCTTTCCTCCTCCACAGCACAGGACAAACTGTGCTCTGGGAATGGATGAATGAAGGCTGTGTAGTGAGCAAAGCTGTTTTGTGTAGCACATCTTTTTGCCACAGAATGTGGGATATCAGAATGAACAAAAGGCAGTAAAAAAGGATCACAGGCTTAAATGTCAGTCTGGAAAATTGTCACAGCTGTACTGCCTCCATGCTTTGCAGTAGTGACTCAGTACTATGTTTTTAACCGGATATCAGTGGTGCTGCCCTGGCAGAATATATCTGCCTCTGGATGAGTTACAAGCCTCCCAAAGCGTAAATATAATAAACATATTTTCTGTTGTGTATGGTAACTGTCTTCTTACTAGGCAACAACTATAATGCTTGTATTTTAGAAATTCCAAGGATTTCCTTTGAATCTGGATCAGCTGAGGCTCTAGTGATGAATTTCTGTGCCTAGTTGATAATTAGTCACAAATGTCTTGGTGCTGGCTTTGTACATTACCAAAAATAAGTTAATGGGTCATTGAGTGCAGCTACAGACTAGCTGTGGCGGTGGAGGAAAGCCTGCCTGTTTTCAATACGGCATTTCTCATGAATTTTGTTCTTTCACATCATTCAAAGAGTTATAACTGAGATGTAAAGAGTAAATACAGAAGAATCCTCAGTGTTCTTTGGAAGAATATTTAAGTCTTGACAGTTGGCACGCACAGCGGCCAGTTTCATTAAAGCCTTTTCTTCCTAGTGTCTCCAGCTTCCCAGCTTTAGAAATAGTTTCCGCTGTTGAATGGCAAGTTCCCATTCTACTGTTCTGTCCTTTGTTTAGAAAAAGAAATGGAAAATGCTCAGGTTTGTGACTAGAAGATGCTGTGTGAATAAGGAGTTACATGTAAAGATGCATTGAATCATCCTGACATGAGATGAATAAACAGCAAGTAAAGTGAATAGTTCAGTATATGTCTGGCTTCCAACCCGGCCTTTTTTAAGATCAGATATTTGTGTATTTTTGCCTGTCATCACTGATGACCAGTTATCTCTATTTACCTGCTGGATGTATGTTTCTTTTAATGAGTATCTTTAAAGATACATCAAGATAGCAAAATAGGGTGATTACTTCCCACTGCTGCATGTGAGAGAAGACTGAAGATAATTTATGAGGGTGGATTGCAATTTCCTTCTCTAGTGTGTAAAGAAGTTTAATATATTTAAAAAAAAAGGTGCATTTACATTTTTAGTGTAAGAAAAAAAGTAATGTCTGTACAATTAGTTTTTATTATGCTAATAGTATAGATCAAGCAAAGCCTCAGCTGAAATATTTGGTTTTGAGTTTCATCTTCATTACCAGGCCCTTCTGAAACAGTGTCCTGCAGCAATGCTTGAGGCTGTTCTTCTGCATCAGTAAATCAGGAAAGTAAGAAATTGTCTATAGAAGTTTCTGAATAGCAAGGTTCGGCCTCCAAGCTGATGTTAACACCAAGGATCACTCCCTCCTCCCTCTGAGGCGACTTCTTTGGCTGCATGTCTGCCCTGAAGGCATTTGTCTGTTCCCAGGACCACCTCAACCTCTTTTTTGCTGAGCTGGTGTGACTGAGCCAAACGCAGAGTAGGTCTGGTTGCTGCAAGCACAGTGCTGCAGTACCATATGTCTCCTTTGCCCTCACACGCAGACCAGCAGGTTTCACTGGTGTGGCAGAGGAGCCATCAAACTGGGACAATACTCTTGCATTTGTCCCCAGCTTTTTTTTCCTGGGAAACTTCTACTGAGGGCCATGCCCAGGCGGCTGACGCTTGGCATGGTTCAGCAGGAGAGTAGGCTGGGCTGGGCTGCCCTGCTGGCCTCACCAGCACTTCCAGGTGCTGCAGCATTAGCAGGGAGCACTGGTAGGCACAAAAAGGCCTCTAGATCTTGAAAGTAATAAAAATGGTTAAAACAAGTGCAGTACTGCCTTGAAATTTTTGTAAAGTTTGTTCTAGTGTTCCTGCATTTTATTTTGTGGCAAAATTTGCAGGAGATTCAACTTTTTAGAAGACTGATAATTTTATTTTTTTTAATGCTTTTATATAATTGGGATGTCTTCACTCAAAGATTAATTGGATTATAGATTTTTTTCTAGAGCATTTTCACTGTTGTACTTCATGCTGAAGTTTTTCTGTTTGATTTCTCTCTGTGCTTTCTGTCGAGTGCAGTGAATTAAAGATCCAGATGCAGAAGTATTTAAAAGCTATGTTTGAAAGTGCAAGCAGTGTGAGTTCTTTGGGTCTCATTTGCTTCCTTTGATGATGCTGCTACAGCCAGCTTGCTTTAGGAAAGATGGGCCTTCCACAGACTCCAGTGAACTACTTTTTTAATTTTGGGTTCAGATTAGGCTTTTCATAATTACTAGCTGCTCTCTGTTGTAATACAAAACACCCATAGTCCTAATGCACTTTCTAGTGCAAGTGCAAACAAAATCATTTGGACAGTATCAGATAGAAAATTGTTTGTCCAGCAGTTTTTAAATTACGCATTGTCTCACCCAGAGAATAAGAAAGGTTGTAGCTGGAACATGTCTTGGTCTAGAGGAAGGATACCTGCCTTTATAAATGCAAAGACTGATGTCCTTATTAGATCAGGGAGGGGGGTAAGAAGATTGTATCATTTGCCTTTACAGATTAAGGGGAAGGGGTGTGTCTGTCTTCAAATCCTTGGAGGCTGCTGAGAAAAGGGATGATCAAGGGATGAAACAGTGTTTCCCCATTGTAGAAATATTTAGTTCCAGAAAGTAGGTGATAAAAAGGAGAATAAACTCAGTACTGAGTGAGGAACCTTCTTTTATTGTCTGAACCCCAGTCACATTTATAGTTTGTTACAGTTTAGGAGGCAGTAGCAGAGAGGGAAGTTTTAGGCAGAAACTTAAATCAAGTGTTGAGTAGTTTTAAGTTGGTTAAAAATAGTGAAAAAAAAAATCAATATTCTGGATCTGATGACTATATTCTCAAGACCAGCATGCTTATAAAAGTAAGCTAATGGGACTAATCCTGCTTTTAAATTGGTGGAAAGCAGGTCATGGTGAAAGCAAAGGCTGGCGTTGTTTCTATGCTATTATCAGTTTCCATGCTTACAGGAGACAATCGTAAAGCAGGAATCTGGGAACCTGTAAATCTTTCACTGGTTCTTAGTAGAACAGTTGATGTAAAAAATATCTTTCTCACTTTGCAATAACTTTCAATGGGAACAAAGAATGAAGGGGGAAAGCAGCAAGCCAATGAAGGTTTGCTGTGGCTCATATGAGGACATATTTGATGCCAAAAAGTATCTTTACAGTAGCACACTAGTTTCAGTCGACTAACGCCTTTGACTCTTAAATATGTATTCTAAAACATGCATGGTCTTGTTTAAAAGATACTGATATATTTAAGCTATAAACTTTAATAAAAACCCACTGCAAACAACCAAAACTCATCTTTTTCTTACAGAGGAAGGTACCAACTACAGAATAAGTGAGGATGTCTTCCACTGTAGGTATACAGGAAGGTAAACAGTCTTTTAAGATATTGGGAAAAATTTGTCTCTTTAGTAAACAGGATCCACAGTAAAGGTGAGAGAGGGCTGAAATACAGGTTAAAAAGGACATATGACAAATTAGAATGTGTTATCTTCTTTACACCTAGTTTTTCCATGAAGGAAAAGATCTTCCTAACTTAAGGGAAAGGCTTTCTGCTTAACATTTTTAAAGGGCAATAAATCCAATCCTGTATAGTAGCCTAAAAAGAGACACAGGCTTTTGGGAGCATCAAAAAAAAGTAGAAAAATAAAGAGTGAAGTTTCTGTGTGGAAGAAAAAGCAAACAACCAACAAAACAAACAGTAGACCTTTCAAATCATGTCACGGCTACAGCCCATCATTTTGATTTTTAAATACAAATGTGTTTGTTCCTTTTATGCTTAGTTATGCTAGATGCAGTGTGTGTTCAATTCCCATTGAATTCTACAGATGTTGAAGGCTGTTGTGGTTTAAGCCCAGCCAGTAACTCAGAACCATGCAGCTGCTCGCTCACTCCCCACCCCTTTGCTCCCCCACCCGCCTCCTGGAGGGATGGGGAGGAGAGCTGAAAGAATGCAACTCCCATGGGTTGAGATAAGAACAGTCCAGTAACTAAGGTATGACACAAAACCACTGCTGCTACCACCAATAATAATAAAGATAAGGGAAATAACAACGGAAGAGAATACAAGCACTCACCACCCGCTGACTGATACCCAGCCCGACTGAGCAGTGATCTAGCCCTTCTGGGTAACTGCCCCCGGTTTATATACTGGACATGGCATGCTATGGTATGGAATACCTCTGGTTAGTTAGGGTCAGGTGTCCTGTCTCTGCTTCCTCCCAGCTTCCCCTCCTCCCTAGCAGAGCATGAGACTCAGAAAGTCCTTGGTCAGAGTAAACATTACTGAGCAACAACTAAAAACATTGGTGTTATCAGCTCTGTTCCCAGGCTGAAAGTTAAAAACACAGCACTGCACCAGCTACTAAGAAGGAGAAAAATGACTCCTATTGCTGAAGACAGGACAAAGGCACGCAACACATCATTAGGGACTGGGCCCTCAGATTTTAAACTTCTAAGATACCACAAAAAAAAAGGCATGTGTCTCATCAGAAATGTGTGATTTAGTAGTTAAAGCATCTATGACTGAAACAACTCTGGCCTGACTCTGCTGGATGGCCTGTCCTCCTGAACAAGTTCTGCTTAGCTCCACACCAGGATACAGTATTACAATGAAATGCAACTTTCAAGGTGAGGAACGCTGTCAGATTGAAACACAGCAAGATAAAGGCCTCAGATGAACCTCTGAAGTTTCTCTTGGAACAATGCATAGGATCTGTTAATTTATATCACTCATTGAAACATGAACATTTTTGTGTGGGTGGGTGAGGAAAAGAGACTCAGCCTTCATCCAGTATGGGTAATATGGGATCACCTCCTTCCGACACACATTTTCAGTGCTGAGGATGTGTTTGGCACAGGTGGCTGGAAGGTGAGGAAATACCTGGCATTCAGAATGTTTTCCGAATGTCAATGTTTGGGATAAATGAGATGAATCACCGGAAAGGAAATAAGTAACTAGACAGGACTTCCCATGGGATTTTGCTTACTGCTGGTCTCACAAGAACCTTGTACGTGCAGAATGTGCTTGGGCAGATCAGGAATGAGGGCAGCATGAGTGTCTGGGTAATCACTCATGGGCATAGTGGTGCTGAACCGCAAGAGTTTGTGGCATGACACTGCCTCTGCCTGCTCTCCTTTTAAGCCACTTTAGAAAGATCTGGTTCCCCTCATGCATTTTTCAAAGATGGGTGGGGGGGTTTATTGCCCCAAGTGGCCTGATTTTCATCACATCTTACCTCAGCTGAAACCTGATGAGGTACTGTTTGTATTCGCCCTATGTGTATAAAAGCATGGGTGGCATTTTGCATCTTTATGCAAAACGTAAGGTTTGGTATCCAGGAGAGTATTTGCACTGAAACCTGGCTAGCACATCTGGGAAAGAACATTTTATCCTTCAGTGAAATAATGATTTGCTAATAGTTTAATCAAGCAGAGGAGATTTAAAGCATCTGGCTGAAGGGGCATTAGTGTTTCTTGAAAAGGTCAGATCCATTAACAGCTCAGGGAGAATACAGTTGAAACTGCTTCCTAAGTAACTTAAAAAACAGTGATCCTCAGAGAAATGTGGGGAAAACACCAGAGGGAATTTGAACAAGCCCCGCAATGAGCACCAAACAGTCTCAAGGTATGAAATTCAGCCTGCTGCTTAACCTGAGATTTTCTTCCTCCATACAGCCCAAAGAGCTGAATGTTTTGATTCCTTAAATGCTGAAACAGATAGGATGCAGCTAATTTCAGTATGTTTTTTTTCTTCCTTTCTGTGTCTTCATTAGTTATTTTAATGGCATAATTTACCCACAATCTGTAAATGA
The DNA here is from genome assembly GCF_034315485.1 of Pezoporus occidentalis. Classification (NCBI taxonomy): domain Eukaryota; kingdom Metazoa; phylum Chordata; class Aves; order Psittaciformes; family Psittacidae; genus Pezoporus; species Pezoporus occidentalis. The sequence continues at coordinate 498,706 of NW_026914181.1, forward strand.
GCACCTCTGTTTGCTTTTGTCCTCCCAGTGCCTTTGAAGGGTTATTTCTTGTTGCACGCCTGTTTGGAAAAAGAACCCGCAACAAGAGCATCACTTGTGCCAGGGGTATGCAGTCCTCTGCTGACAGGGCTGCTCACTTCCCATGAGCTTTTACAGAACAGCTGTAGTTTCACCAAACCAGCCGAGGCCACAGGAGATGCCTTCCTTTACTGGCATCGCTGAATGTGCTGTTTGCTTCCCTCTGCTGCCCTTGCCTCCCCTTTTCCACACTACCTTGACAGCGGTGGAGTTACCAGGAGCTCCCCTTTGTTGAGGGTGCCAGGGAGGAGTGTGCTGCCAGCACAGCGGGAGACTGTTGAGATGTCAGTGAAACACAGCCATGTAAAAGAGGGACCTTAGACTGATACTCTCTCAGGCAGCTTCACTTGCTCTCTGCTCTTGCCTGTGGCTCTGCTGCTTTATTGTCCTTGTTTTGGCTGTAGTTCCTAGCAATGGAAAAACATGTTGCTCTTTAAAAGCAGATGGGAATTCATTCCTGAAGGAAAAAAATGTCTCTTTAGGCTACTGCTATTGTTTTCTGTTAGTTTTATTTTTTGACTGTGAGTTATTTCTAGCAACTTTTAATTTAATTCATTCTTCCTTTTTTTTTTTTTTTCTTAATCATACAGCAGGGATTATCCTTCCATGTCTTAAAGCACATGCTTTCAGTATACCACTGATCACAAATGGGGGTATATAAGTTTGAGTTAAAATTGTATTTGCAGTGGTCAGGAATGAATTGAAAATGTCAGTTTATTTCTGTCTTTTGAAGTATTTTCATTTACATAATACAGATGCTAGTATCAGTTCAGAGTGGTAGAATTTGCTTTTATGTTAATAAAAGGAAGAGGAAAAAAAAGAAAAAAAAAGGCACTTTTTCTTCACATTGACCTCTTTTTCTGATTTAAACTTGTACCGTTGGCACTTGGTCGTAGAAATTACGGTGTGTCATAGGGTATGTGGTTAGAAGCGAGCTTGCTGCTTTGATTTTCCCTCAGTTCTAGTCCTAAAGTATAAGGCAAGGGACACAAATTAGAGAAAGTCATCAAAAAGTCATTGTGCTTCACAGAAAATTAAGTCCTCATCCTTGACCCTTATATACTAACTTCAGGGCCAGATCTTCACAGAATACAAGTTATAAATACTGTATATGTCTTAGTACATTAGCAAAAGATAACATCCAGACTTTTTTGTATCATTTTCCATGAGACCACTGATTTGTATCCACTTTTTTCATAAATGGGGAAAAAGTAAATATTCTTACATACCCCTTGCTGTTTCTCAATCCCTTAACAGCGTGTATCTGACTGGCTTAAGTGCCTATTATAGTTACTTGTAGTAGTACACAGTGTCTGACTATCAAATCTCAGTGTTCAGTTTACCTTTCTATATGTGCATATATATTTTCCTCTTGGATATGCTGAGGATCTCAAGGGGTTTCCCACGGAGGTAGCACTGAGACATAATCTTAGGCATCAGCTTGACCAGGAAAGCTGCAGAGAGCTCTCTGCTGCTCCAGTAAAACTTGCTTTCCATTCTTAACAGAATTGAGTGCTCCAAAAATAAGGGGAGTACATGGACAATGATATCCAAAATAGTTCTAATTGTTACCTTAATTGGCACCAGGAATATTTAAATGCAGTACCTGAAGGCTAGCTCAGATGGGATGTTTATACCAGATGAAACCATACAGAGAAACACCTTGTGCTGACCTACTTGTGTTTCTGGTACTGTGCCAGTTAAATTGCTGTCAAGGGGGAAGAAATGTTAATGAATGGCAGAGGAATGAACAATGGAGCACAGGTATAAAAGCTTATTAATCTACCTGAGTATTGTTGTTGTGAACGAAGAACATGTATTTTAAAGACGATGCTCTTCACACTTCACTGGACTGCAAAGATTGGAGAGGTGTGTGTATGAATTAAAATATTTAAATGTATATTGGTATCTTTGTGTACATATAGAATAGGATGTTTGCCTTTAGCAATCATCAGCGAAGTAATGGTTGCTGTTGCAAAAATTTGGAACCTAGCAATATCTAATAAGATCGGTAAGTGTGCCATGGTTGCTGTTGCAAAAATTTGGAACCTAGCAATATCTAATAAGATCAGTAAGTGTGCCATTAAGCTGTATATCTTCCACAATAAATGCACTGAATTGCAAACTTAAAAGCTATACCTATTAGAATGTGCACCAACTATTCTGCTTTCATTACTTTCTCCTGTAATAGAGATAATATTTCATTTTTGTAAAGTAAATGTTGAGTTCATTTTGTGAAAGATGGTCATTACTGATAAAGTATTTGCAGGGTTTTATGTTCTTGGTGTTTTGTTAGGTTTTTTTTCTTAACATTTTAATTGTGTTATGCTTTAGTAGTTGCCATCCCCAAAAATGTGTATGAACCACAAGCTTACACACCTGTCATCTCCTTAAGTTAATTGAGTTTAAAAATGTATTCTGCTGTGTTCCTTTCAAAGAGGTTTTGTTTATGTATAATTTTATTTTTCTAAGTGAGATTTTTGGGGACAGAATAGTTGAAATACCTGCCTTTGTTCTGCTTTCTTTTTTTATCCACAAACTTTAGTAACAACAGTGTTGGATTTTGAGGGTTTTGGGGGAGAGTAAGCTGCTCAGTATCAATTCTGAAACAGTTTGAGAAGTTGTTAGTAATTAAAATAGTCATTGATTCTGAATATGGGAACAAGGAAGCTTTCAAGTACTTGCAGCCAAACCCATGTTGTCAAACAGGGCAATTTTCATTCTTGCCGTGTAACTTTGGCTTTGACAGCCTGCCTGAACACTGGCTGTTCAGGAGGAGGAGAGCTGTGGTCCCATTGAAGAAGGCACATTAAGGGAAGCTATCTGCAGCTGGCTTTTTGTTTTGTATTTGAATCCTAACAAAGATTTTGTATTGGCACAAAACTTTGGTCTTAACATTCAAACCATTGCCTGGAGTAGAAGCTGTCAAATAACGTATCGTAGCACCACAGAGAAGCTGAGGTATGCCTGCACTACTGTAGCTCAGATTTTATGTTATCAAAAAATGGAAGTCGTTATTTCCAAGTTATCTTTTATGGTTTCCCTTAAATACATACGGAAATACATAAAGCTTTAGGTTGCCTTTGGCAGAAGGATTAAATGATTATTGGCAGATGGAAAAGAGCACAGTAACAGCTCTGCGGCAAATTATTAGCTATGTTAGAAGCAATTCCATGGACCATTTTGCTTTTTAATTAAACTTTTTAAACTATCACATAGTTCTCAGCTTAAGCTTTTTGTTTCCTGTCTTTGAGTAATGAAAATGTCAAGGATAATCTTGAAGCCTTTCAGGTCTTAGTCTTCTGTAATTTGTCCATGGTATTGAGTGTACAGAAGTGAACTGTCAGATCTGGGTTGACCACTTCCAGTGGATGAAAACAGCAAACCCCAAGATGACTGCAATTGCTAATTGCTTTTGACATTCCCATTGTCAGGGAGGAAAACCAATAGAGTTTTTCCCAGTTTAAAAGAGCTGCTTTGAATGTTGTTTGTTTGATGGTTTATTTTCTTATTTAGGGAAGTGGGGGCCTGTTAGTTATGATTTCAGAGAAATTGGCATCTTACAGAGATTGGCTTTCTGGTGTCCTAGCAAATGAAATAAATCTGTGATAAATCTAGACTATTACTTTTATGCTTAACATTGCACAGTGAAACACACCATTAGAGGGAAGGGAGGGGAAGAAAAGTAATCTGTCTTCTGATTTGTCTTGTATATTTCTGGTCTTATTGTGCTTTCTACTGGGATAAACAAACTTTGTCTCTTTCCAGAACTGCTCCCAGTGAGCTCCCATTTGATGGGAAACTGATGGGGGGGGGGAGCAGATGTGAGGAGCAAAATGTACATGGCTCATCGGTTAGACTCTGTGGGTATCTTTGGTAGGATGTTACCAAGTATTTGTGAGTTCGTGTCAGAAAAACTCTTTCCACTCAATCTCTTTGGCAGCCACTTGCAGTGTATGGTTTTTGCTATTCAGGCAAGAATAAAGGACTGAAGAGAAGAAACCAGAAGGACAGGTTTTTGAGGATTTTTCTTATGACAGGCAATTATAGGCGCTTGGATGTTCAGCACTGGCACACCACTACGAGCAAGCAAAAATAAAAAAACCCCAAGCCCAAAAGCCATGTGCCACTTGCATTTCTAGTTACCTCTGCAAAGCACCATTGTGGCTGTGTACCTGGAGAGAGGTGTTTTGGGGAGTTCCCTTGCCAGGGAGGACATACAGTGTGGCTGTAGGGACGCAGGCTCATTGCAGACTGCTGTAATTATCCATGTTAGTGCTTTGTGGGATCTTGCCGTTTCTGTGGTCATTTTTGTGTATTTACATGTTATATAAACCAGGGGGAAAAACAAACCACACTCCTTTGTTAGCAAAACAAAATTTGGAGGCAAGAAAATATCTTCTGTAATTTAGTATAAAAAAAGAGAGAGCAAAACTTTTTTTGATTCTGACTTTTCTAGTTTAAGGCCTGAGGACTTTCAAGGAAGAGTTGGCAGTCTTGTTTAATATTCAAACAGTAAACGCTCATTGTAATAAGATGTCAGTTCTCTTCAGAAGTGGAATGTAGTCAAAAGATTAAAAGCTGAAAACTTACTCTTGCTTTCTAACATTCTTTGTTACTGAACGTGCAAAAGTACTTGTGAATTCAGTAAAGTAAGCTCAAGGAAGAAACTGGGATTTGGGGGAATTTTAAGAAAGTTTTTGTATGTGATTATGTATTTTTTTTTAATAAGTGTATATATATCTCACTAAAGACCTTCCTTTTCTTGTTTATGATGTTCTTCAAGCATATATAGAAAGTAAGTCCTATAAACTTATCCGTTCAGAAAGTATTCCGTTCTTTCTTTACCTCTTCTTTTTTTGTATACTGTTTTTGCATCCATGAGCTAAAAAATTAGTATTTTCAAATTCATTAGTTTATTTAAAAAAAAAAAACCACAACAAACCACAAACAACCAAGGGTTAATGAAGATAAAATATAGATATTTATTAAAAGCAATATTTATGGAAGAGCAGGGGGAAAAACGCAAAAAAAAAAGGCATTAAATTCAAATGTCCTGTATCAATGTACGGAAGTTGGAGTAAGAAAGTGAACTTGAGCATTTAGACAGTATCTTACCCTAGGCTAATTGTTTGCCATTAAAAAGAGAGTTTGCATGCAGGAAGGAGTGTTATGTTTTGGACATACTTCCTTGTAACTCATAAATCTTGGCTGTATAAATGTTCAGTCATTAATTAAGGCTTTCAAATTAATATGTTTCCTGACTGGACTTGGCTGTTTTTGCACAGAGCAATGCTGTTTCCCAAATTCCCAATTTAGGAGAGCTCTCAAATGTGTGATATGGAAGTACGATGTTTATTGTGGAGAGTTAATGAGAAGCGTGTATGAGGTGGAGAGAGGCATTTCATTGCTAACTTGTGCAGGAAATAGGGTGGTGGTATCAAAATGGGTTTGCATACTTTAATTACTTCCCTTACTTCAAACAATGCCAAAATTTACTATTTTATATTGATAAATGTCAGTCCTGAGCTGAATTACTTTCATTATTCTAGGGCAGTTTTCTGTCCACAATTCAGCCAGTGTACTCAGGATGATATATAAATACAGCCCAAAAGTGATGGAAAAAGGTTTCAACTTTTGTTAGAGACATTTTAAAAATTAATTGGTAATATTATCACTCAAGTAGTATTATCATTGTGTTCATCTTATCTGCTTATATAGTAACACGGTGCTCATTTGGCATTTGTGCCCTACTTGTGTTACCCTTTCTTTATGTGTGTGCAAGTATATATATATAAATATGTATTTGTGTCCTTTCTTACTTATGAAGCCATATAGGAGATTTTGCCATATATTTACTTATTTCTCCAATATTTAGGATTTTCAGAAATTGATATTTGGGTGATGATATGTACAATACACATTGTATTGCAAACATCCATGTTAACTTCATTTTGCCCAAGTGTGTTGCAGTGTTGAAAGCAAGTCTAGCAGTGCTTCCTCTGAAATGAACATTCCCTAGCTCATCCAATGAATTTGCTGTCAAATGTTTGCAGAAGCTGCAAATGAATCATACAGCCAGGTGTGGTATTTTAAAAACAGGTGATCCTGGAGATGAGCTACGTTTTGTAGCTGTTTCACACCAAAATTGTTTCATTATCTGGATTCCAGCTGAATAGATATGTATTGCAGTAGTCAACTTCCTTCAATTCTGCATGTGCAATGGGTTTCATAAATAATTTGTATTTCTGTTCTGAGCTGTTTAATTTGTACATGAAACCTAGAGGAGCAGGAATTAATCATGAACATTAACAAAAAAGATGTCTCATTAGCTCTTTAAAGACTTAGTGTTCAATTTATGAAAGTGTGTTACTGCTGGTGCTTTCTTTGTCATGAAAGTGCAGAAACACCACAGTGCTAATTGATGTGCCCTTTACAAGGAACTAAAAAATAGTCTGTAGCATGTGCTTACAAATCTGAAACAACTGTTCCTGCCATGAACATATATTTCATATATGTGTTGCACCAAGGAAGATACTTGTTTCTTAACAGCTAATTAGAAATAGACCAAATTTCAAAGTCTGAAATCTGAATTTGACTCAGCTGAATTTCATCGCCTTTGTCACTTCAACCAAAGCCAAACCATGAACACCTTCTCATTTCTAGCCTAGTCAAAGTCTAAATTGTTCCTCTACAGCATTTCAAAAATTTTCATGTGCCTAAAAAATTTCCTGCAACAAATGGAATTATTTAATGCACTTGAAATCAAATACATGTTTGATCTTGCTAAACCCAAGGATTATTTCTTTAATTCCTAAAGATTAAAATGTCTTCTTATTCTTAAAATGTATATTATTAATTAGATAGCAGAAATAACAGAAGATGCATCAGGTTTGTCTTTATCTTTTGATTTCCAAAATGTGATGTATTTTACAGCTGTATTCTATTGCTGTCACTTCTGGGCCTGTAGTTTCCTGACAGTTCATCTCTGTCAAATCAACTGATGCATAAACTACACAACGCTGTTTTGTGCGATTAGATTTTGATACAGCAAAATGATTTTTCCATGACCAAGAAAATTCTTTGCATTTTAATGGGATCGAAGAGAAGGCATATCAGTTAGTCCCAAGCTAAGCCACTGTAAATGTTTCCAGGTCTTTCACTATTGCTTTTTACAGGTTTCTAATAAGAGACGTGGCTCTATGTGTTTGTGAGGAGTAGGGGCTGGTGAATGCCTCCCCTTTTAATTGGTGTTTTGAAATTAAGTACAATTCCATGTGGCCTCAGCACTACTGTAGACATGTTTAAGAACAGGCTGACTTTTAAAAATTACTGAATTACTCTTCCACTCTTATCACATCTTTTTGAAGCAGCAACCTTTTCTTGCCCCCATGAGATTATTGCCATCCAAAAAGCTATTTCAAAAATAGCTCTGTCTGTAGAAATTGGCTACAGAGATGCTGCATCAGAGGTGTGCAGGCAATGAGTGACCCACCAAGTTGGACAGGCAGTAGAAATCCAGGTGCCCTATCATGCTTGGTATAAGTACCATATGAAGGAAGGCTTGCTAAATTATAAAACATAGCTTTAAGAAACCATGGTAATAAATCTCTCTTTTGCCAATCTACGTGTCCTTCGAAACAATCCTGGACTTGCTGGGAAATAGGTTGTATTGTCTCATTGGTTTCTTCCTTCTTATGAATTTGACAAATCATTCCACACATCACATTTGGTAGCAAGTAAACTATATTTCAAAGCCTGAATGATGCCTGTGTGATATTTGTAATTTGAAATCTGTCTTTACGTAAGACTCAGACGGGATTCGGGATTCGGTGTTGTATTTAGTAGTAGCTATCTGCCACCTGAGTTACTAAATTACAGAACAAATTATGATTTGCCTTATTTCTTGTAATATACTGAGTAGGACTTCTTTTGCAGTGTGCAAATTCAAAATCAGGAACTATATCCTGGGACATTATTACAAATTGTGTCTTTTTGCAGGCCACCCATTTATTTTGGTACTTGGCTCCTGTGGGATGTTCCCAGTAGGGTTGCATCAAGCCACTGTTGAATGGCTGGTGCTGTTTTTTCTGCCATTCTGCCGTTGAAAGAGGGACTTGAAAAACACAACAAGGAAGCTTAGAAAGTTTCTAAGTAGTTCAGCCTATTAAAGTGCTTAGAAAACTGCTGGCTTGACAAGAGTAAATAAAGAGGCTAAGTTAAGGTAAGCGGTGGGAGCCATGGTAAGCAACAGCTTCCTGGACCACAGAAACAGCTTTACTGATCCCACAGTCATGTGGCTCTAAGGCTTTGCCCAACAACAAGCCAGTGCAGAGACCTGTATTCTCTTGCAATCATTGCTCATGTTCTCAAGATGAACAAAACAACGTTACTGGTATATCAAAATGACAAACCTAGTCCAATCCTAGCCCAGTCAGGATCCACACAGAACAGGTTGTTCCCTGCGAGTCGGAACAACACTGATAATGCTTGGCAGGAATAGCAAATACACATTAATATTTGCATTATGATAACAGAGAGAGCCTGCTTTGAGGTTTATATTTGATACTAGTAATTCATCCTCCATTTTGAGATGATTCTTTCCTACAGTGAATGGTCTTTCTTGAAAGTGTCTCATTTTTCAAACAGAGATCTTTTAGTCACTTTGTTTTTAGCATTTAAAATCCAGCCGTTTTTTTGTAGTGATGTTTAGCCTTCCAGTACTTTTTAGCACCACATTTTTTTCATTTTAAAATAGTGAGGGTTTTTTGTTGTTTGTTTCTTAATTCACATGCAACATTTAACGAAAGCTTAATTAGCCTCAGCATGTAGGGAGAGAGAGGAAACAGTGTTCAGCAATTGAGATTATAATTAGCTACATTTATACAGAAGTGATTGTATTACCTAAATCTCTCCCCCCCCCCTTTTTTTTTTTTTCTTTCCTTTTTTTTTTTCTTTATTTGTGGATGAGATTGAGGGTAGGAAGGGAGTGCAGGCACAATTGCTGTAAAAGAAGTGGAGGGAGTAAAAATGCTTCAATGGATCTGGAAAACAAATACAACGAACTGTCTCTGTGTCTCTGTAGAGCTGAAGCACTGGTCTTACTTTTAAAAATCCTTGACAGGCAGAGTTTAAATTTCAGTTTGGGAGTTTTGCAAAGCTTGGAAAAGCCATGAAGGTCAAATCCTATTCTCAAGGTGTGAACATAGGACAGGGCTGATCCTGGATATGAAGGCCAGTCTTGTTACTGTTTTTTATTAAAATATTTTGTTACTTCTGCTGCAAATTAACGTTGGTTTGAACATTTTCTCTCTCTTAAGTATTGTTCAGTCTTCCTCATTAAAAAAACATTTCCTCAATAATAATAGGTTCCATATGTAGATGTACTGTGTATGTAAAATGATACATATTAATGTAAGTAATCACACATGAAAATGTGAGGTTTTTGCTTTTCACCATGTAATGACTTTTCCTGCTTCAGCCGCCTGCCCCCGAAACAATTAGAACAACAAGAAAACCCATCAAAAGGATGCTGTTTTAAATAATTTTCCAGATACCAAGTTTTCCAAGTTCAAATGGAGCTGGCAAAGGAGGCAGGTGGCTGGCAGACTGACCACTGACTGTTCCAGGAACAGGTCAACTTTGTCTGCAGTGTGGTTGATACCATGGATTTGTGCACGCCTGACAACGAGCACACTGGAAAGCCTCGGCTCAAGGAAGCTGTTCACCATGTGCTTCACTTCAAAAATAAGGGCAAGTCTCTCCTCCTTCAGGATCCTTTATGCTGGTGAGGAGGAGACTTATTCAGGTGCTTGCAGCTTAGAGTTTTAGCTTGCAGTTAGTTAAAGTGTTTTACTGAACTGCAATGCTGCGGTGAGATGGAGAGACTTTACAGTACTGCACACACTGTCTCAGAAACATATGGAGAAAGCATTTCTTAAAAAGAAGCAAAATCCCTTTCCTTTTTAGAGGGTTACAAGAGTATTCCGACGTTTGCCTGTAGAAATAACACCTGCCCTCCATTTTGTGAAAAAAGAAAAAAGAGCTATAAAAAGCCAAGTTACTTTGGGAAATCTCTGCATTTTTTCATCTTATGTGCATGATTTTAGCCAAAGGAAGATTCCCATGTGTTCTGCTTAAGTCTTGTAATGTGATGCAATCATTCAATTTGGCTGATATGTTCTGCAAATAATCCAACAGCAGATGAGTTTTTTTGCTTTTGCGGGGTGGACAGAGACAGAGGAGACCTGCAAACACTCTTTATTTTGGACAGTTGTATGTGCAGCAACACTTAAAAGACTGCCAGAACCATTTCCCAAAGCAAAAGGGACACATAGGATTTTTCTTCAACCCAGAGGTTGATGACAGATTAAAAAAACTTATTATCCTGAATAAGGAGTGGTAGTACAGGATATTGCTGTGTCATTACTTACACAAGAAAAAAACCAAACAGTTATTAATTTTACTTTTATAAATTTTACTTCAGTGTTTCTTCTGCAAAAAAGCCCGAAACACTAAGTTGAATAATTTGTGTAGTTTTGTGTCATTGACATGATTTTTTATGGTAGAAGTAGAATTCAGAATGTTTCAGCTTGAAAAGACTTCAAGTATTTCAATTTAAAATTACTTTATCCATTTTCTTGCTAAGTGTAATGGGTGAGGTTGAATTTGATCCTTTGTTTATCTGGCTTTGCAGTAAATGATATATTCTGCTTGGGAAATATTTTGTTCTCCAGCAGAAAACTTTTACAATTCTGCTTTTGGATGAACCTGAAATTGTAAGGAGATTGGTTTTCTGAAACAGGCGGGGAATAAAAAGTAATTTCCTTTTGGATGTTGTGGGTTTTTTCTGGTTTTGTGTTTTGTTTTTTGTTTTTTTTTTTTTTTGTATATATGTTGATAGTTGGCACTTTTACTTCAGCATCAGCACCCCATTTTCAGCTCTTTTCCTGTGGCACTGCATCATTCTTTTGCTAAGAAAAACGAACAGACTACATAGTAGTCTGCAGGCTGCACTTTTGCACAGCCCTCTGGGTTTCTGTTTATTTGTATTGACTCCACACTTGAAAGATAACACTTTCTTTCTCAGGTAGAAATGGTAAAGTTGTAGGAAATGGGTGTTAGAAAGCCTATAGAAGAATATTTAGTTGATCTGTATCTTAAAATGTATTCTGTTTGAAAATGTATTTAAATGATGGTGTGATTATACATAGTTGTGGGTGACTAATCTAGTCTATTGCTGCAGGTCATGGGAATAGTCATAAAAAGTATTTATTCTGAATGTGAACCCGGATGCATGCTTTCCTGACATGTTTCCCATATGGTCTGAAAGTAAACACTAAATCAGATAGAGAACTGAGGAAAGGGGGGCAGCAGCAAGTGGGGATTCTGCAGCACTAAACCTGCAGCTCTGTGTGGTTTGAAGCTGTAACTTGTTTTCTCTCAGCAGCAAAGAAAAGAAAGAATTAGTCTAAGTGGAATGAAGGTGTTCTGCAGACCTAGGAACCCACTGAGACACAGGCACTGACGAACATACATAATTAAAACCTTTATCAGAAAAGCATTGGTGGAGATGCAGAGAAAGTGGGTCACCTCCAGAAACGATGTGTCATTTACTCACTTATGCTCAGTGCTGCAGCAGAGGCTGGTACTTCTCAGCAGACTTCAGCCTGTGCACTCTTCCTGAAAACAGAGCGGTTTTAGGGAATTGCTGGTTCCACTTCAACAACTCAGCGTTCCTGTCATTGTTGACCTTACCTGGCTGTACCTCACGGGGCGTATCTGCCAGGATATCCCTGTCAGACATGGTGTCCTTCCCGCGTCCTCCCCTTGGTTCTCCCAACTCGTGTTGGGAAATCTGAACTGGGAAGACAGGAGCATTGCAGATGGTCTATATAGGGTATGGTTAGGGATCTGAACTGTGAGTACCACACAAATGCATCTTTAATTGCAGCTGCAGTGCAGACAAGAGCTCCTGAGTTACAAATTTTGTATGCTGGCTGTATGAGTGGGAGATCAGGAGCTGCACTTGGCAGGAGAAACTGTATTTTGATATTGTCACTTCAACATGCATGAAAAGCTTAGATCTCTACTCACTTGTTTGTTCCGTGGTTAGTTTTTTACCTATTTTACCTTCAACTGGGGAATCAGTCCCAAGGTTCTGCAGTGATGTTCCTCAATACTTGTGGCCTATGCAATTTAGTAATTTCTCAGTCACTGAAAGGGCTCATTTCATAGTTCAGGTGTCTTAAACTGGGAAATTTGTTCTTGGATGCAGCTCACACAGGCTTTCGTTGCCTTGCAATCTTTCTGGCTTTCCTAACATCCTTGCCTTCTTTCATGGGCTGTAGAAAGTACATGTTTTCTGTGGGAAATGATTGGGAGATTAGAGAGAAGTTGATTTCAGTCCAAAGGGTGGTGATATATATTAGCACAGTTTATAAGATAAAGCCAAATCTCTATTCTCTGTTACCTGGTGAGACTTCAGCCTAGGGCTAAATGCAGCCACAGACGAACGCTCTTTCTTTTATTTCTAAGGGCACATCAATGTGAGGAAGTTATCCTGGAATGAGATAGGGTGTGAATGTAAATGCAGTAGCTGTTCCAGCATAACATCCTGTGGAGACAAGGTCTTGGTGCAGTGACTAAAAGCAATGGAATGACTTTGGTAGAAGCTGAGGACACTGAATTCCCCCTGCACTCCCCCCCAGAAAGCCAGCCCTGCTCAATACCATCTCCCTGATGTCTGACCATGTTTGCACTGACTGCTTTTCCTGTCGATGTCACTTGTGTAAACTGTGATTTACTGCTTATTTTATCAATTGTCAGAAGGAGGTGGAGGGTGATGTCCGCAGTATTACTGTAGGTAACTTGTGAACACAAAATGTACTTCAGCACGCAGTGTGCGAATGATGGGGAATATTTTAGCTCTGCCATCTTCTACTGGCTTTAGTGATTCTTACAGATTATAACTCAGGCTTTGATCATCTCTGCAGGTATCAGGTCTGTCACTCTTGAAGTGCAAAAGGAAGACTGCTGAGGGAAGAAAGTGTATGTTTGCTTTTCTCTTTCAGAAAAAAAACTGAAACGTTAATGTACTGTTTGCAGTGTTGAGAGGCGCACACACTTTTCACGTGGTACTCTCAGAGTTAAAAATCACCTTTTTTTTCATGCTTGTGAGGTTGCTACACCAGTTTTTAGGCCTATGCTGTAATTCAGTTGTTACCTGTTCTTTATGGTCTGCTGAAAATTAGTGTTTATTTTTAAAGTGCCTTTTTGCAGATTAAGTAGAGCATTAATTAGTCACTTTGAGGAATAGAGTGCATTATTCTACCGCAGCTTTCCATCATGTCAAAAACTCATTACCAGATGTAGAGATCATAAACAAACACACATGGCTGCTGCATGCAAATCTGCTGCAGGATAAATTACTGCTGATCTCTTCTGATTAAATAGCTTTGTCTTCCAGCTCATTAATACACTTTCAACCGTGTAGAATATTTAGGTGCTAATAACTCACAAAGCAATATACAGGAGAGCATTAACTTCCTGTATTTGTTAAATATATTTCAATCTGAATTTTTTGCCCATGGTCTAGTCTACTCTTTTTTTTTTTTAATCTTGGAAAAGTAATTGCATAGTCAAAAATCTTCCTTCAGAGTTGGTGTTTGCTTCTGCAGGGTCTCTAGTGGGATATACAAATAGTCTTCCCAAAGCCACATGCAGATGATACTGCAGAAATCAACCTCATATTATTAGGCCAAAGTCTTTGCTGGCACAATTCCCAAGGGGTTATGGCACAAAAATTGGCCTGAGGATGAACAAACCTAATGAAAACTGGGAACTGATAGTTTAGGACCCAATCCTGCTTGTTACTGAGGAATTAGATCCCGCTACAGTGATTCTTGTGGCAGTACCTGAGACAGGTCCCTGCTGTGCCCGGTACCCCAATGGCTGCTGTCACTCTCCACCATCCCTGGGCAGAACAGGGGTGGTGGGAACCCACACACAGAGACCAACTTCAGGCAAGGGGGTGTCCCTGAGCCACTGCAGACAGGCATGTCAGGCTTGTGCCCACCAGCCCTGCATCTGTCCACATTGCTTTGTACCTGTTTCAAGTCTGTTTTAGCACTTGTTCAGCTTTGGGTCAGGCTTCTTTTGCCCATCAGTGTGAACCTCACAATGAGGAGAAGAGTCATTAGAGGCAGTATCCTGTGCTTAAATAATACATGGTTGTGGCAGATGGTAACAAACTCAAAGTCACTGTAGGTTGTTTCAGGTCTTGTTTTTTCCAGTAGGCAGATGATAAATTTTTAAATAGGAATGAGTACCTTGTATAAAGAAGACACGTGTGCACAGACATTGCCACACAGGATCTAACAAACTGGAGTCTGTCCTGGGGAGCTAGTAACAGTCCATGAGGTTTAGGAGGTGAATGAGGACTAACCCCAGGAAGGCGAGGCATCCCAGGTGGTAGCAGAGCTTGCTAGGTGGTGAAAATTTGCATCTGTGATAGAGCCAAGACTTGTAATGCTGCACTCAGTCCCTTAGAAAAGGGACAGTCAAATGGCTGACTCCTGTGTGGAGAGACTACTGCCTAACCCTGCCAGGGTCCCTGGTGTGTGATCGTTCTCACAGGAGAGCCCATCTTTCTTCCCCTCTCACAGCCTCTCTGAGAACATGAGCCTCACACCGCCTGAGCTGCTGATCACAATTTCCTGCCCAGCAGCCTTAGCAAAATTATCCATCAGGGATGAGTAGCCTTGTAGCAGACCTCCACATTTCTTCCTGTTTTACTTTTACCAGAAACATCGATATTTAAAAACCAGGCAGAAATACTTGGTGCCTAGTCGTTCTGTTGCCTGTTCACTGCTTGTATTGCAGCTCCTGGTGGAAGCTCCTGTCTTTCTGTGTCAGGTATTTAACAAGCCTGGATCTGAAATGCAGATGACTTACACCTTGGGAACAGAAGATTCAGATGACTATGAAAATGAAGGACAGTAGTTTGTAGAATATCTTTATGTTAAATCCATACCACATAGGAGTTTGGGAACTCCGGAACCTTTGCACATAATAACCTAGCTGTGACTAGGTCAACTAATGTTAACACTATGTTTAAGCTATAAAGCACCAAGGAAATGTGACACACTGGTATTAATCACAACTCTTTTCTGTCACCAGTGCATGTTTTAGTATTCATAAATTAATTGACTGAATCCTGAATTAGAAACTATCTCTATTTCTAATAATGGGTATTACTGAGTCCAAACTTTTGCAGAGCCAGTAAGTAATATTAAGTCAAAAAAGATCTTGTTTGTTGTTTGAATGTGTTCTGCTCATTGATTTATAGCTTCTATTTAGCTTCCAATTATTAAATGCAGATAAGTTTTGGAATGTATTTAAGCATATGCTTTACTTCAGTCGTATTTACTGACGTCAGAGGAACCCAAAGCAGATGCTTGTGTGCTTTCAGGGATGCTACCTTGAAGCAAGGAGAGAGAAAATGAGGGAAGTCTCCCCTTCCCTTTTGGCTCCTCTTTTCATGTGTGAGTAGCATATTGTGTGTCTGGTTTTATTTAAATTCAAGGATGGCAAAACAACCACATTCTGTAAAAACTTCCTACTTCTTACCATCCTTCTTTATGGTTTGTTTTTTTCTTCTTGTTATTGATATTTGGTAATCTGCAGAGACAAAGTGATGTGAAACTTGGAGGTCTTCACAGAGGATTTTATTCTAATAGTGTTTAAATAAAGCCCTGTGGTCCCACTAAAGCCCACCCTCATTCCTTTCCTTGGTTTGCTTTTTAAACACAGTCTTGGCATGGGCTAATGCTTCATTTGCTGGGTTCTGTTGGGAGAGAGGTGGCAGGGGGGTGGATAGGAGAATCTCCCAGCTCATAGCAGTTGATTGAATTGCCTTGCCTCTTTATACTGAACTAGCATTCCTGAAGCCTGTTCTAATCTTTTATAGTCTCACGAAATATAGAGGTACTTGTTGGTAAATTACAAGTCTGTGAACCGAGTTAACCTGTTAGTTGTTCTGAATCAAATGTACTTAATGGTCAGATGAATTTGTATCCTGAGATTTAAATGGTACTCATAATGTACCTCAAATAACTCTGCAAAATTAAATTGTATATACAAACTCGACTTTTTAAAAAGGAAATAGTATTTTTGTTTGAGGATTTGCCTTGCTTTTCTTTTTTTTTTTTCAACAGTGAAGCATTTCCTGGCATGTTTACAAGAGCTAGGGAAGATGCTTGTTGGATTCACATGTGTATGTTGTGTGACCATCCCTGCTTTGCCAGCTCCTCAGTTACTGTTGTGACAGACCAAGAATGGCTCAATGGTGGTGCTGAAAATAATTGTGCTTGTTACTCAGGAAAGGAGAAAGATGCTGAGGGTTATGACATCTGAGTTTAAGGGCCATTTATATTGCATCTAAAATATTCAGTAAAGTATGAAATATTATAATATATAATACACACATATAATATCCTGAGGAAGATTTTTTTAAATAGCCAAGACTACATAGTTGTAGCATTAACGGCTGGGTGACATATCTTTTTCTCTCCATCGAAGTTTTGGTTAGGCAGATAGGGTTATGTTGATCCTAATTATGAAGACTAGTGCTAATCTGAGATTTCAGACCCACTCGTCTGTGTGCACAAAGGTCAGCATAAACTCTTTTTGGAGCCATGTAAACTTGATCAGTATCTTCTTTTAATAGAGAAATCATATTACAAAATACATCTGTTCCCAATAGTTGTAAGAAATGCCTTGTGGTAATTAAAGCAATCACTTGCTTAGAAATTAAGACCAGGAAAATACCTAGTTTGTTTTTACTGTTTTTTCCCCTTCTATATACTGTGTTAAAGAGAAGGATCAGCAGTCCATCAATAGTACATAAATTAATAAGTCCCTTGGTGGTGACTTAATAATCTTAGTAGTATGTATTAGCTAAAGGAGAACTGGAAAGTAGCATGTGCATTTACTGCATAGCTGACTCGCTGTAAGGTTGTCAGGCAGTACTTATTTATAAATCTTGCAAACTGGAAAAAAAACCCAACCTTGATAAGATTACCATGACATGACAAATACCAGATATAAATAGATTTTTCACTTCCTGCTGTTGTCGTCTTTCTCCTGCCCTTAGTACTCTGCTCCAGTGTAACAGCCTGCCGGAGCTGAGCAGCTCCCCCAGGTGAAGGTCAGCTGTTGATACATTTTTGATCATCATGTAATGTTCTCCTGTTAGTATGTGGTCCCCATCTTAACCTCTTTGCATAGTCCCCTGATTATCCCAAATCACTTTCACATGGAGCTGAGGTTAAGCTTTATTTCTCTTGGCTTGTCCCTTCTGTAGCAGACACTTCGTCTTCACTTTGAAAGGACAAAACGATGTTCAGCTGCCTGAGCCTACACCCAGCCTTTGACTTATACATTATTTAATTTCCTTCAGAGAATTGGAAGCAGAACTTCAGGAGTGGAAGTCAGTCCTTTTCATTTGTTTAAGGATCTTTTAGGGTTAATATAATCATCGATAGTAGATGTCAGCATGATTAGGGTGACTTAAGGTAAAGCAAAGAAAATTGAATACCAAGGGAAATTCTTTCATACTGGAGAGGGTGCCAAGATTTATAGCTGTGCACATCTCTAGGTTATTAGTTGTGGCATTAAAAAATGAAAAACGAAAATCATCGGGTTTTTGGGTGACATGTTGAGGACACCTGCCTTCCCTTACGGCACAGCAGATTGTGGTAAGAAAGGTTTGCACTCTCTGTGTTACATCGTTTCTTGGACTATGGGGCTCTCTGGAACTAAATTCAACCAAGTAACTAATTCTGCAGAAATTCTTCAGTTAGTCCAGAGGTTTTCATTTGGGCTGACTCTGCATTCACTGCTGCAATTAGGTCTGCACATGCTGGTAAGTGACTGCCAAGGCAGTCTGAAAATTTCTAATGTACTGGAGTCAGGAAATTAAAAATTAACTCTGGAAAGGACATCACATAATATTTGGCAGTGTGGTTTGAATGCTCTGTCCACGGAGAGGTGGAAGGTCCTCCTCTTACCAAAAAACCCCTAGGGAACTGAAATATGTCTTCCATGGGATTTTGAATGATCCGCAGCTGGGGAAAATTTTGGAAGGGGAGAGACCTATGGCATACATTTGCTTATGGGTACAACACGACTTCCTTGTGGCCTTTAGTTTAGTGAAAGAGCATTTAATGACAGAGAGCAAGAGTCCCATGTTGTTTCAGGGCTCTGTGGTGCTACAGATGCTGCTCCCGGTTTGGTTATGTGGGAGGAAAAAAAGACAGCGCTGGAGTGTTGCTGTGACAAAGGGAACAACTTGTATCACAAAGTCTTCCAGAGACCGTGAAAAGTATTGAATTTGATATCAAGTAGAA
This sequence comes from Pezoporus occidentalis, assembly GCF_034315485.1. NCBI lineage: Eukaryota > Metazoa > Chordata > Aves > Psittaciformes > Psittacidae > Pezoporus > Pezoporus occidentalis. The sequence goes on from NW_026914181.1 coordinate 517,194, forward strand.
AGTGTTAAGAGTGTCTCCTGATCTTTACACGTAGTGAATAATTATACATCAGAGAGAAAATAGCATTTGCTTTTTTTGGTTCAGTATGGAAACCTGTGCTTCTGTGGTAGCATCCTGTACGTGCTGTCTTCATTCTTTTGATAATCACTTACTGTGTTTGGAGAGGGGCTAAAACATTTGCTGTCCCAGTCCTGGTGTCTGTGCATCTAACATAAAATGGGTAAATACAATAAGCTGGAAATAGAAAACTCACACTTTCTTATGCACATAGGCAATTCCTGATCAAATCTTATGCACTCATCTCTTGACAAGGGGCTGGAAATAATACCAGTCCAGACAGCAAAGAGGCACACTTCTACAGGAAACCTTATGGTAACTTCAATTTGTAATGCAAACCTCAGGAGCACTTCACTTGCATGGGCCAGTCCTGTTGCTGGTTGCACTAACATTTCTTAATGGCTTTTGTGGTTTTTTAGCTGTGGTCCTTAGTTCTGTTATAGCCAACATTTCTCAGCTCGCTCTTGTGGCATCCTCTGCTGTGCTACAGCTGTAGCAGCTCCTTTGGGCCTCATTGCCTCCTTCCTTGATCTCCGCCTCTCCTGTGGTGTTAGATATTATCTTGGCAAATCTTCCTGATGCCAGGAAAGGTAGGAGACGCTTGGCATTATCTCTGTAACTGTGAAAACAGTAATGTGGTATGCAACAGTGCCTACAGAGAGCCTTCCTCAAATATTAAGCACCTACCTAATAGGTGTGATCACTCTCACCTCCCTCTGTCACTGTTGGGAAGAGGTGGATGCCCCTCTACAAGGCTCGGGTGGCCTGAGGTGCCTCTTGAGGGCTTGCGGATTTGGGTCTCCTATGCAGAGGGCCCAGAGCTACTGTGCTTTGATATAAGCACAAAAGCATGGGCTTGAAGGGAATGTGGAATCTGGAGCACTGTGGCCAAGGACAGCAAATTTCACAGAGCTCTAGGGGATCCTCATGGCTGAACACTATTAAGCATAAATGTTATAAATTTCTGGCCTTAAATTGTTTATCATGCTAGTTTGCAACTTCTTAGAAGTTCAAATGCTGTCAACATTAAAAGGCAAGCTGTGTACAACCTAGAGGAAAGGGAAGGGAGATACCTCTGCTTCTTCCTATGGGTATTTGCAAAAATACTGAGGATAAATTCTGAACATAAAACATCTTTGTGAAGTGAAGAGAAATGCAAGTGACCCATTTTCTAACTCTCCATAGTACTGGAAATTTGCATTACATTGTCTTGCCTAGACAAGGAAGGAGGGGAAGAAAACCCAAGAGTCCAAGGATGTTTTCACAATAACATAGCACAAACTCAGAAGAAGTTTAGGAGTATGAAAGACAAGAAATGGAGGAATTTGCTAAATTAAATGTGTTATCCATGGAGTAGCAGATCCGGTTTTCCAAAATACTGAAGTGACTTTCAGACACGACATGAATTCAGTTTTCTCAGCTGCAGGAGGGCACTAAAATGACAAGTTTCAGTGTTAACAATGCAAAAGCAGATACCTTGTTAATCTGGTCACTCATAACTTTCTGCTGAAGGCAAGTGACAGCTCTGATGATCAAGTTTTTACATTTCAGCATTTTGTCTTATGCTGCCTCATTCTGTTCTTTGTCTCGTTCCCGGAGTGATGTGGGACAACTATACTGGTGACAAGCTGGTCCATTTGTGAGGGAGCTGATATTTTGGGATCGTGTTGTGAATCCCTCACAGTACACACTCAGTGATTCACTGGACTGGGTAATTTGAGATCAGAAGCAATGGGTCACATTTACCTGTGGTCTATATTAAGAAGACACAGTAGGGATACACCTGAAATGTATTGTTTGAAAATTTTATAGAAACTGAAAGTGATTAGTAGATACACTGTTGCAGACAGTAGAACTGTAGTAAGCATTTTATGACTGAATAACTCAAAATACTCTTGGTATTTTTTTAAGCATGCAGATGTTCAAACCAGTAGATTGAGGGGTGTCAGGTCAGAACACCAAGATCCTTATGGGAAATGTGGAGACTGCCCACCTGAAAGGACCACTCACAAGATTGCCTACACCAGTGAATGCCTCTCTATATACACCAGGCATATACTTTTCTTAATTAGATACATCTTGCGTTAGCTTTTGAATTGGCAGATGAGTGAAAGATACTGCACAAGTGAACACATTTGTATGTGGTTTCAATATATCTCTAAGCTTCAGTGTGTTTTAAACCCACTTTCTGCTGCAGTCTTGTCCTTTCCCTGCCTTCAGAGCCTTCCTACCTTGCCTGCCTTCCTGCCTACATCCTAGGTGAGCCAGTTCAGGGTGCTAAACCAGTAAACACTCCTCTCTTCTGTGTTGCTAGATTAGGTTTCTGCTGGTTAGCACTTGAACAGACTCATCAAGAGGCCAGACCAAAAAAAGATGGTGATCAGTGCATCAGTGGTTTGGACTGACTGTTGGGAAGCACAGGTCACACTGTCATGTCTGTTGTACTGCTATTTTACTGACTTTCTATTCCATTAAAATACACCCCTTACAAAAATCCTTAACTTGAATTCATTGTTGGTACACCACTCTTCTTGTTTCATATGTTTATATCACTCACTGGTGTTTTTCTTGCTATAATTATTTTTTTGTTTTCTTGCACAAGCAAACTTCCATTGAAACTTACTTTAAATTCTTTACCAGCCTTTTTGCTTCCTCCTTTAGGAGTAGTAATCATACACAGAGGCAACTAGCTGTGTCTAGCAGCATTGCTTGCTAGGTCAGGCTGTCCTCCCAGCCATATTCTGCCTCCCTGGAATACAGGCATGCAGTAGCCTTCCTCCCTGATTTTCCTGGGAAACATGAGCAGCTGTGTACCATGGGAAGCTCCAAGAGGTAAACCTTGAAACAGTCCAAAATTCCTATAGCGTTCTGCTGAGGAAATAGATACACCACGGGAGACATCTCACACCTTCCAGGAACTGAGAACCCAATAAATAAAAGCAAGAGAGGTTCCACTAAGGACATTATACATCTTGCAAGCTAAGGCCCCCACACAACAAACGTCTTCTTACTCCATGCCTCAAGTCAGGATGTGTATGCATGTGTAAAGAGTGAGGGACCCAGAAAGTATGTATCTCTCATTCTCATTATCGTAGGATTTGCATATTTTCTGTCCAAACTGATAGAAATGCTAAGCTTCCACAAGATTTGCTAGGCTTTCTGGCCATTATTTTTAACCGAGTTTGCTTTTTCTGTATTGTATTATATCTCATATGTAGGTAACTACAAATACAGTTGCCATTAACCTGCTATGCAAGATTCAAATTGGAGACAGTATTTGCCATATATCTAAAGACAAGATGAAAGGGAGAGTCTGAATAAACCCATAAAAAAAGAATTTTTCGCTTTCTTATTTTGCTGTGCAAATTCAAAAGTTTAGGACTCTAGCAATCTTTCAGCAGTGATATAACGGAACAGAAATGCTGCTGGAGTTGAAAGACAGTTCTAGCCTGCCTGTGCTTTATTGATGAAAAAAAAGTATTTTTAGGGAACTTTTTAGGTATTTTTAGGTATTTTTAGGTACTTCTCGCAATTCCTTTTGCGGAATCACTTTTATTTGCTTTGTTTTGATAGGAGTCTAAGGCCTCGGCTACTCTCCCAGCTTACACTTGAGAAAAGAACTACTGATTTGAGAAGGAAAGGCATGAATTATTTTCCAGTGCAACAAATACTGAATATGCTGAATGTGTCACCCAACCTGGTATCTGCCTGCCTCAAAATCTGAAAGCAAGCAAGCACAACAGCTGCTCAACACCTACACTATGATATGTTTCATAAGGCAGAAGCTGCCAAATCTGTTTTTTTTCTTTTGTTTTGCTTTTCTAGAGAGAAACTCAGACAGCTACAGCTAATGATGCCCTCCAAGTCTTCTACTTTTATATTTTCAGTTGCAAAATTCAATCTGTCTTGCTAGCAGCATTCAGCAAAATAGCATTGGCACTGAGTACAGGTCCTCTGTAGTAACAGCTCACTGTGAGTGAGAGCACAGCATTCTGTTAATTACTTTTAATTAAAACAAGTGCCTGCACACACACACGTACATACAGAAAGACTCTGTTTTTCTAGTGGCTTGGCTTCCTTTTCCTCATTGAAGGAAGAAGTCAAACTTTCTCATTAAATGCTTATATAAAAATGAAATAATTCTGAGGTTAACCAGAAATGCAGCTTAATCTTGTATAGAAACATGTGTGTGATTTTTTTTTTTTTTTCAGTTGCACAAATATAGCTGAAACTTGAAGTTGGCAGAGAATACTGTTTAAAAATATTTAGTCCCAGCATGTAAAAACTCGTTTTGTTACAGAATTCCTTTGTGAAAGGTGCAGCTATGCCATGCCTCTGCCAAAGTGATGGGAGCCATATCGACAGAGTACGTTTTGGAAAATATCTGCATTTTGGGCTTGTAGTTACAAAAGTTAAACTGGAATGTACATGTTTTATATATCGGTTGGAAGGATACCACATCTAGTAATATTTTTTTAAGAGAGTGGAGAGAAGAAAAAGGAAAGCCTGCAGTTGGAGTCAAAGCTTCCCTCTGTTAGAACATGTCGGGATGAGCAGAGGTATGTGTGATGACACTTAGCATGTACCACTTACGGCTCTGGTTTATTCTTTCTAGCTGTCATCATGTACTGTAGTTATGATACATATGCTTAATTTTGGCTATATACCTCATCTTTCTCTTCTCTGAGCGTGTTTAAGCTTTATGGAATAATAAGAGCTACTGAAACATGTGATACTGTCTGCTGCCCAGGTGCAAGTCGTGCTCGGGTTTTGGTACTCTAAGAGCAATTAAAAGCAGCATTTTGTGGTCACCGCTGTTTCATGAACTGTTGCCATGATGCTGTTGTCCCACAAGAGCTACTGGCTACTTGCCTGGCTCAGTCCCTGGCTGACACACCAAGCTGTCTTGACGCTGGGTGACTGCAACAGGTAGACTAGGTTAACCTGAAGCCTGGCTCTCCCAGCTGAGACAGGGAAGAGTGGGCAGAGGAGGATTTGGTCTTTGCTGTGGCCACTGTGGAAGGAGGTGAGTGGAAGCCATCATCCTGGTCAGACCAGATATATTCAAGTGGCACAACCACTTTATGTTCCTGGGCAGCACTTCAGGTAAACTGCGGACACCCACATTCATGGTCACATGCACATCAGTCTTCAAAATTACACAAATAAGCAAACTATAGATGAAATAGTGAAGCCTTGGGCCAGTTTTCTCACTTCTCAACTGAGGTCACTTACAGACATCACTGAAGGAGCTGTTTTTTTTCAATTACATTTCTGTAACAAGTTTCATAAAAGAAATCAGGAATAGCAGGGATTGTTTGCTCAGCCTGTTGGATCAGACACATGAGATACAAATAATCCCCATCCTTTTTAATTAAGAATTGCAAAGTGCTGCTTCATCACTACAGACCTGTTTTTAAAGTAGATCCAATGTCTACTCATATTGAATGTCTCTTTAATAAACAATGAAGTCTATCTTTTTGTAAAAAATAATATTTAATTATAGGATATTATCACAGAGGATGGCTGCAATACGAATAGGAACTCATCTGTTCCAAGTCAATGTTCATGAATACAGAACTATATAGATGTATGCACTTTAACTTGTGGAAAACTAATAACATTGTAAAACACAGTTGCTTGGAGATCAAAGAAACCTTTGTCTCACTGAGGCATTTGTGTGGCCTGTGAGTGCCTTGCACGCTTTAGGTAGGAAAGTTTTATGGAGCAACAATCATACCGAGTAAATTCACTCCAAAGCTCCCATAGTACGTATATAATACGTGAATCTGAGGAATCAATGGATACTGTATGAAAAGCGTTATGCCGATACACTTTACCATTTTCTGGTTAGTATAGATTATTTTCCTTTTCCAAAATGCCCAAATGTATAATCCATCTAATTTAAATTTACAGATTATAGAACCAAGCAGAATGATGAGATACACATACAGGGCTGTTCTTTTTCTGTCAAAGATTAGATCAAAATTTGTCACAGGGTCATCAATTATTTCGTAGTATTGAAAGCTTTTTCTCCTAAACAGAACAAGTTTTGTAGTGGTCTGTAAGAATTTCTCTTCTCAGAGAAGGAAATAAAGGCATGTAATCTTACATTTTCATGTCTTATCTGTTTTATACATGAAACAGGAAAGTTGAACCACAAAAGAAGTACTGAATTTAAGCCTTTTTGAAATACATCAAAAATTCCATGTCTCATTTTTAAAGAGCCTCTCAGTTTAGTCTGGTTTAAAGGAAAAATTGTATTTGTGACATCTTAAAACAGTATTTTAATCTTTAATAGTAGGATGTTGTCCAAAGTGTTATCTAGGATATGTCTTCCTCACCCAGCCAGCATTGTGTTGTGGTACCTGAGCTTGTTCATACTGCCAGCCATATGCAGCAGGATGCTAAAACAGGGTAAGTGAGCACAGCATTTCATGAGGCAATTCAGCAGCTCTCTGCTGCTGGAGGCAGAGGTGTCCCACTTCTGTGCTCTCCACCCCTTCCATACCGACTGGGACTTGGTGAATCCCATCTCAATACCCCAGCAGCAGGCTAAGGCCTTTTTTGTCTGGATTAGTTTTCTGATGGTCTGGTGCATTGACTCAGTTAATGAAAGGGTCAGCTTAGCACCGGAGCCAGCCCAAGAGGTGGGTGGGAGCCTGCAGCCGGCAGCAGGTGGTGCCTGCACAAAGGAGAAGGGGGAAGAGGGGCTATGGCATCCCCATTCGAGCAGGAATGACCTGCTGGGGGTGAGAAAACCCTAAAGGTATTTACTACCTCTGCCCAGCACTGCATTGAGCTTCATACAAGTCCCTCGTGGTAAGCTGTGTGCTGCTGGAGTTGTATGGAACAGAGATATTTATGTAGATTTTAGAATACCATCAGCAACCTTTACTTGCCACTCCCTTTGGCCTCTCTGACTACAGTGCATCTTCTGATTTGTCTCACTTTGGAAAGACAGCTATGCCCACATCTTTCCTCAATCAGGTGGTGGCCCAGGGTCCTGAGAGCTTTCCAACTTCTCTGGTTTTATGTGGATAAGGCTGTTGCTCTCAATAGAGCAGCCTCTGATGCAGGAGTAAGATAAGATGCCTGTCGTGAGTAGGCATTTGCTTGAGTGAAAAACAGATGTTCTGACCCAGGAGTTATGTCTTTTTTAAATGCCATGTATGAACTTTTTATCTCTCCTTAACAGAGCGGGAAAGTAAGCTCCCCAGCCTATAGACAGTGTCCCTTTGACACTGCCTAGCAGGCGCACGCCACATGGGCACGCAGTCGTGCAGGTAGTTTTCCTCCAGGAAGCGCCACAATTTGCACTATTCACAAACCGCAGGGTACTATTCTGTTTCCAGGCTCCTAATCCCTCTTACACACAATCCCTTACAACTTGAACTGGGGGGGGTGGAGGAGCAAGTTAAAAAGGAAGGAAAAAGGAAAATGAAACACAATGTACAGCCAGCCAGTGGCTGCCAGTTAGGGTGCACACAATCGACACCAGCTGCAGCCCAATTAAACCCGACATTCACAGGTGTTCCCAACAGACTCTGCACTTACAAAACCACTTTCTTGAAAATACCTAAGGCTTTAACACAGAAGCTCATTTCTTTTTTCCTCCTTTTTTTGAGGGGAAAAAAAAAATTCTTTAAAGCTGTTTAGAACACTTTAAATACAAAGTAAGTGAAAAGGACTTTCAGTCCACTGGAAAGAGTCGATGCTTAATGCCAGAGTGGGGGAGAGTCAGCCAAACTGAATCAGCCAGTGTAACCAATGGTTTCGAGAGAAAGATGGGTTATGTTGAATACTGTTTATTCAGGGAACAGTAACTGGGCATTTTATTGTTGCTGGGAGTAAGTGTGAGGGGGAAGTATGACTAGGTGCAAATCAGTTTCCTTTGGGATTCAGTTATTTGCACCTTAGCTGTGAGCTTGTGTGTGGCTTTGCTTATTACTGGTCAGTGTGTGTATTGGTGGTTAAGATAGCAAATTTTCACTCTCCTTTCCTCCCAGGACAACTCAATACAGTTGCCTTTTTGACTCTAAAGTGGGATTCTAAATTAGTTGCTTATTTTCTGATCTTAAAGCACTCATTGAGATGATAAATCAGTCCTTTATAAAAATATGGTTTTAACACATGAATTCAAAATTACTTCCACACTAGAAGAGGTCTGCAGACAGCAGACTAATGTAAGATCAGTAATTTGCTCTCATTCCATTGAAAACGAGAACTGTGTTTGTTAAACTTTGATTTAGAATTTAAATTAAGAATCAAACTAGGGTGTATTCTGGTGCTCCTGGATTCGGTAGTATTCAACCACACCTGGCTGGCTGTTCATCTCTGTGATAACACCCCACAGCTCAGTAGTTATTGCTTAATTACCTGGTGCCTGGCCTGTTTAATCACTCTTCTTTCTGTCAATCACTTAATGTCTTCATTACTGCGTTAACAGTCAATGCTGAAAGCCACCCTGTATTCAGAAGCAGTCAAGAATATCTGTTTTGTCCTTCAATACATCAAGGTGCAATTTTGCCTTTGGAACAGGACTAGGACATTATTCGTGTTCCTCACAACACACAGAGATGCAAAAGACTTCACTTTTTTGTCTTTTTTAATATTGAAAAGGTAAAAATGGTGATCCCTTGAATTTGTATTTGAACATCATTAAGCATTGTCTTAAAACTGGCAGATATGTAATGTTGGTTCACAGCATTCATTTATAGAGGCAGGCAGAGGCTATTCATCCTGATAAATGCAATGGAGAAAAATCACCCAGGTTTCAAATTCACAAGCATGCAACCTAAATTAGATATTGTCACTCAGGAAAAGATACTGGATGCAGTGTGGATAATCTGAGAGAAATCATCTTGGCACTAATATGTTGGCAGATACAGTAATAGAAAGGGAACCCAGGAACACTGCTTTGCCATGGTATGGCTCCCTCTGTGCCCTGTGGCTTCAGTGGCTCAACAGCACAAGAACAGAGAAGAACTAGTTAGTGAAGGCGACATGGCAGACAGGCTGAAGGATGGCCAAGTTCTGCAGGAGCTGGAACTGAATCACTGAGGACTCTGCAAAGACTTGACTGAGAGGGGATGAGATAAGACTGTAAAATCATTGACAGTACAGAGAAGGTGAATGGGAAGCAACAGATGAATCACTGTTCTTGTAACACCGGAACTAGGAGGCACTTGCTGAAATTACCAGGTTTAAGACAAGCCAAAATGCTTTTTTATAGAATGCATGGTTTGACTATGAACATTACAGGATAATGTTGTGTAGGCCAAAAGGAGAAGTGATTTAAGAAAGTAATTGGACAAATTCACTGAGGATAGGTCTGCTGCAAGTTTTTAAAACTGATGATCTAGATGCAGCTTCTGGTTTTGGAGTGTCACTAAGCCTGGGATGGATATGTACCCTGCTGCAAAGCCGTGGGTTTTCTTCCTTCCTCTGCTGTCAATTTGGCCCTTTTTGCTGTGTTCCCTCTTTACCTCACTTGACCCAATCTATGTTTGTTTTAAATTTTGGCAGAAATGACATTTAAAAACCCTTCCATTGCTTGGTGTGGTAAGAAATGCCCTAATATGACTATGACAAATCTATGAAAAACTAGTAGACCTTAGGCCAATAACACAGTAGATTTCACCAGATGAATTTGCTCTCATTTCACTGTGGCTGTATTACTCCTTGTGTTTGCTTTCCACAAGTGATTTAGCTTTATTAGCTAGTGAGAATGCTGGTGAGGACTTTTTTTTTTTTAAGTTTGCATACTTGAATGAAGAAAAATAATCACACTTGCCTTGTTGAATCTCTTACCTCAGAAACCTGATACTCTGGGTTAGCCAAGGAATGGAAACAATGCCATGTGACTTCTGTGACCAGACACAAGGGCCCAAATTTTAAACACTGTGCCAGAATGCCTGCTGTTTATTACTCAATAATACATAAAATATTTAGTCCACAAGAATTCTGAGTGCAGCCAGGAAAAGGGAGAATGATAGTTCATGCCTTAAAATTCTCTCTTCTTTCCTTAAAAGCAGCTGAAATGTTCCTGGGAAGTAAAATAAAAAATAATTATCAGTTTTCTTGGGCTTCCTCATGTCTAGTAGTTTTCAGTAATAGCAGAACTTAGTTCAGTCTTTAAGATTAAAATTAAAACCAAAAAACCCTTTGGAGGTTCATTATCATCATCGTTACTGATACTCTTGGGAAAGCATAGAGAAAAAGCACCATCAGAGGTATCAGCATATGGGCTGATATTCCTCCTGAGAGTATCAGTGTTCAAATGGAACAGGAATAAATGAGACTGGCGGTGCTGTTCCTTCTTTCTTGGATCTGGCAACTTGAGTCTTTCCTTCAGCTTCTCCTTCAATAAAACCTATCAGCTCAAAAAAAGTGAACGTCTTGTGCTGTAGTGATACCCTCCTTCATAATTCTGATGTTATAGATCGATGATGGACTCTGTGAGCAGAATACAGCAGTCAAAACTTGCTGTAGTACATACTGGGTTTTATAATGATGCCTGTAGAAACCCCCAGCAGGTCTCTTCCTCTTCGTTTATGTAAAACTTGCCTTATTGCACTATTTATCAAGGGGAAATGGACCCCTCCTTCAAAGACCGACACAAGTTTAGAGTCCAAGATGCTTTTCCATCAAGTCTTCTCCTTTTTGAAAGATTTCTAGGTTTGGTGTTAGACATGGATGGGGGAAGGGAGGTTTGATCCAGTTTGGGTTTTTTTCTTTTTCTTTAAGTAGATTTATTTTTGTGTTGAGATAGGGAAATAGTCACACTGTCTACTTGGAGAAAAACCTGAACAGGAAGACCAGTATCCCTCCGTTAACTTTCCAGATGATGTATTACTTACCTCTGCAAGAAGTTGGTGCACTAAATCTCAGCTATGCTTCCACATTTAACTTCCACATTTAGCTGTCTCTAAAGTCCTGAAAAGCATTAAAATGCATAAGAGCAGTGTTTAGCTTCACTGCTCATTAGAGCAGCACAGAACTAACAGTAATATTGTTGTAACTTGACAAAGCCATCTAAATCCATGCATGTTTTCTCTTGAAAGCTTCCTAAACATGCTGCTAAATCCTCTGAAAAGCTACTAAACAGCTTTGGCAACCATTAGCACAGCATAAGCAGGGGAACTCCTTTCAGTAAGTGAACAAACAGAGAAAATATGCTGAATAGCTGGACAAATGTGTTTCAGCTGGCTCTTTCACTTACAGATATAAGGGAGCAGTCAATATCAATCACTGTTTTCCCTGTTGCACTGGAAATCACAATATCTCTTTTCATTCTGCAAGCTCTTTTCACCACAGTAATGTGTCTTTAGAATGACACTGGAATCAGTCTGTTTCCGCTGTCTAAAGTCCAGAGAGCTTAAAAACACATTGCAGGTTATGAGACCCTAACCCTCCTCCCCTTCCACTGCTCTCTCCTTCTAGCCTGCCTTTTGGAATTAATTGTTTTTACTTCTTTCCCAGTGTAAAGCTGAGAAAGAAAAGTGCCCACAGAACCTGGGAATATCTGCTCCTGTGCTTTAGGGACAGAAAAATGTATCGCTTGTTGTTGGGGCTTTAATTTATCAGGTGTCGTGTGGAGTTTAACACAAGGTAATATGATTATTAAGTTAATTTGCAACATCCTGTAATACGAAATGTAATGTTATTGTGGTTTCAATTTTGAGCTATATCCTGTTTCTTGGATGTCCTAATCACCCACAACATCATTTATTAAAAATAGTTGGAGAAAATCTGACCATGTGAGCATCTGGCATTTAGAGTATGTTGGTGTCTTGTGTTTGCTTTCTTCCTTTCAAGTAATGTATTTTATAATAGTAATTTTCTGTGGGGGTTTTCTTTATTGTTTCTTTGCAGATAACAGCGGTCTGCAGAGAAGCAGCCCTTCTAGCTCTTCAGGAAGACATACATGCCAAATCTATCATGGGACAGCACTTTCGGTACGCGCTGACTATTGTGACCCCGAGAATTCCTGATTCATTAATCCAGTTTTATGCAGATTATCAGCAGCAAAGTGGACTGCACACGCTTTGAAAGGCAAATTAATACGTACGCCTATTCACAGTGTGAATAGTGCATTTCCTTTGTAAAGCTGTCAAAAGCCAAAGAATTTTTTATTGTGAGTAGAGTGTCTGAAATTAACTCAAGTGCAGAATTGTCATAATAAATGCCTATGTGGAAGTTTGGAGCATAACTGGTATCATGTAAAACTTCATATTTTTACAGTTCCAGTGGTATAATCTGCATTTTGGAGGTGATAAGATTGTTAGTTTAAGTCAGTTTATTGGAGTGTGTATCTGTAAATCAAAAAGTAATTATCAAATTCTGAATTTCTGGTGGATTCTTGGCCCTAAAGAGAGTAGCAGCAAGTGTCATTACTGCCTTCATTTGTTCCTGCCTCAGCCGTAGTCTGATCCCAGGGACTGTCTCAGTGAGGCACAGACCTGAGGAGTGGCCTCACTACAAAAAATGCTGACAATTATTCTGAACCTTTTGATTTATGATCTCCAGAAAAGCTGCCAAACAGGCTTGCTGAACATAGAGTTTTCTGAGGTAAAGCTAAGGTATCATGACTGATGACAATGAAACATTTGTTTTTGGTTTTAAACAACTCCTCTTTACACATACTGGGAATTAGGCATCTTTAAAACTGTACATCCCTTGGCTAACCGAAAACCACTGCCAGGCCTCAGCGAAAGATTTCTGTTGTTATTTGTTTGTTTCCATCAAAATAAATAGGAATGTTGATTGGTAATTTAAAGCTGGCCACTTGAATGAATACTAATTAATGAATAAGAAAACCTCCTTGCAAAAACTGTTATAAATGACCACAAAATAGTTCAGGGACAGGTAAAATCTTTTGGGCTTATTTCTTTGTTATATTGAAATGACTATGGGTCTTCATAGGTTCTCTACTTTGCACTCAATATGAAATGAAGATAAGTAAACTCATTTTCAGCTTTTTTCCCCCACAGTAGAAAGACTGAGCTTTTCTATTCCATACATGAAAAATAGAGGGAAAGATAAAGCAAAAACAATACAAACTTGAATAAAAATGGGAAAGAAAAAAAAATAAACCCCCTCAATTTCAGTGGGGAATTCTGTGTTTTCCTGGTGTTTTGCAGGTAAATAGAAGGCTTTCCAGGTCAAAATTTTAGCCAAATCCAGCTTTCATTTGTTGAAGTAAACAAATATATTTTTAGGCTCTGTGTAAAGTTATTTTTTGGATTTGTTTATCGATGGTTCTGAAGACTTTTCTTTCTTGCAGCCATTAGATATATATTCAGAAGAGTAGTAATTATTTAGAAATTTCCATAAATTTATGAGAAATTTGTGTATATCTAAGAGAGACTTCTACTATATTTACTTAAGTTATCAATATGAAATTTTAAAAGTGATCTCTTGGCCTTGATTATGGTTTTTCTCTTTTAGTTCCACTCTGTACATGATTTGCAGCTTTTAAACAGAAATATACTATTTTTATATAGCAACTTTTCTATTTTATTTTAAACTCTTGTTGTTATAATTAGCATTTAATTTTACTATCTCTGAAAAGGGTTAGAGCATGAGAAAAAGCATGTCGTTCACTTAGTTCATGTGATGTATGGGCAGTTTTTTTTCTTCATTGTTTGACCTTTTAATAGTACAACAGACAGAGGGAATTAAGAAAATTATAAATTGGAAAAGTTGCCTTGGGGATCAAGACTGTATTTGAAACTACTTTATCATCTTTTTCTAACTTTTATATACTACATCTTGAAACTCAGGTTGTGAACTGTTTATTATAACCATTGCATTTTTGATAATTCCAAAAATTAAATGCCACACTGTTATCCCCTGGTACTTTCCTCCAGAGTGTGTTCCTGAAGGAAGGAAAGAAAAACTAGTTTTTACTGCCAATAATGAATTCTGTTTATAATTTTATATCCTAAAAATAACACTATTGATGCTCCAGATCCGTAGCAAAACAAAATCGCCATTTCTTGGGAAGTGTTCAGTCAGATCCCTTGGGAATGTCCACCAACGCAAGAATCTGAACGGAGAGAGGCAGGTAGGAGCTGGCTGCCCTTTCTGTACGTGGGCTTCTGTTGCCACTAGTGAGAATTTGCACATTGAATTTTAGGACATTAGGAGAGAATGCTGGTCCATGACTGCTGTTCATGCTTTAGGAAAGAACCTATCCCTGCAAACATTTGTCCTCTCATCTGCACAGTACCACATGTATCCACGTGGTGCCAAATCTCTTGATACATACCTACATGCCTGAAGGGATTTTAAATGTAGGAAGCTGCCTTTTTTTACGTTGGGTTTGTAGGACTTGGTTTTTAAAAAAGCAAGATACTGTTAAAATCTGAAGTCCCTAGAAGGTTTCTGTTGCTCCCAAAGACTGATTCCACTCAAAATCTTGCTCCATCCCAAGCCACAGATAAATTGAGATTTAAAGGAATGTGTGGCAATTCCCCTTCTCTTTCCTAATGACAGATCGCCATTATCATGAACTACCAACTTGAAACTTAACAAAAATCTGGAAAGTAACCAAAAATTCAGTTTTGGCCAAAGCATATCAGCAACCTAGTCCTTTCAGAATCCAGCCTGGTGAACACTTTTGCACCCTCACCCTCTCATTGGAACTTACTGATGAAGGCACTGTAGGACAGAGCACTTCTGAAGTATCTTTCATTAACCTGTCATTTAAATGAGTGTTTTTTAATTCAGAGCTGAACTTTTCACAGGGTGTTTTACTGAACACATTGTGCCTTGGCACCAAATCAAATTGCTTGCAGTGTGAGGACATATAAGCCTGAACACCTCCATGCTTCAGAGTAAATCAAAGATAGAGGCATTCTTTCTTCTGCTGGGTTAATCGCGTTTACTGTTGTTGGATGTTTCCCTGAGATTTAATTTTAATAAAATGATAGAGCCCCTGTGAATAGAAGAGAATGAATCTGAGAAGTATCTCTCTCTTCCATCCTCTTTTTAACTGCTGAAGTGGTTCCTAGACTTATTTCTTTACGTTCTTTAGAAATACAGTCTTTTTCCTGCCTGCCATTATCTTTTGGAGCCAGTTTTTGGCCCCAATACTGCTTGAGTTGCAGAATTGTTAACATTAAATCAGCTTTTCAACGTTTCAGGCACATTTTGTTTAAATACAAAGTCTAACTTTTTCCTCCAATAACAGCGTCTTTGAAATTGGCATAAAATGTCTTTTGACAGGTTTGCCAAAAATGACCAGGAGAATATTTATGATCAATATGAAAAAATGTCTTCACTTAACTTGAGAAAAAGTTCAGTCCTGTGTTCTCCCTAATGTATAAACCAGATTTTCACTGCAGGTGCGATATACAATTCTTAATCCTGGAAAAAGAATGAAGTTTATTGTGGATAATTTTTCTGCAGTCACTAAATGAGAACAGAACATAGCTTTACTGAGCTCAGGTGCAAGGGTGAACATCAGGGACAAGATAATTTTCAAAGATGGATATTCAAAATCACTGGATTTAGATTTGTCAGCCCTTTCAAATATTGTACCCTGAAAGTTTATTTTTCTGGCTTGTGTATGCTGGCTCTTTCCTTTCAGTTTCTTTACTCATTTTAAATGTCAAACTGTGGTTCTTCTCCTTCAGAAACTGGGCACGTGCCAAACATAATGCTCCTATAACTGAACATCAGGCGATTCTTGCTGCAGGAAGGCTGGCTATAGATGGCTTTTTGCTGTGAAGGCTTCAGACTCTGTGCTGATGAGGTGTGGAGAGGAGTAGAGAGAAAGCCAAACTCTAAAGCCTGGTGTTTTATAGTGTGTACTGCCCATTAAGCTGAAGTTAACTGATGGACACAAGTTCATGGGCGGGAGAACTCTCCTTATTGCAACAGGCAAGTATCAGTGCTGTGGAGGAGGCAGACCCTTAAGGCTTTTGGATGTTTCTGGCTCTCCCAGAGAAACCAGTCAATTGGATGGGCGAAACAGTATTACCAAAACTAGAAAAGCAAATGTCCACTGGTTGGGGTAGCTCAATATGTAGTGATAAGTAGGAGAAAACTTAGAAGCAATTGTACTTGGAAGATGAAGAGTCAGGCAGACACCTACTGTCAAAACCTTGCCAAAAGCCTGTGAAAGAATTAGTAAAAAGCAGGCATGAAGAATTCTCCCTGCTACCTGTGATCGCAAAGCTGGGACAAAACTGAATGTGTTTCCTTCACACTCCTGTGGCTTGGGATTACCCATGTGCTAATGCAGTCAGGGTGCAGGAAGTGGCTTGCAGTGGGAGCTGGGACAAACTGACCTGCGCCTTGACCTGCTCATGACACATATGATGGGGAGGCCCACTCTTTGGCCACCACTGACAAAGCCAGCACATAAGGACAGGTGGGGTGAAGGACAGTGAATAATCTTTGCATTTTGGCTACTCCAGCATAAACTGATGGCCACTGAACTCAGGAGCCAGGTGGCCTATGTAAAGCTTTTTGTAGCTGCTCCAAACTGTGTCTTGAGGTCCTGATCAATATGGAGCTAACCTATAAAAGAGTTGCATTTGGAAGATTGGTTTTACATTGTGACCCTTTTGTATTTGTATTTAATGTTCTTGTTATGGTTGTAGAGAATTGATGTAATTTTTACCTACTATGAACCCCAAAATCTTCTGCTTTTGCTGACACATTTTTTTTCCTGACATGAAAGAAAATACTGTAGGTGATCTAATGTGTGCAATTTAATAAAGAGCTTTTACTAGGGAGTAGAATCACAGTTGTAGTTGCGCATGTTTTGAATGGCAGGTTAACATCTGTAAGACAAATATTTCAACTGAAACCTATTCCTAATCTTGGGGCTTGTGTCTGCTTTTTTTTGCAACTGCTACCTGTTCATTTATTAATCTTTTCTGTAGGAAACTCAGCCATGCATTTCCTCCAGGGCTTTATATGTTCTGTGTTAAATATTTTAAATGGTGTCATTCTTCCCTGCAGACTTAAATCCAAGGGCTCCAGAGTCCTGATAAATCTGTGTTTTCTCTGTTGGCTAGTCCGCCAAGGACCAAACCCTGGTGTTTGCATGGCAGGCCTCCAGCAAGAGCCCAGGGATGGCAAGAAAAGGCAATGGCAACCAGATGACATTCTTTCCCTTTGAATTAGTGTAGAGTCATTGCTCAAATAGATTTCAGATCCTTCCCACAAAATTTGAGGCTAGTGTGTTGACTGCCTGTGCCTATGCAAGACCCATGGCAATAAAGCTTGGATTCATCTAAAAGATTAAGGGAGCGGAGTCGCTCTCGCTTTCCTCAGTACTCATTGAAGAAATGCTTAAAGACAGTCCAGACAGTGATTTATCACAGCTAAGAGCTGAACTACCTTTCTGGAGGTCCAAAAGAGATAACTGATGTCAAGAGAGGCCCCATGGCAATTATCTACAGAAAGTGCCTTAGAATAGGTGGAAGGAATTGAGAACAGTAACTCTCAAAATACTGAGAAAAATATTTTATCAACTTGTGCAAATATATCCTGTTTGCATAAATGGTTCTGGAAATGCTGTTGTTCTCTTCCTCTCAGTACCTGTGTCTGTGTGGCATGGCAGCGTGCTCTTAACCACACACACCTCTGATTTTTTTATCTTTTTAGTAACAGACAGGAGTTTTCACATCCCTGTTTGGTAAAGTAAATGGCTCCACATCAGCAGAGTGTGGAAAGGGCTTTGATAACCTTCAAGGTGAAATACTTGTCAGCTCTCACTTTATCCAGGAACGGATTATCTGGGCTGTGGAATAATGAGGTCATGTCTTCCCTCCACACTGCTGGCAAGAGCTTCAAATTTCACACAGGGGTAGCTGCTTACATCAAGCCAGCTTTGCTTAATGCCGTTTAAAGCTACCTCCGTTTTCTGTCAGCAAGTTTTTACCAAACTGAGGATGTGAAATGTGTTCGTATAGCCTTATTTGCATTATGTGAGGTGTTTCCATGGTCTTTGGATTGCTGTCTTAACAGAGAGTTGGTTGGTTTTGATGCAGAAGTGCAAGATGCAAGTAGCAGAGTGACTTGCCTGTGCTGCATACAGGCAGGCATTGCTTATGAGGAATGTAGAGCAGGATTTGGCAGGTGAGTGGACCAAGGCCACATAGCTCTTTTCAGGTGAGTGTCCCACTAGTCAACTTGCTGCACTGCCATGAGCCTAAATCTGCAGTTTTTATGCAGAGCTACTGCATTGTGAGTGGCCACCGACATGAAAGATCCCTAAAGCACACAAGCTGTGGATGTTAAGGCCTATGGGTGCTTAAGTAGATTAGCAAACAAACAAATCCTTTAATACTCTGGAATGGTTCCTCACCACCTAAGTAGAGATTATTCCACCAAACCAGCAAATTTTACCCTTCTACCTAGTGTAAAATATGCCTTTCAGATAGCTAAGTTCTTTAATAAGCACTCATGGTTAATAAGTACTCATGGTTAAAAAATAATTCTAAAATAAAGGAAATAGGAAAGCATATTGAAAACTTCTGTGTGGATTTCAAAAAGGGCACAAAAATGTTAGACAGACCCTGTGAAAACTGAGGTTACTACAGTGCTGGCCGTCGCATACAAAGGATGCGACCCCAGAAAGGTCACTACCACAGAAGATGTTATCCTTACTATTAGTTTTACAGAACTCATTACCATTTTATGTACAAATGTGTGACATAACTCACCACCACTTTCTTCTTAGCATTGTGAAAATCTTGGTTAAACTGTCTACATGTCTTGGTTAAACATGTAGAAACAACGGGTTACCTTGGTCTGATTCCGTTTCCAGGCTTTCATCATCTGTAATTTTAGTAAAAAAGTGCTTTTGTTAATATGCAATGCATCATAGTAACCGGTTACACTTTTACTACAAAAGGGTGTTTTATTTTCCTGAGGGATGAATAGTAATCAAGTATCAGCTGGTAGTGCCAAGTTCCTTGATAACACAATTGGCTGCATACAGCTTTGTTAGGCCCTTTCCTGCACTTGCCGGGAGAGACTTAAAAGAAGATGGTAGGAAAGCTGTTCTTTCCCTACTTGCGTGTTGGGATCGGAATTTTGGGATCCTTTTGTCTGCTGGGTGAAAAGGTGAGTGCCTGCATCGACTGGTGAAGCCCTTACTGATTAACAGTGGTGAGGGAAAGGTGGGAGAGGAGATAGAAAAATGTTTGAAAATAAACATGTGAATTAGGAAGATTAAACACTGACTGACTTTAATGTGGAAGGGTGGGGGTTGATGGAGTTGGAAGGTGACAGAAAGTGGGAATACTGATTATAATCAGAGTAGGGGCTGATTTGTGTTATTTTGATGCTGATTTCAGTGTGATGGTGATCTGAGGGAAGGCTACAATCACCCTGGCCCTATATAGGAAGTGTCTCTATGCTAAGCACCAAGTGGAATCTGGCTTTGATCTCATTAACCCCATCAGCACTAGATTAGCAGATGTGTTTCTGGAGTTTGACTCTTCAGATGCTTAAGGTGTATATACGGTGGCAGCAGGGCAGCACAAGGTGTTTGATGTGTATGGCAGTGAGACCTCTCTGAAGTCTTTGGAGGAACCCCTCTTGATATGCAGCAAGCCCCACATGTGCAGAGAGTTTTTACAGATTTTTTTTTTTCCTCCTAGAAATATTTAATTGTCATATCATTGGCAGGGTTCGGAACAGTTGAAGAAACTTGAGAAGAAAAAGTTAAGACTTCTGATTTTTTCAGAAATTTAGTATCAGGTAATGTTATCAAGAGGAAGGAGGGGAGTTCTGCCCTTTTTCTCAATGAGAAGAAGAGGAAGAGTTGGGGAATAAAAATCTAAGAAAGTGGGGAGGAAAAGAAAAGAGTAGAAAGTGTGTGTGCAAAGTTTCCTCCTTTCTTCTAAAGTCCACTCGTTTATTTCTAAACTCTACAAGAAAAACAGTGAGATAGAGAAGGAAAACCCACAGCAACAGTAAAAAGCTCAGAGGTTTTATTTTTCTAGAAGCATTTGTAGCCATCAAAAAGGATCTTGTACATTCAACAGATCATTTTGTTCCTCACTACTGGTTTTCTGTGACTTTTAAAAAAGGACATGCAAAGAGCTGATGTGAGTTATGTGCAGGAAGCTGCACAAGACAGGGGGAGCAGTGTGGGAGGTGTTGCAGGGCAGAAATGATGGCATAGCATGAAGAGTAGGGTCCCAGAACAGCACCCTAGCCTGGGTAAGAGCAGCTGTGTGCCGTCTCCAGCAGCAGAGCTGAAGCAGAGCTCTGAGAAGAACAGCATCCTTGGACTGGTGTTTTCTGTGCTGCACAAAGCCTCAGAAGAAACTGAGGCAGTGCCCTGGGCTGTTGCTGTGGCCATTGCTGCTGGTAAGCTCTGCTGCACTGCCCAAACAAGACTTACTTAGACAATTTGCTGTTACAACTTCCCCTTATTTATCCCTGCCAGCAGTGTAGCATCCACCCTGGTATGGACATGGTGACTATTTCAAATTAATTTGAGGTTATGTTGTCCGTGTTCACCCAGGCAGAATTTGCACACTGTGATGACAAAATCAGCCTCACGCTGAGCATCAGGTGGAGGAGATATTGTTAGTAACCTTTAGGCTTTATTTTTGTTTTAAATTCCTCAAGTTCTAACCCTGTAAAAGAAATTACAATAGATCAAATTAAAAAAGAAAATTCTGCGTTACTGCAGGTGCCTATTTTGATGGTATCTAAAATGGAGGTGTATGAATGTCAAGAGTATTCTCAGCCAAACCAATTGGGTTTTGTCTAGTGGTTCCTTCAGAATAAAGTATGGTTCACTGTTTGCTTTGGGTGTGTTTTCGAAAGGGCTTATTTGGAAGAGCATCTTGGAGATGGCTTTGCACAAAGATGTGTTTTATATGTTGAAGTCAGTTCCATTAGGATTGGACTTAGTGTGACTTTTTGGGAAGAGTCAATATCCTCACTGTGATGAGTGTCTTATAATTCTAAGATGGATGTATCCTATTGCATTGTCTTGGAAGAGGCCACAGAAGAAGCTGAAGAAGTTGAGACTGAGCTTGGAAGTGTGAGCAAAATGTGTTCTAGGTGACTTCTCTTCTGAGGCACTTTGCCATGCTCTGGAGCAACTTCAGTTATTTTTGTAGTAGTTCCATTTGGTGGTCTCTGTACAGGTAGGAACACCAATTGGTCCTCAGGGGACAGGAGTAACACCTCATAGGCCAAAAAAAAAGAAAAAAAAAGACAAAAAGAAAACTTCTCTCAACAGTGAATGTGCTGCTGTTATCTGAGAGCTGCAGGGACTCTGCTGCAGTGAAGAGCAGTCATTCTTTTCTTGCTGCTGTTAAGCAGCAAATGGTCCTTAAAGTGGTGGCAGTAGAACAACATGAGGGCTGAGGCTTTGATCATTGCTCCTTCATAAACACCTCCACGTGCTTTCTGGTTTGGGCAAGCCTTGTGTTTGTCCTCCCCACACTGCTCTTGAGTTTTCCGCTTCCAGGTTATTTCCTGCCTTGGATCTCAGGGGTGGCATGATTTAAAATACATCTATATGCATGAAATATATCTAAAATTATATTCCCGCTGATATCTTAAGCTCCTGAAAATTGTACCATGCTTTCCAATCACACATGGGGTTAAAATTACTCTTTACCGGATAAAATAAATTAGCAATGTAGGACATGTTTTCTTTCTCTGAAACTGAGGCTGGTTTTAAATGAAAGTTGTATTGTTTTGTTGG
This sequence comes from Pezoporus occidentalis, assembly GCF_034315485.1. Lineage (NCBI taxonomy): Eukaryota > Metazoa > Chordata > Aves > Psittaciformes > Psittacidae > Pezoporus > Pezoporus occidentalis. Next base: position 538,954 of record NW_026914181.1, read on the forward strand.
TACTTTTTTACCGAGGCTGTTTTCCCCACATGTAGAAGCTGTTGCTGCTCTGTAGGAAGGTTTTCAGGCTAGGAGTCAAATTTGATGTCCCAGTTGGTTCTTATTGTGACACCTTAGGAAGACATTTCTCCCTCATGAGACTTACTCTCTCCCTCTTTTGTAAAGTACTTTATTTCTATACTCTACCCTTCAATCAGGGGATCTCAAAGTTCTGTGCTAGCTCTAAAGTTCTGCTGTTGCAGCAACTAAAGGAAAGATCCCCCTTCATGGTGATAGTAGTGTGTGTGTGGAAGGAAAATAATGGTTGTTATGACATGCTAAGACCCTGCAGTTGTAACACATTTGTCCTGCCTTATGTAAGGGCTGGAAACAGAATGCGTATAATAACCTCGGGTTTTTAATTTCTGCAAAAACATAATTATTTGGAAGGGTGGTTGGAGGGTTAAGCTAGAAAAAATAAACTACTAGTATAATAACATCCATATTAAAAAAAAACAACCAACACAGATTTAACATGTTATATAATCTCTGTTAAACTTGCTCTGGGAAATCCTCCAAGAAACAGTGTCAGTCTCCATTTTGTGCAAGTCTGTACATAACATTTATAAGAATTTGTGTGCAGCTGGGTGGGGAAACAGTGAAATAAGAAGTTAGAACAGAATGTAGCCTCACCAAAGTCTTTCTGCAGTGGAGCATTCAAAGCAGAAGTCGAGGGAGGTTTATTCCTTTGCAGGTCATTCCACAAAACCACCCCCCCTGCACACACAACTTCCAGAGCTGCACCCTAGGCAGTGTGTTTCCCAGTGCACTCGCATCTCACTTCTGACATCAAGCAGCAGTCTGAAAGGCTTCTAGGCATATTAATCTCATAAGTAAGTGCTGCTTTGAGATGTTATGTTAAAAAATAGTTCAGTTCTCTAAGCTGGATGCTGCCATGCCATGGGAAGCATCTAGCATGTTGTTCATGGCCCCGTCAGCTACACTGATGGTACCTTTCAGTTTACGTTTGCTCTGTTGCATACAGGTACAGCAAATAATTTAATGATTCCTAAACTTAATGACTTAAATACATGGGGGAAAGCTGTTGAAAACAGGAATTATTTGCACTGCTTTTGTGAAATGCAGAAGAAACTCTTGGCACTTTTCTGCCAAAAGGCAAGCCTGGCTATTGATCTGCTTCTCCTGCTGAGCTTTTGTCATCTTTTTTGTCCTTTCCACCTTCCTCTTTCTCTTCTGGCATTGTTATGCTGCTTCTTTCCCATTCCCTGCCAGAGAGGGTTGTTGTCCTCTGCACAGGTCAGCAGAGCAGCAAGTGGTGCTGAAAATACTGATTATGTGGAAGTGATTTGGGATATGGCATATTTCAGCAAGCAAGCATGTAATACAGGAGCATTTGTAAGCTTTTGCTGAGGCATCCTTTCTAGTGAAGTTCTTTGAGGAGACTGGGATTTGAGTTTTATTTGCTTGTGTCCAGACCATTCTTCTGATAAAGAGATTAAGTTCTCTTCAGAAAAGGTAAACTGTGGAAAAGTATATTGCAAAAAGTCATATTGCATTTGGTTTTGCAAGATGGGGCATAATCCAAATTCCATTTGAAAACAATGAGTGTGTAATAAACGTAAGAATCGGCTCTTGCTTACAACTGCCAAGAACTTCATGAAGGCCTTGCTTTTGTTTTCTTCAGAAGTTCACTTTTTGGTAATGCTCTTTGTCAGGAAATCAGCTGGGAGCTAGATAAAACAATGCACTGATGAGGTTAGTGCTGAATGTTAATACACTTGACTAAGCCATGTGTCTTGCCATGTATTATGGCTTGCTTCAGGGCCCAGTAGAGTGGCTTTGAGTCTTCAGTAGTGTCAGCAGGCTTTAAACAGCTCAGTTGGTGTCTGTGAATTTTACTTTCCAGCGAGGCTGTGCAACTTAATTTTTATTACCAAGAGTAAAAATGCATTTGAGGTTAGTGAAGTCCACAGCACTGGGAACTCCATTGTCCTTTTCTTTTTTTCTTGTTTGTTTTTTGTTTGTTTTTTTTTTCTTCTCCCAGAACTAGAAAGAGCAGTAGGAAATGCACGCTGTCTTTCTGGTGCACTACATATGCAACCTGGGCAAGGAGGAGGAAGAAAACATGCAGTGCTGACTGGATTCTGCTGTTGAAGGCTTTGCTCTGGAGCCTGTTCTTCAACCTGCCTCCAAAATACAATTTTATTGTTTTTGAAAACATTTCTTGAAGTTTGTCTGCCCCTTCCTTGTACCATTGTGATTTCACTTGAAATCAAGTGATCTTTTACAACATATACTGAGAAAATATTTTTTCTTTTTTTATAATTTTAGTTCAAAGTGTAAGTTTATAATAGATCCAATGGACCAATGGTCAATGTCTAAACTACCTCTAATATCAACAGCAGCTAGTTTAGCTGTTCTGCAAGGAGCAAAGTTGAAAGTGTTTCACATTTATAGCACCTCTTTCATTTACTTTGCATCTTTATAGGTATAAACTACTATGCATATTGGTATTCTGGTACCTAACAGTACATGGAAAGATGCATATTCTTTAGAAAAAGCATGTGTTCAGAAATTCTCAACATCAGTTGACGGGAACCTACAGATCTGCTTGAGATGAAATATGCTTTTATTGATACGTCTCTGTTCCCAAGTTTGACTTCCCAGTTCTACTCCAAAGGAAAGGAGTGGCTTTAGGTGCTCTTTTTTAGATTTCCGTACTCTGTTTTGAATGTTGCTCCTTTGATAAGCTAGGAGTATCATATTCCGCGGTCAGTATAACAAGTTGTTAGTTTTTCGCCATAAGCAAATTAATTTTTTTGTGTACTTGAAAATTTATGGTATGTTTATGAACCCCAACTTGTAACCTGATTGGTGCCAAAGATTATTGCCAATGTAGTAAGAGCTGGTAGGACATCCTAGTTAAATATTGTTATCAGCCCACAGGAACTAGGTAGGAAGTTGTTTTTAACAACTGAACTCATAGTCATTTAACATGCACCTCCACTTCCAACATTTCCATGGTTTGTGGCTGGCTGGCCTTCTCAGTGTCTCCTCAGTGACTTGTCTACCTCAGCTTTCTCTTTTAGTAGTTGCTTACAGATGTGCTATCTTCTACATGCCTTCTGTCTTTGCTGTCCACATAACAAGTAACCTTGCTGGTTTTCCTGACAGGGTTCTTCATTTCTATCTCTCCTTTCTGCAGGGCAGGGGAGGGGGGAGGATATTTCCTGGCATGATGGAAAGCCCTTCATGATGAAAAGTAATTTGTTCCTTTCAAGCAGAAAAATCCACACTTTCCCATAGTTTGCAATTAATGTGGGTATGAAATAGCTGAAAATCCAGCACTCTTAGCTATTTCAGTGGCAGATTCAATTTTTAATATTTTAAATAGCAAATATTTCCTATGTTTCAATAAGAAGCTCTTTCATAAGAGGCCAATTTTTGAGTTTGTTTCTTTTAAAAACTTCAACTTTTTGCATTTACCTTCCAGTAGAGTTATGTGTTCTGCCATACTGCCATGACCGGTGTATAGAAGGTGATAATCAGTAACTTATTCTGATTGACATTAGTAATTGCTATAGAATTGACTTGACATCTAGATAGCATTTAGTGCTAGGCAGTATGTTTCAGTAACACTGGGAAGGATGAAACACAAGACTTTCAAGATCTGCCTGGGGAGGTTAGACGATAGGAATTTTCCCTTACTGCCTTAGAAACAACTTATTTTTACTGTGACTTCCTATGAACTGCTGGGCACTTCTGCTTTGAAAGAATCGGCATCCTGGAAATTTAAGTCTACAGGAGCTACTGGAGCATTTGTAGTTGACTCTTAAGGTTTTTTTTTTCATGTGGCAAGTTCAAAAAAGAAAAGCAAATGGTTTTGAAAAGTAATTTTTGGCACCAATTCAGCTCCAAAAATGTTTTCTATTTAATTCCTATGTTTCACACTGTTTGTGTGATGAAATATGAGTATCACTGCTTCTGAGTTGCTGTACTCTTGTAGAGTTGTGGTGAGAGATCATTTCCATGTCTCTTTAATCATAAAAGAGTAAAAGAAAGGTGTGGGGGTTGTTTTGTGGGTTTTTTTCCCCTCTACAATACCTTCAACACAGAATATCATAGCAATATACTGAAAATTATTTCTTAGCTGCATAAGAATATCATAGGCTTCTGTTTCAAGTGTCTGGAGATGGAACATTTGGAGAAGAAATAAAAAAGTAGTGTTAGCTTGCTGTGAGAACAGAACAGTGTTTAAGTCCTAACAGATATATGTTTAAGTTTTGATCAGCCCTCTACAGAGCTGAAATCCAGTCTGGTGATGACAGCTATTTCACTTATTTTAAGAGGTATGGACATAAATAGCAGCTGAGCAGTTGACCTCAGTATCTACTGAGGCTAAAGACAACCTTTTTTTGAATACTCTGAGGTCTCTGTCTAGCCTTCCATGTGTAAAAGACTGGAACCCACTAAGGAACTGTTTGCTGTTTTGAGTTTTTTGATTTGTTTAATAAACAGGACACGAAATTACTACAAACACTGAATTCAGTCATGCAATGATGTACTTACTCACTCCTAAGCTAACGTAAAAAGCACTGGAAACACACAGTAAGAATGCTAGAAAAATGTGCTGTGTTTTGTTTTTTTCAACAGGGCACACTTGGCATTTTTATCTTTATTAGATGCTTCCTTTAAGCCAGATTATACCAGTGCAGATGTACGCAAAGACCTGTAAGCAACAGTACAGTACCTCCTTTGTGAATACTTCCATATTGCAGCTATGGTCCAAGAAATATCATCTTGCAGTAGCATTATGGCAGTGGTCTGGAAAGTTAGCATGCTACTATAGGGGAAAAAATCCATTTTCTGCATAATTTCCAAAACTGCTGAACTTCAGTTTCCTGAACTTAGGAAGCAATAGATACAAGATCGTAATTAGCCTTTGAGATACTTTAAACAGAGTAGTGGATATGGCCATAATGTATTGGAATTCTTTGGCTTCTCAAGAATACCACGTTTAATGAATCACAGAAAGAACCAAGAATCACACCAGTGGTTTCAGAATAGAGAGCTACTGAGGGAATCTAAAAGAGGACCACCCCCCCCCAACCCAAACACACACACACACACACACACACACACACACACACACTCACACTATTTTTGGTATCATAACATACACATGTTAACTGTGTGTCTGTACATGTTCTTCTGGATGAGAACCAGCAGGAGAGGTGGCACAAGCTTTCCTAGCAGCACAGCTCCTGCCTCTTCTATGGCCTGTCTCCCACCCTGGTGGAAATGAGAGGCTTGGTCATCAGTAACATGACAGTATGTGCATTGGCATGTGTGGTTTATGGGCTTTGTTGTTAAAGGTTTTTTCAGTCTTTTTTGGTGAGGGAAATCTGACCTTTTTAACCCAAATGGTCTTGAGGGATAATATGTTGTGGGTTTTTTAATATATGTAAAATACATGCATATATTAGGTATATAATAAAGTAATTAGAACAAAGAGAGAACACACAAACTATCCCCATAACACAGAAGTCTCCTGACTTCATTTATCCCAAAGGAAGCCAACATTAGTTTTGATTTCCCTAAGAACAGTATCTGGCCCTTGACACTGAATATTCCTTGACAGATAGTTGTTATTACAGAGCAAAATCTCAAGATGCGACTAGCAAGCTCTTCTAGAGTACAACAAACCACAGCAAGCATGCAAGGGATATCTTGGCACTTAATTCAATACTTGAACTGCCAAATGCAAAATAGAATATTTTGGAGAAGTATTACCCATAAAATGAGGAAAAAAAAAAAGCAGATTAATGGCAAAATTATATTTTATCATTCTCTTATTGGGATGCAGCAAACTACCACTGACATTGCTGTACTCTTGTAGAGTTGTGGTGGGGATCTTTTCCACCTTTTCCACCATAAAAGTGTAAAAGAAAAGTGGAGGGTTGGCTGGTTTGTTTTTTCCCATGAGAAGCCAAAGTCTGTAAATTCTTATGTATTGAAGCAGATGATGCTGCAGCCTGAAATACATGTGGCTCTGTCACAGAGACAATCTGTGGCATGTTCATTTTCCTGGAGCCAATTCCTGGTCCAAAAGCAATGGCAACACCCTAGCTATTTGAGAATTGGATCTCTAGATAGACTCTGCCATAGGCATCATTTGGTGTTATACACCTGTATTCAGATTCAGGGGAAGATGTTTCTGTGGGGGGAAAAAAGGACAAAAAAATCAGCACTTGGTGCAAACTTCTTTTCATGAATCCATGGAAAAAATGCTTGCATTCCAGGAAATTGAAGGTCATCTTTTAAAATCTCATTGGCCTTTTGATTGGTAAAGCAGAACCAAGACGTGACATAGCTGCTAAGTTACTGCTTCCCTACAGAAGCTGTTACAGCTGTGGAGAGAAGCTAAACTTAGTTGTTGACACGCTGTTCTTGAGAACGACAAAAGAGATTGTGTTCATTAGGCCAATCCCATCATTCTTGTTAAAAGCGGTCTCAGGTTTCCATGTATATTTTCAAATCAAATTAGAAACGCTGCTCCTGAGACCTCCTTCAGCTGACAGTGACAGATTGCACAACCTGATAAATAGTAGGCATTCCTAGAGCTGTACTTAATACCAGAGTAGCCAGAAGTGGTTAGATAATAAAAACATACACAGAGCCCTGTATTTAAGTTATCAGAGAGCTTTACATCTTCTGGTAATGCAGTCCACACCTGGGGAGTGACCACTTCTCTAAAAGAAATGGGAAGGGTTTGTTCTTTGGTGGTTTTTGAAGCTAAATGCTATTATTCAGACAGGGTGGCTTTCCTCTGGCTAGTTTTTTATCAACTGTAATTAAAACAGCCACCTCCTTTTACTCAGTTCTCAGCATGTACTTACACAGCTATATCTACACTACTTAATCCCACCAGGAGCATCTTTGTAGCCCTACCTGTTTGTTACCTAACTCGGCTGTAGAAGAATGCAAGAGAAATGGAAAACCAGGTTTACAGGCCTTAAAAAAAAAAAAAGAATAGAACCCACTCTGAAATATATGGTTGCAGAAATTAAATTACCCATGTTTCCTCCTTTCCCACTGAATCAATAGTCGCCACATTAATAGATTGGGATTCTTTTCTTATTTCAATTTCTTGCTAAAAATTCAGCAGAATACAGCTGGGGAAACTGGGGTTGATGCATAATCCAGGAACCTGACACCTTTCAAAATTATTATTCATGGTTGCAATGAGCTATCTTGAAGGAGAGAAGTGAGGACTGCTCCACTGAGCATGTTCTTATTTTGTGCCCTCATGGGCTTCTATGTTCGAGGGCTCCAACCTGCAGCTTCCTTCAGGGGAGCTGGGTTTGCTCAGCCATGTCACCTCATGCATGGCCACAGTTTTTACCTGGCACAATCTTCATACAGAAAGTTGAGCATTTAGTCAGATACCAGGTTGAAAGAGACACCCAAGCAATTACTCTCTTAATTCACTAATACTTCTATAATGTGGCTTTGCAGTGATGAGTCTTTTTGTTGCCTCTGACAGCAGATGCACACAGCAGAGTCAGGACTGGGAAATTTTGAAACACGCACAATCCAAAATCACAAGAAAGGATGAAGAGCTTTTAACAGCCCGCTTCTTACATTCATAGACCTTTGTTTCCTTCTCCTCAGTGATGTTAAAACTATAAGATATATACATATATATACATGTATTTCTGACAATGTAGTTCAGCCCAGGAATACTTCCTATTGGTGAAAACTGACATAGAACAGAACTAACTCTGATTTCTGTGCAAGGAATCATGTTCTCAGTAGATAGTAGAAGGCAACTACCTTAGTGCTACTACAGGAAACAATGAGTTGCAGGTAAAGTAATTTACAATTGATGTAAGTTATCATCTGTATTAAGCAGTAGTGACAATTTTCATTTTTCACAAAAGTTTTGCAGAACTAGTATCAGCTAATTTGCTAAAAGACTTAAAAATTAATACAAAGTAATGAAGACATGAGTATCTTATATAAGCACAACCATTTAGTGCAGCAGCTAAACATGAAGTCTGCAGAGACAGTTCTCCAAGGAAGAAATAAACTTGATCAGAAAAGCACTAACTCTGGTATCTGAAGGAGAAATGTGAACGTACCAGTTGCCTATATGGCAAGTGAGTACTGAAAAATGAAGAGACATGTTGTGGCTTGCCCTTAGAGGAGTGAAATTTTGCCTCTTGTTAGGTGCCTTTACCAGTGTGTTGTCTTTCCTGTAGCTTTTCTTCAATGCTATTTGTCTTCAATTACAGTTTTGACAGCTAAAGTCCCTTTGCTATTCTTCACAGCAAAAGCAAGGTAGCATTAAAAGTACCATTTGGGAAGACCAAAAAAATCACATAGATTCTACCTAAGTTGCAGCTCCCCCATTGTTTCTCGCTAATCCCTGTTTGCCAAATTGGCCTTTCGGGGATTCAGAAGCAGGTAGCATGTATGACGAACCCTGTATCTCCAGCTACTCACCATGCTTGGGAGGAATACCCAAGGAAAACACCGGTTTCTCCAATATGGTGCAAGAGATGGGGAAGGGAAGCATGCTCTCAAACTCTCGACTTATTATACAAACCTTTGCATTTTCTTTCTTTTTCATTTCTGCTGAATTCGGCCAGCCCCCAGCCAGCCCCCCCGCTCTGCAGCATTTCCTGTGTACTTTGATTCAGTGTTCAAATGTTCACGAAGCAGGTTCACATTGAGGTTTGTCCCTTTGTTCTCAGAGGTTTGCCTGGCTGTTGCCTTTTACTATCTCTTCTGCCTCTAAGAAAAACTGATGTTATCTTCTGAAGAGAAAACTCAAGGTTTCTGTTTGCAACTTAGGATTTCCTGTGTGCCTATTCCCCGCCTGTGCAGTGATGGTGAGGAGTAGCTTTACATGGCCGCACTTCATCACAGAGCTTTCAGAGCAGTCCTTGCACAGAAGGTGAAGAAATCCCCAGCTACTGGTGCCTTTGATCTCAGATAAAGGTCAACCTGTCTAGCAGAAAGCGTGATCAGAAATGCTACCTCACATCACCCTTCACTTTCCCTTCCTTACCCTGAAGTGATTCCCTGTACTTTTCAGGGTACAGGTTTTTACTTCAACTCTTTGGAGCAGCTTTACTTCATCTCATGCACCAGCTTAAGCCAGGACCACCAAAATTTTCAATGAGTTGTTAAGAAACTGTCCACAATGCTTATTATTACAGCAATGTTTAATAGCTATTGTAGGATTTTGTTGGTTTACTGTTTGGGGATTTTTTAATACATGTAGGCTTACTAGTGTGTTAAAAATTTAGTTATACTCGTCTTATCCCAGCAAGCACATACTGTTTCCTTACACTGAGAGTTTCTGAGGGGACTGCTGTGGGTCCTGAGCCTGCAAACACTAACACCTTCAAAGTTCCACCCAGCGCAAAACTTTTGGGAGCTGCAGGTACCAGTTGTTTCTCCCAATACCCACCTCTGCAAGATTACACTGCACGTCTCCTGGGGGAAATACATCACTTATGCATTCTACAGGTAGCAGTTTCATTTATACTTTCGTTATAAATGCTAACATAACATCTTTTTTTTTTAAATGGCTTTTGAATCCCTCTGTAACTTCAGAAATGTTGTTACAGCTGTGAAGATTGGTTGTTAACTGACAAATAACTTGCACAAAGGCAAATGTTCTCTGCTGAGTTTCCTCAAAGCCATATTGGCTCAAGATAGTTATCACCACAGAAGATGAGTGATGGGAACAGTAAATATTGAATGCTTCAAGTACAGGCTGTTTGTCACCTCCTCTGTCTGAAATGGTACTCTGCTGATACATGGGATAGTTCTTACTCTTCGTAGACTAAGCCACCTTGTGCTGCTTAGAAGGAGCAGTGAAGTTCCAGTGTCTGGGACCGAGTATGTGTCCTCCTTTTTGACCAGGATCTGCACCTTAGCAGGGCCTAGGAGATGGCGCTGAGGGGGAAATGCAATGGTGTTCCCAGGTGGGATGCAACATGGAAGCAGCATTACTTGTTACTGATAGTGGGAGGATCGTAATTTATCCAATTAATCTTTACAGAGGTGTAGTTCACTACCTATAAAGGTCAGTCAAGTGACCTAGAGATGGAAGTTGCTTCTGGGTGTGGATTAGGGAGAAAACCAAACAAAACCCAATGATAGACTTGCCTTTTATTCTGTACAATGAGCCTTTCGGCACACTGAAGCTTGCAGGAGGAGAAGTAGCATATGACTGCAGAAGGTGGTGGTTATCTCCAGTACATGATCCTCAAAGTGAGAGTGGAAACAGGGACTGAATCATGACTATCAGCCATCATTCAGTCTCTTCAAGCTCATTCTGGGAGGTTTTTCAGAATGATTAACTTTGGGCATAGAGGGCTGGTCTCTCCTGACTTGTTGGTGGGGGAGACAGACACCTTTGGATCACGGTTTGGAGAAGGAAAAATAACTTGGGTGCATTGGATTCCCGTCTGTGTGTCAATCCTCAAATTAAGGTGGTGCCAGGATGTAGTCATAAGGTGTGTCAACCCTCTTCCAAGTTTCCAGTTTAAGCTCCAGAATTTTAGCTCTCCTTTCTCTAACCACAGCTTCTCGCTACTGTAATTTCCAAGAAAAATCTAATGAGATGACTTGCATGACATGCAGGCATGTTTGCTTGAGTCCGTGGAGAGCCTTCTGACATAGCTGTACGGTTTTCCTGTGTTTCGGTGAAGTGTTCATTCAGGTGCCAAGTGATAGTAAACCACTGCCAGTATTCTTGGTGATTTTACTGACCCATTTAAGTGCAGTTCTGTATTCCTAAAACCCAGCTCTTAGGCTTGGCATCAGTTTATTAAGGTAGTATGGGCTTTAGAGATGTGAAAGGAAAAGCAATGTTTTCACAGTAGTATCCTAGGAAAAAGACACACAAACTTCTGTAAGATGCCAGCCAGTTGCTAAATGCCAGTATTCTTGGTCATGGAGCCAAGCCTCACTGACAAGGTGGGCTCTGCTCTGTGACCCACCACGGCTCACCTACAGCTCACCTGCTGCTGCCTCTGTTGATGTTGCTGCAAGAACTGTGTATCACCTACCTACGTAAATGCAGTGTCTTTTGCTTTGTCTTTATTCAGAACAGAGTTGCTTTGGGGAAGAAAGCTAAAATATAGCAGACAATAGATTTGCAGGAAGTGCTGCTCTGCAGGAGTGATTTCTGTTGGTTTTCTTAGTAATTTTTGTTCTTTGCTAGGGATTTCTGCAAATTTGAGCTGTGACAGCTTCCTCAGTTTTCCAGCAGATTTCACTGGAAACAGGTTTATACTTTGTGCTTGCAGTGTGTCTGAGAATGCTTTTGAGGAGCAGTCACCTTTTCTGCATCCCTAGCAATATGAATGCTAAATTGGGATAATTTTATGACCATTTTTATGCTGCTGTTTGTCACTTGAGCCTCTGTAATTGGAAGATGGCATTTATAGTTTGTCTATACTGGCCATTGGTTAATTACAAACTTAGAAGTATTAGTGATATTCTGTATATAACCTTTCATGCATCAAGATTTTATTTGATAGAGAAATACGTGATTGAAGTAAAGTTTAGTGACTACAGTTTAGTAAAGTGACAAATAAATTTATATATATAATTTGCATATTTTCTTTCCAAGCCTAGTGTAGTTTGATGGAAAAAAATAACTGCACTGCAGCCATGAGTGTGATCTGGGTGGACAGAATCGGTCACAGAATACCAGCATTGTACAAGTTCGTTCTTGTTTTAGGGATTATTTGCTTCTGGGTGAATGTTGCTGCTAAGTAGCTCCACACACACATATATATATATATATATATAGGCAAAATGTGGGAGAATATGATTTTGGGGAAAGATATTGTAAAAAGCCATTTAGAATATTGCAGAGAAACTTGGGGCTACAGCGGTGTTCAGCCAAGCACTAGAAAGCTCAACTACTCCAAGGCATAGTATGTTGTTGTAAAATAATTCTCAGACTTTTGATTTCTTCTTACGGCATTTTTCCATGTTCTTGCAGTTGCCTTTTAATACTCTTTAGGCACTTAAAAAACCAAGCAAACCACCCCCAACAATCATCAAAGATAATATTTGTCCATAAAAGTAATGGGTCAGAAGGCATCGCTGTGCTCTCTTCAGCACTGTGGCAGAAATGCAGTGATGACCTTTGGATGGGACTTCCAGAGTTTGGGATGGGAAGGTGGCAGAGATGGACAACCATGTGAATTGTGCAGTCCCTCGATGCCACTTGCAAATGGGTCAGAAAAGCCGTTTCCTATCACAGGGGTAAACACTTTCAGAAGTCCTCGGCTAGCTCTTTGTTAGGCTGAAAGAAGCAGAAACTTTTTATGGCTATAAAGGAATAGCTCTGCCACCTGGCTAGACCATGCTTGAAGGGCGCTGGTGCTAAAACACATACCGGAGCCTGCGGACTCGAGCCCCACGGCCTAGTCTCTGGTCAGCAGGTACGCCTGTATCAGCGCATCCTTCCCCGGCCGCCGTTCCTCAGCCCCGCGGCAAGGCGGCCGGCCCTCCGTCGTGTCTGCCGCCGTACCGGGCCCGCTCCCACCTCTGCCACCTGCACTGACCCCCGCCGGGCCCGGGTCGGCCTCTCCCACCTTCCCCCACGCCGATGAGGCGGGTGCGGCACCCGCTCCCCCGCGCTCCCCCTGCCGGCCGGGGGCGGCGCCGGGGCCGAAGAGCCGCGGCCGCCAGGACAAGCCCCCGCGGGGCCGGGAGCCGCCAGCCGAGCCACGGCCGCGGGGCACGGGTTCGCTCTCCGCGCACATACGCACCGGCGCCTTGCCGGTGGGGCCGCTCGTCCGGCGAGAGTGGCCGGTGGCCGTAACCTACGCGAGAGCGGCTCCCGGGAGGGCGGGAAGTCCACTCCGGGATTTCGGGGGCGCCGCGGAGTGACACATTGACATCACGGGGGCGCGGCCGCGGGGCGGGCGGGGGCTGCGCGCTGAAAGGCGGTCGGGCGCGGCCGCACTCACTTTGGGACGGCGCGGAGCGGGCGCGGGACTACGCGGCTGCCTCCACTGTCTGGGGTGGACTCTGTGCTGGGGCTGCCAATGTGCCCCGGGGAGCAGGCGCTCACCTCGGCCGTAGGTAAGCCCGGGCGGTGCTCGCCGCCTTTCCTCCCAGCCGCTCAGGTGCCGGGGGTGTGGGCGGGCGGCGAGGGGCTCCGCAGCCGGCGGGCGGGCGAAGAGCTATGGGGCGGCCGCGGGGGGAGGCGAGGCAGAGCAGAGCGCTGCCTGGCCGCCGCCGTGTGGAGGTGCGGGCGAGCGGCGGACTGGCCTCGCTCGGCGCCACACGCCTGGCTTTCGGTGCGGGGCAGCGGGTGACCTGGCTTCCTGGGCGAGCAGCGTTCAGCTGCATTTTGCTGGTAATGATAAAACTTGCAGTTCTGTGATTGCCTGCCGTGCTTAACGCGGGGTCGCGTTTGAGTGCTGGAGCCTTGCTTGATCCCCGCGAAATGCGAGGAGGCTCCGGAAATCTCCGTGCGAGGGTTTCTGTGTTCTGGGCTGCCCGGTCTTCTTGACGCGCTGCCCGTGCTTCCAAGCCTGTCAGTCAGTCGGGCAGCCTCCGGCAGCAACAGCAAGCACATGGCAGTTTGCAGCGAGCTTGCAGAGCCATTGCGCTCTGCTTTCGTTTGCAGCTCACCGGGGTGCGCATTGAAAGCGCGTGTATTGCAAGCAAGTGCTTCTTCGTGGGTGTTTTACCTCCTAAAAGTTAAATAATCTTGCACTAGGGGTTGTGGTCGCGCTTTGCCCGAAGGGACTCGCGACGAGGACCGTGCAGTGAAGCCGGGCCCGGGAGGGCTCGTCAGGGACTACCCCCGCCGGGGAAGAGAAACCACGGCCCGAGCAGGAGCCCCGCGTCCGCCTGCTTGGAGACCTTCTTCAGTGCCTGACCCCGCTGTCCGGCGCTAGAGCGAGATAAACTGCTTGCAGGGAAACGGCTCGATCTGTTCCGCACCGCCTCCAGACCGGGACCCTCGCCGCCGAGGGACAGAGCTGCGTCCCTCGGGGGTCTTTGGCTCGGCGGGAGAGCGCGTCAAGGGAGCGCGGCCCGCTGAATGCTGACCCCTGAGCCAGGAGTACTGCGGCCCGCAGCATAGTTGGATTTTCCTCCGCTCGCCGAATAGGACGTGAAGGTCGGCGAGGGCTTTGCAGAGACGAGGAGCGCAGCACGCCCGCCTTCCCCCGCCCGGCGGGGCCAGGAGGGCCAGGGGTCGGGGACGCGGCCCCATCGTTACCCTGCCCCGCGGAGCTACCTCCCTCGCACGGGGGATTTCCCATCACTAGTGACTCCTTGGAAATAAGTAAGTCGGGGGCTCGTCGCGCTTTACTTTCGCACCGGGGCATTCAGCCTGCGAGCAGGTGCCGCCGGGCGCACAGGCGCGGCGCCTGCTTGGCGGGGCACGAGCACCGCGGCCCCACGCCGGACCCTCTTCCCAGAGAATGGAAAGCGCACAGGGACCGGGTTGCGGCGAGCGGAAACGGCCCGGCGCGGCGGGTCGGGGGGTGTGACAGATCCCGCGGCACCGGTGCCCTGAGGGGACGTGTGGGGGTCTGCAGTGTTGTGCTCGTGGGACTGAACGTTGAGGGCGGGCGGCTGAAAATGAGCAGAACGGTGAAAGCGACCCCAAACACACCCTCGGGCGGCTCCTGGCGTGGGATGGGAGAGCAGCCCCTGAGGTGCTGTGGCGGGGAATCCCGGGCGCTGCAGTGGCCGGTCGGCCGGGTGCTGCCGCTTTAAATGCCGAGAAGTCCGCCCTCCTGAGGCAGCGCCGACCTCGGTCCTGCCCTCCCTCCTCTCAAAAAGGGGGAGCAGGGAAAGGAGGGAGGAAAAAAAAAAAAGCCCTTGTTTTCATTCATAACTTTTTTTTTTTCTTTCTTTCCTCCCCTTCTTTCCCCTCCTCTTCCTTCCGCTCCGCGCCTCGCCCCGCTCGGGGCGCAGAGGGCGCCGCGCCGCCGCCAGCCCGGGGCTGGGGGGGGAGAGTTGCTGAGGTAATGGGCGGGAGCGCTGCCCCGCGGCGGAGACATCGCGGGCTGTGCGGCTTTGGGCGCGGAAACGTGAGGTTCCTCGGCGTGTTCGCCGTGTTATTGTATTTTATTGGCCTGGGAGGGGTTGAAGGGGGGCTTTTAAACTTGGTTGCTCGGGGTGGAGGTGGTTTTTTGAACTGTGCAGCTGGTCTTGTCAGTCTGCGAGCCGGGTTGATGTTGCGCTTTTCCCCCAAAGATGGCACTGAATGTCTTTCGCATTTCCTTGGGATATTATTTTTCATCCCCTGGGAAGTCCAGCTCCTGGTCGGTCCAGCTGTAAATCTTTCACTTTTCACATTCATTCACCCTTGGTCTGTTGTGGATTTGTATTCTGCGCTGGTGAAGAAGGCAGCTCGTTCTGTGGGGTGAATCAGAAGCGGGCGCACTTGGTTTTCCTTAATTCCCGTTTATCTGGCGACCCTAAAGCCCACAGAGTCGATATTAAATGTAAAATCAAATCTTTGGCTGCTGGGTGAGCACCAAGGCTTTGTGTCGTGGGAGAAGCTGTCGCTTACCATTTATTAGTGGTCAGGGTGATGAAGATGCAGAGTACCTGTTAGAAGAAACCTTTCCTGCTCTCGCTTTGCCTCTTTCTCTCGTGAGTGGGGAACAGCTCCATGCTGGCTGTGCTTTGGATAAACAAGGCAGATTCTTGCTCGTGATTACCAGATGAGTTTTGGAAGTGCTTGATAGCACTTATATTTCTCCTCTTTCAGGTAAACATGTGTGACATCTCAGAGGAAGAGAAAAGGGACTTTTTCCCAGAATGTCAATAAAGTGTTGTTTTTTGTTGTTTTTTTTTTTTTAATTGTTTTTTATTTTTATTTCTTGGTTCTCTATAAATGTGGCATTCAGGTGACTTGTCTGAATTTTCATATAGGTACAGAACTATCACTGCAGTTTTCTCGATGTTCTGATCTTCATGTTGATAACTAGGCAGACTGAAAAGGAATCAAAATATGTAATCTTTATTTAAAAGTCAGTCTAGAAGATGTACTTATTTGAGAAGCTTTTAATCTGTTTTTTAGGAAAATTGATTTGTTATTTTATTATATATTGTTGGTTGGTTTTGTTTGTTTTGTTTTTTTTTTTTTGGTCACCAGCTGTTAACATTCTGAATCTTGAGGTACTTTTTATGTGACACCTAACTCATTTTAGCCTTTTCTACCCTTCTTCTTTCACATGGTGGCCTGTGGTCAGAAAATACTTGAAAACGTGCTGTTCACACCCTTACTTTAATTTTTTAAGGAGCATATTAGATTTGTATGTTAAGTTACTCCCCTGTGGAAAATGCCTTGGCCACTTGACAGACCTTCGTTCAAGACTTTAACGCACACGCATCACTTCAAATAGGAGACTTCCCCAGTGCCAATCTGTTGAGCGCTGTTGCTGCAGATTCAGACAGAAGAGTGAGGATTGTGCAGGTTCTTTCTTCATTGTACCATGCAGAACACAACCCAGACTATGTTCCTGCCCTTTTCCAGCTTGGTTTGGGGGGCGTTCTCAGCATTGTTATTGCTGGTTAGACAGACTATCCTTGTTTCAGCGTTGAGTTCAGTAGCAAGTGAGAAGCACTTTGCATGGCTTGCCAAGTAAGTGTACAGGTTAGTACTCGAAATTTTTTATTTTTTTAATGGCACGGGGTCTCCTTGCATTCCACACCTATGATGCCATACTCAGACTCTCCCCGTTATTGGATTTTGGCCAGGTCCTCAGCACTGTTGTAATCCCCTGCTGAAAGAGATCAGTACCAGGTGGCTAGCGTAATTTGTGGTTTGCCATATCATTTCTGTTTTCAAGAAGTATCCTGTTCTTTATTCTTCTTTTGCCCTTGTTCTAGTGTATTTGTGTATACATGTACACATACAATGTTTATTTATACCTTCTGTCTTGCTATTATTATTTTAGGGTTTCAGATGCATGCCAAGTTCCCACTGAATGCCAGAAGTAGCAATCACTACAGATGGAGCCCCAAAGTCAACATGGCAGCGGTGGCTCACTAGTGGTGATTCAGCAGCCCTCCTTGGATAGCCGGCAGCGGTTGGATTATGATAGAGAGAGCCAGCCAGCAACCATCTTGTCACTGGACCAGATCAAGGCAATCAGGGGCAGCAATGAATACACCGAAGGTCCATCTGTGGTGAAAAAGTCTGGTCCGCGAACAGCACCAAGGCAAGAGAAGCATGAAAGGACTCATGAAATTATACCGATTAATGTGAATAATAATTATGAACACAGACCCAGCCACGTGGGGCATGTGGCACATCAGAGTAACACGAGGGCTCCCATCTTGAGCAGATCAACCAGCACAGGGAGTGCAGCCAGCTCTGGGAGCAACAGCAGTGCCTCCTCAGAGCAAGGGCTGCTGGGACGGTCACCTCCATCCAGGCCGGGGTCAGGCCACAGATCCGATCGGACAATCCGGACGCAGCCCAAGCAGTCATCTCTAGTTGTAGATGATCTGAAGGGTCCTCTGAAAGAGGACTTGACGCAGCACAAGTTTATCTGTGAACAGTGTGGGAAGTGCAAGTGTGGCGAGTGCACGGCCCCGAGGGCCCTCCCTTCTTGCTTGGCCTGCAACCGACAGTGCTTGTGCTCTGCAGAGAGCATGGTGGAGTACAGCACCTGCATGTGTTTGGTCAAAGGGATCTTCTACCACTGTTCTAATGACGATGAAGGGGACTCTTGCGCGGATAATCCCTGCTCTTGCTCCCAGTCACACTGCTGTTCTAGGTACCTGTGCATGGGAGTGATGTCCCTGCTTCTGCCTTGTTTGCTCTGCTACCCTCCTGCAAAAGGATGCCTAAAACTCTGTCGGGGGTGTTACGACCGCATCAATCGTCCAGGGTGCCGATGCAAGAACTCCAACACGGTCTATTGTAAACTGGAGAGCTGCCCTTCCCGGGGTCAGGGCAAGCCCTCATGATTTTTGGAGGGAGGTTTACTTCCTTCAACTTCAGTTTTTCAGGTTATAGCTGATTTCTTTTTTTTTTCCCTCTCCTTCTCCCCCCGCTCTCATTTTGGGGGAGGCTGTTCTTTTGCTTCCTTTCTGTCTCCCCAACTTCAATTACACAAGTTCTTCCCTTTGCGTCTTTGCTCTCCTCTTCCTGTTGGCTGGGTGTCGAGCATTTTACATAGTCATTGCTGTTCCTTGGTAAGTGTGGACCTTGAATCTGCATCTGCTGCTTGCTTTGGCAGGGTCTTTTGAGTTTGTAACTGAACCACTCCTGAAAGAGATAGTGAGGGCTCACTGGGCTCTTCAAGTTTTTTGCTCTGTGAATATCTTCCCAAAGATGTTTTTCATTCTCAGCAATTCTGTTATTTTTAACTTAACCCCCTGGGTACCAAGGAAGAACAACTTTCATGAGTGAGCTGGATTGTGAAATAATTTTTTTTTTTATGTGTGTCCTATCTGGAGAAGGTTGTAAAATAAAGGCTTTTCCAAGTGAAAGGCCTGACTCTTCTATAAGCAGCATGTTTTTTGGTTTGGTTTTTTTTTTTTTTTTGCCTTCCCTCCTCTCTTGTCTCAACTTTCAAGAACATTCTTGGTTCTGGTTCTAAGAATTACCCTGCCTTCTTTTTCTTTTTTTTTTTTTAATACTTTTTCAATGTAACTTCACTTTTTGCTACACTGTGTAGATCTTCACATTGGAGACATTACAGCTGCAGCATACTCATTTCTTTTGCTGTCAGCTCTTTGAAGGATATTGCTCACTCCACCCTCCTGCTCTTGTTTTTATAGTCAGTATCAGTTGATATTAAAGTTGGTGGTGTTCATGTATCCAAACAGCCTTCAGGTGCCCTTGAGTCACCTAACTGTTCTTGAATCCTTCTTGTTTCTTGTCATCCTTCGGTTTGGTGAATTTAGCTCTGCTCTGTACTTTATAAATTTATTCTGTCCCTGTTTTATTGCCTTAGCCACAAATTGTGGTCCTTTTTTGTATATTTTATGTATAAAACAAAGTTGAATCCCAACTATTTTTAAGACAAAAGTCTGTTAAAACTTTTTTATTGTAAAGAATATTTATTATGTGAATCTCTATTATTTTATGATATTTATTGCAAAAGACTTTGAAAATGTACTCATGTCTGAATATAACAAAGTATCAATACCTAACGAAATAAGAATGACACGAAGAAAGTACATATGTTAACTATAATGCAGAAAATATATTAATTAATGAAAATGGCTCTTATTCTTTCGTTACAATGACAGGTTGTGAGCTATGTGCCTGTGTTGCTGGGGTTTCTCCTCCCTGTGGGTCTGTCAGGTGGCAAATAACTTCCTGTTGATACTTCAAAACCACTAGTCTGTGCTCTAGTTTAGTTTACCTGATTTTAAGGTTGTTTTTTTTTTCCTATATATCAAGTAAATTTTTTGCTCCGGAATATTTAATACTGTTGAATGTATACCTTGTGTTTAACAGTGCTAAGAAGTCTAGGCCCTATTTATTTACCAAAGCATTCAGAAATACAGTTGTGGAGGAGGAAACCATAACTTCAGGTTTTTCGTTTCCTAAAAAACACTAAATTAACCTGTAAACCTATTTTAAATTTTCCTCTATAGAGGAAATTGGCTGGTTAAATTTTACAACAGCTGAAGTAATGAATCTACCAAGGTCAAACCTAATTAAAAAGGCAAGAGGCAGGATAAAAAGATAATGGTTGTGTTCCTGCAGTTTGCTAGTGTTGAAATTTTGGGGGATGGTGTTTGTGTTGACCCTGTCTATGGCTTGTTTGGTTCTTTTCCCACGTTTTTTCAATGTCAACTGTCTTTATCTTCTGTCTTTAAATTAAAAGCTCTTAAGGGTGACCTGAGTTTCACAGCTACTTGTGGCCATTTGACACATACTCGAAAAAAAGCTTTTCATTGGGAGTGAATGGGAAACCTCTATTCTTCTGTTCATGTGGGTCAAGGCTAACACCACATTTCTTCTAAAGTAAAAAGTTTATTAAATGGGTGTCTTTCAGACAAAGTGGTTCTAGAGAAACTAAACTCAAAACGCAACATTTGGCAAGTTATTACTGGTTTAGAGGTCCTGCTGCTTCAAATTGCCTTGTTCAAGCTGTTCTAACTCATACCATACTGATGACTTGATTGAGCTCAGCTTTTGTAGTTATTCTGTCAAAGCTGATCCAGTGCCTTATAATGGGCTGCTTGAAAAGGTGTTTGCCTTATTAAATGGCCTAGATAACTTCTGTGAGGTACAAAGTGAAATCATCACCTGGTTACATCTAGGAAACAGTATATACAGTTAGTGATGCTGCTCTCCTGGCCTCTGAGAGACAAAGTTGATGGTCTGGGAGGGTTACAGGGTGGCAGTGTGGATATACAAAGTTTGCTTTCCAAGATGTACTCTTCAGGAAATGAAACAAACCTAAGATAGCAATGTTTCTGAGGAGCAGGCGACTTGCTTTGCACTGCTTTGCTATCACCAGTGTTTCTCTAACAGTGGCAGCTGCAAACAGCCCTTGGATGACAGTTAAATCCAAATGGTCTCCCTTGGTCATGTATGACCATTTTTAAGACTGTATACAGACACTCAAAAATACTGAGGCACCTGCCTCTCCATAGCTGGGTACAATCCAGCTGTGTGTTGATTAAGTTCGCTTTAAAGGGTGTTAGGTATTCCTCTTCAAGAACAGTTTTGTATTGCACACCTCTTGTCTCTCTTTTTTTGTTTCACCCAAGTGACTTATGTGGGCTTTGGTTTGGTTCCTAGCAGGAGAGATGAAAGCCTGAAGGAACTCAAACATACTGTCTGTTATTATCTTCTATCATGAGCTATGTCATAGCACTGTTTCAGATTTTGTTAAAAAAAAAATCACCAACAACCTACACTCTAGTTAGTCACACTAACGAATGCTCCCTTTACTAACTAAACTTTGGGAATAACTTCAGACTGCTGTTCCTCAGGAGGAAAAATTGACTGAACAATGAGATGACAGCTCCTTGTATCTTAAATGGTATTCTAGTTGACAGGTGTTACCTGCAGAAGATAGTGTTAAAGCAATACAAATACTAGTGTTTGGGCTGGGTTGTTTTTTTTTTTCCCTTGGGTTAGGTGCTCTGTTGTTTGTACTTAATGCACATGTAGAGGTATTTGAGTTGACTTGCAGGTCCTCTGGAACATTGCCTTATGGAAATGACTTGAGACTTCTCCTGGGCAGACAGATTTTTGTGGTGTAGACCACACAGGATTGCATGAAAGTCATATCCTTTTAGCAGAAAAAAATTGAGCAAGCTTACAGCTGCATGAAGTAAGCCTCCAGTAAGATTGAGGGGACAAAAGTTACTTTAAATATGCCTTAAGTGATCAGTCCTTACAATCTGTTCTTTCTGCAGGATAGCAACTGGAATGACCAGCTAGACATCCTGTGTTTTGTTGTAATGGGGTTTGCTAAAGGCTAATGAGATTTCTGGTGATGAGGAGACTTGAAGTGCAGATTTCAGTTCTTCAACCTTAAATTGGGCTGTCTGGGTTGCTTTCTGCTTGTCAGGAGAGCACCAGACTATGATTATGATGTAGGTCGTAGAATCACTTCTCAGTTGTTTTCAGATAGCTTTGGGATCCTGCCTTGAAGAACGGAGAACTCTGTATAAAACAGTTGTGTAATTAGGTGGCAAGTTCAGCTGACCTACTAACCCAATTGTACAGGTCAGTGATGGATTTGCCTGCCATCTGCTTGTACACAACATAGTCCCGCAATGTGTCGCGTAAGGTCTAAGATGAAGGAAAAAGGGAAGTCCCTCCAGCAAGCTGAAATTCAAGTCTTGGTTTGCTTACAGTCTTGAAACTTTTGGCAACAAATGTGTTTTGGAAACAGATGGTAAATAAGTTTCCACATTCCGTACTAGGGGGTTCACTAAGGACAGCTTCATTACAGTAATGCTGGTGTGGATGGTAGCGTGTTCTGCAATGGGATCATGCTTAACTACTGAAAAGTACTTGCTCTCATTTATAGTTCCATATCATAAAGACAGGTGGGAAAGGATTAGCTCCCCTGTCTGGGATAAAGCAAATCTGTTAAAAAGGATTAGAAGGGCTAGATGAAATGTTTTAATGGACTTCTATGAAGTAATAAGATTTTTTTTTTTTATCCTGGAGGAGTGTTCGGGTCTTGCTCAAACTTCTGTATTTCTTGTTCTGCTGAAATTACCTCCAAATTCTAAGGAATCCTGGTTAATAGTTGGCTTTCTTCCAGCGGGAGCATTTGTGTCAGTCATGGTGGTGCTTCAAAAAGCCTGGAATAAAACCTTGTTCTGCTGACATACAGCTGGATTCAGTAGCCTTGCACAGTGCATGGGCGGCACCAGTCTTGTTCTCATGAGACTTCGTCAGCAGGAAAGTTGCTTTTAGGGCAGCTCTTGATCATTTGTTCTTCCTTGCTGTAGATGGTTCTCACCTTTCTCTCACTGATTGAGTAGCCAAGGCATGGCTTGTACCCTTGGTATTTACTGAGCCATATGGGGCCTGTGGTAATAAGCTGTATACTTACAGGAAGGATCTATTAAAAAACTTTCAAACTACCCAGAAAAAGCTTCCTTCAGCATGTTCTGCTTCCATGTTAGAGCATGGACCTGGTCTGCCACTGGTATGTGGGACTGATACCCCACAGATCAGTTTCCTGTTGCTGGCTCAGCATTTAAAAGAATAAAGAGTTGTTCAGGCTCTTTGTGCACCCTTGCGCTGTGGATACTCGCTTGCTGCAGGCTTGCAGGTCATGTTCCCACCGCCAACTCGCCAAATGCATGCAGAGGACATAGATTCCTGCAAGCACTGCAATGAGCGGTGAACTTCACGACTGCATTTTCTATGCCTCTGTGCATGTGTATGCTTTAGAG
Source organism: Pezoporus occidentalis (assembly GCF_034315485.1). Lineage (NCBI taxonomy): Eukaryota > Metazoa > Chordata > Aves > Psittaciformes > Psittacidae > Pezoporus > Pezoporus occidentalis. The sequence goes on from NW_026914181.1 coordinate 561,865, forward strand.
TGAGCTTTGCTTTTATGAACATAGCTAGTTGTGTATAGGTACTGATTAGCTCTCATTTCAGCTACATGCCTTGCTATGTCTGTACATGTGTATCCTACCAGATACTGTGTTTCTTGGCTGGAGTGTTAAATCCAAACTCGGTGTCTGTTATAGGCAAAAAGAAGGATATGGACACACCATCCACCATATCAGAAGCCAACACAGCTGGAATGGAGTGTTATTTCTAGAGTGATGTTTACTGCTCAGTTTGTATTTGTGATAAAGAGGAGTGCTGATTTTTTCCTGTCTTCATGCTTGCAGCTGCCACCCACACTTCTGCTGAAGGTGTCTTGAGATGAGCTACTTCTTCATTTACTTTATCAATAAACAGAAACACAGGACAGATTTCCTGCAGACCACACATGATCTTATTCCTGAGGTTTAAGGTTATAAAACTTCTGATTTTATCCTCAAAAAGATCATAAGTTCACCTGGATCTTTCAGTATTCCTGATGTATGCAAGTAACAATACTGTAAAAGGAAGATAAATGTTTTATTTCCAGGGGAATGTCATTGTTGTGCATATTACAAAATTAGCTCTCTTCAGCTTGAAAATGTCTTTGCTCTTTGCTTTGAGGAAAAAGAAACACATGTTTGTTTTCAGCCTTAAAGAAAGGTGTGTCTGATGCCATGCTTATCTTGCATTGTAAGCATGCCCTGTTTGGTAAACTTTTGTGTACATGTACAGTGCTATGAATCTGAAAACAAATATCCTACAGAACACATTGTCAACAGGCACAAATGTCTGACAGAGGCAGTACTCTAAAGGGCTGAACCTCATTGTGTTTGTGCAGTAAAGAGCACAATGGGACTTCCATCCTGCCTGACCCTGCAGGGTCACTATCGTGGTATGACTGAATGCACAGAATGATTCTTCTGAATGAGGTTGATGGATTTATACCAGGGATGAAGTTGGCCAGGCCACAGTGTGCTTACACTGGGGCCTAATGCTAGTGCAAACTGGTCTGAATGGGCTCGATACCGGTGGTAGGTTTTTTTCTTTGGGTTTGGTTTTTTTTTTTTTTTTTTTTAATGTGGTTTGTGATTTTTTTTTTTTTTGTTTTGTTGTGTTTTTGTTTATTAATTGAGTTGGTAAAGCAGCACACTTAAAGTAAAGCAGTCTTATGGAGATCTAGCATTCCTAAGTGTTGGCATGTGCTCAGCCAACAAAGTAACTGTGAGAAGTAGCTGGAATACCCTAAACATACACTGAAATTACATAACTGATTAACTACTTAATGGATATTTTAAAGTAAATCACTTGTCTTCTGGGGCATGCTTCAACTTCCAAACCATCTGACAGTTCTCCCAGTACCATAGGGATTCTTCTTCCATGCTTCAAGTAGGAGGAAAAGCTGAAGTTGCCTGGCAAAGGTCCTCTCCTTTTCAGGAGAGGGCTTCACAAAGTAGGGCACTTCAAAATGACAATGTATAAACTAGTTGCCTGGAAGGAAAGGGGAAATGCTGGGGCTTTTCTCTATTTTCTGGATATTGGGAAATTGCATGGTACCTTCTTTTTTAATACCAAGGTCTCCTAGCTGCCCCTGCTCAAAATCAGTTTTTGGCACCATTTATATCTTACCAAAATCAAGTTTCAATTTAACCAACCCTTTCTTTTAGAGACTAATTGTACACTTGTTCATTTTTCTACATAGCGTGCGAAGTTCTGCCTGATGAAACATACTAAGACTACAAGAGCCATCTGTGCTACTACTGAGGCACTTGCTGATTTAATGCATTTCTATGTGTTCTGTATCTCTTCTGAATCATGGTGAAGATCAGCCTGGTTAGTCAGGGTGGGAAACACAGTATATTTGGATCTCATTTTTGTTTTTGTTTGAAGTTCAAATCTACATATGAACTTTGTCAAAGTTTGGCAGTACCTGATGTCTGGTCTCAAGTTTACTGATCTGAAAGAGTATGTAAGGAAATACTGTTATAGTTGAAAATGCACCAATTCTGCTGCATTACATAGTCAAAGGGTCTCTCTCTGGGAGAGTTGGTAGATATATAAGAAGCCCTTCTGGAGCTTCCATAGAGATTTTTGTATGGGCTTTCAAAACTTGAGCTTTAAAGCCTGTGTGCTTGTTCCTCCCCTTTCTGTCTCTTGCCCTGTACTGGAGCAGGAGCACTTGCCATGGTAGTTCCAGATCACTGCTGCCAGGTGTAGATAACATGCCTTGTAAACGTTCCTCTGATTTCCCATTCCTTCTAACCCACTGGGTTTGGGATGACTTTATCTGTTCAGGTGGCAAAAATTGCAGTATTTTCTTGAGAAGTACCTCAAAGCGTTTTGCACTTGGACTTCAATTCTTTTAAATCATCTATGCCTGATAAAACAGCTCTGAGGAAAATACTTCCCTTTTGCCGCTGGGAGAACTGGGGTTGGGACCAATTTAAAACATTCTTGTTACAGCACACTGTACATGAGCCATAAACAGTTCACATTAATTAGTTTGGGGGTTTCTTTTTAATAATATTTGCAGATGGCAGTGATCCTGGGCTCCGGGTGTCAGCGCCTGGGTATGTGGGAAACTAGGTAGGAGCCTCAATAATACATGTTACTTGCGGGGCTCAAAACTGGAGCCACATCCTATGGCCTTCTAATTAAAACTCTTTATTTCCACAGATTTGTTCTGTGGGCTTTACTAAATAGATCGGCCTTGGGTTTCTAATGGTGACTACTTGAGGAGGAATGTAGCCTTTGTTACTGAATAGTTGGGAGCAGATTACCGGGCTGCCAATTTCCTGTCGCCTTTCAGAGCTGCAATTTGAGCCCTATTTGCTCCTGGCTCTTGCACAATTGAAAACAATGGGTGGCTTCTTTCAGGTTTCACTTCAGAGCTCTTAGAAACTGGGGAAGTGGCAAAAGCCCTACTTTACAGGTAATTAACAATAGATAATGTTTGCTCTGTATTTTTCCCTTTTTCGTTGTTTATAATTCTGATAAAGGTAGAAATGCACACCGAGCTCCTAATGCAGACACTGTACAAGTGCTCCTGTGGATGCAGTCCCAGACATAACCCTAGCAGGATGGTGGTACTGGGTCAAACCTACCCCCAAGTGAATAAACGAAAAAGCAGCCTAGAAGAGCTGTGGGGTTGCTAGCAATGCCGAAGGCCAGGCAGCAAAGGCTGGACAAACTCCCTGTTTCAATCAGCCCAGAATGTGAGTGTTTACTGCTGCAAACCTGCTCTTTGTTTTAGGGACCCTTTTTATTGTGTCCTATATCTGCTTTATTAGGTGTTCACTTTTCATACCTTATTGACGTTTATGTAGGATAGTTAAATGTTTTCTTGTGTGTATTCAATTCTAGGAAACCACCTGTCCTGTAAAGTTTATCTTAAATACAGAAGCTTGTTTTACCACATAAAGATACAAGTGTCTGTTGTTTAACCTTTACTTCTTAGTGGAGGACTGTGGACACGAGGAAGAAGATGAAAAAAAGTACCCATGCATAGTTATTAGTGTTTATCTAAAAATGGATTGGGGCAGACGGAAAATGTCAAAATTGGGATGCTCAGGGTCCTTGCAGAGAGCAGGGAAGAGATGAACATCAGAGTAAGCCCTCAGAAGTGAACGTCATGTCTGTACATTGTAGGCTGTGAGGCAGTTTTGAAAAAAGAAATGGAAAATGAAAATGGACCTTTAAATATTCTAATTGCAGAAACTTTTCAGGCATGTAGGGCTAACTATTTATTTGGCCTTGCTGTATGTGTGGAAACTTCCTGACGACACGGGAGATTTGTGAGCACACATAATGTAGTTACTTGGCATGTAAATGGCTACTTGCGTTCTGTATCCATCAACATTATGCGTGCAAAAACTGGAGGAGAGATGGAAAAGCTCAGCCTTGTAAAACCTGCTCCAGTATATCCTGGCTAATACAAGTAGTACTACTCAGGTTTTTGGGTGAAACTGTTAGCAACCCATACTTGTGCTTGGCATATCTCCCACATTTGCCCTTTCAAGGCAGCTTCTGGTTTTGTCTGTATCTCAAGGGCCCAGTTTGGTGGGGGGGTTTGCTGCCCTGAGAAACTGCTGCCTCTCTTGGTAATGCTGATGCAACTGTAGATAAAACACAGGTTACCGGGTGAAAGGAGGAAAAGGGTCTTCTAGTGCTTGACACTGATGGCAGGGGCAATGTCATACAGTGCCATACCTGGAGGCAACACATGCTCTTCAGGGCTGCCTCTGTGTTAAACATGCTCTCAGGCTCTGAGGCAGTCATCTACTTACTTCACTCCTTAGTTCCCTGCCTCTAGGCAGCTTTGTAGGTGGTTACCGAGACTGCAGACTTGGATCTAGGGCTATGAGCCAGAAAAAGGATGTGTCTAGCAGCACCTGAGGAAATTCTGTCTGTGTGCTCAGTCCACATGCATTTGAACAAGTAAGAAAAGTATTAAAAAGAAACGAAAACAAGAAGCAATTCTGCACTTTATGCATGTGTTTCTGAGTTTCCCAAGCGGCTTGTAGAATTTCATTAGCTCTAACTGTGAACGTGGCTTTTGCTTCTTGTTCTCACCATCTGCAAGACTTGGAAACCCAAGAGGATTTGTGTGCAGTATAATCAAGGATTAAAACACCTCCTGTGACATCAGGCTGTATAATATGTAGCCTTTTCCTCCATCTTTCGCATTCTGTGGGCACGGGGATGGTATGTGGGGATATTTGCATGTGCACTTAGTGTAAACCAAAGTTTTTTTTCCTCTCTTACCTCTAAAATCTCCCCAGTTCATTTGGTCAGACAGTTGTGTTTGTCAGCCTTCCATCATATTTGTCAGAGGATGTAAATTTGCCAAAACAGATGATAGGTAGAGGAAAGCCTGACAACTTTGTTTTGATTTTATGTAACCTTTACAATATCCTCCCAGATAAGTAGATGGTATGCCAAGACAAGAGAATAGTTAAAACTTCTGATGATCTCACCTGATCTCTGTTTCAAACAAGGCACTTTTTGATGAGTTACAAGACATGACATCAGAGTTTTCGGTTTCATGCCCATAGCACACTGAAGGGAGCCTGCAGCTACGTGGTGAGCAACCCACAGAGGCCAGTGTGGTCACTGTGTAGTAAAGGCAAAAGACAGAAGAAATGTGAGCAACGTCAGCAACAAAACAATGAATTAGTTGGTCAAAGTTGTGTGTGGATACACCAGAGTTGGAAGGGCAAGAGATTTTTTTAAATTTCCCCTAGCTGACTTGAGCCTCGGCTGAGATACAAATGGAGAACAAATCCTCAGTTCCCAAGTCTTCCTTCCATAGAGACAACTCTCACTCCTCAGTCTGATAATAAGCAGTGGTGCAGCCTGTTTCGTAGTCTTATATTCACTGCTGTCCTGATAAACTGTGATATTATACTTCGTGTATAGAAGCAGTGTGAACGAAGGGACTAAGCCTTCAAATCTCAACTTTGTGCACAGACAACAAGTGGAATATCCTATCTTTCTGCCTCTTTTCACACAGTACAGGTAATTCTGATCATAGTGGGTATTTTATGAGATGTTACTGCTATGTGTTGGTACTGTACAGAGGCAGGGGAGGGACAGTAACAGAGCTCTTCAGCCTTGGCTTTGAAAGCTGGAGAGGAGGTATTAGGCAAAGCCCCATTTTTGCAGCTGACCTCTATAAAGCAGATTAAGACAACCAGGGCTTACTGGCAATTATAATCAGTCCAAGGTGGCACTGCTTGAGCTATGGGACTGTGGCAATTGTCCCATGCCAGTGGAGTGACCTCTGATTGCTCTTTGTCCTGTTCTTGGGCATGATGACAGCAGCTCTTCCTCTAGGATAAACAGTCTTAGGATTCATTTTCTGTCAGAGTCCAGGTCCCCAGGTCTATGATCTTCTTGGAAGGACCAGCAGGCAGGACTGGTTCCACTATTGGCAATACCTTGTTGACTCACTGGCTTGGGAGTGTTTGCTCTCTTTGGGGTAGCCACATGGTTTTCCTTCTCATGGCAGCTGGTCCCATCACTGGCCTGCAGGCTGCTCTGCAAATCCCACTAATACTGCCTGCTTTGGTCTTTCCTTGATGCCCCTGTGGCATTGTCCATGCCCCTGGTTCCAGCTCTTTCCCAGCTGGATGGATGTGGTTCTAGTCCTGTATCCTCATCCTCTCCCTTATGGTAGAGGTATTTAGGCTCCCTTGCCCTTCCCGAGTGCCTGCTCTGGTACCCCTGAGTAATATACAGCTGTTAACCAGACTCTTGATGTCATTTCTTATCTAAAGAGCCTCAGCTTCTTGTTTCTAGGGGAGAAATGGCTTCTGCTGCTTTTCTCTAGTAGCTTCAGTTCAGTCCGGGCGTACAGATGAGATGCTACCTGGCAAAGAGAAACAGGTGAAAGCACTTAGTCATCTGCAGGCATTTCCTTAACAATACTGTCAGCTGGTGCATAGCCTGGGGGTTATATTCTTATCTAGACCTAGGCAGGAAACCTTACGATTTACAGCTGAATGTGAGGAATAGTGATTGCGTGCCTAATCTGCACAGCAGATTACTGGAATATATTTCCCTCAGGGTACAAAGCTGGAGGATCCCAAATCAGCAAGACAGAGCAGTGCATGTGTGGGTTGTTGGATAAGCAAGTTAGGATACTGAGAACATGGTAGACTACTGCTTCAGAATCTACAAAATCAGGGTAAAATGTGAAAACCAAATCTGTTCTGAAGGCTGTGAGCAGCCAATGGCCATTGGGGCAGACCAGTTTCAGCCCCTCCAGAGTAGCTGTGTTGCTCCACAAAATCAGCACATTTACCACAGCTGAGGTGACACCCGATCAAGAGCCTTAATATAGGGGTGCTACACAGTGGTGTTCTTATTGTAGCTCAGATTTGGTGTTGGTCTTCTTCAGGCTTGCCACAAGATCCGCACCCTTGAACCTGAGCATTATTACAGGAGAGATGTGCTGTATTCCTACATGCCTTCTGGAGTCTCACTGCCTTTTTGCTTTTTGCTGGAGCTACACTGGAGTATGTGGCATGTATTTGGTAAGTCTCTGCTAGGGTAGTAGATGCTGTAAAGTGTGCTTTGGAAAGTGTGTGTGGTGATAAAACTGGCCTGCGATCTGTTGTTGAGCTACAGGGTTTTGGTATGTGATTTACAGTTTCTGCTCTCTGCAAAATGCTTGCTTTGAGCCTGACAGAGATCCCAACTCAAGGTGCTTACCAGAAGAAGGTCCACTTCATTGGGTGCCTAACTAGAGATGAGCCTTGTCCAGGACAGCTGCTTTGAGTGGCTTTTGTGATACAAATGGTGCATGTTTAAAACCTTGAAAGCTCTCTGTGGGGCTGGGAATGGGAAGGGTTTATTTGAGGGTATTAACTGTCTGATAGCATGCTTTGCCTGCATGGAGGTGGCCCTAGGAGCAGGGTAGCTTGGAAATGCAATTTAAACCTGTATTTCCAAGTGCAGCTCTGCTGTTTGTTCACGGTGGAAAGGGTTTCCTATCTTTCAGAGTCTTTTGGTCCCTGGACTACACTTAATAGGATGAGATTTTTTTTCTTTCCCCCTTGAACCACAAAGCTGCCAAGTTATCCAAGAAAGAGGCTTGTAACTAATGCTAAGTGAAGTGGAAACCAGGGTAGCTGCTTAGTGTAGGGCTAGTGGGGCATGCTCAAAGAATGCTGGTGTAGCTCCGAAATAACTGTGGGTCTCTTGGCTTTTAGTCATGGTGTGTGGGAGCAGAAACTGCCCCCGCTGCAGTGAAGATGTTTGTCTCTGTTGTGACTGGAACATGAATCTTGTACTGGTGGGCTGTGGAAGCATCCCTTTGGGTGGATTTTCCTTTTTGGGCATTACAGGAAAGGCTAAATTTGCTTCTCTTTAAGAGCTCTGTGTAAGTTCCTGTTGGAGGTTATGACCTAGGAGTTTGGGGCTGTGATCTTCCTGATGATAACCTCTTCATTTAGCCTTGACTTGTCTGTAAATGGACTGCTCTGGAGACATGTTTTCTAAGATATCCTCTTCTCCTTGCACAGAGCTTTGTTGTTCCAGTAAGTGATTTCACTTTCTCAGGTGTTGAAAGTGGCTGTTAAAGTAGCAGCAGTCTTAACCTCAGGCAAACCTGCTTTAAATTTGGGGTGCTTTTCTCCACCTTCAGGTTGTTTTCCCACTAGGTTTGCCGAATGAGTGGAGGGCAGTTTCCATGTATGTTATATGGGTTATATACCTTGCTCTGAGAAACAGGCTTTTTGCTCAGTGCATGAGGAAATGGGGAGCATGGTGGAAAGGTCCTTTTCTGTGCTTTTCTAACACCTTCTTGGTGTCTAAAACTCTTTAGAGAAAAATGTCTGACTGATCAGAAACTGTTACTTGGGTAAAAACTGAGAATAGATCTGTACTGAGGGGCAAGGGGAATGACTTTTTCTCCAGACTTTATAGTATTCCACTTCAGCTACATGGTTTTCCGTTGTTGGCTTTGTGTCTCCAAATTATATTTCACATACCCATATCCATTTGATATCCAGTCTTTCGTTAAGACTATAGCAGAAACACAGGTATATTTGCATTGTGCCCTAGCTTTGCAGAGCTGTGAAGAATAAATAGTGCAGCTGTTGCAGTGTTTGGTTTGACCATTTGGTCAAATTGCTGTTGGTAATGGTTTTTTTCTGTCCTGTAGCAAGCAAGCTATGGCAGAGGACCTGCTGTGTCATGTTTCTCAGTTTTAACTCTTGTTTTGTGAGCTTTTTAGTAGTGTCATGTGGGTTTTTTAAGAAAAAAAACCAAAATGTCTCAAGCACTAAGCTGTGTCAGACTTATCCAGAATTCTGGAGGTTTTCTTTCTTTTTTGAATGTGACCTTCAAAAGGAAAATCAATAATTTTCTCATCTGATGTCTTGGTGGATCCCTCTAAAACATATGTCAGTGTTTCCCAGCTGCCTTGGTTTCTCATGCAGATGAGCTGTGCCAAACGGTTTCCTAATGCACTCTGTTAGGACAAAGGCTCAGTTGTTGTTTTCTGTTGATAAACTGGACATTTAACTGCTTCGTTTCCCCCCTACTACAGCAGAATTAGTCAATGGCTATTTGCTCAGGCCCCAGTCCTTGGGCTTGCTGGGACAATTGCTCAAGAGGCTCAGATTTAGAAACCAATGAATATCAAGCTGAGCTTCTGAACTAAAGCTTTCTTTGAGATGAGCCAGAGTGACCTGCAGTGAGCTGTAAAGAAGAGTCCAATGACACCCCCCCCCGCCCCCCCCCGTTCCCTTTCCAAAAGGAAAAATATTTCCCAGAGCACTGGGAACCCTCCTGACTTCCTCTCCTGTGAATTCTGGATTAGTGTGATTTGCATGCTAAAAGTTAATTCACTAGTGAACGAAGGAGGTGTCTGGGAGCTTGAATAGATTCAGCTTCTTGCCGAGGAGTGCCAAGGGCCTCTGGTGTGAACCACGTATCGAGGGAAAGTGAGGACATGTAGGACAACTGCAGGGGTGAAGGGAGGGAGGAGGGGTTGTACCATTTGTACTGAAGTGTTTGCAATTCTGCCCTCCCACAGGCCATGGCAACTGGACTGAATGTAATCTGGCCCTTTTATTTTCTTGCTTTTATTCAAATGAGGCCATATAACAAGTGGAGAGTGAGAGGAAGGGGTAAATGCAGGAAGTATACATAATAAAGGTGATACTGCTGAAAAATGTTGTTTACTGTTTCAAAATGTTACCAAACTCAGTGTGTTGGGAGGGTTGGGAATCTGAGTGTGTTTGCTCCCTAGGAGATTTCTTCTGAAACCGTCTTTAAAACCAAAATGAACAACCAGATTTTTATTATTTTTTTTTTTTTATCCACAGGCCTTGCTCCCTGATAAGAGCCATCTATCACAACCAAATTAAAACGTGGGCTCTGTCTTGCAGCTAGCGCTTGATAAGACATGTCCGCCTGTTGGGAAATTTCCCTTTTCCAATGTCTTGGTGCCTGGGAAAGGTGCAGAATTGCAGAAAAGAAAAGTTTGAATCATTGCACAGAGTCACTGGCCCTGCTGAGGGGGCTTTCTCTCTCTTCTGAAGAACAGACCATGCACAAAGCCAGATGGTTCCCGTCTGCTGGCCTTATTCAATGCACTTCCTCCCACAGACGGGAGCCCTTTTGCTCTCCTTCCACCCCCCTCTTTCAAGCATCTACCACTGGGCCTTTCTGTTCTGTGGCTGGAAATAATCTTTTATTGCCCAGTTGTTCGGAAGTGACCTTTTGCCCTTGATTAGATAGCACCAGGCTCTATCACTGGATTGCTTTTGAGATGGCAGTTGCTTTTTTGTATTCACTGATCTGGTGTTAGGGAGAACAATGCAGGGCTTTGCAGAATTTTAGCCCAGCTAAAGCCTCATGTGGGATGGCTGGGAGTAGGGAGGGACGGCGTTGGATAAAGCAGCCTTGCAGACCATGATTAATTATATGAAAACATTTCCTTTAATAAACTGCAAAACAAATTGTGTTTTGGTTCAGGGTTTTATATTCATCTTGTGCACTGATGCGAACTGCTGTGTGCTGCTTTGCAAGCTGTTAGCTGCTTCTCAATGGTGAGGGGCAAAGCTACTCCTTGGTTCTCTCCTACAGGGTTTTCATGTGTCTGGTTGCCAGGCAGGTGAGCTGAAACCTGCCCAAAACAAAGGGGCCCAAAGCCTCCAGCTGGTGTTGAGCTTTGGATCTCTGTGTTTCACTGACAGGGTGGCCTGAAGAGTTAGTTTTGGGGAGATGCTCTCGGGCCCTGGAGGAAATGGCTGATGCCTCTCTTTTCCAAAAAGCAGCTTTGATAGCTGTAAAAGAAGAGGCTTTCCAGTAACCTGTAGACAGATAAGAGGTGGTGTTTAGGGAAAGCTAAGGAATTTCTGTAAAATATAGTAAGGAGAATTTTTTTTTTTAAATATATTTTTCACCTGATGGAGTTTTTCTTTTGGGTTCTGTCACTGCCCAATTTTCTAGGAATTTTCTACAGGAGATATATGTTGGTTACCACAATCCTTCTGTTACTAGTGTGGACTGCACTGCTCTCTTGAATGGTGACCTTTAAAATAAAAATATATTGTCTCACTGATTCATCAGCAGCTTTTTAATTCTGTCAAGGCCACACCTTCATCTGGGAAACAGCACAAACGTCTGTGGTGTGAACTGGACATGTTCTGCATCACAACGGCGGTTTGCGCTTTCAGTTCTCCCTCTGACTGGGCTGCAGCTGCTGGAAACCTGGACCCAGTGCAGAATGGTGCTCAGCCAAGATACTGCTGCTGCAGGGAGCTGGGGCTGGTACCTTCACCTGGGGGACCAGGGAATCCTTCTGGCTCCCATGATGTGAAGGCAGTCAGGTTCCTATACAGGGAATTAAAAGCATTTAATGGCATTGGTTATTTTGTTAGATAAAGTTTATAATCCTGCATCATACCACATACATTCTCTAACCCCCCCCCCCCCCCCCCCTTAATTTTCTGTGAAATACATTTGCATGCAGAAGTCTGCTGTAAAACAATGTTATTTAGGTTTTTTGGACAGCCCTCACAAGCCAGTAATGACCAGAGTTCAGGTCTCTTGTGCATGGTTTGTGGCATGTATGATCATCAGTTACATTGCATGCAGTTTTGTTCTTCTTGAGAGACTTGAGTGGATCTGCCCTGAAGCTCTCACCAGGCTGAGTTCTTGGGATGGCTGAGGCATCAGGTAGGTGCAGAAAAAGAAGGGACGCAGTCTAAGTTAAATGATTATTGCCCTGGACAGTTGTATGTGTTTTCAAACCCTTATCACTTAAATTTTGTTTTTGTTTTTTTTTTTCAGCTGTAAATAATTGTGTGTTCTTTATTTCTTTTAGATTCCTGCCTTGGCACCCTAGGGAGCTGGTTTCAGTGCTCCTAAGCCCGTAGAGGTAGCTGGAGAGCCTTTCCATCATGTGCCATTTGTTGCTTCCCAGGCATCCCAAACAGATCCCCAGATCTGAGGGATGTGTTGGACATTGCCGCCTTCCTTCCTCACCCCAGTGTCCTTCAAGTAATAAAGACCCCCTTGAAGCTGCACTTACACACTTAATCACTATCATCACATTTAATATGTTTGCAGTAATATGCATGTGATGAAGGACCTGGGAAGAAAGTTGTGTTTCTGTTAGGCTGCCTACTGGTAGTCGCAGGGGCAGCTGATTCCTGCCAGAATTTTGCTACTCAAAAGCCAATTAGCTTCATGCTCAGTCTTCTAATACAAGCAGGTTAATGATATCTGTTTCACAGGGGTTGTTAAGACAAATTAGTGCATGTGAAGCAAGTGGTTACTGGGGTGAACAGCATTGCAGGGATACTTGAGGTAAATAATCATTCTGATTGGTGAATGGGGTTTGAGCCATGTGTAGTAAGGTTTCAATACAGGACAGTGCGTGTCTGTGTGTGCAAATTAACACCTTCCCACTAAATATATGTAGAATGAGGCAGAGATGCTATAGGGAAAGAATACACTCCTATTCACATGATCTGAAACCTGCAATGTGTATGAGCTATGCGTGTGTTGTGTGTGATACAGTCAGGTAGGTTAAATAGGTTTGTGAAAACAATGGTAGTGTTACTGTTCCTGAACGTAGAGGCATTTCTGTATGTATGTGTGTTTGCTTATGTTCTACAGTGCTTTCCCATTTAAAATCTGTTAAAGAATTACTTGCTAATATCAGTTAGTCTAGATATGAAGGTTTTTAGTCCAATGTACATCTGTGTAGAACCCTCCATGTGCTTTCAAAAGGACTCATGAAAAGTTGTCTTGTCTTTTTTGTGCGTGTGTATTTAATTGTAAAATGTTCAAGAATAAACCACGTAAGAACAATGCATTTATTATGTTCTAAAATAAACTCTGAAGTGTTCTCTGTCTAGTCACCTGCATGTGACTTGCAAGTGCAGCAGGTAATTATCTGTTTATTACTGGAGCTCCCTTTCCATTTTTAACAAAACATTGGTGTACATGAGAACTTATTAGTGAGCCTGAGTTTGTCTGGCAATGCTGGCAAGAGTTAATCATGCATGTCTAGGATGAAAATATATGTATGATGTATATACTGCAAATATGGGCTCTGGTTCTGAATTTCTACCTAAGCTGGTGTTTTTAAAGGCCTGAACTTTAATTTTCATCGCCTACATGAGATCTGAGCTAAAGGGTTTTTTGGTTGGATTTTGGTGTTTTGTTTGGGTTTTTTTTGCTAGCTCTATACCTGGTAGAACTACAGGTTGTTTTACAGAGTTTCCTCTTCAGAAGCTGTGTCAAAGCTACTCAAGTTACTGGCTGTTTTAGTGGAGGGTTTTGAATAAGTGTGTATACACACAAACACATATGTATATAAACATATATGTATACACACAAAATACAAATAAATATGCCAGTAACTTGACTATACATATATATATAAATACATAAAAATATCAGGACATTTTTAAATTGACAGAGATATTCCTGGACAATGGTAAGATCAGATTAGTTGTCAATTGTATATGCTTAACATATGTGACTAGGAGCTGCTGAGCATCTATGTGAAAGCTGGTAGGTGATGGAGGGCTTCAGTGTATACTTGGATGCACCAAGTATGTGTTTGCGGATGTTGTTCTAGCATCACAATGATGCAGGGTGAGTCGTGCCCAGCAGCAAAAGATGAGGGCTGTGTGCCTCTCAGACAACAAGCCAGCAGCTCAAAGAGCAAAGGTGTTTGGGCTCCAGGTTATGAAGAAAGTCTGGCCAGACTTGGCTTTAATTGCTTAAGAGAAGCAGCAAAAGACTTTCAAGATGTTTCATCTTTTCTGAGATGAGTGGATAAACCACTTTGTATCTTTAATGTCTGAGAGAGAAGTTCCTGTCCTCCCCATGTCAATCCAAGGGTGGAAGAAGAAAATGTCAGGGAGTTGTTTGAAAGAGGTCTATTAGGAGTAACATGGTAAGGGTTGGAACTGTGCAGTGCTTGCTTGCAGTCTGTATCAATGTTTAGATCTTCACACAAAAGAAAATCTTGGAACCGGGAAAAAAATGGATCAACCAGTAATGGAAGTGACTTTGAATGCTGCCTATCACTAGCAAGTGAAGTGGGGGTGCTTGGTAACTGAGGGAAAAGCCCTAACTGTGAGCAGTAGTGAGTCCTGTGAAGTAGCCTTTTGGACAACATGGCTTGATACAAGCTAACATGTTCTTACCTTTTTAAGGACAAGCAGACTACAGATGAGCAGCTCCTGCCCTCTTTCCCCCAACTGCTTCTATTTTTCCAGAAGTACATGTTAAAATGAGGATGTAACGTCATACAATACACATCCTTGGTGTATACATGCATGGATTTTACCCCACTTCTGTTGAAATAATCAGAAATATTTGGAATTCATTTAAATCCTAAAGGAGGACTGCATTATATGACTTTATGACTACACCAAGATTTAAATTTTGGTGTTACTCTTTTTAACTGTGAAGTGTCTGGGTGGCAGAGGAGCTGGTGTTTGCCATATAAGACTGTGTTAAAAATTCCATAGTATTTACATTTCCTGAAGCAAGCCCTAAAACACCAGGCCTAGAAAATGTTCAAGTGCTTTCAGGGCAATCTGCTGTACAAGCCTATTGATTTCACCACTGTTAGATGTCATAGGACTTCTCCACGAGGAAGAGTTTGCTTGTAATTCTTAATGAATTCCATGCATTTCCCTTGCACACCCATTTTGTCCATTAAAATATTATCTTTGGACATTAAGAAACATTGAAATATTTGTATAGATTTTGTTGCATTGCTTGGATGATTTGTCAGGTGATAACTTGAGTGTCTCTGAGAAGCAGAGGTTGCATCAGCTGTAGCTCTCAAGGCTACAAGAAACTATTCAATTAGCAGAGGCTGTACAGCTTCATTCATTCTGCGTGTGCTGTACCCATATCTTTTGGTTTTAATCAGAGTAATGACTGCTGCTTTGTTTTCTCCCCTGTGCCTAATTTATTGCTATCAGGGAATTTAAATCTTAAAATATTTCAGGTTGGAAGGAACCTCAAAGCAGTACTTCCACCTAAACCGCTTTTATGTAGCTTCCAGTTTGTGCAAGTTCAGGAGGCTTTTTTCTTTTTTAATGATAATTGATAAAGAACAGCTATCAGAAAATTCATGCAAGCAAATTGATTTTTAATTCTTTCCACTTGTCAAATCTCTCATGTGGATTCAGTGATGGCACCATGATAGTTGTTGGGTTTGAAAGAAGTTGATAATGGCAGAAGAGTAACTCGTGACTTTTTATCAAGTGGAAAAACCATAACCCAGCATGAGGCAAGGTGGTATTATCTAATTCTCATCGTCCTGTGTGGGAACCCGTGTATGTGTAATAGAAGGCTATTTCCATGCACTAATGTCTTTGCCACTGTTAGCCAGTAAGATGCCTGTGACTGTTTTCAGCTCTCTCTGCATGTTTTCAGATCTTTTTCCACAGATAGTGACAACTCTTTAAGCACTGACTACATCTTGTGGGCCACTAGACTGAGCTGCAGCCTGGGCGCTCTCATGGTAGACACATGTGCTTGCAGTGAGCCACCTGAAACTTCAGCAAGTGAACCACAGCAACGTGGGCTTTCGTGTGGACTTTCTCATGAGCTTCTCCCTGTGCCATCTGTCATAATGTGCTCAGAGGAAGTCATGCTCTAACCCACATCAACAAGTTGTCGCTTCATGCCCTAAATTAAGGGTGCTATCCTTCCGAAGTAACTTCTGTCTTCCCAGAAGCTGGTGCTTGCTTGCATATATTTTGTGACTTGTAACTCTCTAATGATGTAGGGGGCCTCCTGCAATGTAGTTTGGTGTCATACTTGGCACATGCTTCCTTGCTGGTCTCCAGCACTGTGGCTTTACTGTGGGTTTTGCCATGTTGAGCTGGCTGTTGGACTGCTTTTACTGTGTACTGCCTGGCTCTAGAAAGCCTCAAGCTGCAGGTTTCTCTTGGACTGGGGCTTGATCTTTCCTATCCTCTCTTGGAAGTGGGCTTCTAGTCAAGGCTATGAGCTGCTCCTCCTTGACTTCAGCTAGAGAGGACACCTATGAGAATCCTTGTGCTTCCATGGAAATTGCTCTGGCTGGGCTGCTTGGACTACTAAGTCATTTTCAGCTCATGACATGCTAGAATTTGGACGCAGCCCTGATGCCATAGGAGTGTCACCAGTTACAGCAGCAATGTTGTTTTGATCTGTCCTGCCAGCTCTAGCCTGAGGTGACTTTGACTGAAGCGATACACTATGGTTACCCAGCATGGAGAAAATCAGGTTGGAGCTAACTGGGAAGCTTAAGGGAAGTGTGGGTTGAATAAATTAATTTCTATAGTTTTCCTTGGTGGTTGGTTTGAAACTATTATTATTTTTTTTTTTCCCTTTTAAAATAGTTCAAGGAGGCAGAATAAGAGAGCTGGGCTTTGCTTGCTCACAATGTTTTGTCTTGAATAATCTTTTAAAGTCTTTTTGCCATTTTAGATCTGCCTAAGTAAATTGCCTTGGAAAATTAATAAAGCATTAAGATGCTGAGAAACTGGGTTGCATACAGAAGGAACTTTAGATACCTGAAGTTATTTCACAAGTTTGAGTATGTGTGTGTGTGGTAGGAGACGGGAAATGAGTTAATTTTCTATATTCCTAACTTGTTCCTTTCTTCTGCAGCACCGTGTGCCTGGGAAGACAATGATTCCCTTTCAGTCTTCTCTTTCAAAGAACTGGGATTTATTCAATGCACCATTTGCATGCAAAATGTGAAGCATACGCATAAGTGCTTGCAGGATTGTGGCCTTTTATTGTTGCTGAAGTATCACTATTTTCCGGTTTCAGATGAACTTGTCATTTTAAAACTTGTAATAAACAAAATTAAGTGATTTTGGGCATGTAATTACCCTTAAGAAAAAATAAACAAGCTTTAAGGAGTTAAATGCTTTCCCTACCCCCAGCTGGGGAAAATGAGGCACTGCCTTTTGAAATAATTTTGAAGTGCAGAAATAAGTGTATAGAAATAACAACAGGTGATGATAGTACGAGGAGTGAATTCTGCTCTTAGCTGCACTGAAAATAAAATTTGGGTAAGGCTTCTGACAGTGTTGGGTTTTCTCTGTTTAGTTCATATTTAGCTTTGACTTCTTTTTCTGCCCTTACTGGGAGACTCCTGTTGATACCATAGTGCACTCCTAATGGTTTGCTGGGCAGTTTAGTCTGCTGTGTAAAATAAGTCATGACAACCAAAATATCCGTCCCCCTCTGCTCTTGTAATAACTTTGATTTTCTTCTTTAGGTAGATTAACCAAGGCACTTACGTTCTGTCTAATTTGGTGACTACAGAAGACAACTGTGACAATGTGCTTATCAAGATGTATCTTAGAAACTGATGTTGCAATGTTTGGAAGCAGCTAGGCATCAAGTAGTGCTCTTGTTAAGGCTCCTTGAGGTGAGAAAAGCTTTGTTGTAGCAGAACTAGTTTCCATGTAATCTTCATCTTGTAAGTATCCTACTTGAATTGCACTGGGGTCTAATTCCAAAAAGTAATGCTTTCCTTTGGTGTTCAACCAGGTCTTACAGTGTGTAAAAACTCAAGCCTGAGGTAGGTTATAAAAATTAGGGGCTTCCTATATGGCAAAAGAAGGCTCCTCTCTTTGGTTCTCCCTCTGCCTCTGTTACTTCCTAGCCCTACTGCAATAATCAAAACCACTTAAAATAAAACCAAGAAATCACTACACTACTTATTGTGAGCAAGGATTAAGCCTCTATGGCCTACTCCTTGTACAGCACTGAGCACTTTTTGAAAACTAAACAAATAACAGCCCCATCAAAATGAACCAATTTTAAATGGTGGCAAATAAGAGCAGAATACAATAATATTGTGCTCCTTTGCCTGACTAATATTTCTATGTAGTCAGCCCTTGGTGTTATTGCCTTTATGAGATTAACATAAATTAGTCATCACATTTTATAATTTTCCTTTTACGTATGTATGGATGTTAGATGTGTGTGAAAAAAATAATTCATGAGTATCAGAGGTCTATTTGCATTAGAATTTCCAGTGGAAGTGTCAAGTATGACCTTTCCCTTGTCCGGGTGGCTAATCCCATTTGAAATTCCTGCCATGCTCCTACGGAGGGTCACTGTGCTCATGAATTGAAGCACTGCACCTGCTCCAGCCTCCACTCCTCCTCTTCCTCTATGGAGTTGGCAGCCTGTGGATCTGGGCTGATGCTCTGCCTCACTGTCTTGCCTGGCTGCGATTCACTGCAATCTCTACTCACAAGTTAGGGGACTGAAATGTTTTTATGGGTTATTTCCTCTTAATCTTGGCATGTTGTTTTTGGAGGTTTTAAAGAACATAAAGACACACCAGACAGGTTAATGGTGGCTACTTTTGAAGTAGAGGTATAGCGATTAGGAAATTTTAGGGAAGAATAGACTTTTTCTCATCTTGAAATAAAAATAAAAAAGCAACAATAGAGACATATGTGAGTTCATAATGCCTGCTGGATTATTGGACAAGAGATATACCTTTATGATGAGTCACTTGGAGTCTTCCATTATGGCAAGTCAATATGAGTCCTGTAAGAAGGTGTGAATGTATTGACAGGATATCCAGATGTTCCTTAAAGACAATGCAAAAATAAACCAACCTTGGTTTGTCACTACGTGGGTCTATTGGCAACTTCCCATTGCAGGAAATACTTTTGGTATGGAAAGGAAATCTGATCTTAGGTTATGAAGTCTATTTCTATCATAGGGACTCTTTAATTCCACTGTATGTTGAAGGGATTTGGAAATAAGATTTCCTGCAACCTACGGGAGAATAACTTTTATAACCTTGCTTATCTCTAATTACATTTTATTATTGTTTAGATGTTAGTTTACTTAAATATTTGCTTTGGGAAATAACCCTCAGATTACGTTTTTGGTTCCTGTAGTAATGTGGGTATTATCAGTTTATGGCTCCTTTCTGAATCAGCCCTCAGTCAGATAATTTTCTATCAGACTGGAGCTGTATTGGCAAGAATAAGAACCACTGGTGCCTTTGTAATCAGTTCCTGACATTAGAGATAGTATGGCCAGTTCCTGGGCCTCTTTGGCCTTATATGATGTTTGATTAAAGCACAAAGCCATGACAGTTGGAATGCCAAATTTGTGCCTAATTCTGCTGCCAGATTACTGTGTGAGTACTAGGAAATAACCCATTTATAGTCCTTAAACTTTGTGCCCACTTATGAATCGAAAATAATATCCCATAATGTGTGGAGGAGGCTTGGTGTATGAAGATTCTTGGGGGGAGGGAGAGAGAACTTCCGTAAAAATTTAGTAGTAGCTTGTGTAATACTGTTGGGAATTTACCACTCCTGGTGTGTCCTGTCATCATTGTGAACATGCACTGTAAGAACTCCCGTCACAAGAGTGTGAGTTGTTAGTTTCTGTGGTCCTGTGAGCAGCCTCCTGTGAGGTTGCCAAAATCTTTGCATGTCATTTGTGCTTTGCAGGGACAGGAGGTGCTTGAGTGGTCTGGGGAGGGAAATGGCAGCATCTTTCCAAGGTGAGGAGGTGCAGTGTGGTACAACTGGCCTTGCATGCAGATGAGGCTTGGACTCTGTAGCAACCCACTCCTGCTCCTGATTTAGACCTCTTGGCTGTGGTGGGGACCTGCTACTTGTGTGATGCTATGAACAGCTTGGGCCCACAGGGCCTTATTTGTTTCTGAGGCACACAGTAGCCTGGTGCAGTGACTCATTAACTGCTTTCTGTCCATAATTTAAACTGTGTTGTAGTGTGTAAAACCAGCACACGTACATCATTGCATGACAGCAGGATATTAACTTGGTATGACAGAGCTGGTCACCATGCCAACTGAACTATTCCTTTTCTTTTTCAGTCTGAGAGGACCTTTTCCACTCAACATCTCATTGAAATTGGTCCCCCTGACTTTTACTGTTCATAGGGATACAGTATGAGCATATGTCTTACAACAAGTGTTTTGGTGGGTGATTAGCATTCTGTTAGTGCATAACCTTCAGCTCTTTTCCTGAGGAAGTGAGCTGTACTGACAAATGAAAACTCTTTATCTGTTGAATAGAAAAAAGTACAAATAAGAAATATATTTAACTGGGAGGTGACTCAGTATGTGACAGGTGGGATGCTGGTTACATATTTTCCTTAAGGAGTGGTAGAAGATGACAGGAACAAATCTGTCATGTCCTCCCAGGGGGTGTGTGTGGGCAACGTGAATCTGTATGTTACAAACATGGAGATTATGGGGGGTGGTTTTTAATTCAGTGCTTCCAAATGACTGTGGGCTAAAGCTGAGGAATTTAGGCAGCCACCTGCCCTAATGCACTTTGCTAAAATACTCCCCTTGGGTTTTAGTGAAGTTACTTCTGGCTGATGTCAAAGCAACTGCAATCAAGATTAAGTCCACTGAGAGCAGTGCAGTTTCCTTTATAACCAAAATAAAATAAACCGACCAAAAACTGGTTGTGTTTCATCAAGCAACCCGTTCCATGTATTTATTTGAAAACAGAGCATATTCTTGAAATGACTAGCTGTTGCCTACTAACAGCTTTACAGTAAAGAACATTGCTTGCCTCTGGGGAACAGTAGAGACTACTGCCAGCAGAGCACCTGGAGGAAAGTCTGAGAAGGCTGCGAACAGCAGTTCCCCTTCTGCCTCCCTGAAAGGTCTAGATGAGACATCATCTGCGATCTATCAAGTAGGCAGCCAGCAGTCACCTTAATTCTATGTACTGGACAGCTGTAAGCTCATTAAACTTTAGGAAATGCTTTTTGTTTTAAACGGATATCTTTGTATGTCACCTTGTTAGTTTGTCAGGCCTTCCTATGGCTTTTTGTTTTCCTATTCCAGAAATGGAAGAAGCAGCAATTCTCGAAGGCATGTAAACAGAGTTACCCTGTGTAGCCAGGCTGTTATCCTATTTCTTCCCCTTAGCCTCCCTAATAACTACCTTTGGGCTGTTCTGTACCCCACATTGCTCCTATGGGAAGAATCTGACACTGATGGAAGGACAGAGGTGATTGTTAGACTGCCTTGAGCCCATTGGTGAGCTTGTCTTTTTGATGCTTGGTCATTTCTATGTGCTCTTAGGAGTGTTCCACATGTCGGACGAATGGCTCCAGCCAATTAGTCTGATGGGAAATATTCTTATGTCCTCAAATCTAAGTCTAACTTTAACACAGAGCCTGCTTCCTTATATAGGAAGTGCAGTCTCTCCTGTGAAGATTTAGGAGCCTCTCCAAGCTGCATGCTCTATGTTTTCCAGGCACTGTGCTGATACAGGCATGCTGAATTTCTCATTCTGTGGAAACCTTACAAGGTAGCAGCCGGTCTCTGTAACAAAACCTTTCTGTTTAGTAATGGCTTCCTGTAGCTTTCACACACTGTGATGCAAGCTGGAAACAACCTTTCTTCAAGAACACTATCTCAAATGCCTTCAGCTTCTGATCTGACTTGAAGTTTTAACCTGACTGATATTCCCAAACACTGCATTATGAATAAAAACTTAACAACAGATCAGTTAAATGGAATGATTGTGACACAGTGATTATATGTAAGGAAAATAGAGGACAAGTTAGGATCATAAACACTATAGTACGAGGACTGAGAGAAAACTCACTATTCTAGAGTTCTATTACATTTGAACTATGTGTCCCCTCCCGCTTTTGCTCCAGTCTTGTTAGTTAGCTGTACTATGAATCACACTGTGGATCAGAAATCCTCCTAAGTGGTCAGGTAAAATTCTCCAGGTTAAGGAATCTTCCTGTGGTGCAGTAGTGACATAACTCTCCCCATTTTTTTTTTAAATACAGCTTTTCTGAGAAAATAAGGGGACTAATTGAGGGATTTCTTTTGTGCTCTGGCTATCATCAAGGCTTCTTGAGGCTTCCTCCTGCATCTGAAAATAGATTTACTTCAGTACTAGCTGCTGTCACTGTCATTGATAATCTGCTAGTTCTGATCTGTACCAAAGCAGTGTGAGCTGAATTGATGTGTGGTTCATTACTTTCATGACTCATTTTGATAAACACAAGCTAATTATTTGTCATGCTGCTTGTGAGGTCAATTTCAATGTAGGGGAAAACCCAACCATTTTGATCTCAGAAAGGTTATATCCTAATCTGTTAATTCCATTTTCCAGACAGAGCAACTGTGAAACACTCCTTGAAGTTGCAGCAGATGGTTGGTAGCAGATACCCGATTAGCACTGCAGATTCTGTCTCCATTTGTTTCTCAAGCTAGCATGCAATAGCTGTCTGTCCTGACACATCATCGTGCCTGAATTCTTTTGCCTTGTACGGGGGCTACTTAAACGTTAAGTGTCTTCTGGGTTAGAGTATCTTTTGGGTCAGTACCTTGTTGAAGATCTGCAAGATATTTCTCCATGCATTCAGAATCTAGTTGCAAAGCTGTTCTGAATGCATGATATTTGACAAATGCTGCTAAATGCCAGATAAAATAAATACTAGATTGCTTGACATGTAGGTTTTTTTTAAGATTCTGTACTTTATATTACTGTGATTTCAAACATATGTGGTTATAAGCTTATCAGATTTCTAAAAATGTACTTTCTATAAAAATCACACTGGGCCCCTCAGCTGTGTTTTCCTCTATTATTTATAGACAAATTGAAAACAAATGGTCTTCTCTTTTTCAAAAAACAAAAAAGCACAATGAAATGGAAACAGCTGTCAGAATGTGCTTTTCCTCCCGAAGTCATCTGCAATACAAAGTAAATCAGAGGTTATTTCATATAATCCAAAGTACATTGCCATTTAATAGTGGTTTCAGTGGCAATTCAAGTGGAAGCTGAAGGGAAAAGTGTCAAGACTATGGCAGTGGGGATGTAATGGGTGGTCTACTTAAAAATATGCCCCAATTAAATGCTTTCCACAAAATGAAGAGGGAATTTTATGTATATATGTGTGTGTGTGCTTTTTTTTTTTTTTTTGTTTGTGGGGTTTTTTTGGTGTTTTTTTCCCTCTTTTGCAGCTGGGATATGTTTCTGGGTAGGTGGAACTGTCACTTTGGATTTTGGACCAGAACATGTAGCCCAAGTTAAAATGAGGCAAAAATTTTGTTGCCCAAACCCTGTTAAAGGTGACTTCTTCCCTCCTCCTCTTCCACCACACCCTGCCCTCCCGAGCACAGAAGGATGCCTGCAGTTCCTGACAGGGGCCTGGCTTCTTTCCCTTCTGTTTCCTATGACACACCCTGGCTAAGCTGATGAGCCTGCTCCCGTGAGTAAAGCCTGCTGCAAGATCAGGCAGAGCATTAGCACTCCTCACAATGTCGCTTTGCTGCAGCAGAAGGCTGCTCTATTTTGCTCTGTTTTCCCCCTCTCTGTGACAAAGCTCATTGCAAGAGAGCTCAAAACCCATTCTTGGCAATGCCACGTCTGTACGATATTGTACTACTACGTGGTGGGGTGGGCGGTGTAAAGATGATTCTTTGGTCATTAGAAAACAAGATATACAAACCTAAGGGATTGATATGTATGGGCCCAGATTCATGCCTGCACGTGTTAGTTGGAGTGAAGTGCCATTTTTCTGTTCCTTTACATCACACTTTTAATGGTGTCTGTGATTGTAATAAGCAGGGCCTAATTGTAGAGAAATCTTAAGCCTTTTCTCTACCTTTTTCTCTAAAAAGAGGTCATCTGCCTCTAGTGACTATGGTCAATCAGGAGCTAGTCTTGTGTCCCTCATGAATGAACAGATATTTCATACTCATTTTTAAATAGCTACTTAAGCTAGAGCCCTTCAGCTGAGAGAAGGCAGAGGGCTGGCAAGTCATTCACGTTTCCCAAGGTAGTGCAAGAGCTTCTGCCATGGTAGGGAAGAGATGAGTCCATGATCTCTCCGTGTGCCCCTGTTCATAGGCTGCAATGAAAGCAGGAGCCTGGCAGAGTTGCTGAGATGCTGGGTTCAGGTGCATGTGTCACTATGACCTCAGCTCATGCTGAAGTGATGTCTAGGCATCAGCTTTCTTTTCTCATGTCCTCCTGCATCCCTTCATTTGTCCTTTGGTTTGTGCAGATGAGAAACTTGGTTGTGCTGGCCAGAAGGGAGCATCCACATCATGGACAGCATAGGACAGGCTGTGGAGATCTCAATCCATGGGCATGCTGCAGCACTCAGTTTTTCCCCTAGTTAGACATAACCTGTGTGGTTGTGTGCACTGGAGTACAGCCTCTGCCTGCCTGTGCTTTTTAGATGTTAAAAGACTAAAGAGTGTAGAAAGCTTGAGAGCTAGATAAGGACTTGAGTTCTCCACAGAAAGGGATGAAGAATTCAGTCTATTTAGCTTATCACAAAAAACGTTGAGGAGCACCTTGATTACAGTGCTTAAGTGCCTTTGTGGAGAGGAAATATGTACTAAAGGGCTCTGTAATTTAGCAGGGTAAGCACAAGACTGAACTTGAAATCAGAGAGTTAGGCATGCATCCTTAACAGTGAGGTTTAATAACCATTGTAATAAACTACCAAGAACAGTGATAAGTTTCCCAGCTCTTGATTTATTCAGGTCAGGGCTGCAGGCCTGCTTGAAAGAGCTGCTTAAACTAAGCACAAGCTGCTGGGATGAGCAGGGAGGGATCTGTGACTAAATGGCCTCTTGTACAGACTCTGTACTTCAGGAATTTATGAAATAAAATGATTTGCTTGCTGGGATCATCTGTTCCAGTAATGGCAGCTTGAACCTGCTGAGTAGATCCCCCACACTCAGAACAGGTCCATAGAGCAAACTGAGATGTCATCCTTAGAAATAACTGCATGGCAATGGCATGTGTTGTATAAGCCATTGCTGTATGACAAGACTACTGTAATTCTTCTGGGTTTAGGTCTTGTTGAAACGGATCCAATCTGAGATTTTATTTCTAGCCTGACTCCAAATTCAGATGCTCAAACTTCTATTAGCAAACAAAGCCCTCCTTCACTTGCATGCATGCGTAGAAAAGGAAACTGCTTAATTAATATTTTTATGAAATAAGTTTACAAACTCTCATAAAATAAGCATGCATACAAAAATTCTGATACCAGATGAAATACTTTGCCTGACTTGCTGGAGTGTCTTTGCCTCCAGATGGCATTCTGTGAGCCTGCTAGGAACGGCAACTGTACATAAATTAACTAAAGGTAGTAGAATAGCATTTACAATGGGAGGGACAAGAAATCAAGATGATGAATGAATGCTTTGATAGTGTAGAATGTTGTTAAATTCATGAAAGCTGGAACAGGGGCAACAGGGAAAAAAAATCGCCCTTTAACTAAAGGGTGAGTTGCTTGCAAAATGTCTCTGTTACTGAGTTAGAGAGGCTTCAGGGAGAGCTGACCAAAAGCCTCCTGTTATTTCCATTGCATTTTGCGTGCTTCATAGTTTCCTCCAGTTACCATGTTTCTGCTTCTCTGGTGTCCAGCTCTTTGTCCCATCTCCCCAGTGGCACTGTGCACTCACCATACTTAATTGATCCAGTCCAGTAGCTATATGCAGGTGGGTAACCATAGGAAGAACTCTGACACCCTCTTACATTGTTATTGATTTAGAAAAAATTAGGAGTCCCTTGACTTTCTGACTTGCCTTTTCAGCAGCAGAGATTCTGCAGCTGTTGGTCATATCTGCAATATTTAGTCACATATGGTAATATATGACTAGGTATTTTAGAGACAGAGGAACTCAAGTAAGGGTGATGAAGGCTCTTCAGGCTAGTTAATGCTTTGGAATTAGTATATGTAATCATAGGTGTAAGGTACTGCAAAACTGCTACTACTGCAAAACTGCTACTTGAAGAACATTCACTGTATTCTGAAGCATTGTCCTGAGTTACTGTTAGAGACAAACCTACGGACAAAAGAAACCATTGTTCTGACAATGCATGGCAAACCCTGTTTTACTTACAACAAAAGAAATCAAAATTGGAATTAAAGGTTTTCAAATCCTTAAGCATGTGTGGGCCTGGATATATTTTTATGAGGTTTTACCTACTTATTTTGATGTACTGTGTGAATTCATCTAGGTTCTTTTAGTTACATAAATACTTATTTCATTTTCTATCACCTACCAAAATCATAAAGTGAAAAAGATGTCTGAAATATTTGCATGGAGGCAAAATCTCTGTACTTCTCTAGAAGAAAGATGGCATCTTGAATTGAATTAGGTAAACTCTCTTTATCCTTTTTATCGTTTTTCCTGCTTCCTCTGTCCTTAAATATCACTATTATTTTGCAGCCATCTTTGTGCATCGCTTTTTACAGCTTTTAAAATACTGTGTTAGGAGCTAGTATCCCTTAACTAGAGAAGGTGATTTGTCACCCCTTCTGTTTTGTTTTTGAATCTTGTCAGTAAAAACACAAGTTAATGGCAATGACTGAAGAAAGCTATCTATTAGAGCAGTGCTACTGTGTGGTATATGCTCCGCAGCCATTACTTTCAGAAACCACTTAGTTTAGGGCACTTCCTTGTGACTTTTCTCTCAAACACCCTATTAACAATGCACTTTGTCTCAAGCTGTATTGCAGCTGATGATAAACAGATGGATTTTAGTCACTGAATGAATATGCGAAAGCTGTTTGAGCATGGTACCCTTCATATTCCCATCCAGCTGCCTTGGACTTCTGTTCTCTTGAAACCCTACTGAACAATGAAGGCTTCTAATTAGGCTTGAGGGTGATGGTCTCTTTCTGGCCATATATCACTTTTTTAGGCAGGGCTTCCACAGATTTTGCAAACGGAAAATGCATGAAGCTGTCAAAACATCATCTTCAGAATGACCTGAAAAAATGGGGTTTGTGTGAAGCTGACTCTTTTTAGGAGGGTGGAAAAGGAATAAGAGGGAGGAAGGATGGTGAAAGTCACCAATGCCTGCCATAAAACAGCTCCTGGTATGCTGATCAGATCAAAATGATAGGCACATAAACCAATATATCAGACTGATGCAGCATGGTGTGGATGTGTGCTGCATTGGTTTTGCACCATTAAGTAATGATCTCTGCATGTTTGAGTTGGTTTTTGCTTTTTTAAGGGTTGTTTGCTTTCATGTTAAAACTTCCTTCTGTGGCAATAAGGTCTAATGCTACATAGAGTGCCATGGTGGGTACAAGAATTTATCTGTATGAAATTTAATGGTCTGATGTGATTTTAAGCCCACTGAGATCAATAGAGAAAAACATTTCTATGTGGCTTATACCCTGTGTGGCTGGAATGGAGCTGTGGCAGTGTTTAGATGTGCCAAAGTGCCTATCTGCCTCTTGGAGAGATGACTTTGTCCCCATTGTAGAAAATAACAATGATAGTTAAGGTAGTGGGTATTGACATAACAGAAAAGAGTCAGTTGGTTGCGTTTTGGTGGCCATTTGTATGTTTCATGTTTGAAGGGCATAACATCAACACACCTGGAGAGGGCTTCTCATAGTGAGAGGGAAGGCAAGGCCAGAGGGTGTTATGATACAGGTTTCTCTTTAATTTTTGTTCTTTTCCCTCCAGCTGGAACCTGGTACTCAGGAGACAGCCTGTAGACCTTGTGTTTTTAAATTTGCCCATGATTCAAGATTTGAGACATGCTGTAGAACTCGATCTTACTATTGCACAGGTGCCTGCGCATGCCACATCGTAGAACCATAGAATGTGTTGGGTTGGACAGGACCTTAAAGCTCATCTAGTTGCAACCCGCTGCCATGTGCAGGAGTACCTTCCACTAGACCAGGTTGCTCAAAGCCTTGTTCAGCTGGCCTCAAACACTGTCAGGGATGGGGCATATAGCTGCAATACATCTGGAAAAGATCAGCACAGAGCCAGCTGGGCACAACAACATTCACAGTGGTGCTGAATGAATACACCAGACATAAGAAGAAGTTATAGTAGAAACCCCTTTTCCTCCTCCATTTCACCTCTGTGTGCTGGGCTGTGCGGCTGCAGGGTCATGGTTACGGGCACTGACAGCCACGGAGCCCAGCTGGGGCTAGACGGTGCTGAACCTTTTTTAAATATATGGAAATGGGCTTTTATCAGTGGTCTCTTCCCCTGGGACTGGACCAGGAGGCAATTTAATGCTGCCATGAAAAGCCCTGTGTTCTTGGTTGCAGCTTTGTCTGTCGTGTCAAGGAGGTGGTGGTGTCCATGGAGGTGGCTCAAGGAGAGGGGACTGCGGTGATGTGGGGAGCCTCTGGCTGGCCCCATGGGAAGGGTGGTACCCAGCATCTAACCTGTGTGTTTCCAGCTGGGTGATGTGACTGAGGGCTGGGTTGACATTGTTTTGTGGTGAATTAAGGAGGTTTTGTCACCTGCCTTGTGATAGCCTTGTAAGGAGAAGTGGGGGGAGACTGGGGCTGCTGGAGTGTTACCTATACTCACAATGTTGCCTTGCTGCAGGTTTGGGTTGTTTCCACCCCCAGCCATGCTGATAACCCTCACCCCCAAATGCTGGGACACACCCTGCAATTCAGCCTGAAATGAGGTCAGTCAACTCTCAGTATGTGACCCATTTTCCCAGCTCTGCTGAGTGCACTTAGCCATGAGGCAGCCTGGGCTTGAGCTGTGTCCCTCTGCCAGAAAGTGTTGATGTGTGAAAACAGGAGTTTTAGTGAAGCTGTGTTTAGCAGGGGAATCTTGTATCTTGGTCAACAATGCCTGAAAACCAAAGGGAGGCTAAGGTGGGTACTAAAAAGTCACTGTAAATCACATTAACTAGTTCTGCAATAAACCTGTGTTTTTCCAGCATTTTTGCTCACTGTAAGGACTGTCACAGTTTAGATAAATCTAGAGTTAGAGGGCTGTTTTTAGAATACCCAAGCCTGATTCTAGGAGAGGGAGGGGGTGAGCAGCTATTTAAAATGAGGATCTCACAAGGTCTGTGAAAATCTGATGGTCTGTTTTACCTTTACCTTATCTGCACTGTACATTTGCTAGAGACTTGTATATATTCATGCATTAAAGACTTTTATCTCAACAAAGTGTGTTGAAGCTGCATTCTGGAAGGAGGACCTGTTGTTTCCACGTGGTGTTTTTCCCTTTGTCTTCTATATCCTATTGCTCTCTCAAACAAACCCCAGTCTGCCATTTTTTGTGCTTTCAACAATGTTTTCTGAGCCAACAGGAAAACCTTAAAATATTTTTCTTACCTTGAGGGTGATATGCTTCTAATATATGGGTTAGGACCGAGTGTTTTCAAACACAGGGTAAATAGATCATATACTTTTACTGAACCATTAGAAATTAAATGTAAAGGCTTTCTTGGAGTGTATTTTGTACATGAGTTCAAATAATTTGCACTGTGTTAGCATTTTAAAATTGGGCTACTGAAATTAAAAAATGATGATTATAATTTTTTCAAGGGTGTGAGAAATATCCATTATTATTTAATCTTTACTCTTACAGAAAGTGTTCATCCCTATATCTAAAATATGTATCTCAATATGTATAAATTTCATATGTATCTCCCAGTTTGTTCCTCTTTCCTGTGTAACTGTACTTTTACATTATACTCTTGTGTGTTACAGTAATCTTAATTGTTCCTTTTTACCTTAGGAATGAAAAAAAAAATCACCTGTACATCTGTCCCTACTCTCATAATAATAAAACTTTTATGCTCCACTGGATATTTATCTCCAAGCTCTGGCACCAACATC
This sequence comes from Pezoporus occidentalis, assembly GCF_034315485.1. Taxonomy (NCBI): domain Eukaryota; kingdom Metazoa; phylum Chordata; class Aves; order Psittaciformes; family Psittacidae; genus Pezoporus; species Pezoporus occidentalis. The sequence continues at coordinate 591,488 of NW_026914181.1, forward strand.
TTCAGATGGGGCTGCACAGAGCATTTAAAACTGGGGATGCCCTGTGGCAGTTAATCATAGGTAATGTGGAGCTTAGGAGGAAAAGGAAACAGTTTTATGACTGTAAGTGCTAAAAAGGACAACTAAGGCTAGGAAGAGATAATGTTGTCTGCAGGCCTTTAGTGTGGTTTCAGGAAATGGGCTGTATGCATCATGTGGGAGGACCCCCAAACATATCTGGGGCTTTCAGAAATACATTTAGGTCATTGACACTTTGAAAGCTCTATACATTTTGAGCTTAGGGGCTCTAACAAAGGCACGTAACCTCAGAGTGAAGGCTAGCATCCATCCATGGCTGCTCTTATTGTATCCACAGGAATTTCAGATCAGTGAAGGATGTTAGCAATTATGTGCTGAAATAACTAAGTACAATGGGATGAGCTAAGGAAAGCACTTCGGCCTTGAATTTGAATTTCTTCTGGTTTCTGTCAGTTTGTGCCAACACCCGTTGCAATGCTTAGTGTATCTCTGGGGCTGTCCTACATTGTTCAGTACAGGAAATTTGAGAGAGACAAGTTCAGCAACTAGTATCTAACTTGCATGTATGGATGTGATCTTTACGCTGGCGCAAGCCATTTGCTGCATGGGGCGGTTTCACTGCTGGATTTGTGAAGGTATTTTATGGATGTGATGCTGGCTTCTCCCTTTTGGCACAAAATCCTTTATAGCAGGTATTGTTCTGGATTTTCAGGTTCAGAAGAAGTAACCATCATGTCACTTGACTTAAAACTTCAAACCCCAGCATCCTGTGGAAAAAGTCTCATGTGCTGCCTCATGCTCTGCTTGTTACCCACGGTTCTTTCCACTTGTAACTCCTACAGGGCCAAACCCAGAGCTCTCTGCCTGACCTTGTATCCAGGCCACTGGACAGACTAAAACAAGGAGGACGAATTCTTTTGAAGTTGTGGAACTGCTCCTCAGAAGCTGACGTGAGCCCAGTGCCAGATGCAGCATCCTGGGGTCCTCAACACTGCCTCCCTGAAAGGGGATCTGATTCCCATGGTTCCTCTGCAGTGCAGCCTTCTCCCATTGCATAGCAATGGGCTGAGCATAGCTCTAAACCATCTCAGAATGACAGACACTTGCAGAAAACCCCATTGCAAATTTCCTTTCTTAAAAGCCAAAACACACTCTAGGACAGCCTGGGGTCTACGACTTCCAGTTGGGGCAGTTAATCAAAATGTTTGCCATGTATTGTGTGAGCTTCTTCACAATTTGTGCTTTTGATGATCTTTTAAACATCTGCAGAACAGCATGGCTTGGATAGGTTTCTGTTACTACTCCAAGCCTTCACTGGCTCTGGAGAATGAGTGAAGAGGAGCCAGACAACATAAAGGGCAGACAATCAAAGCTTTTGACTCTCACATCCCTGCAGATGGGCCTTCTGATGAAATGACTAACAACTGTTGCCAGATCAGCAAGTAGCAACCACAAGGCACCTGTATATATTTAACTTTCATTTTGTCAGATAACTTGTCTTTATGCTCCTGCAGTTTTAGCTGTGGAGTATAAGTCACAAGGCTTCCTTCTGGTCTCCATAACACAAGTGTAAAATGAGCCACTTGAGTTTGGTTGTTGATAAGAGCTCTACTGTAAAAGCAGCATATGCAAAGGCACCATCAGGCTGAGGTGTAGATGAGTCCAGTGTCTAGTTTGTTTGAAACATCTTCATTGTCAGCCTCTGGGGTGAAGTCTTCTAAGGGCACATTCTAGAAGGAGGAAAGGTTTTTAGCGACAGCCTTTGGTTATTGTAAAAAAAAATAATTCAGTGACCTCATTTTTCTTTTCTGACTAGTGAGACTATCTGCAGCCAGGGCCCCGCAGCTACTTCAGGCTGCCCTCTGTGAGACTCTAGGTAAGGGACGGCCAGCTTTCCTGACCTTGCAAGCAGCTTGCCAAAGCTGAGAACTTGCCAGATGCCTCAGGCTACAAACCGTGCACCTCAGAGCCTTTGTTCAAGGAATGGCTTGCAGGTGGCTTTGCCAGCAGCTCCGCAGGAGTTGTGTTGTTCTGGCCGTTATGGAGAGGAACAAAGCTGTGTATGTGGCTGTGTCCTAGGATGACCCAGTGGCATTGGCTTAAGTAGCTCCCGCCTTTCGTGGGTGCAGACTCCAACTGCCCAGTTGCCCCTGTGCCAGTCTAGCCCTGCTGCCAGATGCGTCAGTGTAGCCCTGGCACACGAAGCACGCTGCTTGCTCATGGGCCACGTGAGGCTCACCTTATTCTTGCCTATTCCCTTGCCTTCCTTGAAGGCAAATGTCCAAAATGTGCAGTGATGAATATTGGCTTCTGTCAGAGCAAGTTAGGACACACTTTGTGGCCCTGACCGCAGCTGAGTTTGGGTGCTACAGTGCCACTGAAGGTGGGCCACTTGACTCTTCCTGAAAAATAGATTACTGTGCTGGGAGCCAGGTATCTGAAAAATGACAAATGCCAGATCTGTAATTATTTCTGTATCTATCATTCTCTGGTTTTACAGCTGATGTTTTACCTGTGTGCTTTTGGTCACTAGTGGATTTCCACCAAATAACATCCTGCTCATATATGTGATAAGGCTTGTTGACATAGGATAAAATAACAAAGTGAACATGCTCAAGTGTTAGAAGCAACATTGCTGCACTACCATGAGACTTGGCCCACTTTTTTTAGCAACTCACGTAGCTGTGCCTATAGTTTTGTGTAGGGATATGCTTTTGTGTTAAATGAGCAAATGTCTACTCTGAGAGTGGAAACTACTTAGAGCCTAGAGTTCTGCTAAATTTGATCTTTTCTTTGTATGTCTGCAACAAGATCTGATAGTTAAATGTCTTTTATGTGATTTTTTGACAAAAATGGTTTTCTTTGGTCACTTCTATCTAGCTCTCTTCTGATTATATATATTATTCTGATTGTATATATTCTGATTATATGATATGATGAAGAGGAGACATAGCTGATTCAAAGTATTTCAATCTAGTGAAATTAGACCAGATTGATTAAGGGCCTGTGTAGTAAGTGTAGCACTTGAAAGCAAACCAACTACTTACTCTTGAGGAATGTTCTTAGAGGGACTTGAAATTCAGATTGATTCCAAGTTTTCAGTACCAGGATTAAAGAAATACTCTGCCTTTTTTTTAAAGAAAAGCTCTGCCTTATTGCTAATTTTAAGCTATAGGAAATCATCTATCTTCAAAGTAAGTAAAACCTTTTGCAAGGAATTCTGCTGAAAAAAGTGAAATCAAAGGGACCCAGGGGATGCTGTGGCATATGGTGGGACCAAGCAAGAATGGTCCCATCTTTCCCCAGTTTCTCAGCTGATACGTTGGCTTCGCTGTGGCTTCTTTTCCCAGGGTCATCTCCTGCAGGGATTAGCTTGAATCTGAACTTATGCAAAGATAAGAGCACAGAACAGTATCTTACCTTGTCTAGAATTGTGAACAGAAAATGCTGGTTTTGCTTGCAGATTAGAGCTAAGGTTACCTGCAAATTTCCTGGCCTTTGTGAATTTTAGAAATCAAATTTACTTTCTCATTAACATCACATCTTAAAATCAAACTTCCTTGTTTGTTTCTAAGATAAAGTGAAAATCAGGAACAGGAGTCTATTTTGCCAAGATACTGTGGTGAGGCCAGTTTTGATTAGATTTTACTAAAGCAACAAACAAACTGGCTGCACTCATTAGTTTTAAATCAATGAACAAATTCAGTCAGGTGTATATATATGTATAATTTTTTTTCCTCTTATAAAACAAAATGTCTGACGTTTGCTTCTGTGCAGAGACTTTGGCTGTATTAAAGTTATCACACAGCTTTTTCTAGAAATTCTCACTGACAGCAGTTTTTACAGAAAGGTGTATCACCTTGGTCAGGAACTCCAGGCGTTCATTCCCAGGAAATATTAGGAAAAAACATTGGTGTTGGACTTCGGGGTTAAAAATGAGACTATTGCATAGATACATATTTTCTTTTTAGTAAGTACAGTTAATATTTAATACTTATGGAAGTAAATATTTTTGTATGTTATGAGGTGGGTTGAATGTGGCATCACTATTCTGTTTGTTCATGATGCTTGAACCAGTGATAATGATCAAGAGTCATAAGTGAATACACAAATCCAAGCCTTTGCGTGGTTCTGGACATGGTTTTTGGGCATATCTGTTAAAAGAACAGGGGAAAGGCTGGGTTTGGGAGGGTAAGACTGCTGTAGTAAATGGTTTTCAAACGGGGCTTACATAGATTTACTCATGTTCTGCAAAAAGCTGGTTTGTCCAGCTCTCCAGATAAAACGTGATCTGCTTAACACAGAAAAATGCAAAAAAGGAGGTGAGCAAAGTTTTTATTTATTTTTCCTGTGCAGTTCCTGTACCTGTCAAAAGGAATTTGTGAGCTGGAGGATGAGGAGGACGTGTGGTTTCCTTAACTGTGACTGAGGGAAGGTGGATCTGTAAGACAACTTGGACAGTATGTTTGTTGCTATAAAGGAACACTTGGGAAATCCTGTTCTGTGCATTTGAATGTGGCAATCATCCTAATGCTCTTCCTCATCACAAACTATAATAACCCCAACTAGGATCAGAGCACGTATTGCCCCATTTGTAACAGATTTGTTGAAACCCTTTCTGCAGCAGTTTCTCTAACTTGGTAGCTGGAGGTGGTTTTGCTGACTCAGCAGCATTCCTGGTTCACTGGCAGCACTCTGCAGAGCTTGCATGTACCATGTCTGAAGCTATGGCCGGGCACTCTGCTTATCGTTTGGTGGGCAGGGAAAGGGTGCAAGAGCAGGAGAACGAAGTATGAGCAACGTAAGTGTAAGGAACAGGATTCCCATTTAGCTTCAGTGCTGGGGAAATGCTGCACTGCTGCTTGATGGCTCGCACAGAGTAATGTGAACTTTGTGGCCTTGCCCTGCTGCTGATTACATGACACTGTTTCCTTCACTTTGCCATTAGCTAATTCTGCATCATACTGCCTGTTAGCAAAATAACTTGTCTCACCTGCTTCCACTTTTGATGTCATGGACAGTTGCTGGTTTTACAACACGTTTTCTGTTTGTCAAGCTGTTCTGCCTGGCTGGCAATGTTTTGCCTGCTCAAATTTTTTAGGTTCATACCTTAAGGACTTGTTACTAGGTAACAGAGTTCCATTTGCCAATTTCCCACTATTTCCTTCTCACTGTTTTACGGGCCTGATTATTAACATTTAGGTCAGAGAAATTGCTGTCATTATGTGAAGTAACTTCCTTTAGAGGTTACTCATTAACCTTAGGTATTTTACTGTGCGATTGTAATTGCCAAATGCCATAGGCATGGAAAACCTTTGAACTCCTCAAGGTATTAGTGTATGGGAGGAATGGTATCAGCTGTGATTTTTATTCATTCTCCATATCCTCCCCCTACCCCACAGTTATTTTTCCTTTTAATTTTATTCTCGTTCCATTTCTCTTGATGTGTTTCATAGCATACAGAGCCTGCTCAGCTGCTGTGGAAGGGAATGCTTCCTTCTAAAAGGGAATCAGTCTCTTCTGTTCCCCTGTATAGATCTGAGCTTAGCCCTAACAAGCTCAGTGGTGGTACAATGCTCATCTTCTGCTAACCAATGCAACTAAGAACAGAACTTGATCTCTTGACTTTGCAAGAAAAGTGAAATAATTGGGAAACCAACAGTCTCATGTGGCATGGTCCATGCTGTTACCATGTACAGTTTTCTCTCAGCATTTACAATGGCTCTTCCATATCTGCTTTGGAGAGATTCTCAATCAACTCTACTGCTACATATTGTGTTCAAGGAATGAAAATTTTCAGACAAAAACACTATTCCTCTTTTTTTCCACTCTCACTGTCTATGCAAACAGAATCAGCTGTGTACTAAAGTGTTTACCTCAGGGCAACATGTGTTCCCTGGAAAAATCTTACTAAACATATTTGTCTTTCTACCCTAACCCACTCCTCTTCAGAAGTCCATTGACATTCCTGGTAACATGATTCCTCTGACAGGATAGAGAAAAGCTGCTGTGTATAAGCCTGTGTTGCCATGTGACTTCAATGAGGGAATATATATCATATCCAGGAAATTAGGGGACAAGTGAGATATATAGATAGTGCTTAAACAGAACTGAAAAAATAGAAAGTGCACAGGAAATAGGCACGTTTTACATGGAGACAGATCTAGTTTTGATGCTAGGAAACAAAATGTTTGGTTTGCACGGAAACACTAGCCCAGTAAATCATCTAGAATACAACAGTAGAATAACCAGTGATATAAATAAAAAGGGGGGAAAACTAAGGTGTTATTAACACATGAGTCCTCCCACATCTGAGCTGGGCAGGGGGGAGAACAAGATCATGACAAAGCAACTTCTGTCCAGCATTTTATTTAATATTGTTTACCCACTCTGCTCCATCCTTTTAATCTCAGCATGAGAGTTTTTGTTTGGTTGAGTTGCTTGGGGTTCTTTTAAGGGGGAAAAACTGAGGGGGGAAAAGAAATCTCAAAACCAATCATGTGCTTGGCGTGATGCATGTAGTACAATCTCCATGATGAAAGTGGGGGTACCCTGATATTACTAATAATGAAAAACGTTAAATAATAGAGTTTCTGATAGTGGCCTAAGTCTCCTTTTTTCTTTTTTTTTTTTAATGGTAATTTGTTTTTTCTTTGATCCCCCTTGAACAAATCTTGCTCTTGATTTCAGTGGATTTTCTCGTTTGATGGTGTATCAGCTGTAACTTCTCAACTACTGTGTGTTGCAATGAAATAGCCAGAGGGATTTGCGTTGACATCTGATGTTACTCCCTGGATTACATTCAGTGATCTGTGAAGTCCAAGCAGTGCAGAAGGTGGGTAGCACTTTACAACACTTTTTAGTAAAACCATGCTTCACTGAATTCCTGTTTACTCCTTCTGTTTACCTTGCTCACCTGCCCGTCCAGATCCAATTCATGAGAGACATAATTCAGCACAGTAGGGATAGCTTAGTGTTGAGGTTTTGTTTTTTAGGTTTATTGTCAATAAAACCACATAATTTAATGCAAACTAGTAGTAAAGGTTAAAAACAAGCAAACCCTACACTAACATTAACTACTTAAATCCTTCTTGAGAATACAGCCCAAAACAATTTTCTGGTGTGTAATGTGCAAATTATTAGCAAAACTGTGGGCATGAGACAGCACTGGGTGAAGTTAAAAGCCTATCAGCTGCCATGATCACATACTGTATGGAGGATTTTGGATTGCATGCAGGTACAAAAGCATGCTCCAAATCGTACGTAGCTCCTCGTTGTACCTGAAGCAAATGTATGCAGAAGGATCAGGCTAACAACTAAGACGAGGCATGTTCCTGCCAGCTCTGGCATGTTTCTTGTATTCAAGAAGACTAGTAAATGTGCAAACTATTTATTTATTTATGAAACACTGAATTTTTTTGGTGTCTCCTGTATGGGCATTGCATAATATTTAGCTTTGTTTTGTTTGAGCCGGTGTGAGGGAAATAACATTATTGTCATAAACTAAGGATCTGATTTTTTTCTTTTTTTGCACATACATCTGTGGTAGTTCAAATGTTATGTTTTTTCTAAGTATTGAATTTTCAAGGGCAGAAGAAACTGATTTATTTTTAGTCCAAACTTAGACTACATGTTAATAAAGAACAAAGTACTTTTCTCCACTGAAGTTTTGGCAAATTTTATGTTAAACAGTGCTTATTAATCTCTCGTGGAAGACAGTGCAACGAAGTAAATCTCTCTTATAGCAACCTGCATTGTAACTCCTCTTGGGGAATGGGGAGAAAAAAAAAAGAGGTTTAGAGTCCAGCGTAAACGGTGCTGTCCTTATGACATACAGTGACAGGCTGAAATTGTCATAAATACTCTTTATTTTGCTAAGGTCTGAATATGTGCCTTTGCAGGTCGTGTTGGAAGCACGATTTATTATTCTGGAACCTCTACAGAAACATCTGTGAGGTTCAGTGTATTATTTTCTCATACAAGTTTGTTTCTTTTTGAAAATGGAATGCACAGCAATCTTATCAAATGGAGAAAACATTGATTTGCCACCAGGAGGGTTATATTTGAGCTGGAAAAAAATAATTTCATTATGCTTGGTAAGATATTTAGGCTTTAAAAAAAAAATAATAAAATTAAGTCATTCCTTTTCAGTAGTCCTGATGTGGTCAGGTTTTTTTCCTTCAATCAGTAGCGGATAAATGGGACCTGCGTATTGCTTAATAGGCTGGTATATGTAGGAGGAGTGAGTAGGAGCAAGTTCAGGATCATCATGGGTAGGTGTATGTGTAGATATGCTTATGGCAGAAGTTGCTGTCAGTTACAAGGGGGAGGCAAAAAGACCAATGTAGACATGTAAATGGCGAAACTGAGCCCCTGGCAAATGCTGGGATCCTTCCTATGGTCCTTTTCCTGCCCCCTTCCTCCTCCCGCTTTTTCCATTCCTTTTCTTCTAAAAGCAGAGCAGGGTTGTTTTTATTTGTTTTGCTTTTTTTTTG